>NC_140308.1:2407500-3007500 GCF_964211825.1 Aythya ferina
GGGGTAGCGAAAAATGCTGCATTAGCTAAAAGTAAAGAGTTCTGAAACTACACTGCGCTGCTTTGTTTGTTTGGCTGACGGGGTAAATGCTCATCTTTGCACAAAATAGTTGCCAGGTGTCTTAAGTGTTCCTTATGGCTGCCTCAAATGGCATTCAAACACAGCACAATGTGATTCAAGTCCAGTTACCGTGCAGCAGATTTATATTCCTAGTATTAAAGTGTTCATAATTCTTTAAGCAAAGGATTTTTTTTAGCGGAGCTCAGTCTATAAAGCATAATTCAGACTTTTTCGGTCCATCTGCTCTCGTGAATTTGTAGCGGAGCCTTGTAGCAGGTGCATGATTATCCTGTAGTATTTAAGTACTGCATGCCTCATTTCATCCCAGTAATAGTCTCATAGGACAAAAGCAACCAATCTATTATCCTGTTTTATTGTGAAGAGCCTCTTCACCCTTTAGAATTCAAAGATGGATACCTTTTTTAACCAGCTTCCTATGAGAATAGGTGCAGGACCTTTTGTTTCTGTTGAAAATCAGGGACGCGTCTGACCTGATGGCGCCTGGTGCTTCTTTTTTGATGGACACCCTCAGAACTGCATGAATTTCCAGCACTTCGAGCTCTATTTAGGTTCAGCAAAGCAACAAAACGCATCCGAATCTGTGTCGAGGACTTCACGAGGTGTGTGAAAAGTTAGGGATGTCTGTGGGAGCTTCTTAAACATTCTTGGGAAGATCAGTAGGACCCTGGAAAAGGCGAATTCCTTAAAATTTTGTGAATTCTGGTGTGAGAGCACACAGGTATTTCTACACAGAAGTAGAAGCAGAACCGGTGCCTGAGGCTATGCTTTCACAGGCAGCTGGGCACACTAATGGCTTGTTGCTGCTCCATCCTGCTCCTTCTGGTTTTGCAGTCTTGCTGTTGGGCTGCACATCCCCGTGTTGCTTGCTGTGCTTTCTGGCTCAGCCTTAATCTATCGAACAGTCTCTTGCGCTGGCAGACTGATGCTGGAGTGTTAGCAATGCAGGTTTGTTTTTTCAGATGGTTTGGGAACCCGAGTTACAGATCTTGGGTTGGCAAAAAGCTTATCTGCCTAAGCATGCAGGGGCTGTATCCTTGCCATCAAGCTGGAGCGTTAAAGACCTTGGTGTTAACCTCAAACTAAGCTGCTGTTAATGCTCGCTAATATGAGACTTGCAGGAGTCAATGGAGCCGACTGTTTTCTCCCTAGCATTCAGTATTCCAACTCCTGGGTGCACTCTTGCGTGTTACCTGCTCCGGCCTCAAGCACGAGGGCCAATGTCAACCGTGAAAAACATTTTTGGAAGGGGAATTCCAGTGGCAAGCAGTGGCAGAAGCGCCTCTGTTGGACTTTCCCAGTACTTTGCTGGCCATCTTTGAAATCCGAGCACCACGTGAACAACTTTTCCTGCACAATGAATTGGAAAATGTGTTCCTGTGTGGCTTTCAGCTGCAGCCATAACATCTTGCTTAGCTGACTTTGTTCTTAAATCTTGTTCACTCTTTTCCTGTGTAACGCATGACCTAAATTTCATGCCTAAATAGGTATAGAAAACGGTATTTTATCCCACTTAATTTTTTTTGAGCGAGTTCTGCGCTGGGATCCTATATCATTGTTTCCTTGAATTATAGGTCAGGTTACATTGTAGGTAGCAAGCCATGTTGGTTTGTTAGCGTTGGCTCCGTTTCAAACTAAGTCAGCAAATACTTTGCTATTAAACCATATATTTTCTGCGTTCTGTTTAGTTATCCTTAAAAGGAACGCCTAAATGTTGTTTTGCTTTAAAAAAAAATAATTCTCACCGCATTAAGTTTGACCTCTATCAATCCTGTTCTTTTTATGAAAGGCTTTCCTGTGTTAAATAGCTGCTAGGCGCTGTCCCTGGGGAGCACAGCTGATGCTTCCTGAGTCTGGCTTCAGAGATTTTGCATTTTTTGTATTGACTTCAGCTGTCCTGCTGTCTTGCTGGTGGCAGAGCCCAGTTGAGGCAGCAGTCATTGAAAGAGAAACGGCACCTGCTGAGGTGTCTGCTCCTGGTCGTTTTTGTTATGTGGCCTTTGCTGCCGGCTTTCTGCTGGGTGAAGGATTTAGGAGAGCTTTCCAGAACCTGTTTTCTCTTTCCAGAACGTGCTTTGTCTTTCCGAAGAAAAATCTGTGCCTGTTGGTGCGTCTGATGCCGAGGAGGAAATCGCTGCGCTCCACCGAGAAGGGCGTTTGGCAGTTAAAAAGGGAAAAGTGTGATAATGGTTGAAAGTCTGGCCGTGACTTCTTGACATATTTGATATCCTCAGCCTGCGAGTCCACAGCAGTCATTTCTGGTCCTGGCTAACTGCTGGGGGCCTTGGGGGCGATGTGATCTGGGGTGTGTGGTGGGAAGGATGCGCTCATCGTAGCTGATTTTGCTAACTTCACTAGTACGGAGCATGAGGCACAGAAGAATTTGGGCTGAACCTCAGCCAGTCATTGGGGATGATGAATTTTCTGTGTTACTTTTGAGCGTGGCTACTGCTTTCTCTTGAAATTCAAGAGGCAAGCTAGCTTTTTAATCTGGAAAATCAAAATTTATCTGTGAGCCAGGTGCTTTGCTATGGAGAGAGAAGGCACAACCTTAGAGCTGAGTAGAAAAAGGTGTGAGAATCTCTTCTGCACCCATTTGAGTGCATCTTCTTGGTGAGCCCACGGGCCACTGATGTTGAGATAAGCCCTGAATAACCTAATGAAGAAGGGGATGTGTGTATCACGGGGCTCTTCTCCCCGTCCCTTCACAAAACACAGGGCAAAGTCTGGAAATAGGTGTAATGAAGAATCTTTTATTGCTTTATCTCTCCAGGATTGCTGTTGTATTTGGTAAGTCTTCGTGTCCTGTTTCTGCTAATGAGCTCAAAAAGAATTTAGTTTGAAAATCCAGAGTCTTCTCTTCAAACGCCTGATGCTGTGACCCCTTAGACCTTGAACGATTTGCGACTGTTTCTGCTTTTATAGGATGTCACTTCTGTGGTTTGTGAGGATATACAGCCTGCCTATTTCTGTCTTCTGTGAAAGTTAGTGCCTTACTGCGGACTCTTACCGCTCGAGAAAACAAGCCTGTAGCAGTTCTGGACCAGCAGATCCTTATTCTTTAATGGCATCCTGCCTTTCTTCAGAGATATTAGATCCTAAAAGGTCCAAAGCTCAAACCCCGAAGCTCACCGGAATGCCTTGCTTTATTTAGAAACTAGTTCCTTGTTAGAAATTCTGTTTTTAATCAGGAGCTGGTGCGCAGCCCAAGGCAGGGGTTACAGCAGCGTTTAGATACGGTGAATATTCCTCCTAGAAGCTGTCTGAAACTGAGTTTGTGCAGCTTGGTTCGGTGAAGTCCTTCCTGGGCATCTACTGTTAATCTTTCACGAGTGTTTCTCCCGGCCCTCCAAGGACAGTAACTTCAGCAGTTCACAGCTGATGGATTGTTCCCGTGTTTTTTTTGGCCTCCTCGTATAAAAAGGCTGTTGCATCTTTGGAAATAAATCTCTGATTTGCGAAATATGTTTCATGAATTCACTTTTCGCAAACAAATCCAAAGCTTTGCGATATTGGTGTGTTTAAGTCAGTGGAAAAAATGATTTGCAGCCTGGAACAAAAGTTCTGAGCAGGCGGAGATTCGCTTGGTTATAACACCATTCAGCTCGCTAACGAAGGGCTCCATTTGGAACTAATCAGAGCTTTGTGATTGTTCTAGGCCAATTTGAAGCTGCTTCGCTTTGATGTGCGCCTGAATCCGAAAGTATATGAGCTCAGTCAGGACATATGGGCTAAATTAATCTCTACCGAGCATACAAAAAATTAAATCTTCGTGGAAAGAATGGGAGGTTATTTATAAACAACATGCAGATTTCCAGCTGCACGTGATGCTTATTGTAGGGACAGTGGAGAGGAGGGAACACAAGAGGTTTACTAAGATATTGGGATGAAAACTGCTTGTTTAGAGACTTTTCCTGAAACCACGTGGCTATGTTCTTATCCACTTTCAGGTATAATTTCTATGTGCTGGTAGTTCTGAATGCTTGGAATCTGGTTATTTAGGATAACAGAGTCTTGCCTGAATCTCATTTTTGAGCTTTCTCCGATATTTAGTTGCCCTTCTGAATCCTTCCCTTGCTGGGAGGACGGTGGTGACATTGCTCAGCCCGCTGGAACTTCCTCTCAGCAGCAATCCGCTGGAGTGAGTTTAATGAGCTCCAGGAAAGAACCAGTGTGAGATAAGCTCTTTGGAAAAGGCTGACTTTGGCAAGGAGACTTAAATTATCTCCCCATTCCTTCAAGCTTAACGTTTAATTGGTCGTCTTTTTAATGCGCAAGCTTGATGCTAGGTTTTTCTTATTGGTGAAAAACTGCCAGAGAAGTGTACAAATAAAGTTTTTGGATCAGAAAGCAGACTGAAAGTGCTGAAGGGGGTCAGGTGCTTGTCGTCCTGCTTTCTCCTGACGCTCATCTGTCTTTCTGGATTGATTTCTTTGGTGCACATGTAAGCTATTTTATGAATGCAAGTGTACCAAACCCTCCACTTGTGCCACTGCCTTAAAATGTGCATACAAGTCTATAAATGTCAGCCTTTCAATGGAGCTTACAATAGCTAATTGTATAAAATTAGGAGATGCTATTTTTGACTCGCATTGTGCATTCTGACTGATGTCGATCTGTAAGGCTAATGGCAGGGCGAGGATTGTTTTAAGTGTACATTGTCCCAGCTCCTGATGCTGCCTCAATTAATCAGGGGCTGAGCGAGCCGGGTTGGATGCAGGGAACTAGTCTTGGTCTTGGTTACCATCAGCGAAGGGCAGTTAAATCAAGATGCACTCTTCCTCCTGTGATTTGTGAAAGGCCAAAATCACTGTTTGCTTCTGATCAGAGCTCTACATACTGCAGGATTTT
Organism: Aythya ferina; assembly: GCF_964211825.1. Taxonomy (NCBI): domain Eukaryota; kingdom Metazoa; phylum Chordata; class Aves; order Anseriformes; family Anatidae; genus Aythya; species Aythya ferina. The sequence continues at coordinate 2,412,430 of NC_140308.1, forward strand.
ACATTAATTTGAAATGTGGCAATTGAAATGCAAGCAGTGCATTAGTACGAGTGCTGTTAGTAGCCTTAACTACCTCTTTACAGCACATTTCCCTCTTTCAGCTGCTTACACCCTCCCTGTTCGGCGCTGCTAATGTAACTGTTCATCCACTTCTGCTTTTCATTACCTAGAAAACAAGAGAGTAATTGCCTTGCTTATGAGGCAGGCGTTGAATGTTTTGCCACAAGTAATAGATGTTGTTGTGTTGCTGCATAATTGTGAATGGCCTTGTGGACAGCAGCTAAAGTGGGCAGTGTTCAGTTCTGCTTTTTCTAGTGACCTGTGTTTTTTTCTGTATTTTAAGTAACGGTGGGAATAGGTTTCTTATGGTAAACGCAGTTTATAAGGTACGTATCAGGCTGTGAAGTCTGTTTTGATGATGCAGCCTACTGCCCGGGCATCCTTTGTGCAGTTCTTCGTTGAAATCTGATCGTGATAGCAGTCTTTCAAATGGCAAAGACAAGAATTAGCTTTTCTCTAAATTGGACTTTGTTCCTCGCAATCCATGTGGAAACACTTTGAAATGCCTTCAGTCTGCATCTGTGCAGTTGGATGACATAACTTGAAAATGACGGCTGCTTTTCAAGAGCCCTTTTTTCCCCCAAGTTTTCTTGCTGAAGAGTTAAGAACTGCAGCGCCGAGAGGTTAATGGCCCTGCAATATCTCCGCGATTGACTGCTGTGTGACTATTGTTTAAAAAAGAATTATACTTTAAGTAGCTTTATAGATTATCTTGGCTAATCTAGATTTGTGAATAGCTGCTGACTAAAACAACTTCCCTGAACTGTTACTTGTGGAATATCAATAGTGACGCCGCTGGGTTTTGGAAGCATACATCTCACCGCCTTCAAAGCAGCCCTGTTCACCCTGGAGGAGCGTGCGGGGTGTTTGAGCACCTCAGTTTATTAAACTGGATTTTTGTTTTTCTTTCCAGGTCACTCCAAGGTCCGAGACCCCCATAAACAGTGTCAGTAACAGTTTGGAAAACGTCCTACATACATCAACACATTCCATTGAGGAGTCATTACCCAAGAGGCCTTCAGGGAAACACTCCAAAGGTGTGTCCTTTTCTGCATGCCTGCTTCCCACAGGGGAAAAAAATCTCTCTTTATGGCAACTGGCATTTCTTTAATCAATTGGAGACGAGTTTTGCTACTGTAATTCTGGCTTGGGTTGAGTGAAGGAAGGCAGAAGGGCAGATTTTAGGAAGTGTTGCAGCACGGGTGAGAGACAAGTATGCTTATTCTGCTGGGAAATAAGCAGGAATGTTGCTTGTGGGTTGAAATACCAGCTGACCTCTCACCAAGTGTTATATTCTCAGAGTGAATCTCTGCCACTCCATCTCTCATCCTCGTCGTAGCAGGTTATATCTTGGATGAAGTGTAGGGCGATGCGTTGTGTTACTGAAGAGAAGGCGTTCAAAGCAGCAGCTAGGCTGCCACTTGCTGCTTCTTTACTCTTGGTTCCCAAGAATGTTTAAATGAGAAACTGGGGGAAGAAGAGGGGAGTATAGCAGAGCTCGAGCCTTTCTCAGCACGCTTTTGCCTCCTTACTTCCAACCTCAAAACCCTGAATGTTGGTACACAAGAAGCTTTTTATTTTTGACATGTTACGTTGCTTACTGACCTGGCTAAAAACGGGGCTTAAATTTGAGTTAAGAAGTATGCATTCGGTTTATACACTCTGAGCTGTGATTATAAATATTAAAACATCTAGGTTAAACAAAAATGCTCTTAGTCACATCGTCATGCATTCAAAAGGCACCGTTCAGTGAGGATGTTGTTGGAACTGCAAGCAGCTGTTTGTGGAGTCGAGCTTCTGTGAACTCTTGGTAGGGTTAATAAAAATAGCTCTATGGTAGAATTAATGCAGGTGAAATCCACCATCACATCAGCACTAGCACTTTGCCTTCAAATGTCATTATAAATGTTGTCACAGAGCACATAAATTGTTCTTAGATTTACAGTTAGTTTTCAGCGTTTTGCTTCCTCGTCTGCCACTGGCTTGCTGCATAACCTTGCAAATAAAAATAGCTTACTACAACTTATGCCTTGAAATTCTTGATCATAATTTGTCTTCCACTTCGTGTGGAAGCAGAGGATCTGATAGGGTTTGGAAACAGTTAAACATCCCAAGGGAATGTCATTAACTTGCCTCTGCTGGACCTCCTTTTGTGACACACTCAACTATAATCCCAATAGCTGTAAGTAGCAATCATTTTTTTTACAGCAGAATAATGCTGTAAGTAGCTGTTTCTCCAGCTGTAAAAGCTATCAGGATAGGAAAAAAAAATGCAACACTAAGCAGAAGCATGGCTAGGATGGTGGCTTTCATCTGATAAAAATAGGACAAGGTTCAACACTGTTTTCATTTGTACTCAGTGATTGCTGTTCCAGTACTATATATGCCAAGATTAGTCATGGTATGCTGTGAAAATTAATTATGTTTTCCTCTGATCTGTTTTTCCCTTATAGGATACCTGCTTAGTTTTCAGGGACCGTAGTTTTTTTAATTTAGAGATTGCCCTGGTGGTAGCTGGTAAAAGGAGCCATGGAACAAATACGGTTGTTTTTACTGCCTGATACTCTGCTTTCTGGTTCACCGGCAGCAAAAATTACTTTTGAGTTCTCCTGGATCTATGATAATCTGTATGGTGGCTCTTCTTAAGGCTGGAGTACAACTGAGGATTACTTGTCAGCCTGGGGCCACCACGGAGCTTCTCCGTATTTCTAATTCTCTTAGCAAATAGCAATCTCTTAATTTAGTAGGATCTGCTAATTTTTTAACCTGGAGTGCATGAAACTCTATTACAAGAATAGGGGTTGGACAGATTGCTCGACCAGTTGCATAATTCCAAAACAAGACTCACTGGCAAATATCAACACATCTTGAGAAGACATTTTCTTGTTTGTGGCCAGAAATAGCGAGCTGCTTGGGTTTGTTGTTCTTGGCCAAATACTAGAGCTGGAGGTGTCTCGGTTAAAAAGGCTGTGGCTGAAGCAGAAGAAAAATGAGAGGTCTCACTGAAGATGCACTCTCCGTTGCGTTGGATTAGAGACAGAGGTTGCATTAATCCGATGAATGGTTTTAATCCTGACGTGTGGAAATTCAGTGCTATCACTTCCTGTAGCAGAGCAGTGAGTAGCCTTGTAGTAGGCAAGGCACGAAAGCCATCAGTGCTGTATTTTCCCTAATCCACACCTTGAAACTACTTTTTAGGTTCACGTATTTCATCTTTTGCCATGGGAAAGAGCTGGGGAACAGAGTATACTGCTGAGAACCCTAACAAACTGGTGTAGGTCTGCCTGCACGTGTTTGCGTTAAGTGGCTGGCTGGAAACATTCACGCATGCTTCACCTCGAAACTTGTCAAATACTCAACTTCTGAATAATCACACCATCCGATCTGCACAGAGTATTGCTGCCTTGGGAAACAAATATTTAAAATGAGCAGCAGGCTGGGAGCCCATATCCTGCACCTTTCATCTCGAGGCCCCTCTTTGGGATTGCTGTCGGGCATTGGGGTGCTGGTGGGGTTTTGGGACTGGTGGCCCCTATATGGCAAAAGTCACTGATTTCTCTCTGCTGCTCATTCGGTCTCAGCAAAAGCCATTTACTCTTCTGTGCCTTTTGAGATAAGCACGGCAGCAATCTGCTCTATCTGGATTTCATAAAATCAAGTTGAAGGATTGAGCCTGTGCAAGTTGCATCAGTGCAGATGGGCATTGGCGCACAGTGGCGTAGGTCTTAGGAAGGCAATTTGTTGAAATTTGCAGTAGCAATGTGCTTTTTTTCTTATTTATGGTCAGTGACTGGATCATTTGAATTCGTTTTCACAGACGTGGAAGTAATCTTAACTGGAGGTAGCTTCGGGAAGTGGAGCCCTTCAGTCCTCGCAGGGACTTACCGCTTTTGTGCTTGTAAGCTGCAGGCAGGTTTATTTACAGGCTTGAAGCTATTGACAGGTCTCACTGGGCAAGGAGAAGTGAGGCAAGTACGGATAGACTCTTGTGTTACGTGTTATTGGAATTTCAGCAGGGATGTGCTGCTAGCTCTTTCTCTTTTCCCCGGTTTCCAGATTGCAGTGAGGTTTTAAATGCGCCTTTAACGCTGATCCAAGGGAAGCAAGCAGATCCAAATGCAAGTCGGGCATTTTTTGCATACTGGGCGAGCAGTGCCACGCCGTCCTCCTCGTGTAGCCTGAGGCTTTTTTCTCCGAGACTACAAGAACTGAAGTGGTGCAAACGTAGCTGCAGAAGGTGTCGATGTCTGCTTGATTCCAGTTCCAAAGATGAGATTTCGTGCTTGAAATTGCTTGCCTGGTGGGCATGTACGTTCAGCAGCAGTGCAGCTGTGCAGGGATGGGCCTTTCTGTAGGCAGCCTTGTGTTGCTGAGCACAGTGCAATGAAGTAAGTGTTCGTGGAGGGATTCTGACAAAAGCACCAAAGCTTGCCTTAAATTCAGGATTTTATTTCCCTTTTTATAGGGAGCTACCTTAAAGCTTCTCTCCGAGTAGCAAGTGACCCAGGTGACTGAAGGAGGTCACTGGTTGAAAATAGGATATTAACGAGCAGCTTTTGTTTTGCAGCCAATCCTGCTACGGTAGGGAATTTCAGTCCCTAAGCCAAAGTCCAGAAAGAGCTCGTTTGACCTATGGGAAGTCCCATTCACAGAGCTAATTTGTAACAAGCCTATGGATCTAAAGTTCTGACCTCCCGCGGCCGTTCCCGAAGGAGAATAGTTACGGTAATCAAATCTGAATGGAAAATTCAGCTTTAAAAAAAAAAAAAAAGGCAATAGTAATTTCCTGTACACCAGAGATGTTATTAATTACTTGCTGTAATGTTCCGAGCAGAGCGATTTGGCCATTACATGGATAGCACTGAAGGCAAGTAATACTTGGTGCATGTGACATTTCAGCAATGTATTAAACATGGTCAGTGACCACAGCATATTTTCCAAAGGCACAGTGGAATAAAGTACATTACACCAGATGTTGAAGTGCAGAACAAAAGAATCTTTATTAGAAAGGCGACGTAAGCTGTGCAGCGTTACAGTACGGAGACTGCAATCTAGGGATGCAATTCCTCCTAACACGGGGTGAAATTTTGATTTGTCAGAGCCCCTGTTCTGAATTTTCTGCAGTGAAAGTTCTCTGTTGGTGTTTTTAAGATGTTCATTACTGTTACGAGGCTTTGCAGGTGGCAGTTACCACCGTTTTCTTCCACAAAACAGACTGGGAGATGGTTTCCTTGACTGAACCAGCCTAATTTTTGTGTGAAGTGACAAAAATTCCCCCATTCTTGCTTCCTGTCGGTTTAAATTATCTTTCCTTTCTGCTGTTGCCGCACAAAACCTCAGAATTGTCTCCGAGCCAGTCTGCTTTCAAATGAAGCAACTGTTGAAACACGATCCTTGTACAGTGAAGCTGAATCAAAATTCTTGCGCCACATGCATCTAATGATAGGCACAAACTGCTTTCTGGGGATGGGGAGGAGTCGAGCTTTGGGATGTGAAGTGGGTACAGTGGGCTCTGTGCTCCAATCCCTCCTCCATTTAGGAGTTCTGCTGAGCACAGGAAAACTTCTCACTTAATTGAAGTCGTGCTCCCCGGCCACATCAGGGATCCTGCGGAGCCTCAGCAGTGACCCGGGCTAGAATAAATGCACATGGCTAAAAGGAGAGAAAACCAAACTTTCTCCAAATTGCATCTCGCTGATGTATTGATCTAATTTGGGATTAATTTGGTGATGTACAGTGTGTGCTTGCTTGCACTAATCCTCTTGACCTCAGGTGGTGTGAGTTGCAGGTAGGTTAAGCTGCTTGTTAGGTGCAACAAGCTGTGTTATCTAAACTGTTCAATTAAAATAGTTGGCAGAGACGTGTGGTGTAAGCAGTCCAGAACCTCTTACAACTCCTCTACTACCTAATTTATTTCCCTCAGCAAAATGTATTTGATTCTCTTTGTCTCCCACTTCCTTGACTCATCCTTTTTCCACAAGAAACTCAACCGCAGGAGCTCTTAGTAAATGACAGTCAACAGTCTTTTCCTCCAGAAATGTTTGACGCCAGTTGTTCAGCCTATTGGGGGCAGAATGAAGATATTTGGGGTAGGGGAAGCCCTGAGATCCTTTTGGTCCAGACTTAGCAGTGCTTTGTTCTGTCTGCTGTGTAGCTGGGCAGTTCTATTTTTAAGTGCATGCATCATCTCCAACAATACTGGGTCAACCACTGGTAGGGTAGGGCTTATAGAAATATTTAGGCTATGGTAATCCTTCAGGAAAAATCTCCCTGGACCAACTGTATATAATTTTTCACCTGTTTGTGTATGTCCTCGTTCGTTTCATCGTTGAGGTAGAGCAAGCTCCATTTCTAAAGCACAGCAACGTAGTTGGTGTTAGAGCACACGCAAGGCATCCCATCCCCAACTTCTGTCTCTACACTGGTTTAGAGGATCAAGAATTTTGAGTTAATTCTAGCAGTCAAGCCCAAGGATTAGTGTACTTGGGAAAAAACCAAGTTTAGCTGTTGCGTATTTTTCCCCGCTGCCTGAAGATGGCTGCAGAAATCTTGCAGCTTGCTCTTCTGCCGTTGGAGTTTGACGAAGTTTGGAGGTTTGACTTTGGAATAAAGGAAATAATCGTGTTTTAATTTAGTCTAAAAAAAAATAAATAATATTGCGTTTCGTCATAAGCTTTTGGTGATTGTGCCTTTGTAGTTGTGTGCCTCTCAGGCAGGCAGGCACAAAAACCCACCAAAAACCTTCAGAGGCAGGGCCAAGTGAAGGAGCTCACCCTGTGGCTGCGTCAGAGCTGGGAGCAGGGCTCTGAACTCCTGGGGCTGTGCTTGGGCATGGTAAATTTATGCTGTTAACTGTTAATAAGTTAACTTTTGCACCCTAGAGGCTGGAGTCAGTATCTGTCTTCCTTGTTGCCTCCCTTTCCCCATAGCAGGATGTGTCAGGGGATTGAAATTTCAAAACTTATTGTGAGGTGGGGAATAAACGAGTCATGTAGGACTTAAAGAAGACAAAAGTGAGCATAACTGCTGGGTCTGGTTTCCTGGCAATTCCTGCTGCCATCTCATGGCAAGGAGCTCTCTGGGAGAAGACGTTTGTCTGTGCCACTTGAAGACTGAGCAAGGGATGTGTGAAATGCTCAGAAATGCTCAGCTGTTCATCACAGCTCTTTAGAAGTTACCACCCTTTAACATCTGGAAATGTCTGATTGAGTTCACTTATCCCGCTGCTGAGTTAAACAGCGATACAAGAATTAAAAATAATTGGCTTGATTATTCTAGGTTTACGTTTTCCCTAAACTAAATTGGATCAAATAATCGATTCGGAGGAGAAAATAGTAATGATTCACCTGCATTCTTGGAAAGCAGTCTTCTTGCCTATTTTTTTCTCTCATCGGTGTACAAATATCTGAATAACAATGTTCTATCAACAGGTAGCTGGAGGTTTTAGAGGTACGTGCATATACAAAATAGAGATGTTAACTCACAGATTTTTGAGTCCAGAACTAAAAATGCATAGGAACTTCAATTTTCAGAGGTTTCTTGTCTTTTGCTATCAGCATTAGAGCTCTCGTGCTGGAGCATTCTTCTGCGGATGTGGGAGGCTGGCAATTTTCGGAGGAATCTGCCACCACTGCAAGGAAAAGAGAGCAGATACTGCGGGACTTGAGATAACGTTCCAGAAGTCGGTGGTATGGGGAACTGGAAACAATAAATCCTGGTTTCAGGCAGGGCAGCAAGTCCCAGGAGGAGATGCGTTCGTTCTCCTTGGTACGGAGCAGTGACGTGACACACTGGTCTGGTTTGAAAGCAAGAAGGTGGGTGGAAAGGAAGGATGAGAACATTTCACTAAGTTGTTTACTTTGCCAGCAATTTTCTTTGCTTCCTCTGCTATTACTGCAAATATTTCTCTGCTCTGCTTCCGTTCCCTTTCATATGAAAGTGACCTTATTTTGTACATGACAACGCTGTATTTTCATAGAAGTGATCATGATTTCTCACATTTAGTACTTGGCATGAGGGAACAGATGGACTGCAGGAAAGAAACAACTAATGTAATACTCGAGCTAGGGAGAGACCTTTTGCAAATGGTAGCTGAAGGACATGGGCAGCAAGGGGAAGAAACTGTCTGTGTTGTTTTTTTTAAAAAAAAAAAAAAACAAAAAAAAACAGAGTTCTGCACTTTGGCTACCAGCTTCATAGGTCAGAAGACAGTGGGTGATTTTTTTTAGACTGTAGCTTCAAACTCAAGAGTTGATGCCCCGAGGCCTTTGGGGATTCCTGTGCAAGAGGAATTTTTCTGGGAGAAAACACTTGGCTTTGTTTTTTGTGTGGTCAGACAGGTTCTCTGGCCATGCTTTGTAGATTCAAACAAGTTCCTCCCCGTTGTTTTGCTTGAGTCCTTAAATATTTGTTTCTTAAATATGCCTTCAACTCAAGTCTCCATTGACTGGTAAACAAATGAAAAAATAGTGATACTGACATTTGGTTTGTTTTCAAGAGAAACAAGAGAGAATAAAGCTGAAAACAATCAAAACAGTGCAATTCTGGGTGTTGGGGTGGCCTGAAATTGGGTTCCTCGGTTCAATGCAGGCTTTTCACAAAGTGCATCTGTTGAAAAATCCCAGAGCAGCGCCAGATATTGACACCTGGCTTAAAAGATTTGACAGCTGTATGGGTAGCAAAGGCATCTAGAGTTGTGTGTGGGTTGATGGCGAAGAAGGAATTTGAGAATAAGATCTCCTTTAGGGATTGCAGATAGTGGAAATGAGGGGAACTGTGGGGTCACTCCGTCCCGGAGCCGTGTGCTGCAGGGCATCTTGTGCTTTCCTTGAGCATTTGGTGCCAGTGCTGCAGGATGCATTCCTGGGATTAGGGGAGCCGTGGCTCCCATCCATATGGTGTATCTGTTACTGTGTCACACCAGGAGCAGAGGAGACAAATGGTCAGCTTTGGCATTGCTGAGATGCTTTGTCAGATTGCACTTCTGATTCCGTTTTCTCTTGTTCTTTTATGCTGGGTAATCACAGGTTGAAACCATGCAAAACAAAGGTTTTAATTAAAGTAAATTGCGTTTCTTTGGTGCGAGGAAACGCGAAGCCAAAAGGTTAATGCTTCTTTTATTTTTTTTCCTGACTTGTTCTCTTATCTCTGGAAAGAAGCAGCGGACTCGCTGCGTTACTGCACCGCCGAGAGTGGATGCATTTCATCAGCGTATGGCGCAGCTGCTATTTTTAACAGTAACTCAAAGGGGTAGCCCTGCTAAAATTACATCATTAATATACACAGCTGAAGGGAAATGGCACGAAGCACGACAGTGCCTTAGCAGCTTCTCCATTGTGTCTTCCACTTGCGGGGATGAATTATTCAATGGGCAGCATTCGAGCAGAGGTACGGTTGGGTTTCGTGCTCACAAAGCAAACACTCCTGTGGCATAGGTGAATTTGGTCTGCGAAAACATAGGTATGGAGTAAGTATTAGTGGCTTGGAGAGGTCAGAGTCTGTGTTCCTTCCTTCCTTTCCCTGCTGTGAAACAGCTCCAGGATTTGCTAGATACCCTGCGATTGTGCAAGATGGCAGGCAGCTACAACACGAACTGTGTTTTGTTTCCTTCGGTTCTTCAAATTGAAAAACCTCGTGGCAAGCGTTGGAGAGTCGCAGCTTCAAGATGTTGAGGATTTTAGTGGTTGGGGGTTTTGTTTCTGTTCTTTCTGCTTCAGTTCCTGTGCATTCTCACTGGCTTGGTAAATACTAATAAAAATCTTCTTTGGTCTTCTCTTCCCTTTTGTATTTGCTACATAGATGTGTTACTGTACAAGTATTACACAATTGTTTTTGTATCTCAAAATAAGCCTAAATGCTGAATTAGAACTTTATTCTGTCTTTGAATCGCTGGTCAGACCCTGTCTGGGATCCAAAACGAAGGAACAATGTGTTGTACCAGAGTGAAAGGAAAGCAGAATATTAAAGCCTAGGACCAGAGACCTGAAAATGTACAAGGACGTAATTGCCAGCAAAAGGAGAACCTCTCCAAAGTGGTTGTGCAGAGGGATATTTTTCTCACCGAACTTAGCACTTGAATGCATTTGTGTGGCTCTTGGCAAGACTGCGTGTACTCAGGGCTCTGCCTCTTCCAGATCAGCCCCTTGCTCTGGTGTTTTTACATAGTATGCTAACAGGGTTTTTAGCGCTGTTAACATGGTTTTTGTCCTGTAATTCTTTGAGAAAACAACAGCAAAAAAATGAAGCCGATATCAAATGACTTTGTCCTTGCTGCTCGTGCTTGTTATTGCAGCCTCAGTCATGAGTTTCGAGATACAGATGCTGCCTTCAAAAATGCAGAAGGGAGCACGTGCCTGTTTACGGGGCTGGAGCAGCTGTGTTCCCCCATAAAACTCCCCGCCTGTATTTGCGTCCCGGTTTGAAACGCAGCCTTCTGCGGGGTGGACGGAGCCGAAATCGTCCGGCAAAGGTTGGAGCAGCCGGCCATCTGATCCCGGCGTCCTGGTGCTTTATCACCAGATTGCCCTTCAAGCCAGGGCATGCTGGCTGAGCAGCTGCTCTGCTGGAATCCCACTGACAGGGGCTCTGCTGGATATATGGTTACACCCTGCAGCCCACAGACCTGTAGGAAAAAATGTGTAGGATATGTAATGAAAAAAAAAAAAAATAATAATGATCAGGTCCCGACTTGCTGATTTTTAAGCTCGAAACCTTGCTGGGGAAATCCTCATCGGATGCAGTTGTGCCTGATTACAGCTGGTATGCAGTAGGGAGTGGGTCCCTAAGAAAGAATAATAATAATAGATTGTAATTAAAATATGACACGTATTTAAATAAATAACAGAAACGTATTTAAATAAATAACAAAATGGTGTGAGATGAAAAAAATAATGTGTAGTAGGGATCTTAACACCTCCTCATCGCTCCCCTCTTCGCTCCCATTCTCTTCTTTTCCCCCCCTGATGGTTTGTCATCAGCTGAGGATGCTCCAAGATGGCATCTTGTGTTATTAGATGGCATCTTCTTGTTTTATTCTCTGGTGGGTCTGGTGCGTTGGCGTGAGGCTCAATTTGTCCATCTGTATTTAGGACCCAGCTCAAAACTTCAAAGCAAATGCCAGCTCAGAAAGATTCCCAGCCGTGCTGACTACCTGAATGTGTCATGGTTTTTCCCCATCTGGTTTCCTTTCCCTTTCTAAGCTCAGCATGCATCTGGTCTGTGTAGACGGACGAACTTCAAAGGCTTCAGCTGTGTTAGTTTTGTTTCCTCTGGTGGTGTTTGGGAGTTGGTGAAGCCTGGGTTTTGGGATTTTAGCACAAACTGAGTAGGGAAGGGGTTTTCTGCAACACCAAAAATGTTTTTCCATGGAAAACCATCTTTGCATCATTGTAGACAAATAAAACATTCAGCTTAGAAATATCTGGCTTGTCCTGAGTTTGGGGGGCTTCAGTGAACCAGCTGCCGGAGAAAATCATTTCTAGGGAAGAATAAACCAGCATGACACTTCTCTGGGGTGAACTAAACTCCTTTTAAAAAATTAGAAACAAAGCCAAGATTTGTTTAAAAGCAATCTCTTAAAGAACAGCATATAAAATAATCAGTTGGTCAGATAAAACCAGACTAAATATATAACTGTGTATTATTTATCCAGTAAGTAAAAATATTTATATGCAAGGTTGAACGTCTCTCTTGATTGCGGAGATATTTTTACTAGCGTGGACTACACAATTAGATATAGACAGCCTGTTTATTTTAATTGCCTAGAGAAGAATATATGCTGGTGGTTACCGAAGCTGCCTCCAAGCCCAGCGTTTGTGCTTATGGTCACTTTTGCAGATGTACTCCTCCAAATGAGCCGCACATTCCTCTGCGAATCTACTCCAGGTACATTGGAGAGGATGAGTCACTGGGCCAGATTTTGAAGTAAAGGGATCCGTAACTTGCACGTGCTTCTCTCGGTTGTATGAAAATAGTTAATCAGATGCAGTTACATGTAGAGTTTACCAGCTCGGGGAATTAGGCAGTAAGGAGGTTTTACAAATTAAAATCTGGAGCTCTTTGAAAATAAGCGGTCTTCCACCCGTCAAGCAACAAAATCTGAGCGCGTGCTTCATCTCAGGCATGGTGACGACTGCCTCCAAATTTGCTGCAGGATACCTCCAAGCCTTCAATGCTTACCTAAATTTGTATCTGGAAATGCCGGGGTGTTTCCATGGCATTAAAAAAATGTAGTTAAGGATTCCTTCTGGATATGCTCTGCCTGTCGTAAGGAGATGCACCTTCACTTTTAGAGCTACTCGTTCAAAACCAAATTACAGAATACATTTTACCTATTGCTAAACTGGCCTTAATGTCACTCTTACAGCCTTTTTTTGTCTCTGCATCATAGCTTTCTTCCTGTCCAGAGCTCTATTATATATATTTCAACAGCATATCCCTGGGAAGTGTGTGTTTCAAGGAACAGCACCTGCCTAGTGCCATGCGTTGGCGTTCAGATTTAGTAAGGCAGCAGAGCTGTTACACAAATATAGCCAATACAGCAGCCTTTCCTGAATAATTTATTCCTTAAAAGTCCTTTCTGGCATTAGAAAAGAAGAAAAGCATCGTGTAAGGCGGTTTTCAACCCGGTGTCCGTGGCAGACAGTTCAGCAGCAGCAATACAAAAGTTAGCGCTCTTGGCCTAAAGGACTTGGTAAGAAAAACCTTCAAATTAGTGTCTGAAGCTGCATCTCGATTCCGAAAGCAGCTGGCTGATTCTTCTGGGCTTTGCATTTTCCTGTCCAGATGGGAGTCTTCTCCAGCCTGCAGTGCAGACAGCTTTTTGTTTTATTTAAGCTTTTCAATCCAGTGAAGTTGCGAAACCATTCTTTAGGTTGATTGGCTTTTGTGGCCAGCTGAAGTGCTGACAGTTATCATTCAGCATTACCCAAAACAATGCATGAAGTCAATTAAAAATTTAAAAGCGAAGATATACAGATATTTTTTTTTAGTCTGTCCTTTTTTGGGAGAAACATAAGGTTCCTTAGCTGGCAAGTTAAAGAAGCCAAATTGAGGAAATAGCAGTAACATGAAAACTACTAGTTTGGGGGTGAGCTGTACAGTCCCAGCGTATTATGCTTCCTCGGTGCTGCCAAATGCAAGCTAATGTTCTTGATTTTCTTAAAAAAAAAAGCTGTGTAATTATTTCCTGTGGAATATTACAGTTCATAGTCCCCAGTCTCTATAATGCAGTAAAGTGACTTATCGCTTAAACTCGTGTTTTAAGTCTGTTGGTTTTGATATTTAATACTCTTTATGTTGGAAGAAGCCTCCTTTCTTATAAATAAATGCCAGTTTGAAGAGCATTTCTTCCACTTAATGTCCCTCTGTGACATGGTTGCTCTTACAATCCTTTTGTTCTGTCCATAAAGCTTTGATTTCCAACGCCGTCCTGTCCACGTTTGTATGGGCAGCAGCCACCCAGAAGACTTGCCTCGAAGCTAGCAAAACTTCTGTTTTGACTTCTGCTGTGACTCTTTTAAAGCAGACATCATGGAAAAGCTGCTGTCTGTTCTTTTACTCATAGTTTGGGGAATACCAGCAGAAAAACAGGCTGTGAGCCCTGTTACGAGGCTGAATTGGGTCCTAAGAAGTCTGCTGGACCTTAAATTTTGGTGTTCTTTTTCCTCCTTGTCACAAAACCACCCGTCTTAGAGGGAAAGCTCATCCTGACTGATAAGGAATCACAAAATGCTGATCTTAAAAGTAAGGACCAACAAGTGGAAGTGCAAGGAGCAGTGAGGGATGTGCCGTGCTTCCTAACTGCTGGCTGCTGCTGGACCCTGCTCCATCAGCCTCAGGTGCTGGGGATGGGGAAAGGGAGAGGCCCCTCCTGGTTCCTTGCTAAATATTCACTCCTTTGTTCTGCTAAATGAAAGCTGTGATGCTAATTGGTCCTGTCTCCTCTGAATTTGTTACCGAGGCAGAATTAATTCCTGCAGGATGCTGCGTATGACTAGCTTGGTGATAATCACAATGACTGCTCCGGTTGGGGTGCTTAAACTCAGAGCATCCAGATTAGGCTTGTTCCTACCACTCCAGGGGGTACTTCCCTGCTCTGCAGAGGCTCTTTCTATCTACTTTTCCTGATTAAAAAATAAAAAAAAAAATTAACCCAGGTTCAAAAGACATTATCAAAGTGAGCAAGGAATGTGTTGCTGCTCCATGCTCATCAGCTTACTGGGAGATTGTTTAGTTTCATCAACAGCATTTAATCTATATTTATCCCAAGTTCAGCTTGAAGAAAGCATTATGGCTTGGTGTTTATCTGCTGAAGCAGTTCTCCCAGGTAATGATATCCAGGGAGGCCTTGTAGTAGAAGTCTGAAGGAAAGGTGTGACTTTCAGTAGTGTTTTCAATGATGTCTGCATTGCTGTGGTCATTGCTAGGTGTCAGTACTGTAAATGTACTGGTCTTCTTGCTGGGATAGCCTTTGATTTTCTGGACAGCTCAGACTTCACAGAAGCTTGGTACCTAGTCTGGGACAAAATAAAAACCTTGTTGTGCTTTCATATGAGCCACAGGTCTTCAGCATCCTTTCGGAGAAGGGATGTAAACTGGATGTAACGGATGGTTCGATTTAGATCTTTCTCAGTAAGAAGGGGCTTTATGCTTGCATAAAGGCTTTGGGATCCCTGAAGTGTCCCTATTATATCTCTTCAGATGATGTTTTCTTAATCCCTAACTGCTGCATTATGTGGGAACAGGCTAACCTCTTAATAAACAACACTGATGAGTTCTGAGAGTGAGATGCCTCATGTCTCTCATTGCAAAAATGATAACGAAAGGTCGATCCTACGTGACAGATCAGGATAGTTAACTGCGGAGAATTGCTTCACCCTTTTCCACATTTGATTTTTTTCTAGAAATAGTAAAGATCATTCTTCAAAGAGAAGCACTCGTTTCCTTATGTCTTCCCTCACTTCCAAGGAATACTCGGAGTGGGTCTTGATGCTCTCAGATGGCAGCAGCTTTCCCCCTGGTATAGCTATAAATAGACAAGCTGAGTGATGTGCGCCTGTCACTTAAGTTAAATTCAACTCTTGATGCTTTTTAATTGTTTAATGTACTTGCATTTGAAGAACACAGCATATAACCTGCCTCTTCATGGCCTTTCCCTCCCCGGGAGCAGAGCAGCTGTAAGTACAGACCTTGCTTTGCATCTCCTCGCTGCGTGATTTGCACTCTGGCCCGTCAATGTTTTGATGCAGATTGGATGTCTTAAGAGGGATGGTTAATGTGTCATGAAGCGGTGCAAGGTGTGCTCTTGCTGGCTGCTGAACAGACCAAAGTTCAGGCTGAATGGTTTCTGTGTCATCCTCTTAGTGCCTGGTGATTCACAGCCAGCTAGGTCCCAGCCCAAAAGCCAAGGGACACTCTGGGACACCCTCCCTTCCTTCAGCCTTTCTCTGGAGACGTTTCATACAGATCTACAACACCAGCTCTTCCTTACCTTTAAGGACAGAACCATTTCAAGCTGTAGTACTCCAATTTGTTGAAAGGGCTTGTGTTAAATAAACATGAGACTGACCCAACGTGAAGTTCTGGGGCACACAAATAGCAGAACGATGCTGGCCAACACCTGGGTTACTTTGCTCCCTTCTCCCCAATTCCAGCTTGCTGTTCATCTTACAGACTGGGGCCAGCAGTTTCTATATGTGCTTTGAAAATCTAACGTTTGATTCCGCAGGTGCTCTTTGGGCCTGCAGCATTGTACTTAATGCATAATTTAAGCGCTGAGAGGTAGGAGGTAAGTGAAATAAAATGCATTTAGTTGATTAGGAAGCTTAGTCTTGCGTGCTTGTTGCAGAAGACGATCAATGGATTTGCTGGTGAGAGGCAGAATGTATCTTAGTTTTTTCCTACTCCATCACAGCCTAGACAAAAAGCTTTCCAAAAGATCAGATCTGCAAAGGCAGGAAGCTTTCAGGGAAAAAGCAGAGAAAATGCCCTCTTACGCTGATACTTGTGAGCAGTTTCTCAGCTCCCATTCAATCGATCAGTTGTATCACCTCGTTTCGTCTGCCTCGTTGCCAGAAATGTTGTGCAACGAGCAAACAGCTCAGCTCTTTCCCCTGCTTTCCCCTCGCTTTTGCCCGTGTATGTATGAGAGTAAATACTGGTGGCTTTGTGGATTGGGTAAGGCAGCTTCGTGGGTTTTAGATCCGAGTTTTTGTGGAGTCACTTGGGATTACTTTGTCTCATGAGCAACAGTAACTTGAGTAACTCTGCTTTCAGAGGCATTGCTTTATTTTCGAAAAACAAGAGGAGATGGCATGTGAAACTCTTGGTGTTGCATTTTTGGTTACCACTTCTGTATAAATAAGGATGTAGAATGGATTTTACTAGTTGTTGGTTTTAGATAGAACTTTTCAGCAAAAATTCAGTTGTTTTTTTTTTTTGTTTGTTTGTTTTTTGTTGGTTTTTTTTTGCTTCTTTCCATAAGAGAACTTCATCAATGAAAATAAATCTGTAGGTGCAGAAGCACCAGTTAGGATTAGCTACTTGGCTGCCTATATAACACAACATGTAGGTTATTTATGATTTTTTCCTGTTTAATTTGGTAGACTTTTTTTTTTTTTTTTTTTTTTTCAAGTATCATATTTTGAGAGCTGCCTGGGCTCAACCCGGTCTCTTGACAGTTAAATTTTACCATCTGAATTCCAGAGAACAATGCTTACCTTTGCACCGCGTGAACTCAACCTACATGCAGTGATTTAGTAAAGGAAAACAAGGAGCTGTTTATGTACGGAACAGAAATCGCTTGCAGAGTGTAGTAAAGTCTTCTTAGGGGTTTCGATGTCTTTAACCCAGTTACTCATCCTGGGGTGCTGGGGTTAGTGCTGAAATACTGGATATTAAAATGAGTTAGCTTTAAATCAACACCCGTTGATTTAAATTCTGTTGAATTTATCTCATTTTTGGGGTGGAACACACATTCTTAGTCTGGATTGAGACAATCTGTCTGGTCTTTTCACCAATTAAGTGGCATTCTCCAGAAGTTTAAAAAGGGTGGTACAGGTAACAACACCCCTACAATGGTATATCCCTACAAAGGACTACCAAGGTGACTTCTAAGCTCACATCTTCTCAGCTCTTGCCCATGTCCGCTGCCTGTTTCATGCTGTCCTTGACCTGCTAGGAGTGCCCGGCTAATCCTACAGCGCCTGAATCCCTTTCCCCTTGCTGTAGCTGCTACCTGGGGAGGAGAAGGGCTGAGATCACCCTCGCAGAGAGAGAGGCCAGCAGGGACTGGAGTCCTGAAGCTGAGGTTTGGTACGGGGTCTGCAGGGGGAAGGAGGCGGCTGGATTTCTGCCTTCGTGGGAGCATTCAGCTGATCAGATGACGGTGCACTAACCTGCAGCCAAGTGGGTAAAAGTCTCAGGAAAACAGAACTAAATATTTCACCTGGAACGTGTGGTACAAGGGAAAAGTACCCTTTGGAAAGGTAGAAAGAAGACTTGGGAATCATACCCATACCGTGGAGGAGCGGCTGTTAAGATCCAAGCTGAGCTTTTATAAACTGGCTTGTAGTTTACCTCCATTTCGTTGTGTGTTAGCATACAAAGTTGGAGTATATGGGTACACACATGGAGTAAGAGCCTGAGAAATGGTGTGCTATGTACCCCCTCAGTCTGCTCCAGCCCTGTATTGCTCCAGTCTCAAACTGGATGAGCTGGGAAGGGGAGGTTGCGATGCTGATGTTCATTTTAACTTCCTTGGGACCCAAGTAATCCAAATTGTGGTGTGCTGCTGCTTAGCCTGTTTGCACTCACAATCAGTAGCATACCTCAACCAGCAACGGCGTGCTCACGATTCTGGAGGGCTCCTCAAGACGTGGCTGGGAGCTGGTGGCAGAGATCTTTTCTCTTGCAGGCTGTGGTGTGGTAGAAACTGGAGCATGGCAATGCAGCATCTCCTCGGGTCCTGGGCTTCCAGATTTGGGACCACTGTGCAAGCCCTCGTGAGCTGGGAAGCTCCTGTCTTATCTCCCTGGCTGTGTTAACAGCTGTGCTGGCAGGACCTGGCTGTGTGACATGATTCCCACTGCATCGTAACCAAGTGTAAAGGATGTGGACTTAATCGCAGAGCGGTATTTGCTTTGGCCTCGGCGATAGCATTTCGAATGCAAGCTTCAATAACTGATGCAATTCTGGGTGCAGTTGGTAGCCACACGAAGAACATTTCTCATTTGTGTTCAGAGGAAAGTAGCAAAGTAAAACAATCTCCCCCCAAATGCCCGAGGAAATTTGATTGCAGTAAATCTCTGCTAGAGAATGAAGATGTTTCATTCTGTCGGCTGCCCTTTCAAAGCAGAGTTCAGGAAAAGACAAAGGTTTGTGTAGTTCAAAATTAGATTTTGAGTAACTGTGAGTATGTGGGAAGGGCTGTGTGGGTATGTCCCCGTACTCTGCGCTCTTCTGAATGAGACCACAGAAGTTGTACGCAGCCACAGCCTCGATGGGAGCACCTCCTGCAAACCTCCTTTGTCTTTTTTTTTTTTATCCCTTTTGTGTTTCATTTGTGACTTCATCCAAATCTGTTTTGTGTGCCTGTTGTAGTTTCCCGGATAATTATGGATATAGCTCCATCACAAAGTCTTCTGTGCCCCCTTCCTCGAGCAGGTCAGAAAGCCTAGCAGTGGGTGAGATGCGTCCACACGCACACAAGCACTTCTGTTAGCTCATTTTACAGGGAAGTGCTGGAAGAAAGGAGCAGACAAAAAGGAAAGTATGCCTCCCACAGATCCCCTAGCATGACAGTAGGCACCCTTCCAAGCTGCTCTGGCTGCTTCCTGCCCCATGCCCAACACCTGATGTGAGAGTGGACCCATGGTACTCATGAATGAGTTCCCAGTGATTATTTCCAGACCAGAAGCTTGGATTTAAGGTAGTGCAAACATGCTTGCCCTGGCTATCTCCTGAAATAGAAATATCGACTGGTTTTTTATACCTTGGATGGGGAAGCTTGAGCCTTGCTGAATTCAGCATCCTGAAAATACACCAGCCTTTTGGGTCCTGAAGTCTCTTTGGTTTTTCTGGTCGTGGAATCATTCACAGTGACATTGGGTAGAGTCAGCTCTTTGCACAGTTTCCCATGGTTTTGAAATGAATACAGTAAAAATGTTTCTTTTTTTTTTTTTTTTTTTTCCATTTTTAGACAATTTGTTAGACAGCAAATTTAAAATCCACCGGCTCCTGCTGGGTACATGGCAGCTTTTTCTTCCTGAGTTTTGTCTGATTGATTTTTCTGAATAAAGTTAAGCTGCATGGTAAGTCTAGAAAGGCTATTTAATAAAATCAACCACCAGTTAAATAATAATAAAATAATAATTCAAGAGCCCACATAACAAAAACATCCGATAACAAATTAAGCAAAAACTTGATTATAAGACTAATTATACATTTTGTATCATTAGCTACTTGGGGCATTTTTGCAGGTCATTAGAAACAGTTTGGACAATTGTCCCTAGCAGCACGTTGCAGCTGCACAATGAACTACATTTCATGCTCTGGAGCAGACCTCATCGTACAAGATTCAGTGCAGGGTCACTGCAGAAACATGTACCTAATGCTTCACCTTGCTAATTGCAATCATTTTCCAGAGGATAAACTCACTGCAGCAGATGATATTAACTGGGTAAGCTCAGGCAGAACTTTAGCACGCAGAGGTCACGTAACCATCAGCACAACAAAATCTAGGAGTTGAGTTAAAGTTTGTTATTAACCCACAGAGTAAACCAGAAATAGCTCCATTTTATATCGGGAGGTAATCCTGCGTTGCTTGAATTACTGTAGAGGAGTAATGAATAGATAAAAGAGATGGTGTTTGGAAATTCAATAAAGCAACGCTGGATTTACTGTAACTGGCAAGTGCTGAGTAACGTTTGCCACCTTCCTGGCTTTCTTTGTCCTACTCCAAAGCATACTTTGCTGCAGCTGATGCCAGTCTTTTGACATTTCATTTCCTTGCTCATCCTTCAGCAGTTTCACCAGCAGCATGGCGATACCCCACACAACATCCACCCTACCATTTCTCTTTAATTATAACCCCAAAATGCATATTCCAATCGATATTTTCTATATTTTAGCTGATATATTTAACATCACAATTAAGGGTGCCCTGAATTCTCTTAAATCAGTATATTAAGGTGTAGATTTTTCTTAAAATTGCAGGAAAACCTCTGAACTATGTGCATGCTTAAATCTCCGTGCTATCCAGATAGCTCATCAGTATCTGGCATGCCACAGACGTGTTCCCGTGTAACAGCGTGGTAGTACTGTGAAAGCAGCTCGGAAACGCCAGAGGAATCCACTGAAAGCTTTAAGGGGAGCAAATCTCAACAAAAAGGATAAGATAGAGGAGAAAGTAGTAAGTAGTAAATTGCCGTTCTTCGTAAGCATAGGGATTTGTGGCATTGTAATTGGGAATTAGATGAAGAAGGAATGGCTGAGGATCCTAAAGGGAGTGCTAATTCTGGGTATCAAAGAGCAGCATAAACATCTGCACATCTATTTAAAACTTGGTAGTTCTAAAAATTTTAACTGCAAATAAATAAAACTCAAAGAGGAGGTCGGTTAAACAGCCAAGAGCTAGGTGGTAACGTTTTTAAATGACGGGACACAACAAAAAGGTTTAAATGGACAAGGTAAAGCCTTGGGATTATTTCATGGGGAGGAAAATCAAGCCCCGGGTTGGAGATGGAGCGCCTTGGCCTTGGGAGTAGGCTGCTTATGTTATCAGGGAAGAGAAAGATATATGTGATAAACGCACCTCTGAGTCATACAGGTGACATAATGTATAAATAGTCTTGAAAACAAGTAAAAACGTTGTCGATTGTAGTTCCCCAGAAACAAAATGTCAGGCTCTGGCTTTCGCTCCTTTGAACTGCTGCGTGGAAATGTAACGCGCACAGCGTGCGGCCCTCCCGGCACCTGTTGTTGGCAGCTAACGTTCCCATGACTGGTTTTGTCTAATTGCTTTTGAATTTTTAAGCCGATGCAATTGAGATTTTATGAAAAAAAAAAAATAATAATATGTGTATCCCCACGGGTGCAGGCACGAGACAGGAGGAATTACAGGAGCAGCAGAAAGGTGGTAAAATAACCTTGGTAATGGTTAGCATGGTGAGAGCTTTGATGTGTGTGGGAAACGAGAGGCTGCAAGGAGGTGGCATTTCAAAGACCTGACACCGAGGGCTGGGTCTGTAAAGGTTGCACACACGTGGAGATGGAGGCAGCGGGGTCTGGGCTGTGCAGCCCTGCCCTCTGGAAGATCCTGGTTTTGCTTACAACTTCCACAAATAGCAATAATTGAGGCCGAAGTTTCCCGTCAACCTGCACTCAAGGAGAAGCCCTGATGTCAACGGAGCAATAAAAAAGCACTAAACTTGTAAAACCAGCCCCTGAAAACACGGTTTTCGCCGGCGGTGCGTCAGGTTCCCCGTAGCGGGATGCTGTTTGCTACGTGACGTTGCTCAGACAAACCCATCCCCTTGTGTCGGGTCTGGTGGCGTGCCAGCGAGTGCTGTCATACGGCCAGGAGGAAATGAAGAGCTTTGCACTTGGTCTATTGTTTGGGTGGTGGTGGAAATGAAGCCTTTCTAAAGCTGGAATGGAAAGCAGGTTCAATGGGTATCACCTTCCCTATCTGCCCTCCAGTGTGCACCTGAAGCACTGCCGCCAGCCGAGTTCTGGCCCTAGCTCGATTAATCCCTTCTGCATGCAGCTAAAAACATCCTCCTCATCCTTCTTATCTCTTTGCTTTTCCGCAGTGAGTGTTGAAAAAGTGGAGCTAAAGGGACTGGCACACAAGAAGAATGAGAGAAATGTTGAATATTCCTTTGAGGTAAGTTCTGCTGATTGTTTTTGTGATTTATTTTTTTTTCCTTTGAAAGAAGGGAGGATAACACTTAAAAAGGAGTTAAAGCAATTCTCAAACATTGTTAGATCCCAGAAATTGGTCCTCAAGGATAGGTGCTTAGTCATTTTTTTTTAATCAGTGATTTGTAAGTAGTCGTAAATTGCTGTTGATTAGCATATGTAGATGTCACAGAGATTGACTGGTAAGTGGGACACAGGCAAAGAAATAAATCACTCTAATGCAGCCAGTTGTGGCAAATGTATATTTTTAGGAAAAAATCACGCCACACTTGCAGAAAATGGTATCTGTGTCCTGGAATGCAGAAGCTAACAAGAATGTGAGTCTTAATCTGGACAAAAGAGAGAAGTCAGGCACTCAGGGCAGTTGTGCGGGTATGGGAAAAGAGGCAGAATGACCATTTATCTCCGTATTCAGCAGCGAGAGGAGTGTGAGACTGTGACATATGTTTCAGACGTTGCTGGTTTTAAAAGGGGTGTTGTAGAGTACAGAAAATAGCTATGGAAATTATTCAAGGCTTGAGGAAAATGCCATGCAGCGAGAGACTTAAAGAATTCCACCGAAAGATGACTTGAGCATCATAGAAGAGTGTTTTTAAAGGGAAGAAAATATTTTATGGTAAAGGAGTTGTTAATGTAGCAGGAAAAAAAAAAAAAAGCATAACAGGAACCGTTGTCTGAAAATTGAAGCCAGACGAATTCAGACTGGAAATGAGAATAGTTCTGCTGGAATGAGAGTGGTTAGCCACAGGCTGCTAGGAGAAGTGGCTTTTCCCCTTTTTGACGCAGCTTTTGGGGCTTCAGTCGTTGCTCACGGTTCCTGTGGGCCTATGATTTCATTCAGTGAAACCCTGTGTTCGTAGCGGAGAGCTGTCAAGAAAGAATGACAAAATGCTTTTGTCCCCTCCAGTCTGAAGAACGTATTCCAAAATTCAGAACGCAAAGCCCAGAAAATGTCTTTGGCTTACTTAATGAGGCATCAAAGCCAAACAGTTGGTGAGAAAGGGAAAACCTGAAAGAAAAAGGACAGTAGAATTTCAATTATCTACAACTTTCACTAAAAAGAAAAGTTTCTTTCAAACTGAGACCCAAGCCAGAGCACCCGTTTGGCGTCTTCGTGTGATGTTGACAGCATTAACCTCTGCTTGTCTCAATTCAGGGATAATGACTGTGACTGATCCAAGTGTCATCAATATTAGAAAGGGTTTTTGATTTTTTTTAACATCCTTCTGAACGATATCGTTGTCTGGACTCCAGTTGCGTACTCGTATTTTGTGGAACGTCTTTTCCTATCATAAATTCTTCTATAAATACCAGAAATGACTTTTATCGGTGACAACATTTCACTCGACGGCTTGTAACTAAAAGAGCCGTCCATAGTTTGGCTGAGCTAATAAATTTCTCTTTGCTTGGTTAGAAACCTAACTGCTAAATGTTTTGTTGAGGAGCTTGGGACCAGAAGGTCAATAGATAGAGCAGTTTTCAGCCTTGGCGTTGCTGTTGTTCCCTGGATTTACAGCTCATGTTACTGTTTTGTACGTATTGGAAGATAACGAGATAGCAAAACACCACTTCTAACAAATGTCAGGTTTTTTACAAAACTAGAAGGAAAGAGAAATATCTCCTGTATTTCCTGAAGCTTCTCACCAATCTTAAAAAGGTATTAATTCATCGCAAACCTTAAAAAAATGAGGAGAAAAGGCTTTGCAAAACCAGAAACTGCTCAAGTTTTCTTTCTTCTTTTCTTTTTTCTTTACTTTTGTGTAACAGCTCTGCAGAGAGGAAATTCCTCCATTATGTAATCTATTTTGAAATCCTCTCACCAGTCTTTTTGGCTGCATTCTGGAGGCTGGAAAAACTGTGTGTATGTTTTCAGTTGTCATTGAGACTAGCGTCATGTGAGAAGATGGCTTCCTGCTCCTCAAACACATAAACCCAGCTTCTTCCCATATGTAGCTGCTAAAGACTCGAGTACCTGCCAAACCCTTTGAATTGGGGATCTTATGTTTGAGGGGGCTTGCTAGTTTGCTAGCAATGCTGGCCACTTGCATCCGACCGTCTTCGTGCCAAAAAGCCCTGTATTTTGGCTCGTATTAATAACCCACCACCCAATAAATGCCTCTGCATTGAAGAATGTGATGATTTAACGCAGGGAGCCTACAGGAAGAGATACCAAACTGCTTCCTTTTGCTAGGGCTTGTACAAAATGGTGCTGTCCGAAAAGCATAGCTAGGTAACTCCAGGTTTCGTGCTAAAAGTTTTGCTTTTTGGCAGCAGGATGGTTTGCTGCCACCTTCAATTCTTCATAGGATATGGAGTAGGTTAGCTCTAGGTAGGCACTGTTGTGAGGAGTTGCTCGTGTTGCCCATCAGCTCGCCCAGAGCAGCTGTTTTCTGTAACCATCACAAGGAAAAAAAGTTCCATTAGCGAGCAGTCTGTTTTAATGCTGGATGTCTGCAGCGTGCCGGGGCTGTGTAAACTCCAAAGTGCTTTTTTAAGAATTCAGAGTAGTTGTTAAGTGTAATAACAGCGCGCCTTGGGCAGCGAGGGAGGACTGAGTAATAGTTACTTGTGCACAGAAAGTTTTTCCTCGCTGATGTCACAGCAACAGGGATGTTTCTTGCAGCCTGTGGCAGTCATCTGATGCCCGTTAGGGATCTTCTGAAAGCAGACTGAAATCCCTGACTGCTAGTTACTAAACTGGATGCTTTTTACTCCTCCAGGTCCTGTGGTCTGATTCTTCAGTGACGTTGGTAACCAAATCATCCACTGAAGTGACTGAATTTATTTCAAAGGTAAAGGCGATACGAGCAACGCTTTGAAACGAAGCGATGTTTTGTCTGAATGTGTAATTTCATTCAGAGACATTTTCGAAAATGTGCTGAAATAATACAGATAAGTTGAATGCCATAAAACGTTTGACTTCTAAATTGCTGTGCCTTGTATCTCATCCGAGTAATGAGTCTTCTTTTCACTTACTATTTTTAATATCCTCCACCTTTAGCTGTCTCAGCTATATCCAGATGAAAACTTGGAGAAATTCATTCCTTGCCTAGCTGGTCCAGATTCATTTTACCTAGAACGGAACCACATGGACCTGGAATCGGACCTTAGGTATGCTGCTTTGTTTGGTTTTCTTCTTGATACGTGGCTTTTTTCACCAAATGGAAGAAAGAAACAAAAATATATATATATTGCGTTGATATTCTGAATTACTCTTAAGAAATTCGGGCCTGATCTTAAGCATTATTTCTTGATGATTTACCAGTGTTTGAGATTATTGTTGTGTTTGTTTTCCTTCTGTTTCAGAAAGGTAGATATGCTTTTATAAAATGCCTTGTGCATATTTGTAATGGCCGTTAAATTGTTGGAAGTCATTAACAGAAATTTCCAAAGCCCTACATGGTACCTCTGTACATTACCACAAATCACCTGGCTATTATCTAATCTAAAACACCATTTTAAAGATCACCATCTGTGGCAGTTCACATTGGTTCTCTCTTTTTTAAATCCTGAAATAGTTTTGCTCGGAGAATTCAAAGGGCTGAAGGTATTTGCAGCTACAACTGTCTTTACCTATAATAAATATTAGATGACATATTAAAATACTAATTAACTTTTATTAGAGCTTCTGCTGAACACCTATTTTCCTACATCCAGACAGACTTTTGTCCACCACGGGTAGAGCCCCAGTGGCTATTTTTCTCTAGTGAGAGCCAGCAGGTGCATGCCTAGATTATTTTTCATGGCAAACAGCGTTCACATTTCAAACAATCCCCTCCGCGCTTCGAGAATCACAGCCTACCGAGGAGAATTTGGTAGGGTAAGAGGGAAAGCATGTTGCTGCTGCTGCTGTTTAGCTAGCAACAGTCTCTACAAATCTAGGTTAATAGAGCAGCAATCTGCGTTTACACAGCAACGGCTGTCTGTGGAGCAGAAAAAGAAGCTGTTTTGCTCAGTGCTGCATATTTGAAAGATTCAGAAAGGAACTGGGATTTTTCAAGGTGGAAAGCACATTCATGTGTCTATAGTTGAATTAATTTTTTACTCAAAGGCTTTAAAAATGAGAAACCCAAAGTACAGTCAAAATGATCTCTATTTTGACACCTCTTTATACATTTGCAAATCATTGGAAGGCTTGGAAAAAGGCAATCAAGCTTGCATAACAATAAGAAAGCTAGTCACGTTGACAGAAGACACTTCATACATTACAAAGTTTTGGGAAACTGCCTTTTTTTTCTCCCCTGAAGAAGCACAGCAATCCCAGGGAAAATGTGACATAAGTTTTAGAGCCTTTTTCCTCTGCACTGCCAGAATCTACATCTGCTGTTTATTTCGAGGAGGAGAAAATTAAATAACCGTAGATACGTCTATATTTTCTGGTCTTTGGTTTCAGGTTTTTGAAAGGAAATTTTCACGTTTGTACTTAGAAACGTGTGTTGAGTGTTCCAGTCAGATGTAATTCTAAATTAAGCATATTTGACTGAAACATTAAACAGAGGGAAAGAAACACAAAACGGTGACATGGGTGTAAGAAGTTTTAAGGATGAGGATCTGTGTGTGTTCCAAGGCTGCTTTGAGACAGAATTTCACGTTAATTTGAAAGGGCTTTTATGTTCCTTAGCATCAATTTCAAAATTTCATGTGCATGTCATAAGATTAAATAGACAGCTGGAAATCAATTGTAACAAAACGGGGTTTTATTTGTTTTTGATGAACATGCAGGTATTTGGCACCATTACCTTCCCATGTGGTGAAAAACGACCACGTTAGAAAGTTTTTCAGCACTTCATCTCCTTCACAGCAACTTCAGAGTTCAAGTAAGTTTTAAAAAAAGATTTTATTTTATTTTTATTTTTTTACTGATATGCATTTCATAACTCGATATTATTTTTAACTTCGATTCCTTGTTTTTAGATCCTGGCAACCCCTCCCTTTATAAAGTAGGAACTACGCTGGGAACATCTGGAAGGTGAAATGTTTATTTTGACTATGTTCATTCTGTTTAGTTGTAAAAACCTGTTCTATTAGTAATTATTTGTCTTCCCTTGGAGATTTATTTGAGCTTTTATAGTCAGCTGTAGAAGACTGTCAGAAATTCTATCCTTAGCGTGTGGTCAGCCCAAAAGAGTTTTGAAATCAGCAGTGGCTATCTCATCTTAAGAAATGTGTGTGTTCAAAGACGAACGTAGAGAAGCCTTTTGGCCGGCATTACCTGAGAGATTAGATCAGATGATTGCAGGATTTCTGCTGGCAGTTCAATCTACAAACACATTCTAAGCAGTGTTTCTGAGAATGTTTTAAACTAATAATTGGCATCAGCACTTCAACGTTGAGCTGCAATGTTGGATGACTTTTCTGTGATCTGCTGCTTACTACGTAAGTCATATTGGTCTCAATTATGTATTTAAAGGGAGTGATGATTGTTGAATTGTAGGCACAGATCTGGTCATCCCTAGCGTGAATATTTGTGGACAAAGGGAGAGTAGAGCATCTCTGTCTACAGCACATTTAAACGTTTCCTTGTATAGCAGTTTGTCTGCCAGAGGGAGAAAGGAGAGTGACCTCTTCCAAGTCAGACTTGGGAAAAGAGGAAGAGAAATATTCTAGCCTTTTGTTAGGAAACTCAGAACCCTACTCATTCTTTTAAGAGGCAATTTTCATTTTCTTCAACAAAAAACAGAGAACACGTCAAGGAGCCAGCATTGTGGGTTATTTAGCCACATCCACATGTTAAAAAAAAAAAAACAATTCCATATATTAGATTTGTCAAAGCTGAACCATGGCCATTCTTTCTAGACCTTTTTTTTTTTTTTTCAGTCACAGAGAGGTGGTAGAACATGTACCATTTAGGATTATGGAAGGAAATGTGCTAAGCTTTTAATGTTTGCGATAGACTTCACGGCTTTTATTCTGCTGTTGTACAGCATAGTTACAAACCTTTGACTTGGATCGAACAGCACAGGTTGTACCAGAACTCTTGAAAGTGGTAGATTTATATTGCCAAAGTATCTGAACGAAGATTCAGTGTGCTAAATCAAATTCTGTTTGTGTTTTGCAGACCTGTATGTGGCGTGGCTGGCATTCAGTCTTCTCAGAATCATGTCCAGCACCCAGCTGCTGCCCCCGTTGCACTACCCCACTGTTCCCATTCAGGAGGTACTGGCTCATCACTGGCCTATCGCAACCAGATGGACTCCTCTTCACCCATGTTAATGTCTTCCAGTCCGCAGACCCCTCAGACACAGGAACAAAACGGGATCTTAGACTGGCTCAGGAAACTGCGGTTGCACAAATACTATCCTGTCTTCAAACAGCTCACGATGGAAAAGGTAGGGCTGTGTGTTGGGTAAGAAAAGGGAATCAGCTTTTAACTAATATTCTGTAGTGTGGAAGGAGAGGCAGCAAACATCTGTGTTGAGAATCACAGCAGTTACCAGCAAACGCTGTGAAGGTTTGCAGTCTCTCGAAGCAGTCATATTGTGATGAAATCCTTCTTCCTATTTTTGATCGGCGTGGTGCCCAGGGCCTGGGATGTTAGACAGCTGCTGTATTTCAGAATTCTTTATTGAATGCTTGAAGATCCAATTGCGTGCTGACTTAGGGGCTCTGCTTTGGCTCCCTGTTCATCCCTTTGATGTGCAGTAACAAAAATCTGTTGTTTTTTGTGTGTTTTTTCTGCTTCTTCACTGTTGTTTTTTTTTCCCAAAAATATTTGGTTATCGTTCTTTTTCAAAATAAATCCAGAGAGACTTCTGACATGAATATTGATGTGGGTGTGTACCTGCGAGTGAATGCTAATTTTTTTTCGTCAAAAATCTTTTGGAAAAATAAACGTTTATTTATTTGCATAGTAAGACTCCTGAAAGATCCTAATGTCTGCTGGATTTCAACTGAACAGTTACAAGTACTGTTACAGTATTTATCCAGCTCCAGCTGTAAGGGCTGTTTAAGATTCATGTCCTCTTACTGTATTTTAGCCTTGAACGCCCTCCGGTGGACAAAGTGCTTAGGTTGAGTCAGGTCTAAATTGGAAGAGCTTTGTGAAGGTTATAGTATGGTGTGTGTATTTAACTATAATCTCTTACCAGAGTTTTCTGGTTTGATGTTCTTCATATGTGAGGGGATATATACTGTGCGTTTTTCTTCAATCAAGTAGGAAAACTATGGATATTTTAGTGTGCTGGCATTTTCCTGTTTAAATTAAAGCATATATAATTATGCCTACTTTGCTGGCTTTAATTTTTATTTATATCATAAATGTATATATTGATTTATTCTATATATTTTATTATAAAATTAACTTCAGAGTGTGTTTTCAAATAAACCGAAGAGATGATTGCACATCGATTTCTGTTTTAACTGACATAACTGGGAAAACTAGAGTGATTTTTAAGAGAACTAGATCCTTAAACTCATATATAGCACAAAGTCCTATTTTCATAAGTATGCAGATTGCTTTGTCTTTATAGTGAATAGTTACTATAAGCACATACCTAATTAAATTTAACCTACAGATGTTCTTTCTTTCATTCAAGTCCCCCACACTTTTATTCTACGCTGATTCTATAATTTAAAACTGGACTTGAGTTTCCTTGAATTAACATGTATTATAAATGGCTTTAAAGCTGCTTTTCAGAATTGATGATTACTGAAAATTGTAAATAAGAATATTTCAGGCTGTTAAACTAACCACATGTTTTTCTTTCCAAGTTTTTGAGTCTTACAGAGGAAGATCTGAATAAGTTTGAATCGCTCACTATGGGAGCAAAGAAGAAGCTCAAGACCCAGCTAGAGTTGGAAAAGTAAGTGAGGAAAAAATTGTTTTATTAAGGTCATAAGTTATCCAATAAAAGTTTTACAATGGCCTTTTCTTCCAGACCATAAATCTACCAGGATTCCCACCTGTAAATATGGATAATGATTTTTTTTCCCTTAATCTGCAGTAGCGATAGTTGCTTGAAAAGCTCTTGAAGCAGAAGTTTACTAGACCATATTTTATACTCACTGTTCTACTGTTGCCTGATCAGGGTTGTGTAAGGATAACATAAAGAATTTGTAAATTCCATTTTAAGAGGCCATGGCAACCCAACTGTAACAGATATGCATGGTGACAGCTCTTTAAGGAGGGGAACATTTTTGAAATAATTTACAAAAGATACATGCAGTTACATAGGATTTTTAAAATTTTCTCTAACAGATATTGTAAAGCAGATGCACAAACCACATTTTATATTTAGTCAAGTTCCATTTGAACCATGCCTTAGAAAGTCTTATGAGCTCAGAGCAAAATCATGTCAGTGGAAGGTGGAGGACTGTATATAGCCTAAGCTGAACTTAGGATCACAGAACAGCCCGACACCCTTCTCACCTTCAAGATTTCAGCTCTGTTTCTTTCCCTTCCCCTCGGTTTCTCTGCTCAGTTGTTTGCTTTCTCTGCCATTTCTTCCCTGCGAGTAATTATCAAGTCTTTGTGCCCATGGAACCCTCTCATGTTTTGTCAGATTTAATGATTTGTGCATAAATATTTCTTAGTAACAGTACTGCAGCCGTGATGGTATACACAAAGCCGTGCCTGTGGGAGGGAGATTCAGTATTTTTTATTGGGTTGCTGCTATTAGAGACAAAGACAGGCAAACTTACTGGGAACATAAACCTCTCTTCAGTACTTTTTGGTCTTGTTTTTAATAAATAGCTGATATAACGAAGCGTCCTCATAGGGTGGGAGGGAATCAGGAAGGCAAGTCTCCAGGCTGTCGACTTCGCAGGTTCAGGTGGAGTTGCCAGATGACACGTACACAGAAAATCAGGATGCCCAGCAGGATTTTTTCTTGCTAAGACCTGACAATTTTTTGGCTCCCAGTCAGCTGGGATGAAGCACAGCTACTTCAAGAGCTTTCTCGGTGTCCTGCGGTGACCCGCGCCAGCTGTGGCAGCTGCAGGCGCTCAGGACTCTGCTGCCTGCTGGAGCGGGGCTGCACGTTGCCAGATGAACGCCTGGAGAATTCGGGCTTCTAACACGCTTCTGGGACAAAGGCAGGGCTGTTGCAGTTTTATGAGCACAGCAGTTGTTTTATGTCGTGAAGGTTATACAAAGAAAGGCAGTGCTCTGTGAAATACTACCAGCAACTTGGGGAAACTGATGGAAGAAATTGTCCGTGTTTTTGATATCCCTGCTTAGAGGGAAATGTTTGTTCTGAAGCTGCTGCAGTTACTTAAAAAGCAATTAAAAATCCAAATCCATGCCCATTTATCAAAGCTCCTACACAACATTTTTCACTAGTCTTAGATTTTCTGGTGTTCGCAACATTAGAGGTTTGAATCACATTTGGCTTTTCTTTGGTTTTGGTGTGCCTGGCTGTGTCTGGGACATGCCTACAAAACATGTGATAAAATGTAGTCACCATTTTGTGATGTTCTACCTTAAACAAATGAAAGCCTTAGCATTATAATCAGATGACAGAAAGGCTGAAGTAACTGCTGGCAAGCAGCTAAGTTCAAGGTTGATATAATTGCCAAATGTTTCCACGTGAAATGAGCATAATTTCTTGAGATTATTTAATGGGCTTTGCCTGTTTCGGTTTCATTCAGAAATTGATTGGTCTGTTGATGTGTTTTAGTCAGTTTTTGTGTCTTCATACGTTTTTCTGTCGCCCCACAGAGAAAAATCGGAGAAGCGGTGCCTAAACCCCACAACACCTCCTTCAGTTACCAGCAGCGGTGTGGCGAGGGTTCCCCCCACAACGCACGTTGGGCCTATCCAGAGTATTCGTGGCAACCATGCTGCAGGTAAGAAAGGAGCAGAGCACAGTGCTGTGCTCGCAGGGCTCAATACATCCTTGTACAAGAGCAAGCTCATCCTCTTCCTGCTTCTCCACCAACCTGTCGTAAGCTTCGTCTTCCAAAAGGCCATTGGCTTAACAGGGAGCAATCAAAAGGTGCAATTCCTGTGTATGTGGAGTGCAAGAAAAATTATTTGTCTCTCTGTGGCTTCCATGTGAATGGCTAGCTACTAGTCAGCGATGGCTAACACCTCCAGACTCCTGCTTTGTAGCCAGTGCCTGTCTCTCTGTAAATCTTGAGCACCTTTATATGTTAGCTGGTGTTGTGGGACAGTTGTAACTGGGTCTTGCCGAGCAGGTCTCCCCATTTTTGTTTGCATTCCCTGATTGCTCACGCCCGCTTTATCCGCAGAGCTGCGGGTGGACGTGGATCAGCCAGCCCACCCGCTGCCCCGGGAAGGCAGCTCGTCCGAGTACTCCAGCTCTTCTTCCAGCCCCATGGGGATCCAGACGAGGGAAGAGAGCTCAGACAGCGCCGAGGAGAACGAGAGACGTAAGCAGAAACGGCCAGGGAGGGTGCTTGTGTTGGCCAGCTTGTGGCCTAGGGAAGCAGTTGTATTTATAGACGCAATATTTTCTGTCCCTAGGTTTAGAGATCCACTTAGATGGTTCAGAAAAGGAGAAACCCGTCATGTTACTGAATCATTTCACTTCGAGTTCGGCCAGACCCACTGCTCAGGTCTTACCAGTGCAAAATGATGCAGGCTCCAATCCGTCCGGTCACCATCCTCTGCCAATGCAAATGATGTCAGCGGCCTCTTCTCATATCACCCCCATTCGGATGCTGAATTCAGTGCATAAATCAGAGCGCGGCAATGCAGACATGAAGCTGCTTTCATCGTCTATGCATTCACTTTTATCTTTAGAAGAAAGGAATAAAGTCTCTCCTGGACCGAGAGGCAGCATAAAAATGGAAAAGAGCTTTGGGAATACGGTAGTGGATGTAATGGCTGCGTCCTCTCCCCATCAGCCCTTGCAAGTGCTTTCCGGGGCTGCTGAGAGCAGCTCACCCACGTCTACCATTAACTTCGGTCCTCGAACCAAAGTCGTACACGCTTCGACTCTGGACAGAGTGATAAAAACAGCTCAGCAGCCAGGATTGATAGTAGAAACGAGCACTGCTGCCACGGTAACATCCAGCACAGTCTTCCACGTGGCTCGTCCACCCATCAAACTCCTGGTGTCTTCTTCTGTTCCTACTGATTCTGCCATTGCCGGACAGACTTCCTGCTCCAGTAATATGCAAATAACGGTGTCCCCTGCAATAATAAATCCCCGGACTGCTCTGTACACAGCCAACACCAAAGTTGCCTTTTCTGCAATGAGCAGCGTGCCGGTGGCGCCGATGCAAGGCAGCTTCTGCGCAAACAGCAATGCGGCCTCGTCCAGCAGCCACCCCTCCACCTCGTTTGCAACCATGGCCAATTTGCCCAGCTGCCCCGCGCCCAGCTCCAGCCCCACGCTCTCCTCCGTTGCCGAGAACAACTTCTACAGCAGCAGCAGCAGCAGCAGCAGTAGCAGCAGCAGCAGCAGCAGCGGGTCAGCAGGGAGCATCCCGGTACCAAACCAGAACCACCACCACCATCACCACCAGCAGCAGCAGCCGCAGCCGCCGGGGTGCATGGTGTGCAGCTCCTGCGGCTGCAGCGGGAACTGCGGTTCGAGCGGCATGACCGTCAGCTACGCTAACTATTTTCAGCACCCGTTCTCGGGCCCTTCCATGTTTACTTTCCCGTTTCTGCCCTTCAACCCCTTGTGTAGTAACGGCTACATCAACACGCAGCAGTACAACAGCAGCACGACCTTCCCCGTGGTGCACACCGCCTACAACAGCGGGATAGCGCCGGACTCCGTGATGGCCGGGCAGTCGACGTTTGCGGTGCCGCCGATGCAGAACTTTATGGCAGGGACGGCAGGGGTCTATCAGGCACAGGGAATGATGGGGAACAGCAACGGCTCCAGTCACAAAAAAAATGGGAATCTCTCCTGTTACAACTGTGGGGCCAGCGGGCACAGAGCTCAGGACTGCAAACAGCCTCCGATGGACTTCAATCGACAAGGTAACGGCGGGCGGAGGGGCTGGCACGGGGCGCAGCTCCCATGTCGATGGTGCCGGTGCCGTATCCTCCTGCAGTTTGCACCTGCTTGCATAAAAAAGCCTTGTTGAGCTGCATTCAAAGCGGTGGAGCACACACTGAAGGTGTTTCTGGTGACAGGTGGCAGCAGAATTGTTGGTGCTGCTTGTACCTTGTAATCCAGGTCATTTGGGTTAGAATCACAGGTTCCCCTGCAAGTTGACAAATTGAACGTCTCTGTTGCCTCTTTCCCTTCTTCCCAAAGCAGTTAGATAAATGAAATGCTCAGATCCTTTGGAAAAGTCTCCTGTAGGAGTTTGCAGCTCTATTTATTCTGCATAGCCTGTTGCTTACGTGGTTCTCCTGCAGAGGTTTGAAATCCTTAATTCTGGGTGAGAAGCAACTGAGAGAGGAATGTTAATTTACCAAGAGCACTTTGCAGCCCCGTTTTTCTTTGTTCTTTTGGTTGGCTCATTGTTTTGAAAGCGTTTGCATGTGATACAAACTTAAACATGAACTTTGACTGGAGCAAACAGCACCAAAGTGCTCCATTTTACATCATGCAAACGTCCATAGCAAACGTCTGTATTAGTTTTTATATGGTGCAGGCAAGACCTCAAATATTTGATCATTATAAATTAACAAGTGGCTGATTTTGAGGCAGCAATTAGCAGCAGTGCGAAAATGTAAATAATGAATGGAGTTTCTGGGTCTAATATTTTGATAATGGCTGGTGGGGAAGAAGTGACACTGACTCAGGCAATCGGAACTGAGAGAACTTCAGAGACGTGGTCTGCTGTCTTTCAAAGCTGCATTTCATTGAATTGACCAGATATAAACTATTTTTGCCATCCAAACTAATTTTTGCCAGCCCTAAAACTGCACCTAAGCCAGAGAGTTTTTCTGTGCAAAGCTGTGCTTTGAAATTCATTTCTCTTGGTTGGATGTTAGTCTTTTCTGCAGCTTCACAGGGGTGCTGCAAACTGGCGTTACGCTGTAATATTGCATTAAAAGTCTAATGAGAAGCAGGTTCTTTTAGAAAGTTCTGAGATGTAACTGGTTTGAAAAGCTTTATGGTGCCTAATCTTTCTGTTTCCTCTCCCCCAGGTACTTTTAGGCTGAAATACGCTCCTCCCTCTGAAAGTCTGGACTCCACAGACTGACATTTTATCTGGCAAGAAAATACTGTAAGCCATGGAGATATAAGGAGACTGAAACACAAAACTGAGACGTCCAGTTGCTGTTAAGCTTAATGTATTTTTTAATCCAAAGGTGCTTTACTTTATTAGACTAGGTAGAAAATCTAGCTTAGGGGTGCATCGAACCCATATTTGATTGCCAAATTCATGCTTGGATCTTGCTGTTGGAACTTCTGACCACGTGTCATAGGACCGATGCGGACTGGATGGATGGTGGAGCTGGCCAGCTGCATTTTCTGTTGCAAGTACAACATCCTATGTACTTTTTTTGCTGGAGAATGTTGCCATACGTGGACTTTCTGAGGTGAAACGTCAAACTCCAGGGCAGCTACATTCTGAAGTGGAAGCTGGAGGCGGAAGGTAGGAGTGGCCGTTCGCCAGAAGGACTTTGGCACCCCTGGGCTAGGTAAAATGTCTACTTTTTTTCAAAAGTGATCAGGCACTAATCTCTGGGATTTTTAAGGATTGCACTACAGAAGAATGTAAAACTCTTCAAGCTTTCTGCACTTTTAGCAGACAGTGTCACTCTGAGACCAGTGCAAGAGGCAAAGAAGTTCCAACTTTTAAAAATTGGCACCAGCAGGCTATGTGGCTTACACTACACGATACAAATCTGAAGTAAGTCTTTCCTTCCCCTTCCAAAAGAACACACGCAGCAGTTTGGGTTCCTTCTGGAAACAAACTTGTACTTCATTGTCTCACTTATTGCCAGGTAGTGCTGGGTTCCCAGCAGTGGAATAAGCTTAGTTTCCAAGGGTCCAAGTCCCAGAGACTCCAGAGTCATAAAGGCTTCAAGGATATTTTCCTGTCATACACAAAACAACCTTTACGTCCTGTTACTGTATATAGGTCTCTTTCACAGAAACCTTATTATTCTGCTTTTGTAAATGAATTTTAAACCATCCTAAAAAAAAAAAAAAAAGAAAAAAAAAAGGAACTCTGGCCGCAGAGTTTGTAAGCTTTTGCTTTACTTTATATAAAACAAAACCTTTGACTCCTACCCCGAGGCTTTTGCTACAGGATTCAGAAGTGGTAGAAGTCAAACATGTAAAAGGTAGTAAACTTCATTATTATCAAGACTTTGAAGGATTTATTGTCAGCCTCCTTCGTTGCAATAGATTGTAGATGACTAGCTTTGGTGTTAACTACTTAGCGTACATAATTTGTGGGTGACAAATCTAAATTAGGACTTGAGAGGAAGCCAAACAAATCCTGAACTGCTAATTTGAAACAGTTTGGTCCTGTCTTGTTGAAAGGAGATACTAATCCTCGTGGCTCACCCGCGGAATCTGACACCATTAAATGGGTGAGGCCTTCTCTTGAAAATGTCTGACAGAGAGATATTTGCATCCTGTAATTTGGAAGACACCTTTAAAGTCTGAAGCCTTGTTTACACCTGGAGGTGTTCCTCACACCAGGTCACACCAGGATGAGTAGTGTCCGTGTAGTATCCGTGGTGGTGCAGGGGACTTTCGCTGCAGAGCGAGGGAAGCCCCGTCCGTGCAGAGCTGCTCAGAGATCGGCCCGTAGCAAGGAAAGAGCTGTGTGAGGGGGCTGACAGCCGAGACTTTCCTGGAGCCCATCAGTAGGGAAGATGTTCAGGGCCACCCCCAGTCCTGCTCTCTTGAGCGAGGACCGAGGAGGCGAGCGATGTTAGCGGGGCCAGGGTGAGAAATCAGCATCCCCAGAGGATGGCAAAAACCCGAGCTCAGCCCAGCTGCCTGCAGCTCGTACTGCTTTTGGCTTCACGGAAACCAAAGTCTCAATTTGCTTAACGTTTGGTTAAAAAAAAATAAAAAAAAAAGCTATTTCTTACTCCTATGCAATGAAAACGAACCAGATTTGTGTGTTCTCAGCCCAGCTCACACTACACGCAGTGCCGCGCGCGCCACGGGGATGCTTCTGTTGGCTCTGCCTGCTTCTCGAGGTTACCTGCAGTGGAACGAGCAGCCTTCAGACCTACAACACTAAAGTGATGAAAACTGACAATGCAATTTACTTTGCCTTAATGAGCTTGAGACAATGGTAGGAACAATCTGTCATACTGTATTGCGCTGAGGGAAACGTGCAGTTTTCACTGACAATGTTTACTATTTCCAGCTTTGAGGGTCTCTCCAGTGGCCTGGAACATGTGCTGAAAGCCAAACCTTAACATTTTTTTCACTTTTTTTAAAACAATATTTTAAAACGGAATTGTATTTAAATAATCTGTGTTTCAACACACGTGCAAGTGTTAAAATCCCTCTCAAAACAGCAAAAATCAACAGCAAAAAAGAAAATATTTTCTGTACCGGTTGCATTTTGTTTTAATGCCCAAGGCTGGGAACATAGTCTTGTCTAATACTCATCACAGAGTTGAAACCATAACAAAAGGACTGTAAAACTGAACTTCTATCCAGCAAACTGTTTCATTCCTATCTTCAGAGCTTTCTTTGGGATTGTTTCCTTTGTGTAAAGTTAAGGCTGATGTTTCTTAAAGTGGCTTACGTGTACTTTTAGGTAACGTTTTGAAATGGTGAAGTCTGATTTTAGAGTACGTTCAAATTCAGAAGTCTTGAGTACCTTAAAGCAACGTGAGTGTGATAGAGAAATGTTAGACGAGCCAGCACCAGTTAACGAGCCTTCCCTAAACCACAGCGAGTTGCGGCTTCCGATCTGCTGGCAAACGCTGTCCGCTTTGTACCAAGAACAACCAAAGTTGGTAAGTCTGAACAGAGCACTTTAGTTCCATTAAATAATCCTTAATCTGTTTTTAAGAGGCCCAAGTCCATCTCCCCACCCCATGCCCCGAAAAGTTCGGCAGCTCATTTTAGAGTAGTAGTTCCAGCTTCACTGGCTCAAAGAATCCAGTTCTTAAAACCTATTTTTATATATTGAAAGATGGAGATTTCAAAGTATGCTATTTATTCCTATCTTTGTCCTGAAAGTATAAAAAGAAGTAGTTCTCAAAATGGATTTCACTGTGGAATAGAAATGATTTTAAGCGTAAGGCGGAAGGGAATCCCGAGTCCTCTCCCTGCAGGGGCACAGAGAAGTTGGTGATGAGTCTTCCCTCCGGGGCAGCGAGGGACTTGCCGTGCGTTTTCAGATGTTTTCCTTTGGGGAGTGTTGGTGATGGAAAGAATCGAAATAGAATGGTATTTCCAGCAGACTCCTTGCACTGGCAGTCTCCAAGTTAAGCATTAATAAATACGTCATGTCCAATGCTGAGCAGTGGGAGAGCGAAGGAGGAGGACTCATTTTAGCAAGCAAGGTATGGATCAGATTTTCCATAACATTTGTACTTCAAACAACACGTCACACTTTGCTTTTTGTGAACCATTTTCAACAGTCTGCATACCAGGGTCACTAAATCTTAGCAAATTAAGTGGCAGATGTCCAGTAGCGGTCTAACACTTCGAGCTTCATTCCCCCAAATTCAGTTCCATGCTAATTCTCGCTGGCAAGCTTCAGGGGGAAGGTACTCAAAATAAAAAAAAAACAACCCCGTAGTGAGTGGTATTTGGCATAGCAACACTCCTTCCCGAAATGAACATGACATCACCCAGAACCCTGCCTGCGGGTGAGCTGGCTATTTTTGGTGTCATCAGAGCCAAAGAAAGTTTATTGGAGGTCACGGACTGAGCGCTGGGGATTCGCGATAGCCCTGTCGGGCGCGGTGGATGCAGGCAGATCGGGACCGAAGCCGAGGTAACGGAGCAGCGGCAAGAGTCGAGAAACTTCTGCTGGTTGAGGCCACGGAAACCCCAACCACCCCCCGCCCCCTCGATCTGTGTGATAAACCCTTGGAACTACCTGTTTGCTCTCTGAAATTCTCCTGACATAAGCAAGGAACGTGTTGGTACCGATGCAGAAAGCCAATCCTGTGTGTTTTCAAGTGCAGATTAACAGCTTCTCTTGGACATAACTTTCCACTAGGAATGAAGGAAACTCCTGCTCCCATTTGAGCCATTTCTTTTACTTCGGTCAATTCTAGTATTACAAATTGTGCATGTAACTTTATAAATATTTTAAATAGTTTTGTAAATATTTAATATTCAGCTAATTTGATTTTGAATTGTAAATGTCAAGTATTCTGGTATTGGGATTTTTATGTTTTATTATACTTTGTTAAAAGTAAAATTGTACATTTTTAGAATGTTTTTATCTGAGTAAATTTAATGTATGGAAAATAAAGAGTTAAACAGAATCCCTCTTTCTTTTTTTTTTTTTTTTCCTTTAAACGGGCTTCATCTCTTTGGGGGCTCCTCCAGCTTGGCAGCTACCAGGGTCTTTTTTTATTCCATTAACTTCTGCT
Source organism: Aythya ferina (assembly GCF_964211825.1). NCBI lineage: Eukaryota > Metazoa > Chordata > Aves > Anseriformes > Anatidae > Aythya > Aythya ferina. Next base: position 2,451,821 of record NC_140308.1, read on the forward strand.
GTCTCTCCGCCCCCAGACATCTGGCTGCGAAGCACAAACCCATGACAGCGCTCGCAGAGTTGATGCAGGGAAGCCAAGATCCTCGGAAGCGTTTGCGTTTGCCCAGATGAGGGAGATGGGGAAGAGCAGAAACAGACGCTGGGGGTATGGAAACACCCCCGTGCAGCCTCTCCCCCTTCCCCAACTGCTTTATGGGGTCGTTCTACCTGCAGTGCCTCCTTCCAGAGGGTGCAAACTCCCTGGGTTGTTACAGGTATCTGTATTAAAAGGCTTCAGGACAAGTGTGAGCATTATTAGCAGGACCCAGGGTAAGTCCTGTGCATCCTGAAACGGGCAGAATCACACCTCTGCCCTTCCCAGCAGGCAGATTTTGGAGAAAGCTGACTACAAATAACCACGCGAGGCATGATGAAGTTGGGATGTAATCCATCCATATCAGCACTGTATTAATTTTAAAAAAGCAACATTTGTACAGGAATATCAGTCAATCACGTCGTAATTACAAGTATGGTTGTCAGTTATGAGTTAAACAATTTCTTACACAAACAGAACTAAACATAGAACAAGCTGCATTTAAAAGTTTACGCCGGAATAAAAACACAAAGAACATTAAAAAATTTGAAGTAAGCATCGTGACCAAGATTCATGCAAAGAGGTGTAGGTAGGTACAAATTGTACACCTTATTGAGCTAGAGTGCCAAGACGCAGTAGTATTGCTTCTTTTTCCCCCCTTATAGTAAGTTAGCTTCCAGTAACAGATGTAGTTAGTTCACAGACACAGAATATACACGAGTAATCGCATCCTGCTACACTTCACTTGACAACAACCTAGAGGAAAAACACAGGTCCTACCAGATACCTTTCCTCTGCACAGGCTGCCTCCCCGCTCAGGGCAAGGAGCGACACCAAGCTTTGCCAAACCCCATGCAAGCGGCAGGAGACGTCAGCGATGGTAAGAAATAAACTCATTTGTTCGTCAGATCTCGACAGCAACTCCTGGACGTCAAAAAAAATAAAAATAAAATGCTGCTAGGAGCAGATCTCCCTGACCCCGCCGGCGGTAACATGCAAAAGAAGTGACAGAATGGCTGGGCAGCAAGGGGTCGTCCTTCCAGTAGCACGGCTGAGTCCAGTGCCGGGCTGCAGGGTGTAAAGCAGCCGCGAGCGTTGCGGGCGCTGCCCGTGCTGGCTCCCTCGGCTCCCTGCACGCTCTGCGGGGCGAGGGAACGGCTTCTTTTGGAAGCAAGCCCCTAGGGACATACAGTGTCTCACACAGGCATTGGAACTTCATAACAGACTGGAGTTTATTTCAACGTTACCTGTCCAGGTGGGTGTTGTTTTGTTTTGTTTTTACAGTTAACACTTCCTAAAACTACAATAAAGCTGTGGTGTTTGGTATGAGTTATTTCAGAAACCGGCACCGTTTCCTAAGTCGGCAGTGCCACAAGAACGGGAGACAAAAAGAGTTGTGCTCCCCCAGCTCACCCCAAGCGCTTGCCTTAACGCGCTGCAGCACTGACACCAACCTCATCGAGCTGCAGAAGACAAAGCTTTGGAACGTTAAAACATAACTCGCTCTCATTAGAAGCCTTCCCATTTAAAAAAAAAAGAAAATATATTTATATAGCTTTACGGAATCACGGGGAGATTCTCCAGAAAACTGCCACACGCAACACTTTAGCTCCTCACTGGTGCCTGTTTGCTTGTTAAAGTCAATCGAGTGTCCCTTTCTTTGCAATTGTCACATGCACAATTGGGTTCCATTCAGAGAGTCCAGAAATGTAAATGTGCCTGTGTGGAATATTACAGCAGGTTTCAAAGCTGGAGGTGCTCGTCTGTACTGTTTAATAGTCACAAACAAGGCAAGGGAAGATAAGACACCTGCTAAAGCAAGACTATGCTAAGGTACTGAGAGCGGAGGTGACATCCGTTTCTTTCCCTGGGGTGTGTGTGGGGAGGAGTGGGGGTGACGGCCGAGTTTAAACCAGGATCCTAGGCCAGAAGCCGCTCGCGTGTCCTAAACGGAAGGTTGCGCTCCGAAAGTCTCCTGAGAGGCGTACACCATGTAGAGGAAGCCGTCCTCGTCCTTCTCGCTCTCGTACACCTCGGATATGGGCGTGGAGACGCTCACCATGCTGTGTCCGTTCACCAGCAGGAAGAACGCCTGGTTGGAGTTCAGCTGCAGGCGTCGCCTGTGAGGGGGAGGCCGGGGGAAAGGGGGTGCAGAGAGGTGGTTAGGTGTTCCCACGCAGGCGGGCAGAGCCAGCAGGGCCCAAACAAAGCCCCCCGCAGACAGCCGTAGGGTGTCCCCACCCAGAGCTGCCCTGCCCTCACCGAATTCATTCAGTTCCCACCCCAGAGCTGCGTTAAATTCACCTACCCGTGAAATTCACACGCATCCCGTGACAGAAATCCTTATTGCACCACAGCAGGAGGGCAGCAGAGGATCAGGGAGAGGTGCTCCCTGCCAGCACGGCGCTGGGGCAGCAGCAGCAGCCACCCGGTGCGCCCAGCAAACACGCACGGCCCACGGGACGGGCGGCTTGCTGCTTCCTCGCTGGCACCCCGCTGGAAATACAACCCCAGGCTGACCTTGGGGATGCAGGCACACGCTGGGGGCAGGGCCTGAGCCTCTTAAACTCGCTCTGTCAGAGCTCTGTTTAACCTTTGAAGTGTCTTGCTCCCCCCAGGAGGAGAAACAGAGGAAGAGCAGCGAGAAACAGCTTTCCAGGCTGAGTGACACAGCTGACACCTGCCCCGTCCGTCCTGGGACACAGCAGTTCTGCTGAACCTCCTGCTGAAATCAGGCTTGCAGAGGGGCTGAGCAAGCAATAGAAACTCAGATATGTGGAAGTGCAACTAAGGAAATAAGAACTGCAGATGAGCGGGGCTGCCCCGCCGAGGAGCAGCTACCTGTGGGAAGGACAGGCCCACGTGGCTCGCTGGCTGTGCTCCAGGCAAGGGGCTGGCAGGGGAGCAAGTCCAGCCAGCGCTAAGTCATCCGTCCACAAAGCCAGAGGGAAAAGGAGGGGAGAATCCTGCACCTCGCTGACAAACCTCTGGCCTGGGGCCTTCGTTAGAACTCCTTCGTTAGAACTCCTACATCCAAAGCCCCATCTCTCTTTGTAACCCATTCAAGAGCCGGGATTTGCTGGAGGCAGTTTCTGTGGAAGCCTGCAAGGCAGGAGCTGTTTGGCCACGTGGGCCAGCAGTCAGTTTTTACAGCTCGTGTCCTGAAAGAACCTGCTACACCGTGACCAATGGAAAGCAAACGCTGGTTTGCTGCTCGCTTCCGAGTTTACCACTTGAGGACTCGCGCTAACCAAACTACTCCTTGACACCACGCCAGGAGAACCGCACTGCTAGCAGGATTTCTGACCGCACAACTTCTCCTCGAGGCTTATTCCCCCTTTGCCTTTTCTTTTAAGCAGCGTGGAGCCAGTCTGTGCAAACAGCTGGGCCACCACGACACCAGAACAGGGGCTTTTTGGGCCTGAACTCTGCCACTGAGGGAAACCTCGCTTCACACTCAGAGGATGCCAACATCAACCCTAAGCAGCAGCTCGGAGCCCTGGCAGCGAGCCCAAACTCCCCCTCCAGTGTGGGAAGAGGCAGGCACTCCAGAGGGCGACTCCCAGGCAGAACACCGAGAAGGCAGCCCAAAATAGGCGAGCAGGAAGCACTGGGGCCCTGGAGCTGGAGCACCCAGGTCAGACAGGGGTTGACAGCCCCAGAATCCCTCCCGCAGCGCTGGGCAGCAGTTATTTCTCTCCAAAGCAAGCTTAACAGCTCAATTCGTTTCAGATTTTTCCCCAGCAATGCCAAAGGAATCACACCTTCCCAGGAATTTGTCCTGGTGGTGGTACAAGCACTTGTTTACATAATTTTTCCCTTTAAAGGGTTCCCAAATTCACACACCAGGTGGGGAATTAACAGAATCACCCCCTTCATGTGACGCAACGAACACCGAAGCCAGCATACTACCTGATAATTTTGATTAGCTCGCTCATGTTGACATGATCCGGCACCAGGAACTTGGTCTTATCCAGAACTGGAAGCTGCTTCTCCCCCTTGTACCGTTCAATGATCACCTGGAGAGAAACACGAAGAAAGGAGCAGATGTGAAAGGCAGAAACAGCGCCGGGTCCCCTCACTTCCACCCCCCTGTTAAACACAGCAAAGTAACGTGATGCTGGTTAGATTCCACTTCACTTCATTTGTAAATGCAACACCTCAAACCCAAAAAGGCAAAGTGACAATTATTGTCACCTGCACCTCTCATTCTGTCTGCAAGAGACCTTCCACGGTGTCTCCAAGGCGTGAAACAAAGCCACTTTTGCAGGGCATAAAGCCTCAGAGGAGATAATTTCCTCCTCGTAATCTCAAGGCTCAGGAGCCAGTAATTCTGCCAGGGCTGCTATGGAGTAACTACTTAAATTCATGAGGAAATCGTAGATTTGCCAATTTAAGCAGCACCCTGCCCAGCAACGGCACACGGCTCCTGCTTTTAAGGAATGAGCTCAGAATTCTCGCACCCCCCTTCCCACAGCTGTGGGGATTTTGTTGCTTTTAAATCGAGGGCAGCTACGTGACACCATTCCCTTGGATCGCTCCCATGCTCACGGGGTCTGGCTGTGGTGATATTCCAAAGCTGCACAGGTGAAGAGACATCGAGCCAACTTCATTACCTCAGGGAGAAGGCTTTCTGACATCGGTTTAAATAAATACTGGCTACTTCTGGAAAAATATTCGCAGTTTTTAATGGGGTAGACCAGGAACAACGGATATTTCCAACAGCAGAATGGAAGATGGGAACAGCACAGGAGCAATTTACCTTCTAGCATGGCACTGCCATCCTAACTCACCCAGAACTGCTACTGATAACGCAGCAGTGACCCAAGCTAGAACACGACTGGCAACCAGAACAAGCCCCCGGGGACCCCAAGCAGGCTCGTGCCACAGCTGCCAGCACGCATCACTGCCTCCTGAGCAAGTAGCTTAGGAACCTCCGAATTTTTCCTAGTAGTATCTCCACGGCTGACCTAAAATGAGAGGTTTGCTGTAAATCAGTGGCTTTCTGTGCGCGGTCACAGAGCTGGGGGACTACGGCTGAGCGATCTGTGAAAGGTGGATGAAAAAGCAATTTTCTGTCAGGAAGGAGATTGCTGCAAAAGGGCCTTTTGGGAAGGCTGCAGACTGCAGAAAAGTCAGAAAATCTCTGCTATAAAGTATTAACTGGTCCCCACGCCCAGCAGCACGGCAAAAACAGCAGCGGTGGCTTAAAAGATGAAGCAGCTTCAGGTTAAAGCGAAGCCGAAAACTTTTCAAGTTTATTTCACGTGGAGGCAGCAGCCACTTGTGAAAACCCTCGCGCTGGAACTGCTGCTTGCCAGCGGTTTGTTCCCTCCGAGGGGAAATTCTGTCACCATCAGCCCTCAGCACTGAGAACCAAAGGTGAAGGCACCCAATTGACACCTTTGCTCTGCCTCCCAAGATCTCCGAAACCCTTCCCAGTGCCACCAAAAGGCCAGCTTGTTGTTTTTTGTCACCCCCAGCAGCGAAGAACTCATCACAAAGTCCTTTGCTGCTACGATTAATGGTGTTCTTGGGACTTTAGGCAAAGCACTGCCAGCAGGTCGGGAGAGGTGATGCTGCCCTGCTAATCAGGGGGGCAGTGTCCCTTCCTGTGGTCCCCGCCTTTTGCTTCCTAGGATGCTTTATTTGCATTTCTAACCCAGAGGATGCCATAAACGAAAGAAAATAAAAAGTTTAAGCTGCATTTGGAGCTGACCAGGTAAGGAAAAGTGAGGTGAGGGCCCCCAAACTGAGGTGACCCAACAGTAGATGGAGAGGGTTGAAAACACACAGCACTCCTGCAGACCTCCAAGCTCATTGCTCTGCAGGCATTTCAGTCTTTTTCACTACAAATTTATGATGAAAGCCACATCAGTCTCTGAACCACTTTGCATTTTTCTCCATCAGCCTGTGCAGACTCTTCTTTCAGGGAAGAAAAATACATCCACTTCTGAGATAAGAAGAGCTGAGCGCTCTGGAGAATCTCAGAGCTCGCTCTGGGCGTGGCTTTCTTTGAAACTGCAACAGGCAGCACAGGAAAGCTCCATTTCCTCCAGTCCCCAGCCAGCACCTTGCTGTAGCGTGCTGCCTGATGGTTACTAGCCTGAGAATGCTTCTGAAATCCAGGCCGAACAACCCTGAGCAGCCAAATGGTAATTTGGACATATCAGGACAGCTCTTTTACAGGTTTCTACCCAGGAAAATTGAAAAACAAAACAAAACAAACAAACAACAAAAAATAAGGTCAGAAATTGAAGTGGCAGGAATGAGACTTACCGGTATTTTGGTAGGATGCTGCTCTCGAATCAGCCGTACATCTTCAACTCTTTGCTCTGGAAGAGATCAAAAAAGAAAAAGGCTGTTCAAATACCCACATTTAATGCTGTCATTAATTTTTCTCAAGCACTGAAGAGAGGACCTGCGAGTTAATAAAGGCCACGGAAGTAAAATCAGGAAAAGCAGTTTTCAAACGGCACAGCACCATCGAGAGCAAAAAACTCTCCTTTGACAGGTGACACTTTGCTCTGTATCCCAAGGTGTCACCAACTGCACGCACGCTGGCTGGGTCTCCTAGAAAGCGTTACAGGACACGGATCCCCCCCACACCTCTCGTTTTCTGCCCACTAATGCAGCCACAATCCCATAAATTTATGGCATCGGGTTACACCACCCAAGCTAATGACTACATATCCTGTGTTATTTCTGCAAGATCCCAGAAGAGGAAGTTGTCAACAATTAAAATTTGAGACCTAAGCCTCGCTGAAGCTGGGCAGCATCAGCTTACCCGGCAGGCTCTAGTATTACCCAATTACAGCTTTCTGTTTTGATTATGCTGCCCGCATTGTTGCAGAAGCCGTTGGTGGATTCGTGTGTACCTAGACGTTTCGCTGCTATCTGTGCCAGTTTTCGGGATAAAGTTCACCTCCCCTCAGACATAAATATCATGGCACAGATATTATAAACCGGGCTAAAGTACAACCGGGAGCCAAAGTAAACAGACGCACTTGCTTTCAGAGGCGGTTGCATCTGCTTCCACCCTACTTTCAGATTCGGTGAACTCAAATGTTAACCTCTGCAGTTCTTTTTGGAGCGCTGGGGCTTTCCAGGCCGTCTTCTAAACATCTCTGAGGGTGACGGTGCGGTGTTGCATCACAGGCTGACCACAGCGAGGGAGAGGTGCTGCTCACGGGAGAGGAAGCACGGTGGCATGCTGCCGGCCCCGTCTCCCCGCTCTCCATCAGCCCACATTAACTCCGTGCGCCTTTCACGAGCCCGGCGAGGAAATGCAACTCACGTGAATCACGGTTTGAGGCTGGGCGTGAATCAAGCAGAACTCAGGCAACCAGTATGCGAAGCCTTCAGCAGGCCGAGGAGGCTCCAGAGCCATCCCCAGGCACCTCCCGCTGCTGCGGGCCCTATGCACCAAAGCAACTTCAAGGCTCCACACCTCAGAGCCCGAGCCACGCACGCCACAGAGCAGCATTAATACTCAAAGGGCAGGATAGTAGCTAATTAAAGTCCTTTTGAAAGATGAAAATAACCAGCAGCACAGGAGACACGTGGAGGGAACGAGCCCAGCCACCAAGGCAGCTGGCAGAGAGGAGCTGGGCTGACTTGTCAGCCAAAACAGGTTCGTCGTGGCGATGTTATCCAGCACAGCTCCTTGAAGCAGGGCAGGCACAAGCCCAGGGCCAGGCAAATCGCTGAGATTATTGTACACGGCGTGTTCAAACCCAGGCTTCGGTCAGCCTCAGATAAACACAGTTCTCTGACGACATTAGTTGCAGTGGCAACTGCTTGGCTGCCATCCTAGCTGAACTTAATACCTGCAGCAGAGGCTGTTGACAGGGTCGAGACCAGTTTTGGAAGACTCCAAGAGAAAGGGGCAGCTGAAACACGGGCTCGGCTACACCAAAACCCCGCCGGCTTCAAGGCAGGGAGCAGCTTACATTGAGCAGAACAACAAAGGCGAGGGTGGGGAGGACAGAAAGCTGTCTTAAGCAGCTTGACTCCAAGCAGAAAGGAAAGAAGGAAGGGAAAACCTGCAGCGATGCCTTTTATCCATTCCGGTTCACAGAGGGGTGGGTGCCCGGCCGTGTTTCAGGCCACAGAGCTCCATGGCCTCTGTGCTCCCACCCTGGGTGCTGGCAGCGCCCTGTCAGGGCTGTCCTTTCCAGCAAGGCGCTAATCTCCTTGCCCCAGCCAGCGTTACGCAGCTCTTTTCGACGCCTCGCTCCTTCCACCTCAGGCCGCCCGGAGCACCAGGCTCCGGCTCAGCCCCGGCTCCTCAGGCCGAGACCCCCCCCGGGGACCGGGGGCTCCCCTCACGAAGATGGCGGCAGGCCCGGGGGGCTCCCCCAGCACCCCACGATATCCCCCCGACCCCTCAAAAACACGATCCCCGAAGGCCCGGCTCCCCCCGCCTCGCTCTCCTCATCCCTCATCCCGGCCCCTCCGCAGCTCCGAGGCTGTGGGGGCAGCTCGTTGTGCTCCCCCCCCTGCTCCCCGCTCCCTCCCGGGGCTCACCGAAGGTGCGGCGCTGCTTGAAGCTCTTCTCCGAGGGCATGGCGGCGGCTCGGCCTCCGGCCCGGCGGCGGCTCCTTCACGGCAGCGGCGGCGGCGGCCAACTGCGAGTGGCGGCGCCCGCCCCTCACCGCCGCCCCCAGCGCCTCGGCCGTCAGCTGATGGCGGCGTCACGGCCGGGGCGGGCGCTGCCGGCAGCCGGGAAGCCGCCGCCGCCATCCCGAGTGTGGCGCCGCCCGACAACGGCCCCGCGCTGCGAGGTGGAGGGGGGACGAGGCCGCCCGACATGTTGGGGCTGAGGGGCTGTGCCCCCCCCTCTGGGACGCCTCAGAGCGCTTCGCTGTGTTGTGCCTCAGTGATATTGCTATGGGCACCTCAGAACGCCCTGCTGGGTTGTTCCTTGGTGATACGCTGCCATGGCTGCCTCGGAACGCGCCATGTTGTGCCTCAGTGACACTTCGCTATGGCTGCCTCAGAGCGCCCTGCTTTGTTTCCCTCATGGACACACCGCCATGGCCACCTCAGGGTGCCCCCACCATGGCTGCCTCAGAGCGCCCTGCCGTGTTCCCCCTCAGAGGCACCTGGCCATGTTGTTCCTCAGCGACACACTGCCATGGCCGACTTAGAGCACCCTGACATGTTCCCTGTCAGAGACATCCCGCCATGGCCTCCTCAGAACAGACCACCATGTTGTGCCTGGGACACTTCACCATGGCTGCCTCTGAGCACCCTGCCATGTTCCCTGTCAGAGACACCCACCATGGCTGCCTCAGAATGCCCCACCATGTTCTTCTGTGACACCCCACCATGGCCGCCTCAGAGTGCCCCATGCTGTTCCTCAGCGACACACCACCATGTCCCCCTTCAGCTACACCCTGCCATGGCTGCCTCAGTGTCCCTTCATGTCCCCCTTCAGCAACACCCCGCCATGGCCACCTCGGGGTGTCCCTCCACGTCCCCTCCCAGCAACAGGCAGCTGCAGTCCCCTCAGAAGCAATCAGCACTGTTTGTTTATCAAGGTAAGCACAGCATTTGCTTTCTCACAGCCCTCAGCAAACTCTCCCGATGGTCGTTGCCTTTAAAAGATCATCGAGAGAGCCTTGCAGGGACATGGGTCGTCTCTGGTGGCACCGTGGGTGTTGGGTTTGTTAAAAACACGGCAAAGGAGACGTTCAGTGCTTTGCCCTCTCCATGTCCTTTCCACCTGCTCCCTTTCCTCTGTCTGCAACCCAAAACATGAGCTCTCTTGACCTCCGTGCAGAGGTACAAGTTCAGTGATTTGCCCTCAGCTTGCCACCAGCACACACAGTCATGAGGATGAAGAAGGTTTCTGTAAAAATTTTAGAGTAAAAAATTTAGAGGCAGGTGTTTCAATCCGCTTTCAAGCCTGCAGCCCAGTCACATGCTATTTGTCAGGAATTGATTAGATCGCAAACAATTTTAGTTGCAAGCCAAGTTTACTAGTGTTCATCCTGCAGACACCGCGTCTTGATTAAAAATGCCCAACTGTTTCCTCCTTTAGCAGCTTTCTGACACAAGCTGTTGGCTGTAGACTTTCAGCTGCCTTTCCTTCCCCTTCTCTCACATATGTTCGAGGCACTGTGTTTTGAAATATAGGAGTGATTTTGCAGCAATAGTACTACACAGTCGCACTGTACAATCCAACTTGTGCTGCTGAAGGTACAGAGAGCTGCAGCCGGCAGCATCCTTACCGAAACACGAGTACAGGGAGAAAAATTGGTTTCCAACCAGCATAGAGATGCTCAGGGTTTCTACCTTTGTTGGAGTGGAACAATACACTGGAGTGACAGTGATGTTGTGCTCACACTCTGGAATGAGGGTTTGTTACCTAATTTTATGATTCAGGGTCAAACATTTCCTGTGCCTAGCTAATTATAGGATGAGGCCATGAAAGAAATGACTAACTAAGGGAAAAGAAAACAGCCCGAAGGTGTGTGAATGCTCACATCAGTGTCCAGAGACAGCAGGTGAGACATAATGGATGACTGTCAGAAATCTGATACATCCAAAACAATCCCAAATTTCTGTTTCGGAAGAAGTTTATTCTTTCTTAATTAAATTGCTGCCTTTTAAAAACTTATTCTTTGGCAAGGACACCCCACCATGCTCTCAGAACTGATACATCTCAGGGACTGCTGCACTCTGTGACTGCAGACAGGTGGATGAGCACTGAAGAAACCACTCAGTGTTTTTGCTGAGGTGTCCAGGTGAGTCCCGGAGGCAGGCTGAACAATACCGAGTGCTATGTGTCACGCGGTTTTCATCCATGCTACCAACTGTTAGTAGGGCTGCAGCTCAGACTGAAAGCATCCATATGGTGCTTAGGAAGAGCCACAATCAGAGTATCTGCTGACAGGCTGGGCTATCACATGTTCAGCTCATGAATAATCTGCAGAGACTGTGAGAAGGGAAACTTAGATCCACACTGCGACTTGCTTGACCTTTCCTTCTTCATCGCAGCCGTAGCCTATGTCTGCATGTCGACAGCACAGACAGCTGGCGAGTCTGGATTTGAGAAAAGTGTTAGGCGCAGTTGGAACGACAGCATGGACATAGCTCTTGGGACAGGCTCTGCCTAAGCACAATTCGACAATGAGAAAATGTTGCTTTTGAGCTGCAGTTGCTCCAAATTTGGTGACTACACTGGAGCAGAGCCCTTTAAAAATCTAGCCAACGGAGCATTTTTATTATTGTCTTAGTACACTTTACAAAGCATTTAGTCTGACGGCGAGGAGATGTAGCTGCAAGAAGACATTATATAGTCTTCAAATATGCAAAAGGTTGCTGCAAAGCAGGAGGGAATTAGCTGTTCTCTGCATGCAGTGAGTCTAGGACAAGAAATAATGAGCTTATGTCTTGGGAAAGGCGATATGAGTTAGGCACTGGGTAAGGGTAAGAATAGTTGAGCACCAGAACAAATTGCCTAGGAAAGCAAAGAAATAGTCAGACATTAAAAAAAAATAGATTAGTAAGACATCTATTTTGAACAGCTTAGGGAGAATTGATCTCATCTTTGGGAGAGGGCTGGAGTAAATGATCTCTTACGCTACCTGTCAGCCCTATTTTCTCATGAAGCAAGAGATGTGATTTGCCCAGACTTACAAAGCAGGTCAAAATGCAAGCTGGGTTTGGATTCTAGCTCTGATCCTCCTGTTTGCATCCTATCCAGCAGGCTATACTGAATTTTCAGGCTGAAATACAAAAAGTCAGGCTTTTCCAACTGTTAAATATTCAAGATTTTTTTTTTCTTTTTCTGTTATTAAAAAAGCCGTATGAATGGTGGCTCTCTCTTTGAACCCGAGCTGATATTTACAGTGTTTCCCTGGGGAAAAAATCCCACTTACCCCTAGATCCAGAGAGAACTGAGTTTCCATATCAGCTGCTTCCCAACAAAATGAATGTATTTCACAATCAGAATTACAAAACATCCCCTCATTTCTCTGGTAAAACAGTACTGAAAAGGCTTTTTATAGTGTGTAGACGAAGCTATTCCTCTGCAGTGCTACACCCTTTCTGGAAGAAAGCACTTTAGTGTCTAGGGTTGTTAGCTCAGCAGCTGTCAGTAGTATTAAATTCACCAGACATATGGAGAAAGACCACATAAAATAAAGGGAAGGACACTGTGCTGAGAGGAACTTGCATTCTCACCTGAATCAAAATGCCTTCCCTCAGGTACTTTCACATTAATTGTGTTTGTTGGTCTAGCTCAGCTAAAGATCAGCGTGAGACTTTTTTTAATACAATATGCAACTGTTACCCAGCTACTAAGGGAGATTTTCAGACAGAATTGGATCAAATTGTTCGCAGTGACTTAAAATAACTCCTCTCAATCTTAAATTTGTCTTATGACGGTGACTATTTTCCATTAAGACAATCCTAACCTTCAAGTTTCTCTGTGAAAGTTACCCCCAGAGTTAGAAGAATTCTAGCAAGAAGGGATGAGAAAGCCCTCAGAGGCAAAATCTCTCTCTTTTCTGGGGCTATAAAAGTGTAATATGAGAGAAGTGAAACTAAATAAACCACTCACAGACCATTTTCCTGTGTGGTTTTTCTCTGAGGTTTAACAACAGATGTGCCTATTCCTCAGTGGGAACACTGACGCTGTCTCTTTCTTCTAGCTGGGCATCTATTTCACAAGGCTTTTGGAGTATAGCCCTTTTGAGATCATTAGCCAGATGCTTTTTTCGATGGTAAACCCAAAGTAATACACGGGCACATGCAGTGCCATCACAAAAACATCATTTTCTTAGAATCTTGGGCAAAAAACTCATTGCACTCTCCATACAAGAGGTATTGCCCAAGACCTATGTACCGTAACCCTCATATCAGTTACTGCTACTGTTGTTCCAGCAAACATTTCTTGGCTTCATGATCTAGTTGTCAATGGGAGCTATTGGTTTCAGAAGGAAACACAGTAAAACAGTTGGTGTAAGCAAAAATAATCTGTGTTTATGGACTACCTTTCGCTCAAAAAGATCCATAACCTCTTGGCAAGCAGTAAGGACAGTGCTAGGGCAGGAGGAACAGCAGGGAAATTGTAGAATGATACAGCACGCCACAAAATCTTCCACTGATTTTTAGCATGCCTAGGATTAAAGGATGTCCACGCATTTTCAGTTAACTGAGTGGTACACAGCCTGTGGCCTCAGTAAACATCCTCCTTATTTACATCGTGAGGAACCGAGGCATGCAGGGATTCAGAGGGCTGCCTACGATTGCACAACCATTGCTCAGCAGCCGACCCAGTAATAGCACCTCGAACACCTGACTGCCTGTCCTGTGATCTGTCCCGGACCCGATAATGCTTCTGAGAACTGAGCTGCCAGAGGTGTTGGGCACAATGAAACTCTCCAGGCTGGCCCGTGGCCAAAGCAGAAGGAACAACAACTGCTTCTTGTAAAAGTGCCGTAAAGTTTTCGGTGTCCCCAAGCACTCAAGACCCCAGCTGGGCATTAGATGAATACTTCGTTAGGAGGATGGCTGAGGAAAGACCATACCCTCTTTCATAAACAGAGGGCACTGAGCTCAGCTTAAAAGAAGGAGGATGCAAAACACTCCCTGAGTCATCGGCAGCAACATTTTCTGGATTTTCCCTGAAGAGACCTGTCTGTCCACTCTTTTGTCCTGCAAAATCTGGTGAAATCAAAGCTCAGTAAAGAAGCAGGTGGGGAATTCTGAAATCAGGGCGAGAAGAGCTATTTTCCAGCTTAAAATAGCAAGGAAATAATTTCTGGGAATGTATACATCACCAAAAAATATAGATATTTGTTCTTTCCATGGAAATATTCCCTCTTCCAGGTGTCCTGCCTCCAGGTACGTATTACAAAGCAGTAATCCCACTGCAGGTTTGTGCCACATAAACATTCTGCGAGTACTGCGTGTGGCAAATGGGGTTTGTTCATCTGGCTCAGCTTGCTCCTCTGTCTTGCCACAGTTTGCTGTCCCTCTTGCCAAATGGAAAATAAATAATTCTCTGCTAGTTGTTCGGGGTATAATTGACTGGATACGCCATCAACTGGCACATCCCTGCTCAGACTGGGAAGGCATAAACACTTCAGGATTACAGAAAATGAGGACACCGACTCTGGGACCAATCCAAAGCCCTTTAGAGTGAGTGTGAAGACTTTAATTGACTGTAGGGAGAGCTGCATCAGCTCCTTAATTGCTGAAGAGAAATGGAACAATGAATTTTCCCTCTCAGCGCATCCTTTTTTGAGAGCCCTGTGGTAATGGCTGAAAGCTGCCTGCCTGAAAGAGCAGTGCTGGAGAGCTCCGGGCTCTTCCCCTGGTCGTGTTTACAAAGAAGGGTGCTCAGACGTTTGGTAGCGCCACGCAGGATGTGAGACGATGATAATGCACCTTTCCTGTGCTCCCTGCTGTCACAAATAAAGCTGATAGATTGAGGTAACAGAGGAGAAAGTGCCAATTTTGTAGTCTGATGGCAGGGCGGTAAATGCTGAGGTTTTAAGCCTCTGCTGGGCTTTGCTCCCTGCAGGCCACATCAGTGCCTCACAGAGCTGGGCTCTGCCTTTCAGCACAGCTTTTTCCTCTCCTTCCTCCTCATCTGGAGGAAACGGGCATGGGGCAGTGGAGTGCTGTAGGAATTGGTGTGGATTTTGGTGAGTTGCCCTGCTTTCTGCTGCGTTGGGCTGGAAAGGGGTCAGTGGGCCAGTGGGAAACGGATCAGAGGGCTGGAGGGGGCTCAGCATCCGTGGAGCCAGGGCTGTGGAATAAGGTTATATGGGCCAGGTAGGTGAGGGGAAGGGAGGGAAGGTAATTAGGCACAGAAGGAACATTCAAAGGAAAAGAAGAAAGCCCGGATAAAAATAGAAAACCCAGAAATGGAAAAAAGCAGGGAGGAAAGATGCATGTGCCGTAGACTGCTGAGTTTCTGCTTGAGGCAATGTCATCAAGGACGTCTTTCGTTTCATGCACGTGTGCATCCTCGCCATCGGTCCTTTTGCTGTCCTCTCCAGGAATCCATCAGTTCCTGAACAAACAGACACGACAGGGCCTGTGAGAGCCGTGTCGGGAAGCTGGAGTAGCAGGCTGAATGCAGTGTAACATGGGGGGAAATTCATGTGATTCTATACAGGTGGAAAACAGCTACAGACAGATTCCCAAGCCGTTGATTGTTTTGGGTGACTCATTGCTCATGTGCCTCGTTTTAGGCCCTCGGAGCAGCTTTTCTTAATTTAAGCAGAATTTGGGCACTCAGCTTGCCCGTCACCGCAGACCCAGAGGATGAACCAAGCTATGCAAATGACGGCCTCATCCTGCACGTGAGCTAACGAGGGGGGCAGGAACTTGGCTCAGGCTGCATGAAACTGTGTGCTTCCTCATCTTGTGGTTACAGCAATTTTGTTCCTGGTGTAGCCTTGAAGCCTGGACTCGTCATCTATCACCTGATGGCTCTGGAAACACCAGATGGATCTTGGAAATCGGGATGTGGTGCTGGGGACAACAAGGCTTGTCCACGAGACCCCTGGCAAACCCCTCAAAAATGTTCAGGGCACCCGAGGATCTCTTCTTGGGGGGTCTCCCATCCGAAATTCCTCCTCCTCCTCCTCCTGGCAGTTGCTCACTCTGACCAGCCTCCCGGCAGTGACTCCTGCGGGTGAGGCTTGGAGGTTTTCGGCATCGGTTAAATGTCTGCTTTCCCATCTTTGTCCGATTTCTGTATTTGTAGGCGGATCGCTGTGGTGACTGCAGCTGAGGCAGCCGTCAGGGGCCTCTCCTGCCGAGCACTTCAGCGAGCACAGAGTTATTTCACCACAGAAATCCCAGGTGAACAGCCACTCTTCAGAGCAGAGAGGCGAACGAGGTTGGCGTTAATTTTTGCAATTACATGAGAACACCTTAATTTCCTTGCAAGCGTGGTGCTCACAGCGCATCCCCAGGGAGCCCCCAAACACTTCAGGAACACAACATCAAGGCCACATGGAAACATTGTGAAAATAAAACCCCTAACAAGGTTTATCTCGTGGAACAGCACGAGAAAACATTTACAAGAAGGGCCCGGCCTTCCCGTCAGAGGGGCTGCCAGCGAGGGCAGCGCCTCACAGCGGCGGGACGGGGCGGGCGGCGCCGCCATAAGGGCGGCGGGCGGGGAAGGTACATCGAGGAGCCTCGTTAGCGCAGTAGGTAGCGCGTCAGTCTCATAATCTGAAGGTCGTGAGTTCGATCCTCACACGGGGCAAGAGGGAGTCCTCCTTTTCTACCCCCATTTCAGCAAACAGAACCGAAAATGTGCTTTTCGATTTATTTTCGTCACATTTTATTTCTTAATATTTTGTAACTTTTAATATTTTTATTATTAACGTTGTTATCATTTATATTTTTTATATTTTTAACCCGTTTCTCCCGCTCCCCCACCCGCCAGAGGGCGGCCGACTCCCCCCCCTCACCCCCTCCCCCGCCCCCCACCTCCCTGAGGCGATAACGGCCGCCGCGCGCCCGTTACCGCCGGGGGGGCGTGGCCACACCCGGCGAGCCCCTCTCCGATTGGCGGATCCGCGCCGAGTGGGCGTTGCCCTTTGTCCGCCCCGCCCCTTCCGGCGCTTCCGCCCCGGGGCTCAGTGCGGCGGCGGCGGCCGCCATGGCGGTGTGCGCCCGGCTGTGCGGCGTGGGCCCGGCGCGGGGCTGCCGCCGGCGGGGGGCGGCGAGGGAGCAACGGCGGGGAGGGGACGGCGACAGCGAGCCCGACACCGACACGGAGCCCGAGGAGGCCTCCGGGGTAGCGGTGGCTGCGGAGGACGACGAGGAGACGGAGCGCATCGAGGGCTCGAGGCCTTCGGCGGGCCCCGCTGAGGCGGGCCGGGCCCCGCTGTCGCTGCTGGAGCTGCCCCCGGAGCTGCTGGTGCAGATTTTCGGTTCGCTGCCCGGTACCGACTTGCCCAGCCTGGCTCGGGTCTGCACCACCTTCCGCCGCATCCTCCGCACCGACACCATCTGGCGGCGGCGCTGCCGTGAAGGTACCGCCCTGGGGAGGGGGCTACGGGGGCTGGGGGGGCTCGGTTTCGGGGGTAGGGGGTGGGGGAGCACGGTTTAAGGGGGTTGAGGGGGGGTAGAAGGATGTGGGGGGGTTGGGGAGTTCGGTTTGGGGGCTTTGGGGGGGGCTAAGGGGGGCTGGGGGAGCCTGGTTTGGGGTGGGGAGTTGGGGGAGGGATGAGGGGTACGGGGAGGTGGTTGGGGGGTTGTGGGGTGAGAATGGGGGTGTGGGGATAGAGATTGGGGTTTGGGTTTTGGGGTGCAGCCCCCGAGGAGCAGGAGGCTCCCGAGAAGGTTGGGGGGGGTGAACCCCAGGGGTGCATGGGGTGTGAGGGGCTGGGCAGCAAAATGGGAGGGCCCTGGGATGGCAGTGGAGAGATCCAGGCCCTGGGAGATGTTGCTTTCAACCCTACACAAATCCTGCAGATGGGGGAATTTTGGGTTAAAGGGATAGGGAAGGAGCAGTCTCTGCAGTCGGGCTGCGCTGGGAAGAAGGGAGGCACCAGGCATGCAGCCGGGAGTCTGAGGAGTGGGGGCTGCGTAAAGGGGATGTGAGGAGCCCCCTGTGTCTGCAGGAGGTGGGCAGGCTGGGTAGGGCTGCTCATCCTGCCCTGGCTCGGGATGTGCTGTGCTGGCATCCCAGGGGCTCCTGGTCCGCATGTGCGTATCCTGGGGAGCATCTTGGAAGGGCGCTGTGCTGCATTAACACAGAAATTAGGGGATGTGTTGTGTCTTGGTGTGTCCTGCTACCGTTAGGCTGCGGTTCTTACTCTTTACTCCTCACCTTTACCTCCCGTCAGCATGACTCTGTCCCATTCTTTAATCCAGCGGCTGTTAATCCCACCTCCAGGTCCTGTCCTGCTGCGCTCATCCATCTCTCTTCGTAGCCTGGTCCTGCCAGGTGCATCTGCTGCCAGCTCCTGGAGTCACACACATTTCCTTGTCATTTCCTTTCTGTTTTTAACACCAGGAAGGGCATGAGGATGAAGGATGTAGGTATGGCAGGATGGCTGTCTGCTGTAGGCAGCGGGATGTGCTCAAGTGCATTAAACCTTGCAGGGATGAGTTCTTGCTTTATCAGCACTATCCAGGAACCCCTGGGCAGTACAAAGGCTCTGCCTAGAAAATGTGCACCAAAGCGTTCTTATTTCTTCGCTCAGCATGGGGTGATCCCAATAACTTAGCGTTTTGTGGAGGCAGGCTAATAAAACAGCATCATTCTCTCCTTGTACTCCTCTGCTGATGCAGGTTTGTGCACTTCATGAAGGGTTTGCAAAACTTCACCAGTTCTCAGTGCTTTGCACAGTCCTGCACATGTGTAAGTAATTACCATCGTGGCAGTACTGTGTCTTTGGATGTGTGCATTTGTAAGTATAAAATTGGTCACCATTTCAGGGACCTATTTTGTAGTTAATTCCTGTGCTTGTGTTTCAGTGGTACTGCTGCATACACTCAGCTAATTTGTGTTCAAATGTGTGCGACTACCTGGTGAGATCAGTTACCTGGGTACATATCTGTACATATCTGGGTACAGATATGGACTTATTATAAAAATTTAAAATATTATATAAATACCCCTTTAAAATCTAGAAATTCTGACCTGTATTTCCGTATAGCAGTACAGCACTGACTATGTGATAGTCAAACACCAGATGTAATTAATTACCTTTTATAATCTCTTTCAAAACCAAGGCACTTCCTACCTAAGGACAGTTCTTAATCACATCCCTGTTTCTCTCTGAGTTTAGCATGACGTGTCTCATTGTGAAGCTGCAGGTCCTAGAAACAGAGCGAGAGCACAAGTGCCAGCCACTTCGTACCCTTGTCTCGGGTAGGAGCAGCGCTGGGTGCGAGGGAAGGCCTGGCTGTTGCCCAAATCTGCTGGGGCACTCAATCCACTGAGAGTTGGTGTCCTCCTCTTGTGCTGTCTCAGTTTTAGAATACTCCTGCAACCGTGTTGTGGCTGCTGCAAACACCCAGAGGGCTTGTCTGGAAAGGGAAGGAGTGGCTTGTGCTGCTGATTGTAAACCAGGAGAGCGCTGGGACTAACCAGGAGCAGTTGTGTAACACTGGCGTGGCTGTGTTGGGACTGTTGTCCTTTTATCATTGCAACTGCTTGGGGTAAACAATGTCTCTGAATTGCTTCTTTGGCAGGAAGAGAATTGCAGCGGCTTTCATGCATCCTATAAATAGGAGGCTGCTGATCTCTGCAGTGGGAGCAGAGTTAAAGCACGCTTCACCCGTGCTCGTGGCCTGACCTACCTTGATTAACATCTGAGAGTTGATATTAATCGGTAACCACACCTGGAAACAGCCCAGCTGTTCACAGTAACCAGATCCAGAACTTGCCTGAAAAGGCTTTGGACTGTCACAACCATCTCCATTAACTTCTGAACATGCTGACAAGCGTCAGCCAAAGGTGTTAGAGACGCTAGCCTTCAGCAAGCCTTATAGACAGAGGTTCCTGGGCAGGAGCATGGGAAATCTGGTTTGTATCCTCAAAGAGGGGGTTGCTGGATGGAGTTTAGCTCTTACAAGACTCTGGAGAATCCATGCAGGAGCGTAGCATGCAACTGCTCCCACAACAGAAACTCTCTTTCTTGTGGCCTTAGTAAATAAGAAAGTGGCTTTTATGAGTCACAAGGCTTTAAACTCCCTTCGTGTGAGGTTAACGCATTGCGTGGTGTTTCCTTGGTGAACCGTGGTAGGCTTTTCTTCCTCTTTTAACACGTTCTTTGTCAAGGAGCTGTCTAAAAGCCAGAGGTTTGCTGTTTCTCACTGCTGTGGCAGTGCACAGCAGTTATCCTGCAAAGGGTCTCAGGTCTGTTGCGAAGTTGTAGATCTGAAGCTCCCCATCTCTTTCCTTCCCAGTTTCCACAGATGCTGTTGTTTGTTGCAGACCATGACTCCTTTTGGTCAGCTCCTTGTTCGCAGTTGCAGAGCGTGTCAGTGGTAACTACAAGCCTTCCCCTGGGGGAAGTGTTTGGGAAAGCATCCCGTGTATTTTAATCCGATAGTTCAGCCTTTGGAAACAAGAAGCCGGTTCCAAATTCGTCCCCCCCGGTATTTCAGGGATGCTGTCCTGGGAATCTCCTGTTTTCATGGTGGCTAAAATAATCCTGGAAGTTTCTGTGCCTTCTGTAAGCGTGCATTTATCCGGGGCTAATTAGAGTACTTGATTAGTCAGGGCACAGTTGAAACGTAGCAGTCCTAAGTGTGTCAAGCCCTTGCAGACATCCTCATTTCCTCTGAGTTACAGATGTCCACGTGCAGTGCTCGGGGCAGCTTTCTGGCATTGCCATGCTGAGAAGACACAAAGGAAAAGCAGTGGTTTGATCTTTGGTGTGAGTGCAGGCTTTCTTCCCTACACTGGTTGACAGTGGTTTGTTTTTTTTTATATAAAAAAGAACATGTTTTTGGCATCCAGGGAGAGAGAACTACTTGTCCAACAGCTGCTCTCAGAAAAACTGTGTATTTATTTATTTTTTAAGATAGTGAAAACGCTCCCTGTGTCCAGAAGATTGTATCAGCTCGTTACACGTGGGGGCTACCTTTCCACGTCCTTTAAATTCCAGCACACGTGGCTGTGGAAGCAGCACCCTGTCACCATGTTTGGCAGGTCTTCCAGGAGCTCGTTGCAAACCTCGTAAAGCAGACTTTGCAGCTGGGCAAGCAAGGACTTTAAAACCAATTTCCAGCCCCGTTTTTTGAAGCAGGATTAAGCGGGCAGTTTCTAACCGTATAAAATCCGTGTGTGAATTTCTGTGGCTGTTAACTCCTTAAAATACTCAGTGAGCTGCAGCACCGAGGTGTTTCTGTAACAGAAATTCCTCTTCAGTGCAGTTAAGCATTAGGAAGCACGAGTCCTTTGTGGCTTTCTGGGAAAAGGCTTTCTTCTTTATAAAGAAAACCTCACCAGTTCTATTTTTCTGTAACTCTCGAAGCTCTACCTACCAGTAATTCCACATCCCTCTTGTCCTCTGGATTAAAAAGAAAGGGCCAGCTTTCTTGCTGAAGACCTTCAGAGTTTTTGTAGGCTCTGGGAGCCAAGAGATTTATTTTTCTCATCAAGCAGCTATCATGATGTTAACAGCTCATGAGTCAGAAGCACTGAGCTGCTGCACTTAGCCAGAGTTAAGCCATCAGTCTGGGGTTTCGGCTGCTTGCAGTTGGGTTTGCTGAGCAAAACAGTAAGGCAAGCCTTGGGTTTAATGTCAAATAGTGTGGAACGATATCGATGTTTGTCTTTTTTTCCTTGAAGGGAGCTTGAACAGAACACCCAATCGTTCCAGGAAGGATTTCAGCTGCAGAACTTAGCAAATGCACCTTTATCGGGGTTCTTGCTTTCAGAAAATTTCCCTGCAGGTTGTCAAGGGCATGAGGCTGGGGCAGAGCTCTCCCATCAGCCCCGTTCCCCCTGCAGCCAGTTGTTTGGAGGTGCCTGCTGGAAGTCAGTCTGTCCTCGAGCTGCGCTGGGACTGCAGCTGAAGTGATTTACAGCTCTAATTGGGAAAATGCTGCGAGGAGTCAGGACCTTCTAGAGGAAGGCAGAATGTCACTGTGCTGGTACTGCTGTCGGCAACGTGGAGAAGTGCCATTTGGGCAGGATCCTCTGCGTGTCTCCTCCCTTTCTGATGCAGTATGAATACCTTCAGTGACGCTGACTTGAAGCTAGCTGCAAGGCCTGCTGCAGAAGGCACGCATCTCGCGGCTGCTGTGGCCAGGTGAACGTTTGTTTACATGGAAATTGCTGGCTGTGTACAAACAGCAGGCTGTAACCCCGCTGCTGCTGTCACCTTAGAAGATCTCCGACTTTCTGATCAGCTGAGGAAACATACTGTTCCCTCCATCCCTTTGATGTAATTCCCAGACACATGCCTGCTTGTGTCCAGAGGCAGGCTGGCGGCTGAGAGCCTCGCAAAGCCCTGCAGGAAGGGCAGACAGGATGACTGCAGGCTGGGTCTGAATTTCCAGCCTCCAGCAGAGCTCTGCTTTCCCAGATCTGCAGAAGGGCCGTGCAGGGTCAGCTGGCAGTAGCCCAGCACTAAATAGCTTGTTTGTGCTGGGCTGGATGTGCCTTCCTGCAGGCTCGGCTGTCTGCTTGCTGCCTAATTGTGCCTCCTCAGCCCACCTTGGGTTTGGTGCACGTAGAGCTCCCTCTGTGGCAGTCAGCAGGACTTTCGCAGTGGCCTTGTGCATCTTTTAATAAAGGGCAGTGCTTTTGTGCCTTCTGCCTGCTCTTCTATCGAGCTTGCTGCTTCCCCAAAGCAATGTCACGCAGGACGCGCGTTCCCCGGAGGCAGCCTGACAGGGAGCTTCGTGGGTGCTTTATCATCGTGTCCCACAAGCGGGGTATTTATAGACTGAATGAGGCTGAATTCATTCAGGGAAACTTCTGCTGTGCTCATCTGTGAAGATGAAGTCCCAGTTTGCAGCAGGTTAGCGGTGTTTGGCAGCCCTGCTGGGTGGTTGTTGATTCAGGGCGGCTCAGCTGAGGATAAGCTCGGTGTTTAATGGTTTGATGAGGGTCTTTGCAGCCCTGCTCTCGTATCAAATGTCTGACAGGTGTTTGGTATTGCTGGGGGAAGCTGCTGTTTGATCTGGGGGGTGGATGTCTTTGATGTCAAGGAGGATAGCTCGCCGTACAGAGAGCTAATGGGGTTGCTGCAGCAGCCTGCTTTTTGTTGCTGATGATTTTTTGGGATCTCCCTCCTCTCATTTCCTCCCTCTGGTCTTCTAACGATTTCTTGCACTGAGTGCTTGCTTTTTTTTCTTTCCTTAGAGTTTCTTAGAAGTTCGGTGACTTCCTGAAAACAAAACGAGATGATCTCATTTTCTGCTTCAAAGCTGCCTGTAAGGTCTCTGGATTGCTTTGTTTTGAGGGCGTTCTGTAAGCAATCAAAGCCGTTCGAGCGTACAACAGACCCATCTCAATCTGATCAGCTTTCCAGTGTAACCATATTGTACACGCTGATGCCTGTTTTATGTCTCCGTTTCATTCTTTTTAAAGGCTGTGACCTTTTCCTTAGGATCCTAATAAGCTGTTTTCTCTGTTGGGTTCCTCGGTGGAAGTAAATAATTACTACACACGACCATGATTTGATCTAAATGAGCAGACATTCCAAGCTATAACGAGTACGTCTTCCACACTTCACACCCTTCCCAGACTAGGTGTAAGCTGCTGTAATTTTGTGGTGTTTGTGTGTTCCTTATGGTGTGTTTGTGGCGAGCATTGCTTGCAAAACGTATTAGGCTCCCGATCCCAAACTGCAATGAAATTACATCCAGCTTCCCATTTTCTCTGCAGAAGAGCAACGAGATCCTGGACTCAGGTTGCAGCTTTCAAGAATGTCCTGATAAGATCCCGTTTTTGCTCAAAGAGTAGACGTGGAGGTCCTGGGTAGCAAACACCTTTGTGCCTGAGCTATGTTACCTGTGTCGTTGCAGAATACGGCGTCTGTGAGAACCTGCGGAAGCTGGAGATCACCGGGGTGTCCTGCCGAGATGTGTATGCCAAACGTAAGTGGTAGAGCTGGCGCAGATCCGCGTGTCCTTGCTTAGTACCAACTCTGAAACCACAGACATGTTGGGTATTTAGTAAACTTTGACAGAATAAGCTAGTCAGAATTACCTTCTAATGGCAAGGGCGTCTGTAAAGTTAACATCTTTGGGATTTTATTTAATGCTGAGAAATGGGATATCTACATGTATGTCCCCCATTCCTTTAGTAGGGAAAAGGCATGGAATTTAAGTTCCCTATAGAGCATAATGAAGGTTTCTCAGTCTTTCCAGTTTGTTTTATCCTTTTCAGATCTTGCTAAGGATTAACTGATACTTTTCATAGCTGCAGGCTGCCCATGCCCTAAAGTACCGAAGCCTTGATCTCAGTGGAAGGATGCCATTATGCTAGCAGAGGGAAAGAGCAGTCAGTAAAGGGGTTGAGCGTGACTTTGGGCTGCTCCTGAAGGAAGTGTCTGTGTTTTAGGGATGGCTGTGAGTGGGACCCCAGCTCCTTAGGCCTTCTGCAAGATAAATACACACGGTCCTACAGTGGGGAGCAGGGTCATCAGAGAGGAGAAACTGTCTCCCTGTCCCCAAATCTGGTCCTTTGCAGTCAGAAGCTGAGCTGATGGCTCTGAGAGCTCCCGTGTCAGCACTGTCGGGCTGTGTTATCTTGGTTGCACCACCACGAATTTTGTAAGGATCTGTGGTCCTTGGGATAAAAAGAGAGATTTAACCTGTGGCACTTGAACTGTGGCTTCTGGCTGTTGAGATCAGGTTTTGTTTTATGTAGCAAAAGCAGTAACTGTCCCAAGTTGTATCACGAGAAGTCTCTGTGGGCTTTTCAGAGCCAAAATCCACTTCCACACGTGCTTTATTTGCTGAGCCTTGAAGCAGCGATGACTTCAAGCATTGATCTTCATGCTGGGAAGGAAGAACTTCTAGGTTTTAATCCCATCTGTGTTAGACTCGCTGAGCATCCACAGGCAAAATTACTTCATCGCCTACTGCCCTTCTTTCCCTGTCTGTGCACGTGAAAGGGAGCTGCCTGATCTGTCTGCAAAGAGCTGCACTTGACACGAGGACCACCTCTGCGATAGATTTCATTGCATTTCTGAAGAAGAACCGTGCCCTTATCTGTTCAGCAATCCTAACTAGCTTGGCTGCTAGCTAGGAATGGCCAAGCACTACTCAGGGTGCTTGGCAGCTCTTTCTGGCTTTTGGGGGATGCACTGTCTTGGCTCTCCTGCTCAGGCTCACCATTTTACCTTGCTGCAAACAATTAGTGGTTTCGGAACAGCTTCCTGCTGGTGTGACCCCATTTTCTCTGCTGTCCTGTAAACCTCTCTAATTGCAGAAGAGTTAATTTGGGGCTACTGGCAGAACTCACACAAGCTTTTCTGCCCACTGAGCGTGCTTCTACAGGAAATAGTGTGGGAAATGAGGGACGGAGCTTAAGTGTTAGAGGGCATGATTAATGCAACACCTAGGCTATCATCCATGTAGCTACTTGTCCTGAGATGAGACTGGGGGCCCTGATTTCACTTTTACTTCCCTGGATGCCAGTTGTAAATGTTGTCTGAGGGAACCTTGAACATGCTAAATTGTGTATAAGCAATTCTGTCTGTCTGGGCTTGAGGCTGGGGCTGATGGAGACAAATTGGTGCACCACAGCTGGAAGTAAAGCCAAAAGGGAGTTGGCCCAGCCTGCTCACAAGGTTACGTGCTGGTTACGGTGGAGCCGAGTTCTCTGGTACTTACCCTGCTGTGTCTGTTCAGGTATAAACCCACGGGTGAAGTCGGGGCGTTTTATGAAAATCCTTCCCGACTACGAGCACATGGAGTACAGAGATGTTTACACCTGCCGTACGTACCTCCTGCTGGTTGATGCTTCCTGCACTGAGCACACACGAGATGCTGCATGGAGTGTGACTTTTTGCTTTAAGCAGATTATTTTGGGGTGGATCTTGGGGCTGTACGGAGGGCGTTGTTAGTCAGCTCTTTCTGCTGCTCATCAGTGGAGTGGTCTGACCCTTTGGAGTGAGGAGGGTACACAGTGAGGTCTTCTTTTGAAATGCTTCAGGTTAAAATATTGTCCTGGCCAGTCCCAGAAAGAAGGGTCAGTGAAGAACACTCAGTCAAGGAGCACTTGCTCTGCTCTTTGTGCATTGCCCCTTTCTTAGAAAGCATTCAAATACCCTGGTCAGGACTTCTGAAAGCAAGCCTAAATAAACTCTGGACTGGCAAAAAGCCTCGCCTCGATCCAGATGAGCTGCGTTCAGGCCCACAGCCCTTCCTATACTAATTCCATCCCTGCACAGTGAATCCTTTCAGCCACCACCCCCTCTCTAGGAAACACTGTTGGTATTTCGGAGATTGTGATCTGCATTCTTGATCTCAGTCAAGAAACTACTCTGGGTCAACTGTTCTTTGCCTCCTGATTCCGTGTTTAGGGCAGATTACCCAACCTTTCAGTCTGATGCTCAGTCCTCTGCAGGAGTTGGAGGGAGCAGTGATCAGATTAAACCCCTGGAGGAGGCCTGGAGTGCTTGGTGTTTGGAGGGGGTGTTCAGCTGTCCCCTGTTCCACAGGGGGAGGGTAATTAATAAGTTCTGCAAACTCAGGTAACTAATTCACTGCTGCTTAGGAATGGAGTTTTTCCACACATGCTAACAAGCGGAGTGGATGCTGCTGTTTAGACTTGCCTGTGCCAAGGACAGCTGAGCACGGGCCACACAGATGATCTCCAGCAGCCCACGATGATGGTGTTTTTCCTGCGAGTCACAGCAGATGAGCAGCAGCAGTGCTCAGCAGGAATTTGGAGTTCTGGCAGTCCTGCCCGTCAGCACCAGCCGTGTTCAGGAGCTGGGGGGGGTTGGAGAGGCTCCTCCAAAGCTGCCCCTCGGGATTTGGGCTTCCTTTGTAGGTTGCTACCCGGGTAATTGCTGTGAGCGTGCAGTTTGTGGTGGCCCTGAAATGGCATTTTGTGCTGTTCCCTCAGCTGTGAATCCTTCAGCTGCAGCCCCAAGCTTCTGAAGTCTGACCCTCTTTCCTTTAGGGGCTTGATGTATTACTTGGGGAACAGCCAGTGCGTTTTACGACGTGGTTGCCTGGTTCCCTCTTTCCCCACCTGTGTGTTAAGTCTGCTGCCAGGATTTGGCGTGTGAGTGCTCCCCAGTTTGTGCTCGTGCAGCGTTAGGTCAGCTCAGATCACTTTCCTCGGGGTTTTCTATGAGGGCTGACACTTTGCTCCTTCCACTAGCAGGGCAGTTATTGCTGGCTGGGGGGCTGTAACTGCTTGTCTTGGTATCTTGCTGCATCCCGGGAGCCTGAGTTGCAGTAGGTCAGGTCTTCTCCAGTCAAAGCAAGCCACCTCTGCTTTAAAAGCTGCAGAATTCATTGAAAAACCCTGTTTTTTTAATTTTATTTTATCACCCTCAAACCTGGAGACAGGTAATATAATAAGATCTAATTAAAACAGTAGCATATGAAAGCATCTACTGTGCTCCTGTTTTAATAACCTGTTCCGGGGCTGTAACCTGTCTGTTCATCCCGCTGGTGTTTGTGGTGTGCCAGCTCTGTGCTGCTTGCTTGGACCTGCTCTGCATCTGCTCAGTGTCACTTCCTTGCCCTGTGGCTGACTCTGGTGGCCAGCACAGGCGTCAGACCCTTCCTAAGCAGCCTCCTGTGGCTGGGAGCTTGGGCATTCACTGCTTTTTTTTCCTAAGCCCTTCTTCCCCAGCTGGATTCAAGCTGCTTTTTCATCTGGAGAGCTTGCAGGGCTGTGCGGCAATGTGGATAACGCCCAGGCTGGGTGGGGGTTGCACTGAAGCTTCCCGTGGATGTATTTTTGTTCCATTTGGCAGGACGTGGGCTCAGAAATTTGGATAGGCGAGAGGCTCCTTCAGGACTGAGAAGAATTGGAAGTGCACATAGCAGAGGAAAGCCTTGGAGAAAGACCCAAGCGCTGTTTTCTTTCGAGGAGTGGGGAGGGAAGCAGCTGTCAGATCCATCCATCTCCTGCCACCGAGTGCCAGAGCTGGAGCTCGACGGGTTGTCCCTGCTGTGGATAGAGCTGGAACCCAGAGGCACTACAGCAGGGAAAAAAAACAGCCAGAAAAATGGATTCAGGCTTTTGCTTTTCCATTTGTTCAGGCCTTTAGCTAAGTGCCAGCCCAGTAACTTCTTTCCTCTGGAGGCTGCGCAGCTCTTCCAGCCTCCTCCACAGCCCCAGGCTTGCAGGTGACGGGGCAGCTGGTGAGTTGGGCTGTGCGTGAAGCAGCCACGGTTCCAGACCTGCTGTAGCTCCTGGAGCCGTCTGTTTGCTCAGAGGGAGCAAAAACAGGGCTCACCTTGCCAGGCAAACACTTCCCTGCTCCTGCAGAGCCCGCTGGCAGCAGCTCCCAGGGGGCTTCAGGCATGAGCTGGGGGAGAATGAGATAAATACTCCCTGCTTTGTATAGCTTAGCATCGAGTTTTCTGCCCTAAAAATAAAAAAAGCTGGGTTTTATCAGCTCCACGGACAGGGTGGAGCAAGCAGATTGCGGCGGGTGGAACAGCTTTTACGCATACCAGTTATTAATGTGTAACTGCTGCAGCGAGACCAGGAGACGGGGAATGTGGTTCGCCTGCTCGCCTCCGTGCTGTTTGTGCTGCAGTTGGCTCGCTGAGTGAAACCAGGCCATCGGTCCTAAATTGTTTACTGCACTGGAAAAAGTTTCCTGCGGGCCAGTTGGCAGCAGCTCCGGACAGCCCTCCCTGCTGTCCTAAACCTCGGTGGAAGTTCTCTGCTTCGGTGCAATAAAAACATCCCCACGGTTCTTGCTGTCCTGGGTAGTTAAAGGAACAAAGCTGCACTGAATCTCAGTTCTTCCTGTAAAGTGATGTGAAACAAAACCCACTGCTCAGCCTGTTCTGTAGGTTAAAAGTGGTTGTTGTGGCTTTCTGAGTTGGCCATGAGCAGCGTTGTAAGGTCGGTGTGGTGTCTCCTTGCTGTGTTCTTAGAAATTACATGCACCCTGCTGTCCCCACACAAAATGCCAGGCTGTGCATCATCCTGTATGGAGGCTGCTGGTCGTTTTATGGACAGAATTCATGGCTGTGGTTGTTAGGCATGGAGGCAAGCAGCATCTCCAGGCTTTTGTTAGGGTAGTTCTGTAACAGGCTTTAGATCCTGTTCACTGAAAACTTTCATATTTGACCTTCATTTTTGGCTGCTTTTAAGGACACAACCCTACAGACAGGTTTGTCTCTGCAAGGAGGGGAAATTCTTTCAAAATACTTGAATTTCCCTGTCCCTTGCTGCCTTTGTGTCCTTATTTTCTGTTGTTTTGCAGTCTGAGACATCGAGTACGTTTTTGGTAGCTGGAGGTGGCAGATACTTTTTGTTCTTAGCTCTGGGTATGGCATGTGATTTGCATCAACAGGACCGTGTTGCAAAAGCTTTCTGGTTGTTCCTGCTGAGGTATCAGGTTGTGTCAAGTCCTGGAAACGAAATCCTGCCCCTGCAGCGGGGCAGAGCTTCAGAGAACCTCAAATCCGTGTGAACTTGTGGGAGGCCTCAGCTGAGAAGCTCCTCGCTGCGGCTGGGTGCAACCAGCTTTCACTTCCTTCGTCAGGGCTGCTGGGGGGGTATTTGGGCAGCGTTGTGTGCGGTTTGTGGTAGCCTGCCTTTTTCTTTCTTTTCCCCAAATGCCGATTTCCTTAGCTCGATGTGCTCACGTCAGTGTCTCGCTGTTCCCTAGTGCTGCACCGGTACCGCCACATCTTGGGGTTATGGCAGCCGGACATCGGGCCCTACGGGGGACTGCTGAACGTGGTGGTGAGTACCTCCCTCTGGGGCTTGGGAGTAGAGGACTGGGAGCCTTCTGTGTGCCACTCTCTAGTCCTGTTTGCCATCTGCGTGGTAGCAAGAAGCCTGAACAGCCACCACTCAAGCTCATGACGTGTTCCCAGAGGTTGCTTCTCGGATCCTTTGATCATCACCACCTTTATGCGTTCAGTCCTTTTGTTTTTCAGCTGCACTCCAGACAGCCACAGGAACAAACAAAAACAGGAGGAATGTTTCAGGGCAAGGCTTCATTTGGTCTAATGCTGATATTCCAGAGGCTGGCATGGGAAGCCATTCCTTCTGCTTTGACTACAGCAGAGACTTGAGCCCATCACTTTCACCTACAGCTGAGCATCGTGCAAAGGGTTTTGCTCTTGTGTTCCTGTGGTTTACCTTATTATTTTTTTAACCAGCAGTGCCTAAGCCTAATGCATCAGATAGAGCAATACTGGTGCAAGACCTGTGGAGGCTGCCACTTCTGGTGCTCTTCTCTCTGTATTGTTGAGAGCTGGGCAAGAAGCTTGCCTGAATCCCTTATGCTTTGCACCAGGGCTCAGTAGGTGACAGGTTGAACTGTAACATAACAAGGCCAGTGCAGCTGTGAGGTTTTGCAAGGGTCAGTTCTGTGAGCTGGTGTAAGAGTGGCCAAGTGCACCAATGCTTACATGATTTCATGACCTTATAAAGGCAAGCGTGCCTCTGTGGCACTGCTCTGCTTTTGTCTCACGTCTTGCTCTTTAGAAAACATCTTTTTCTCTGAAATTGTAGGGCTGGAGGGGAAGGATTCTGTTAGGCATGCAGGAAGAGGGCTGGCACTTGTACCTCTCAGCAGAGGGGATTGTTGCTTCCTGTGCTGTCTGTGAGTAACGGAGCCAAATAATTCCTCATCCAAAAAGCACAGATAATCATGAGAAGCAGAACTCCATGTGAGTATCTGCCAGCATGAGCTCTCAAACCAATTAGAGCTTGACTTGCTGTGTGGTCTCTTCAGTGCAGTCTCCCTCTCCGGATCCTGCGCTCCAAGCATCCGTCACAAAGTCCTTTGCGCTAATAAAAGCCTGATCATTTTCCGGTGGTGCAGAAAGCCTCGTAAAGAAACCCTCTCCCTCTTCACCAAGGGTGTGCTGCGAGTGCATATGGTCTGGTTTAATTGCTGGAAAGCAGTTTGGAAATGCAGCAAGCTGTTCTGCAGCTCCTGCCCTGATTGAAGAATAGACCCCAGATTTGTTTGCTGCAAATGTCACAGAACGTGGGCAATGCTGACATGGTGTGACTTGTTTTATGTCCCTCTGCAGGTAGATGGCCTGTTCATCATCGGGTGGATGTACTTGCCACCTCATGACCCTCACGTGGATGATCCGATGAGATTCAAACCTCTCTTCAGGATTCATCTCATGGAGAGGAAATGTGCGACTGTTGAGTGTATGTATGGTCACAAGGGGCCTCACAATGGTCATATCCAGGTGAGCTTTTCTAGGATTTTACACCTCATGTGTCCTAGGGGCAACGTGTGTGCACACACCTTGGATCTAGAAGTAGATTCAATATAAAATACATGTTTTTAAAAGGATGTGGCCTTCCGCACCTTGTTTTATGTGCGGGTTCCAGCTTTATCCTCATCGTGTCTTCCAAGTTGCATGGGCTGCTCCCTGTTCTGAATTTGTCCACTGTCCATTAAGGCTGTTGTACTTTCTGCTGTAAGACTGGAGCTGGGTGGGGGCATTGATAAATGTTCTTGCTGAGATAAAGGATACACAAAGAGGCTTTGTCCAAGCAGGGATGCAGACCTGGTTGGTTTTGCAGCATTAAGATGAGACTGTGGGAAGGCGACTTGGCATCATCCATTCAGTACAGTGAATGCTTTGAAAAGCTTCCTGAGGGGTTGTTTCCTCTTCCTTAAAATAGAAAGCTCAAATAGAGAAGCAACTTGAAACTAAGGAATTTCATTAGAATGCGCTGGGGTTTTATTGCTTTTATTTCTCTATCCTGTAGCTGATGCACTCGATATCACTTAATGGTATCTCTCCTGTGCCAGAGTCAGTAACACCTGTTTTGTAAAGCATGTGCTCTAAGCAGTCTTAGCTACATCATCCCTAGGCATCTCTAATCAGGTCTGTAACCTGCTAAATTCTCCTCCGTGCTAACTACAGATCGTAAAGAAGGATGAGTTCTCCACGAAATGCAACCAGACAGATCACCATCGGATGTCAGGGGGAAGGCAAGAGGTAAGAGTGCTTTGCTAAGAGCCTGGCTTAAGGCTGCTTGTATGCCTCCTCTGTGAAGATAAAGCACTGCTGCCTTATCTGAGCTCTTAGCTAATATTGGGATCTGGGAGATGGTCTTCAGGGTTCCAATTTCTGTTTATCTGAACACATTTGAAATTTGAAAACCCAGGCTCGTAGCCTCAGGCTGATTTACCCTGAGCTTTTTTGTTTGAGTGGAATTGTTTGTGACTTGAATCAAAACGTAAATCTGCCACACTTAAAGAATTGCAGGGTCTTGGGGAGCCCCTTCTGTTTGTGCCAAGGGGCAGTTTAAGGTCACAATCTATGAGATCAGTTCATCGTTACACCTGCAGAATGCCTGGGTGGAGACCCTTGCCTTACCTCAATGCATGGCAGGGTGTCAGGATGGAAACTGTCAGCTAATAAAATCTTCCAGGTAGCAGCATTTTCTGCCAGGAGCCCAGCTAGCTAAACATGACACGTCAGTTCCTCCGAAGATATGCTGTGAGGTGTCTGCCTGCTAGCAGGAAGCAGCTGGGTGGAAGGTTTAGTTCAGTGTTTGCTGGTTCTGTAGCAGATGAGAAATGCGTTAATACTTCCAAAGCGCTGCGTTAAGTATGTGTGGCATTATGGTAATTGGAGGATCTGGCTTTAGAAGATAAAGCAGGTTTGGGATATCACTCGGCAGGCTGCTATCTTAGCGTAAGCTGTTATCATGCTAACTCATGTTAGGGTATTAACTTGTCAGAGCTGGTGCGGAGGTACTTTGGGAGACTTTTTCAAAGGGCCCTTTGGATTTAGATGCATTGTTATTATATCAGCAGGATTTAACCTCCTAAATCTTCAGTGCCTTTCAAAAGCTGCCCCTTTTATGTTCAACGTGCCAGGACAGAGCATGGGAGTGGGCTTCTGGGCACACAAATGGGTTTCTGCAAGGTAGGTCAGGACATAAACAGTAGATCAGCTGCTTCGCAGTAACAGATGATGCTTATGCTTTTATTCTGAAGAGACACACTGGCTCTACCTGAGATTTATTTGAAGGGAAGCATATCTTTATTGTGTAGGGCCTTGCAGATGTAGGGCAGTTACCCTAATGGCTGTGTGTTAAGCATTTATTCCCAAATCAGGCACGATCTGCTGTCAGAGCATGTGCCCTCTCTGTGGCTCACCTCATGAGTTGTGCTGCTGTGGTGAGGTCACGCTGGGGTACTGCCCCTCTTTCAAATCCAACATCTCTGTCTTCCTGCAGGAATTCCGGACGTGGCTACGGGAAGAATGGGGTCGGACTCTGGAAGACATCTTCCACGAACACATGCAGGAGCTCATCTTGATGAAGTTCATCTACACCAGCCAATATGAGTAAGGGCACCAGCTCTTCTTAGGTATTAAGGCTGCTGCGACTATGAGACCACATTAGATCACTTCTTCTGAAAATGGGGTGCTTGCAGTGATCTTTAACAGCCGAAGGAACATCCCTGTGTAGTTTCTGTGTCTGCAGGCTCTGTGCAGACATACGGTGAAGCACAGTCCTCTCTGTTTGTTCAGAGGGATGAGATGTAATGAAAGCAATACTAATAAAGTTCCGAGTTCTTTAAAATAACTATGTGCAGTAAGATGGTTTTGAGCCATCTAACAGTGCTTAATTTGAAGACAGAGAAAATATCTGTGATCCCAAGGGGCTTTTTGCTTATTTTCCTTGTTAGTAAACAGCGTGCTTGGTAGTGCACTAGACAGGAATTGCACAGTCCCTGAGAACTTGTTTTATCTTTGACTGTCACGCCAAACTTCTAATAGCAGCCACCTCACTGTAGCACATATTTAAATATGCTTCACTCCTAGCTTTTCCAGAAATGCCAGGGAGTGGGGAGGTTTGCCGTGACCTTGCTGCAGAAGCATCCTGGTGTGCTAACAAGTGCTGATAGAGGGAAGTGGAGGGTTGGTGTGTTTGCATACATCTGAGTGCAATCTGTGAAGCTCGTTGGCAGTGCTGAAAACACAGATCCCACCTCTGACTCAGTGACGACCCGAAGCTGCCTAGAGGAGCAGACTGCAAACACATTCTTTGTTTCCAGGGGTGCTCCTTTAACCTCCCTGACCTTTTCTTTTTTTCTTTTTCCACAGCAACTGCTTGACGTACCGACGCATCTACCTCCCTCCTAGCAGCCCTGATGACCTTATAAAGCCGGGTCTCTTCAAGGGGACGTACGGGAGCCATGGGCTGGAGATTGTCATGTTGAGCTTTCATGGAAGGAAAGCCAAGGGGACTAAAATCACCGTGAGTACATTTTCCTTTCTCTCAGCTGCTGACTAAAATGTTGTTTTATTGATGCCAGGATCCACAGGAGAGAGGTCTCTGGAAGGTAATCAGGTGTTGCCGCCCCAAAACCTGTTCCTCATGGGGGTTGGTGGCACCAGTGAATCTGAACATGTGCAGCATAGCTAGAATGAGCTCTGCAAAGTTTTTTCGTGCTGCTACCTGGCTCTCTCTCCTTGTTCTGTCCCTACCAGCTGCTTTCTGAGAGCAGCTGGTAGCAGGTCACTGGAGATCACTTGTGCATCTGAGGAGCAGGTATCAAATGTTAGATGCTCTTCACTGAAGCCAGCCAGGCTAGTGAGCTCCTTCCTCTCTATAGAGGGGATTTGTGACAAAATGCAGATGCTGCTTTGACTTTTTCATCCTTGCAAGTACAGCCAGACTTGTAGCATGTGATGTAAAATTCTGTTTCTGGGAGATGCAGACAGTTCAGGGAACAAAGAATGAAGCCTGATGCCTTTTCTTGCCGATGTGACAGTTGTGGAATAGGGTAAGGCTGCAACCATCCTGCTGCTCCCTTTCTCCAGGGAGATCCCAACATCCCAGCTGGCCAGCAGACCGTGGAGATCGACCTGGCACACCCTCTGCAGCTCCCTGACATTGAGAACCTCCGCGATTTCAGTGAGCTCTCCCGCATCGTCCTTGAGGTCCAGGAGCAGGTGCGTCGCGAGGAGCAGGAGGAGGAGCAGCGGCAGGAGGGAGAGGACCGCTCCCAGCAGGCTGCCTCCCAGCCCGCTGCTCAGCCCCAGGGAGGAGGAGAAGGTGCTGAGGGAGAAGAGACTGCAGCTGGGGCCGAGGGGGCAGCCCAGGACAAGGCGCCAGCTTCCCAGCCTTTTGTGCTGCCCATGGGAGTCATATCAAGGAACGAAGACTATCCCCGGACCTGCCGAGTTTGGTAATACATATAATATAGCCTACTTGTGCCAGTTACTTCTTGAAATGGAAAGAGTGACCTTTGAGGCACGTGCTGTATTTGTTTGTGCTTTACCTGCACGCAGATCTCCGAGCCTGTCATGCTCAGGCTTTCCTCCTCCGCTGTCTTATCTCCTATGCTCTTGTTTGATCTTTTCTTATCGTGCTCTCATCTCCAGTCCCGCTTCCTTGGTAGATCTTTATCCTGTTAACTTCTCAAAATAGCTCCTCTCCCGTATTTTGCCTTTTTTGTTTTCCTCCAAGAGCTGCCTGGCTCATCTGTTTGGAGATCTGTTGGAGCTGCTTCCTGTTCCTGCGTGTCATTTGTGTTCCTTGGCTGTGGGAACACGGTGCTCTCTCCCACCCCTCCTTGGCGTCAGCTGCTGGCTCTGGAAGGTGCTGAGCACCGCAAGCAGTTGGTGCAAGTACTCAGAGAGCCTCGATGAGTGAGACCTGGAGTCAGGGAAGCAGCACACTAAATGAAGTGTGGAAAAAGAGCCCAAAAGCTGAGGCTCAGGCAGGTGACCTTCAGCCAAACATCTGTGCTGGTGGAAAAGCCTACCAAGAGCTGGTTAATCCCAGCAGGCCCCTGCTGTCACAACCAAGCTGTGTTTGAATAAAACCCAGCTCCACCTGCTGCTTGCTTGGAGGTTAGACTGACCTTTACTCCTCGCCAGCTCCTGGTAGATTTTTCTTTTTTTAGATTTTCTTTCTCTCCCTTCCCCTGGGTTTGTCACAAGGCTTGCCTCTCTGGTCACCCTCTCCGCATGCGTTTCCTTTTCTGTGAGGATTCTCTGGGCCTAGGTTGAATTTTGAGTCCCAGAAGTGAATCTCAGCTGGAATACTGGGCTGAACTACAGAAAAAATCATCCGTGGGGTGCAGGTGCTGATCAGAAGGCAAAAGCCTCAAGAAGGCACAGATGAATGTACATAGCAATGCAGGGTTTTCTTTTCTTTGTATGGTTCTGCAGTGTTTTTTGTGCTGTGTAATAGAAATGGGTGATTTTATAAACTCCCTGCTCTGTAGCACCCATCAGCACGTTTGTCAATAGCTTCGTCTTAGTTTTTATTAATTTATTTATTACTATTTTTATTAAATATTAGGTATTCATGGCTGTTGTCAACTCTTCTTTGCTGTTCCTCTCTCCCTGCAGCTTTTATGGGACGGGGCTTATTGCTGGCCACGGCTTCACCAGCCCCGAGCGAACCCCGGGTGTTTTTGTTCTCTTCGACGACGATCGCTTTGGATTCATCTGGCTGGAGCTGAAGTCCTTCAGTCTCTACAGCCGGATCAAGGTCTCCTTTCAGAACGCCGAAGCGCCTTCCCGGGAGGCTTTTGATGAAATGCTGAGGAATATTCAGTCGCTGGCTACTTGACGGGTGATGTGTGATGGACAGGGCTAGGGGTTGCGAAGGCTGCTGCACTCCCCAGCCAAGATGGGATGGGGATTCCTCGTTCTCGGTACCTCTGAAAAAAAAAAAAAAAAGCATGCACTTTTAATAAAGCCTTTTTACCCCAAATGTACACATCCCTGTTAAAATATCCGTGACTGCCCTTTTCTCCCTGTCACCCCACACTGCTCCCCGGCAGTCCTTGGTACCCAGTCTGTAACGTAGCTTTGTATAGCTGAAGGGATCCTGCAGAGGAGGACACAGAGCTTTGTTACTGCAAAAAGAATGTGCTGCAACAAAAATAACTCACGGTCAGGGGTGGATCAGAGAACATCTAATCGACTGGATGGACACAAACCCTCTGCTGTGACCATTAGCAGTCTCCCATGAACGAGCCCTCCTTCAGGGAGGGGACTTTTTGAAGCCTTTGCTGTGCTCCTGGCCAATCTGTCCTGCTGGGAGAGCTGCTTTACCCTCCTGACAACCTGCCTGGTCCCCTGCTGCAGGCTGGCTGGCTGCCTAACGAGAAGTTGCATCGGTGGTGACAAAGCACATCCTCCTCTCCAGGAACCTTTCTCTAGGTGCAGCGTCATCAGCAGGGGCTGCTTTAGTGTACCTGCATCCGTGGCTGAGTTATCAGAGCGGGTAGTTTCCTTCTGAGAAATTCCCCCAGCGTGGCAGTGAGGAGGTTGGCAGTGCACGTGGCGTTGCCGTGGCTTTTCTGGAGCTTGGTGGCCGTGCTGTCCCTGCAGCTGGGGGTCTCCCTGAGCACAGAGGAGAGGATTCTTGTTTCTTGGAGGTACACAACTGGAAATGAGTGTAAGCTGCAGGAGCTGATGCACTCAGAACTGGTTTTGTACCTGAAAAGTTCATCTTAGATCTTGTAAAATGGGGCTGAAAACCTAAAGGAGGAAAAGTAAAGTGAAGTGAGCCCAAATGCAGCCTTTTTGACTCCTGCCTGCAGTGGGTAGCAGCAAGTGCCAATGTTACTGGTGCTGACGTGCCCCCAGCTAGGTGTCATTCT
Source organism: Aythya ferina (assembly GCF_964211825.1). Lineage (NCBI taxonomy): Eukaryota > Metazoa > Chordata > Aves > Anseriformes > Anatidae > Aythya > Aythya ferina. The sequence goes on from NC_140308.1 coordinate 2,489,128, forward strand.
CGTGTCAGGTTGCCTTGCACAGTCTGAAGGAAAGATGAGGCGTTTGTATGTTGCTGTGGCTTGTTCTGGTGCTTCTTATGGTCGGTACTGACAGGTTGGTGCTGCTGCTCCGCTCACAAGACCTTTCTGTTCCCTTGCTAGTTGTGCTCGTTTCATCCCCGATGATTGCTCCTTGCACAGAAAGCTCCTGGGCTTAATTTCTTTCCATGATGCCTGTGTTCTCCGTGGCAGATCTGAGCTCTGCTGGGAGCTGTGGGCTGCTGCCGAGGGAGCCACGTTCCCCACAGACCGGCCTTTGCAGCAGCGTGCTGTAGGAAAATCCTGGCTAGTGCTAATCTGCAAGCTGTGAGTTGTGCTTTAAACCATCTCAGTGTGTTCTGTTGTTAATCCTGTGCAGGAAGAGGTGACGGGGTCCTTGTGTGAGAGCAGCTTGGAAGGAAGGTCGTGGGTGCAAGTGAGAGAGAAATCCTTTGGATTTCTTCTCTGGCTGTGGGGGTGAACTACACGTCTCTTCCTAATACCAGCTGCATCAGTTTGTCTAACAAAACCCTGTCTTTACATCTTCTGCAGGTTTGGGTTTATAAATGTGTCTGTACACGCCTTGTGGTGAGGATTTGGGCCCCCTCTTACGGAGAGGCTTCGGCCGCTGCCTGGCTCCACGGGCTGCCAGCAGCTCTTTATTCGCGCTCTCACAAGGGCTTTTTGCCATTTCTGGCTCTGAGTGTTCCCTCAAGCTGTGTGAGAGCCGAGTCTCCAGCAGGGGTTTTGAGCAGAAGGTCACGTCAGTCACAGGATTAATTCCTGTCTCTTTGGATACGGTTTCACAAGCCTCTGAGAATCTGAAGGTGATTTCGGGCGCTTTTTTCTTTGCTTCCTGCTGCCTCGTCAGTAGCAGAAATCCTGCCTCTGCGTTCCAGGTGAGCAGCTGAAGTGCTATTGCCCTTCTGGTGAACAAGCTCTGAGGAATTGGTTCTGAGCAGCCTGCTGGAGGTGTTCCTGGTGGTGTCAGCAGAGGGAAGAGTCGGCTTGGATCTCAGCCCAGCCCCACGCGGGGCCAGGAGAGCTGCTGGAGGGAGAGGCAGGGTGGCGGTTCTGAGCCTTGGCACAGGGACGCAGAGGTGAGCTGAAGCTGAAATGGGGCACCTCAGCCTCTTGCTCTGGCTGATGAGCTGTGTAAGGGAGAAAAGCACGTGCTTAATGCTGCAGACACAAGTTTCCAGCTTCGTTATGCAAATCAGGGATACCTGAAGACATTAGGAGCCTGTTTAGCACCCGGGTGGCTGGTTTATCTTGGAGCTCAGTGTCAGGCTGGTGCAGCCAGTGAGAAAGCTGTTTTGGGCTCTCCTAAGAGAGCCCCTGGTGATGAGAGAGGTCCCTTGGGCAGCCGTTGTAATTGTTTGTCCTAAAACCATCTCGGCTTCCATTGCTATTTTATCTGTGGTCCTGATTTGTGGGTTCCTCCTTCCTTCAACATCCCCGCTCACCTGAAAAAAATAAAAATGAAAATGAAATTTTACACGGCTGTCTAAATAATCAAGGTTTTGGCTTTCTCAGCTTGAAAACCCAGCCTGTCCTGATGCACTACAGGCTCTTGGCCGGAGCCCTGAGTCCCAGCCCTGTAAGTCCAGCTGTTTTTGTTGCTCTCCTCCCTGAACTTGGATACCTGTTGGGTTTGCTGAGTGTGCAGAGGTGTAGGTGTGATTCCCCGCCGTGCCATCAAACGCTTCTCGAAGTCGCAGCTCACCTTTTTCCTTTCTATCAGGAGCCTGCTGGGGCTGCGAGCCCTCAGGCAGCAGATGGCAGGAGTGCTTTGCTCAGGTCTGGTCAGGGGGAGGACCTGTCGGGCTGCTCTCTGCACGTCTTGTGCCTCTGCTCTGCTTCTAGCTCGTCACTCCTGGCCCTGTTTGCTGGCAGAGGTCAGGATCTGCCTTCTGGAGGCCAGACCTGCTTGTCTGCCCGGGGAGGAGGCTTTGCAGAGGCAGGGAGTGCTGCGGGAGCTGCTCAGACGTCAGCTCTGCCTTTGTAGGAGCACCTTTGTGGTGCGCCGACTGGCCTCAAAATGTCAGTGTGCCAGCCCTGATTAGAGGCAGAGCTGCTAGTACACGGTGGCTTTATTCTGTCTAGAGCAAAGGCAGATGAAAAGAGCAAATTTGGTATTAATGCTTCCCCGTTCCTTTCCCTTCCCCTCTTCTACTCCTCAAAGCCTTGCAGGCTTTTGTGTGGGGTATTTCAGGAGCGGATTTTCTCCGCTTTGAGCGAGGAAAGCTGGCAGGATGGTGAATCTGGAGAGACTGGCATAAATATTGTGTGCTCCTGTGCCTCTGATGGGCCCTTTGGATCTGTTTGTGTCAGAAAAGCAGAATGAGGCCACGGGGAGTCCTGACTTCAGCTCTGAAGGCTTTGGGAGAGGGGAATGAGCAGGAGGAGCAAAATTTTGGCACCTGTAAGTGAATTGTTAAAATGGGCAGGATTAGCAGTGTGCCCAGGTTTGTGGTGGAGGCTGCCAGCTGAGCAATTCTGCAATTCTAGCAGCAATTTCCGCTGCTGCTGTGCCCTTCTGTAGAAAAACTTGGAGACAATTGTCTTTACATCTTGATTCCAGATGCTGGGGAAGGTGGAACTCACCTTGTCGGGGTTAAGAAACCTCTTGGTGGAAGGATTTGGGAATAAAAGCCTTTACAATTAGGTTGCAGAGCAGCCTTGCCCAAATAACCACAGCAGGACCTAGGGCTTAATTCTAATTTAGGAGCATTAAGCAAGTGACTGACGTGCTGGAGCTGTGCGTGCTCTGTTGCCAAAACACGGGGGTTTGGCCAGCTGGAAAACAGAAGCATCAAAGATCCACCCAGTTTGTTTGTGCTGGGGCTGATTTCAGAGCTATAAATACGCCGTGATCAAGCGCTGTGGTTGCAGGAGCCCTATTTCAGTCTGCACGGGCTCGCCAGGTGTTTGTTTGGCTGGAGGAGGATGGACAGAATTACTTCAGCTTTGGCTACCAGCCTCCACGGCGGCCACTGGGGTGGCAATTCAGTAGGAAACTTGTGCTGGGGAGAAAGCAAATCCATGTGGAAGCTTGCTAGGAGGTGTAAAATATAGGGGAAAAAAAAAAAAAGCAGGCAGCTCAGTGTTTGCTTTCAGAGAAGGACGGCTTTGTATTGCTTTTTATTAATTAAAAATGAGTGGGACTTCATGGGAGTGTTGGGTGTTGCGTGGAAATGGGTGGCATAACCTCGGCTTGCTCGTTTAGGGGGTGATGATGTATGGACTGTCTCGTGGCTGCTTGCTCGGGTGGCCAGCAAGCTGCTGCTGCGTTCAGCTGCCCGAGGATGCCCTGGTGGGACATGGAGGTGGTCGAGGTGCGTGGTCAGGCTGTGCAGGGGGAGATAAACCACCACCACGTGAGTGCCACCGCCCTTTTCTGTGCTGAATTAAAATGTAGGACTCTGGTTTTCGCTTGGATTGCAGCCTTTTTGATTTTTCAAGGAAAAGAGCACTCGGATCAGCTGCGTTCGTTAGCTCCATTAAAGCAAGCTGCACTTTTTTTCGTGGACTAACGCTGCTCCTTCCTCTGAGCAGGCGTGCCCTGTTGGTGTGTATTTGCACTCAGCGCTTCAACGTGACACCAAGGGACTAATCTGGGCACCTCCAGCAGGCTCGGCGTGCAAACAAGTCTCTCCGAAGTGGCTGTTATTAAAAACGAGGAGGAAAGAGCAGAGCCCTGCCTCGCACAGAGGGCGGTGCAGGGGGAGAAGGTGAGCTTTTCTTTCCCAAATGCCATTTGACATCCAACACCTCCGCTTTCGTGCCACAGCCCTCTGTGTGGAACACGATAACAGGAGTTTAAATAGCTCGCCTGCCCTGCTGGTTCCCCCAGCGGAGGGCTGGGGCTCTGCCTGCCCTTTTTTTTGTTTGTGGGTGTGAGAGGAACGGGGCCATATGAAAGCCAGACGGGACTTTGCAACGCTGGGCCTGCTTCATCCCAGCTATCAGAAAGCTGAGCAAAACATGTGTGTTACTTTTACACCTAACCATTATAACCCCAGGAGCCTTTTCCAGTTTCAAATAATAATAAATAAAAAAAAAGGTTTTGTGAACTCATTTGTGTGCTTCTTTTATTTTTTTTTTTGTTATTCCAAATAAAGGTTTTGTCTGAGTTGCACCTTCCTGCTGTGCAGCACCCTGTCTTCTGTCTCCTGATGAGTTAATTTCTTCCTTTTTCTTTTATTTGGTGAGCAGCTAACCTGACCTCCAGCATATGGAGGGCACAAACCTCAGCTGCAGAATCCCACCTCTTTCCTAGTCCCTGTTTTCTCTTTTTACCCCTATACCTACCACATGCAGCTCCTGTCCCGGGGCGCATGTGGTGCCCAGCTCTCCCTCCTTTTCCAAAACAGTGATTCTGCTGAAAAAGCAGAATTTGGACTTGCTGGGGAGCTGTTCACCCTCACGCTGTGGGTCTTGTGTCTGGGTGTTCACAAAGCCATCTGGAGGAGCCCCCAGGTCCGTGCATGTGGCCCCAGCGCTGCTGGCAGCGTTTTTCGGAAGCTGGGAGTTGTGCTTCCAGCCTCACAGCTTGCCTCTGCCAGTGAGTTTCTTGGCAGAATTGTTGAGAGCAAGTTTTGGAAACGGAGCACCGAACTCTCAGCTCTTGAAGTTCACACGTGGGCTTTTCATGTGGAACTGGCTCTGCCCTCTGCAATGCCACTGCTTAAATCCAGGCAGGAGGGCTGGGCTGCGGGTCCTTGAGTGTAGTCAGCTGTGCCTGTGACCTCTTCCCTTTCATTTTTTGGACCCCATCCTTTACATCAAGTGTTCGAAAGGCGACCCCGCAGCCTTTCAAGCCTCAGCAGAGGAAAACAGTAAAACATTTCTAATAAACATGCCCTAACTCCCACCAGATGTTTGGCCTTTGAGGAGCGTGAGCGTAGTTCCTGAAGTGGCAGCGTTTGAACGCCAGCCCCACACAGCTCCCAGATGCTGGTTTTTGTGACCCTCCCTCCCCTTCCAAGGCAGGTTTGAACATTTGGTGCTGAGCACCTCAGCTGGCAAGGGGCAGTGCTCCCAGCTGCAAATAGGCTGAGGGAGGGCGAATTTTCCCCTCCCTGGGAGGGCGATGGATGTGACAGCCACATCCCACGCTGGCGTGGGCGCTGTGTTTCCAGCTTGTCTTTCTCCTCCTCCTCCTCCTGGGGCTGCCTCTGCCATTCGAGGTGATTTGTTTTTCCTCCTTGGCTCATTTCTAAAAACAAAGCTTTATTGTTGGAGCCACCCAGAAAGGTGGCTCTCCCTCCTTCACGCTGACAAATGCATGGCCAAAAATCACTTCCCTGCGCGAGCCCCGCTGCTGGCAGCGGCTGGAGATCTCACACCGGGGCCAGAAGGGCACGTGGAGGGGGTGCGAGGGCAGCAGCAGGCTTCAAAGCTCCTCTTCCATGCGATGCTGCTGCCCTGCTGCCAGCTGCCTGCCTCTTTCTGTGTGTGTGTTGGCTGCGGGGAGGTACACGCTGCAGCACCTGCCCTGCGAGCAGAGAGAAATTTGGCCCAGGTGCCCTGCAGGCTCACCTGGAGCACCGGTGTGAGCCCAAACCTCCAGCCCTGATCTCCCTGCTCCTTCAGGAATCGGCTGGAACAGAGGTTTTTATCCCATGTTGCTTGCAAAGATTTGAATTTTTCACTGTTTCACAGTGAAAAAATTCACACCTCTCCCCCCAAGCCCTTTCCTTCCTTGGACAGGGGGGCACCCTCTGCCCTGCCTCGGGACAGACCCCCGGGGGCAGTTGGAGGCCCCACAAAGGGTTTGGGGAAAGGAGGAGGAACCAGCCCCGCGTTTCTCCTTGCTCCCAGGGCTGCTGTCTCCTGGCTGCAGGCCTGCAGAGGCACCAAAATGGGGAAATTTCAGCTGCCCAAACTCTGCTCTCCGCCTCGCACCCTGCTGCCGGGAGGAGGATGAGTAATTTGGGGCGGCTCTGCCCGCCCAGCTTCCCAGCAGGGCTTTGGGTTTGTGTGTTTTTTTTTTTTTCCCCTCTTCATCCTAACGCGAAAGGTTAATTAGTGGCAAGCTCTACACGGCTAATTAAAGCCAGACGAGATCTTTCTTTGGCTCCTCGGAGCTGTCAGCCTTTTCCTCGCGCGCCGCCGTCCCCGCTGACGCAGCGTGCGCTAATTAACTCCTGTGCCAGACCCGGGTAATTGGGCTGCCCTTGGGGCCGGGCACTGAACACCACAGCCTGACCCCCCCCTTTGTCCCCCAAAGCCCCCCCATGCTCCGTGGGGGCTCCACGCGTGGGCGGGGGGCGCAGCAGGAGCCGGGGGGGGGGGGCGCAGCGCTGTGCGCCCACCAGGGGACGCCCTAAGACCGGGTCGGTGCTGCGGGGACCCCTTAGGACTCAGCACCTCCAGGACCTGGCCCTTTTGGGACCCGAAAACCCCAAGATTTGGCACCCCGGGAGATGAACACCCCTGGAAATGGGTGCCTGGGAGCGGGCACCCCTGGAGCTGGCACCCCCAGATCTGGCACCCCCACACCCACCCCCTGGGAACACATCCTGGTACCTGGCATCCCCAAACCCGGCATCCCCAAACCCAACATCCCAAGACCCAAACACCCCCAAAACCTGAGCACCCCCTGAGTCTGGCACCCCATGGCACGAGCACCCCTGGCTCCAGCCACCCCACCGCACGGCCACCTCCGGCACTCGGGACCCCCGGCACATCCCCAGGATGCTTTGACCCCCAGGGACCCGGCTTCCACGCCTGGAGGATGCCCGGCCAGGGCCCGGGGAGGAGGAGGACGGTGCTTTCATGGCTCCCAAAGCCACTGGGAAGGGTTGAGAGGGGCGATGAGTTGCTGATATCCCCGGGAGCGCAGCGCGAGGGCAAACAGAGCGCAGGCGGTGAAGGTCAGGGAGGTGGATGGAGTCTGCCGCCGCCAGCATCAGCTCCCTCTAAATTATTTAATAAGCAGCTCGCCTGCCAGCCTGATGTGTTTCCTTCCCTGCAGCCCCAGCGAGGCAGGGAGGGGACGTGCCTGCTTCTTGCTCCACCACCCTGTGCTCTGTCCCGCTGTCCAGCCTGCTGGTTGCAGTGGTACTGGGGGGTCCCTGGTGCAAACTGGGGGAGACTGGAGTGGAAATCTTGTTGTAAAATGCTCTAAATTTATACTTGAAGTCACCTCAGCCCTCGTGTCTCACCTCTCTGCGGTGTTTTTCTCAGTGGCTGGCTTCTTCCTGGGGCTTTTTCCCCTTTTCTCACCCCCTCTCCCTCACCTCCAGGAATGGGAATTAATCCCAGAGGTTCCCCCTGCAGCCGCAGTGCCTGGTTTGGCCCCACTGATCCCACCTTGTTCCCCTAACACCATCCCTTTCCCAGTGACCTTATTACCTGCTCCTGTGCGTTCAGCCCCCCCTGGCTCCCCGCACATTAGGGGGTGGTTTGCCACCAGGTGCCCCCCGTCCCCAAATCCTGCTGGGGGAAGGAGCCCCGTGATCTCCTGCTGTACCAGCAGGGCTGGCGCTGCCTGGCTCAGCCCCTGGCTGCAGCTGCTAATTAAAAACAAACGAGGAGGGGACGGATGGCAAGCGATGCACTCCATCGCTGCGCCCGAGCCACTTGATTTAAGAGCGCTGCGACTCGCTCGGATGAGTAATGTGGAAATTAAATTTTCTGCGCCTCTGGGAGGGAGAGATCTTGGCCACGATTCCCGCTCCTTCCAGAGCACCTCGCTCGCTGCCTTGAGGTGCTGGAAATGGGAAATGCAGCCCCGCGGGGACCCTTCCCTAACGCGTTTATTTCATCCACGGCCACATCTTGGATCGAGCCGGTTCGCCGGGGAGGGGGGAGAAGGTGCCAAATTGGCCCGCGCCCCGCTTGGTTCCTGACACCAGGGCAGCTGGAGGCAATCAGCGAGCGGGGGGAGCCTTTTCAGCCTTTTCCTCTCCAAAACAAGCAGCTACAGCAGCGAGGGGGGGAAATTGGCTGGGAGCAGGCAGCCAGCTCGGAGCCAGGCGGCGAGGCTGTGCCGTGCAGTTGTACGGCTCCGGCTCCTGCTTTGTTTTCTCTAATTGCACAGCCAGGCCTCCAGGGCACAGCCTGTTTCCAGCCGTGCCTTGGGACAAAGCCTGGTGCTGCGGGGCTGGGACTGGGACGTGCTGACCCAGGAACAGCGGGGAGGGCGTCCTTGGAAGGGGGACCCGGCTGGTTCGGGCTTTGCTGGGTGCCCAGCGAGCTGGTGCAGAGCCCCTGGGCAACCCCAGCTCCTTTTGCATCTGCTGCCTCGCCTGGGGCACTGAGGTGGAATTAGAGCCTGGCAGGCAAAGCCTGACCCTATAATCTCCCCCATATGAGGGAAGGAAGGCGCAGGGATCGTTCTGCAGGGCGGGCTTCAAATGAGGCGAGCCGGGGATCGGGATGCGCGCCGAGCGGCTTCACCACCCTCAATTACTGACCCCACAGTTCTGCAGGGTTTAATGACCAAAAAAACCTCCTTTTTGGTGCATTCAGTGCTCGGGTTTGGGCACTGCAGCTGACGAGCTCTGGAAAGGGGACGTGAGGGGGGGACGGCAGGTCTGCAGCTGGTGCCTCCATCCCAGGGAGGTGTCACAGATGTGCTGGCAGCGGGACCCCGCCGCACGGGGCTGTCGCCAGCACCCGGCCAGAGCAGCTGTGGCTTTCCCCAGCCAAATCCCCGTGTCCTTGGGGGACAGAGGAGCCACCATCAGCCAGCTCTGCACCCCCACGGCGCTGCAGACCCCGCGCTGCCTTTTTGCAGGTGCCCTTTGGGTGCCTCCAAGGGTCCCCTGGGATGCCAAGGCACCTCCCCGGCCCTAAATTGGCACCGAGGGCACGGCAGCTCCCTGCCATGGCCAGCCCCTGCTCGCAGCTTCCCCCAGCCCATGATGGGGTCAGATGAGAGGATTTCAGAGCTCCCTTTTGCCCTCTGAAGTGATCATTCACGATTCTGTGATGCCCTTCGATGGATGCATTTTGCCCCCCTGGTTCAGTGCCCGCTGCCAATTTCCCCGCTCCTCCAGCTGGAGACGTGCGCAGGGCCAGCAGCTGTAACCAAATCTGCAGCTTTAACTAAAACGATCTTGGGTTTTACCAAAAATTTGCTGTGAGTTTGGCAGCCGGGGAGGACCCTGCTCCATGGGCTCTGGCCACCTTCCAAACTCCAAGACAGGGCAAGGGCAGCGGCATGGCCCTGGCACGATAGAGGGACCGAAAACAGCACCCGAAGGTGAGCGCAGGGGGAACAAAGCCTGTCCTGAAGCCCTGCAACAGCCTTGAGGCTGCTGACGTGCTGATAAGCAGGTGTTGTTTGCCTGCGCTCTGGAGCAAGCCCATTTTATCTCTTCCTTGTTCCAGCTGGGGAGAAAACGCCCGGCAGTTTTGCTGTAATCCGGCACGGGCCCGCCAGGCCTGTTTTTTTTTTAATATTATTTATTAATTTATTTTCTTATATATTTTTTTTTTCTTTATTCCTGCAGCACCTGGAGACCTCTGGGAGGTGCCAACAGGATCAATCCCAGCTGGGACCGCAGCCCCCCACCCCTCTCCCCAGACCCTTTCCAGCAGCACTGGTGGCTCCGTGCAGGACCAGCCGAGGCGAGCGGTGTAAAATCAGTGCGTGGGTGCTGAGAAAACCTGGCTGGCACCCACCCCAAGCCACTTGTGCTGAAGGAGCCAGACACCGAGCTGATTTCAGCTGTTTTATTAGCAGGGCGATAGCACCTGTGAGTTCAGGGGCCTCGGCCACTCGCAGGGTGTTTTTTTTTTATTTTTATTTTTTATTTTTCCCTTTCCATAACTAACTGTAGATCCCCTCCTTTGCCTTGCCAGTGCCCTGTAGTGCTGCTGACAGCACCAGACCCTCAGCAGCTCCTCCGGAACGACATTAAACTTAAACCAAATCGTGTTGTGCGCTACAGTGCGGATGCTCGGCTGCGTTTTCCTCTCCTAACGATGGAGGCAGTGGGAATTGCAGCACCATTAATTCCTCCCTTTGCCTCCCGTGAATATCCACAGGCTCTCCCCTCGCCCTTTGCAGCGGGTCGGAGGCTGCTGCAGCCCCGTCCCCTTTTTGTAGGGGCTCGGTGCTCGCGGCGAGGCTGGGAACGAGCCGGAGCAGCCTGCGACCAGGCTCTCAGGGTGGGAAACTGCTGCTGAGCGGGCAATAAAGGTTATTAAATGTCAGGGAGAAATAAAGCTGCCTTTTTTATTATTCTCCTCCCCCCTGAAATGGTTTGGAAGTGCTTTGTGCTGCAGCGGGAGATGAGGACCGGGGCACGGCACGGCGATGAGGGACACACGGCAGAGCTGTGGGGGTGCTGGGGCATCACCTCTGGGGATGGTGGGGGGAAAGCAGCACCGTGGGGTCTGGCCACGGCCCAGGGACCGGCAAAGAGAGGGTGAAATGCTCGTGGTGCCCTCCAAGCGGGCAGCTGGCTCGGGGATGTGCCTGGGAGCTGCTGGAGGTCACCTCCTTGGTGGCACAGGGCTGGCACCCGGCGTTGGCACCTCCTCAGTGGCACAAGGATGGTTCCTGGTGTTGGCATCTCCTCGGTGGTGGCACAGGGCTGGCTCCTGGTGTCACCTCCTTGGTGGCACAGGGCTGGCTCCTGGCATTATCAGGGTGCAGGGGTGCTGGGGATGGCACACAGCCCTTTGGGGAGCTCCTGGCGACGGTGCACGGTGCCTTGCGTCGGGGCTGGCACCCGTGGAGATGGAAAGGCACCGGTGGGGGCTTCATCACCAGCTCACCTGGATTGTTTTCTGCTTTAACAGCGTAGCTTGAATTCCTCGTTGTGGCCATAAACGCTTGTAAACACGTCCCTGGGGTGGGATGGCTTCGTCTGCCCCAGGAGTGAGCTGAGTGCACGGGGCATCGCTTTTTGCCATCACACAGGCTGTGCTCATGAATTCCTTGCTGGGCTGTTGCCCGCCGTGTGGCAGAGCTCTGCACAAACAGCCCCACTGCTGCTGCTGGCTGCTGGCACTGGAACAGGGCTGAGACCCACCAAAGGGCTTCAGGAGCGCACCGCCGAGGTGGCTCTGGGGGCACCATGCAAAATGATGTTGGTTTGCATCAGTTTGGTGAATGTGAAGGAATCCTCACCCCCAAAAGCTGGATATGGGGCTCAAAAGGTGGCTGCTGTCCCTGTCCCCGTCCCTGTCCCATTGCCGAGGGCTGCAGGAGCTCGAGGCGAAGCCGCCTTCCTTGGCTCCTGGAGTTAATTTAATTGCTGCTCTCTCTTCTTGGTTATAGTGCTCATGAGTATGGAAGCTCTTAATGCAGAACAATTAGGGATGCAGTTCCCTGCGGATGGAGCAATTTCCTGTTTTGCTTTTTTTTTTGTTCTGTATCCAAAACCAGAGGACTGTCTGCATCTTGTGCCGAAGCCAGAGCCTCCTGAGCTCCTCTGAGATGGGAAACGCAGACAAAAAACGAGCACGTTTTCACAGAAACGGCACATCAGAGACCCCACACTCGTGGGCGCTTGCACTCAGAGCACAGCTGAGCTCTGTTTGCTGGGAAATATCAAAGTGTGATTAAAAAATAGCCTCTCTCTAGCCCTCTCCACCGTGCTGCCGGCTTTGAGCCACCTCGGTCACCTTCCCCTCGGTGCTGCGGCTGCCAGCGGTGTCCAGGGGGACACAAAGTGCCCGTGGCGTGCCCAAACACCCCGGGGCTTTGCAGCCAGCTCCTGGGGAGCCTCCCTGCCTCCTGCCCAGCCCCGTGACGCCGCGGCTCGGGGAGCTGAGCTGGCGCTCGCCGCCGCGACCTTTGCGCTCTGCGCTCCCGCGGCTCCCAGGGGTTTGCTCCTCACCGTGCTCCTGCGATTCGTGTTGGAAGTGGCCGGGCTTTACCAACAGCTCTGGCTGCTCTCCCCTGCCGTGGCACAACTTTTGGGTGCCCTTCGGGTGATGGGGAGGCTGCGGGGTGATCGCAACATCTCCGCCCTGCCTCGTGTGCGCCTGGTGCGGCGCTGAGCCCTTCTGACGCACGTGGTGCAGGAGGGGGTCGGGAGCTGAGAGGGCCCCGGGGGACTCGTGGGGGCTTTTTCCTGCGTAAAGGAGGCAGCGGTGAGGATGGTGCATCTCTGACAGCCCGCTGCTGGTTCCACGTGGAGGTAAGTGGCGATGTGGCCGTGCCCCTTGCAGCCTCTGGGAGGTCTCAGGGGGCTGAGCACCCCTGAAATGAGCTGTGGGGAGCTGTGCTGGACACTGCTCTGTGCCAAATCGCAGGGGCTGCTGGCTCATTGCTGCATTTTCAGGCTCCTTTCATCTCCAGCATCCCAGCTGTGATCACCACGCGAGCGGGAGCTCAGCGCAGGCCTTGCCCCCTCCATCTTTTGCGCTTTGTCTCGACGAGATAGAGAAAAGCCCGAAATTTAAACACACACAAATGCCAGCAGAGGAAAACATGCAGTGGTGAAAGAAGCAATGCCTTCCACCCAGCAGGGACCCGCAGCACCTTCCAGCTCTCTCAGATTTGGTACAAACCCCAGGTTTCCATCCCCACGCCAGCGGAGCACAGCGTGCCGAGGCACCTGCATTCCCCCAGCCCTCTGTGAGCAGCAGGAAGCTCCGTGGCGGTGATTCAGCCAGGAATAAGGAAACGAGAGGGATTTCCCAAGCGCTGTGCAAACAGGAGCGTTCAGCATGGGAGGGCCCGGCTCTCCGCCACCAGCAGAGATTGGATTAGGAGGGATTTGCGGAGGGCCAGCCTGGCAGGATGGCTTCCTTGGGCGTTTAGCAGCCAGCTCACAACCTTGTGGGGCGTTTTATGGTGTTGGTTGGGTTTTGTGGGGCTGGGTTTGCAGGGCTGTGCGGTGACAGCCCCTCCTGGAGGTGCTCCTGGGCTGGGGACGGAGGGGACGGAGGGGACGGAGCCGCCGCGGTGCTGCGTGGCGCTGGGAGGGTGCCGAGGGAAAGGGCATGGCCGTGTGCGAGGAACCTGGCAGCCTCCTCGCCCTGCAAATCCGAAGCAAATCCCTTCGCCCGTGAAATCTTGAAGGTGAGATGAAAGCGGGGCTTGGATGACCACGTAGTGCTGTGGGATTTTCTCCATGCCACGTGCTTCTGAGCTGCTCGGCTGTGGCTGGACACGGGCACGGCCACAGTTAAGGGGCTGCCCCTCTTCTATGGGGCTCAGCTCACAGCTTGGGGTCAGCCCTGGCCCCATGATGTTTGCGTGCAGGGCTGGATTTGGGGTTTTTGTGCCCTTGAGCAGCACGGATGCTGTCGGTGCCAGCGCGCTGCGCTCCTCCCTGCGCTTCCTCCGGCCCCGCTGTTCCCTTGCAGCAGGATTTTGCATCACATCCTGCCCCAAAAACCTCGGCTCCTTTCCGGAGCTGTCGCCACCTTCCCCTGCGCTTTGTGCCACGTCCTCGAGGGCAGGCAGCGGGGCTTGCCCAAGGGCCCCTTCCCCGAAATGGAGAGGTCCTTCCCCTCCTCTCCGCTCCTTTTTCCTCCTCCCTGCCCCTCTGCGGGTGCCGGGGAGCCCTGGGGTGTTGCGAGGGAAGGGAAATAGGGCCGTGTTTTTACACGCCGCCTGCAATTTCCGAAGGCAGAGTTAATTATAATCATCGCCCTCAGCGGACCGCTAATTAGCGATGCTCTCGGCTTGCTGCTGAGCTCTGAAATTTGTCCCGGCCCCGTGGTCTCCACCGGGGGGGGGGATGATCCTTATTTTGCTGCCCCCCTAAAAACAGGGGATGCTTTAACTCATTGCAGGCAGGTGATGGGGTCCCAATGCGAGGGCTGAGAAGTTTTAGGGTGTGGGAATCCCCCCCCCCTCTGTGGGGTTTTTCGCATCTCTTTGCATTGAAGACCCCCCCTCCCTGCTGTGAGCACCCCAAAATTGCCACCTGGGCACGTAACGCCCCACCAGGGACCCCCTTCCCACGGGTCCCACGTCACCCATTCCCTGTCCCCCACCCCTCACCGGGGATTTTCCCCCCACGGTGCTCGGGGCAGACGCCAGGCGGGGTCGGGGGGAGCGGGGCCGGGTCACTGAGCGTGGGCAGGGGCAGGCAGGGGGGGACCCCAACCCCACAGGGCTCCAGCCTCATCCCACCTCAAGCTGCTTTTCCCCCGGTTCCTCCCCCTTTTCCTTTTCTCCCCCTGCCTCCAATTTTTATTTTTCCCTGGGGAGAAGCGAAGCAGGCAGCTCACAGCCCTCAGGAGGGGCTTGAAAAATGGGGGGGGGGGGACACCAAAAAACAGCTGAAGGTGATGGAAAGGGTTGGGAAATCCCTCCTCGATGGGGAGAAATTTATATTTATACGCTCCGTATTTTGGATAGCTGCGTGTATGGAGAAGTGTGGGGGGGTCCTGTTTGTAGGGTGCCCACCGCAGGGCATGGGGAGGGGGCCGGGGCGGCTGTGGGGGAGCCGTGAACCGTGGCGAAATTGCACAAAGGGCTCTTCCTTCCCTCCTTCCTTCCTTCCTTGCTTCCTTCCTCTTCCTCCCAGCCGGCGCCGCAGCAGCCGCTGCGCTGTGTGCGTGCCTGCGTGGGCGGCCGGGGGGGGGAGAGAATGGGGACGGGGACGGGGATGGGGACAGGGACGGGGCATGCGTGAGCCCCTCGGGCCCCGCATCGTGCCCAAGGTGCCCACCACGCCGATGCTGCTCGCCCCGGGCGATGTGACGCTGCTCCTGGGCGCAGGTAAAGCGATTTATTTTTGGGGGGAGGATGCGAGCTGGGGTGGGGGCAGCTCTGCTGAGATCCCCTGCAAGGACAGGCCTCGTTGGGGTGATGTGAGGAGGGTTTAATCCATCGTGTTCCCCCGTTGTGTGCTGGGTGAGGGGCTGGAAATGGGGGTTGTGGGGTGGATGGCTCCGTTTTGGGGCTCCCTGGGGTGTGTGTGCATGGGGGGGGGGGATGTCCTGGGTGCCCTTTTCATGGGGTGGGAGCTGTGCCATGCTGAGTTAGAGCTGGAGCCGCTGCTGGGCACAAAAAGCTGCCTTAGGTGCAAGGCAAGGGCTGCTCAGGAGACATTTAATTCCCCCCCCGAAGCATCAAACCCCCGGGGAGCTGCCGCCTGGTGCCCGGAGGCAGCGGGGCGAGCGGGGATTTTGGGGTCCCTGGGGCAGTTTGGGGTCCCAGGCTGAGCGAGGGGGTTTTGGGGAGCCAGGCGCAAAAAGGGAGCCCAGCAAAGGGGCTGGGCAAGGACAGGGCAGGATTAAACCCCGATAACACAGCCCCTGTCCTTGCTGCCCGCACGGGGAGCTGAGCTCGGGGCGGGGGAGTTTGGGCTCCTGCGAGTCCCAGGTTTGTTTCAGCGAGGAGGGGTCTGCGCCTGGAAATATCCCCGGGCCACTTTGGGAGGAGGCCCCCCGGATTTGGGGCATTTGCAGGGCATTTTGTGGTTTGCTTGGGGCTGCGGGGGGGTGAGCGGGGCTGAGCAGGACCGACCAGTTCCCAGGAGGAAACAGGACGTTCCCTTACAGCACCGGGAGCTTTCCTTGGCAGGAGCCAAGCTTTTTGGCCACGGCACCTTCCCGCAGCCCAGCTGGGACACCCGGCTCCGGGACACCCAGTTCTGGGACACCCTAATGCAGGACACCCCCATTTTGGCTGCCTGCTGGGCTTGGGGTGCGCTGCGGGGGGTATCTGGGACCCTAATGCAGGTCCCCGATGGGCTGCAGCATGGAAAAGTGCCAGGGCTGAGCAGTGCCAAAAAAATTTCCTCCTGTCTTTCCCCTTCCCCCCGGTGCGGGGTGCAGATGGGCTGGGGGTCCCCAGCGGCTTCCCGAGCTCCCTCATTGAGCTTTTGGGAGCAGAGGGACCCCAGGAACACGTCCCCATGGCTCCAAGAGGGCAGGCAGAGGGTTTCCAATTTAATGACAGCGTTGAGCTGGAAGTTTCCCACTCGGAGCAGAGGCTCCTGCCCACGGGAGAGCATTGCTCCCTCGGCGGGAGCACCAGCAGCCTCGGTGAGGCTCTGGGGCTGGTTTTCTCTCTCCTGGTGTGCCATTTCTTCATTATTTTTTTTTTAGGGGGTGAAGGAATTTGGCTGCACACCCAGGCTGGGTGGTCCCGGCCGGGAAGGATGCGCTGGGAGCAGGCTGGGGGCGAGGAGCGGTGCGAAATGTCAGACAGCTTCCGAGAGGTTTGGGGGACGAGTCACAAGCTTCCAACCTTTTTAAAATTAAAAATTCAGGATAAGTTCAGGTGCTTTCCTGCAGGAAGCACCTCCTTCCAATTCCCCTGCCCCTCGCAGCCAGAGCCAGGCGTTAACCTCCCCTCCTTAAACGCTGCTCACGCTGGCGAGCCCAAATCTCTCGGGAAAGCTCCCCCTTTTCCTTCTCCTCCAGAAATCCAGCCGAGCAGATCCGTGCCTTGGGATGGCTCCTGGAAGGAGGGACAGCTCCTGGAGCTGCCTTTCTGCGCCTGCCCCCCACCCCGGACTGCTTTTTCTTGGTTGTGGTGCTCCCTGGCTGCTGTGCCCTTGGGGAGATGCAGATTAAACGTGTTCCAGCAGCCCCTGGGGGATAGGGATGTGCTGGAGGATGCTTGCTGGGAGGAAGGCTGTGGTCTGCCTCGCCTGCCTGGCCGAGCTGGGTGAGCAAAGAGCCCGGGGGCTGCCGGAGCTGGGTGATGCTGAAGCTCCTTGAGCTGTAGCAATGCTCCTGAGCAGCCCCAAGGCCTCTTTTTATCCCTTCTGCTCCCAGAATCAAAGCAGTAATGGCTTTTTAGGAGAGTGAGGCCCCAGGCTGTGTGCGGGCGGTGATGGGAGCTGGGGTTTTGGTCCCTATTTTGGCTGTTTTCCTCCCAGATCCATTGCGCAGAGCAGTGGCAGCGCTGCGCAGAGGGCACGGGGCGGCCTTTGGGCTCCTTTGGGCTCCTGGAGCTCTTCTGGGGGGCTGGGAGAAGCAGGATGGGCACCCGGCACCTTAAAGCACCCTTTGTGCCCTTGGTTGGGTGGCAGTGTTTAATCATGGGCTGCTGAGCGTGTGGTTAAAGCCTTTTGGATGTCCTGGAGCAGAGAGGGGCTCCCAGCGCTGCCCGCAGCCCCGGGCAGGTCCCCGCTGAGCTCGTGAGCTGCAGGTACCCGCTGTGAGTCCTGGACATTGCTCAGATCACACCCCAAATTCTCCCTGCTGGAGGGCCAGGGCCTGTGCGTGATGAGGATGCCAGGAAAAAAAATAAATCCGTGTGTTTTAGAGGAAAAGCCAGCTCCTGGAGCCGGCGCAGGGGCCGGCGGTGGCAGCGGTGCCACCCGCCTGCTGCACACACCTGGCACGGCCTGGGGACGAAGGGAGGAGAGTTTGGGGACAAAACACGGCTCTGGACGACCTCTCGAGGAGGTCTCGGCTCCATCCGTGCAGAAAGGACGTTGCGGATGCCCCGGGAGGCCGGGCTGGGGGTGGATGGATGAGGCAGGCAAGTGGCCAGCTGGTTTTTTTTGGCAACGCCTGCTCTGCTGCCCTGGGAGGACGATGCTGCCGCTGGTTTGCTGCCTGCAGCAGTGTCCTTGCAGCTCCTCCTGGGTCCTGGGGCACGGAGACACCGGTGCCAACGTCAGGGAGGGTTGGAGAGCAGGGATTTGGGTTCTCCTGGCCCCGGGGGCCGGTAGCAGAGGCTGTGGCCAGCATCCCCTCGCCCCAAAGGGGCTGGAGTCTTCTCCAGGGATGAGACTCCGGGGGTGATGACGAGCATGTTTGCTGCCTGCTGGCTTGTGCCGGCCCAGTTTCACCCATCAAGCCACGAGATGTCACGTCCCAGAGGCTCACGTTGCCTCTTTTCTGGGCTAAAGGATGAAAAACCCTCCTAAAGGGTGCGGGGAGCACGTGAGCACCACGGGGGCTTTACCGTTTCTGTGGGATGGGGAGCAGCCCCCTCTGGCCGCCCGGGGTGCCCCTGTCCTGTCCCTTACAGCTGCTGATGGGCACCCTGGGGACCTGGGGGCTCCTCTCCCTGCTGGTTCCTGGGGTCGTCCCCTCACTCTGGTCCTTCCCCTGTCCCTCAGATGCCCCGTGGTAACCCGTCCCCATCGGCGATGGCCTCCACACCCCGCTGAGGAACAAGAGGACGAGCACCCAGCCGATCCGACCACCACCACCCCCTCCCCGAGACAGCCATGGAGGCCCCCCTGGAGGTGCCCGTAGGGAACCTCATCGACTTCGACACCGAAACGCCCGCCCGTGCCCCCTCGGAGCCTTCTCCCGGGGATGTCCCCAGCGGCAACGGGCACGTGGGGGACGTGGCCGGGGAGGAGAGCGATGCCACCGAGTCTGCGGACAGCGACCATGAGGCGGGCAGCTCGCCAACGCGCTGGGGCGGCCGCCGCCGCTCGTCCTCCGCCGAGTCCTTCTCCTCCAGCCAGAGCACCGAGTCGGCCAGGGACGAGGCGACGGCCGAGCGCCGGGATTTCATGCGGCACTACGTGGAGAAAATCTTCTCCGGGGGGTGAGGGAGAAGGGGAGCAGCCCCCGGGGCCCCTCGCCGCGGCTCGGCGCACAGCGAGCGTGAGGAGCAGCAGGGGCGCTTGGCTCAGCTCGGGGGCTGAGCGGGTGTCTCTGCTGCTCAGCTTCTCCTCTGGCTGTTGTGGTTTTTTTCTTCTCCCTCCTCCCTTTTGGCATGCCTCCTGCCTGGGGGGGAGAAAAGAGCAGCGTGAGTGGGAGGATGGCAATAAAGGATGCGCCCCGTGCCAGCCCCTTGTGCCAGGACGCTGCCAAAAGGGTGCTGGGTGGGAGCTGAGCCGTCACCCTGCCGTGCAGGGGGTGCCGGGCACGCCCTCAGCTCTGATGGCTTTTATTTCCCCCTTTTCCCATTTCAGGGAGGATCTGGACCAGGAGGAGAAGGCCAGGTTTGGGGAGCTGTGCAGCGGCGAGGACGGGAAGGGCAGGGAATGGTTCGCGAGATACGTCAGCGCCCAGGTGAGGGGGCAGCGGGGCAGCGCGTGCCGGGGGCTTGGGCAGAAAGCCGAGTCCTGGGGGATCTGTCGGTGCCCTGGAGCTGTGTTTTTGGAGTGCAGGGACTTGGGGAAAGGGAGGACTTTCAGTGCAGAGTGAATAAACCCATCTCAGATGCACGATCGGTGCGAGGTGGGAGAGGAGCCGCCTGCTCGCCTTGGAGCCAAACGCAATCAGCACCCAGAAACTCCCCGCTCCCTCCCTCCCAAACCAAAGCCGAGGTGCACACCGTGCTGTCTGAGCTTTCTGCCCAGCTCCCTGCGCCGGGATTTGGGGGGCTGAAGCCACCCGTGCCAAACCCAACCCCGCTTGTGCCCGCAGCGCTGCAACTCCAAGTGCGTGTCGGAGCCGACCTTCTACCGCCTCATGCAGTCTTTCGCCCTCGTGCTCTTTGAGTAAGTCCCGGGGGGATTTCGGCTTCGCTGTCATCCCCCCCCCCTGAGATCAGAGCCACCTGGTGCCATCGCTGGGTGTCCTCCTCAAATCCCCGCTTTGCTCCAGGTGCCACCAGATGGACGACTTCAGCCCCGCCAAGAACCTGATGACCATGTGCTTCACCTACTTCTACATCGGTGAGGGGCACCCACGGGTGCCAAGTGCTTCGGGTGCGGGTGCCGAGCCCGCTGCCCGCTCTTTGGAGGTGGAGGCTGAGCCCCCGGTGGTGTTACCCCCCCAGGGAAGAGCCACGCGTTGCCCCTGGAGGCCAAGGAGAAGCCCACGGGCAGCATCGACTCCTACCTGAGGTCGGCCAACAGCTGGCTGGCCGAGAAGAAGGACATCGCCGAGAGGCTGCTGAAGAACACCTCGGCCAGGACAGAGAACGTCAAGGGCTTCTTCGGGGGCCTGGAGACCAAGCTGAAGGGTCCCGCGGCCAGAAAAAGCCAGTGGGTACCCCCGGGGCAGGCAGGGGGCCCGGGGAGGTGGAGGGACGCCCGAGGTGGGGTCGTAGTGGCCACGGGGAGGGGGTTTGGGGCATGGTCCCGTGGGTTTTTACGCTGGGCACCGGGCACCTGGTGGCCTGGGAGCCCCGCGTCCTCACGGGGATGGGGGTACGTGGGTTCAGGGGGCGGTGGCACCGCTTTTGGGGTCTCCTGTGTGGCCTGGGTGCGGGGCTCTGCTCCTCTGGCTCCTTTTCTCGGGGGCTGACACTGGTTTCTGTGCCGCAGCGAGGGTGAGGACAGGCCGAAGGAGAGGCTGAAGAAGACGGGTGAGTGGAGGCAGAGCTGCAGAACGGCGACAGCACCCCCGGAGCGAGGGTTGGAAGCTGTGGGGTGGGCAGAGGACGGAGCTGTCTGTCCCAGAGTGCCCCAAAGGGGCTCCAAAGTGCCCCAGCACCCTCTTGGGACAGCCATGTCCCAGATCAGAGCTAATTCCTGTCCCCAAAACGCAGCCAGGGGCTCACAAACCGTGCCATCGGGCACTGAGGGGGGGACACGCGGGGTTTTATGGCGTGGTGGGGTGGGGGGTGCCACCCGGTGTGACTGCCCTGTCCCCACAGTTTCCGTGCAGAGCCCGGAGGAGGAGAAGAAAGGGGAGAAGATCTACCTGTACATGCACCTCAAGCAGCAGCCCATCTGGTAAAGCTGGGGCCGGCTGGCTCGTGCCCGCCTTTGCCCCTTTGCCTGCGGGATGGGCAGCGCGGGGGTTTCCCCCAAAACGGGGCCAAATTCGCCGGATTCGTTTCAGCACCTCCCAGCCCTTGGGATGGGATGGGATGGGAGGGAAATGGGGGAAGGATGTGGGGTGGCCCCACTGATGCCCCGTCCCTCCCCGCAGGCACAACCTGCGCTTCTGGAACGCCGCCTTCTTCGACGCCGTGCACTGCGAGCGCAGGAAGCGCTCCCCCACCACCAGGTAGGACCCTCCACCCCCAAAAAAACCTCCCAAGGATGGGGATGGGGAGGTTTTCCAGCTCGTTTTGCATCCTTTTTCCCCAAAGGAAGGCTTGGATAGCCCAGGTGGGGTTCAGCCTGCTGCGGCTCGTCCTGCCAGCAGCTCCTGTGCCAGGGGAGGGGACGCCCTGGTCCCCACAGTGTCCCCAAGGGGGCCGTGCAGGGGGCAGGCGTGGAGCACCCAGCGTTTTGGCAGCCCCTTTCCCAGCAGTGAAGGCAGACCAGGGAGCAGCCAGCCCTCCCGGCCCCAATCCCCGACCACGACAACCCCTCGGGATGCTCGGCCGGCTCCATCTCTCTCCTCTTTTTTTTTTTGCTTTCCTTCCCCAAACCGACCAGAAAAAAAAAAAAAAAAAAAAAAGAAGCTGTCGAGTGGCGACGCAGCCGGGACCACATTTGCTTCGATTAAGCCCCAAATTAGCAGCAGCAAATGTCTCTTCCTCAATTAATCCCAGGGCTGAGCCCGGTGAAGGAAGGAGCTTTGGGAGAGCTCCCCGGGGAGCTCCGAGCACCTCGGGGGGGCTGAGAGGTGGCGGCCACAGGGGGAACGGGGCTGGGGGTTGAGCCCCCAGGGGGCTGGCACCCTGCAGGCTGGGTTTGGGGTGCCAGGTTTGGTGTCTGGCCACGGCAAGGGGCCGCGGGGCGCTCGGCGGTGCCTTGGTGGCCGTGTCCTGCCCTGCAGGAGGAGGTTTCTCCCCTGGGGAGGGAGGGCAGGGGCCGGGGTGGGGAGGGAAGGCGACAGCACTAAACTCCTTTTTTTCTCTCTTTTTCCCCTCCCTCCGCCTCTAACCCCCTCTCTCCGTCTGTTCTTCTCCCCCTTTGCCCTGCGCCCGTCTCTCTTGCATGACCCGTAACACGCGACTTTTCTCGGCCCCGTTTCTGCTTCTGCTCCAGAGGGGACGCTGGGGAGGAAGAGGAGAAGAGGTGCGTGCCCGCCCGCATTTCTTCCTCGCTTTGCCTTCGCCCCAAACCCCTCCCCAGCCTGGCTGCTTTCTCCTGAACGCTGCTTTTTGGGAAGAAACCCGGCCCCACGCGAGCTGTGCCGCCCCAGCCGGGGACCCCCTGCTGCTGCTGGGGACCCCGGGAAGCTGCCACGGGAAGGGGGCTGTGTCCCGGGCAGGTTTGGGGCACAAAATGGGGAAAATCATCCCCCTGTGTGGGGAAATCTGCCCTCGCTGTGGAGGAGGCTGCGCGTTGCCATCAGGAGCACGGCCTCTGGGATGCAAACTCAGATCAGAGCCGGGCGCTGGGTGCTGGGATCGGGGTGTCTGCAGCAGCTGATCCCAAAAACGAAGGGCTCCGGGCCATGGCAGCAGCAGGAGGGTGAGGGCAGGGGGATGTCCACGTGCCGAAGGCGTGCACAGGAGCTGGGTGACTCCGATTTTTTTGGATGAAGCCTGGGGAACCGCGGTGCCGCTGGGGGCGAGCGAGGCTGAGCCGTGCCAGCCCGGTGGGTGCGAGCCCAGGGCACATCCTGGGGGTCTCCTGGGCAGGAGCTGGCAGGGAGCAACCCCTGAAGGGGCTGAGAGGCTTCCCTGGGCCAGCACAGCAAAAAAAGAAAAAAAAAAAAAAAAAAAAAAACCACACAAAACAAAACATAAAAAGGCAGGAAAAAAAGTTTCAGACCTGCTGCTTCTCACAGCGGGCCAGTGAGATCTGTGAAGTTCCTCTGCCAGATCTCAAAGCCCCTCAATCTGATTCTTCTGCTTTCTTTTCAGCCTCCAGCGCTGAATTTGATTTCTTTTTATTTTTTATTTGCTGTTGTTAGCTTTATCTTGGAGAAATTACTTTAAAAAGATCGTTTAAAACATCCCATATGCGCTTCCAGAGCTGTCCCAATACCCGGTTCAGCCGCTGTGACCAAAGGCTCAGCTCAGCAGCTTTCTGAGGCCGGGGTTGGGCTGGCTTTGGTGGCAGGCTGGGTGAATCTCTCAACCTTTGGGTGAATCTCTCATCCTTTTCCAGTTTCAGCAACAAAATTTTGCTCAATCTCCCCTATCCCTCTCCTTGGGGGCCATTCCCACCTGGCAGCACCTCGGTCCCGCTCGGCGTGCGCTCCTGCTCGGTCCGCTCCAGCTCTCCTCCTCCTCCTCCTCCTCCTCCTCCTCCTCCTCCTCCTCCTCCTCCTCCTCCTCCTCCTCCACATTTATATATTTCTTCTGTCCCTGTTTCTCCTTGCCTTTCCTCTTTTCCCTGCCTGTCTCCTCACCTGATTTCTCCGCGGGGGGCTGGCTTCCCCCTGGAGCTGGGCTTTCCCCAGGGCGCATGCACTGTGCTGTGCCGGCACCGCCTGAGCCCCGCCGTGGTGCCCCTGCTGCCCTGCTCAGCATGACTTTCTGCCCCAGAGCCCCCCCAGCGGGACCCCCGTCCTTTCAAACCCCCCTTTTCTTTAAGGAGATGATGCTCCGGGTGCGTTTGCCGGGGGGCGCGGCAGAGCTGGGGCACCCTCGAGGATCTGGGGATGTGCTGTGATTTGGGGACCTGGCTTCAGCTGCTGAGTGGGGATGGGATGGGGACAGGTACGAGGGGTACAAAAACCCTCCTGCAGCACTGCAGAGGGGTGGGGGTGTTTGGGGAGCAGCTTTTTGGGGCGCTCTGGGAGCTGGAAACCCCATGGCACTTTGGGGAGAGGTGCTGCAGGTGGGGCTGCTCCAGGATTTTGGCCCTGCAAGCCCCCTGCTCACCCTCCCATCCCAAAATGAAGGCACCACGAGTGCGACGCGAGCTCGGTGCTGGAGTGGCCGTGCTATTTCCTAGCTGAAGAGGACCTCGTCCCCGGGTACCTCTTCTTTTGCCCCAAAATAACAGGTTGGGTGGAGGCGTGCGCACCTGAGCCCATCCAGCACGGGGCGCGCTCCGGCAGCCAGCGGGCCCGGAGGTGTCCCCGTGCCCTTGGTGACACGGAGAGGGGGATGCAGGGGGTTCGGGGGGGTCGGTGGTGCCAAAGGGGCTCGTTCCTTGCAGGGAGAAGTGGTGCCACATGACGCAGGAGGAGCGGGACGACAGCCTGCGCTTCAACGAGAACATCACCTTCGGGCAGCTGGGGTGAGCGGGGCGCAGGGACAGCGCCGTGGGTCCTTGGCAAGGGTGGTGGGACGCTGTCCCCTCCCTCGGGGACATCCCGTGTGGTGGGGAAATGGGGCAGAGCATCCTCGGTGCTCCTTGCTGGGACCTGCTGCTGCCCTTTGCGTTGTCGCGCGCCCGAGCATCATCAGCCGGCAGCCGGGGAGGAAGAGGAGGGTGGCGGGGAGGGAGGGAGGGAGGGAGGGAGGGAGGGAGGGAGGAAGGGCAGCCTGGCCCTGCCCTCGCTGAGCATCTCCGCCCTTCCTCAGCACCTTCATCCACAACATGCTGGCGTTTGGCCTCAACAAGAAGCTCTGCAGCGACTTCCTCAAGAAGCAGGCGACGATCGGCAACTTGGACGAAGGTAGGGGTGGGATTTAGGGGGGGGGGGGACACCCCTCGGCCTCGCTGGGACGCTCCGGCACCACCCCAGCTCCTCTTTCCTTCTCCTCCCCAGAGCAATACAAGCTGCTGAGCGACCACATCGAGCAGATGGCCACCGAGTAGCCGCCCGGCCGGCACGGCACAGCGGCAGCGAGACGGCGGCCGGAGCAGTTGGGGAGAAAAAGGGGCCCCGAATGAATCTGGGCTGCTCGGGGGTCGCACACGCGCTCACAGAGCTGCCCCCCACCTGCATGAGCATCCCCCAACCCTTAGAGCTGCGCCGTGGGCAGCCCGTAGAAGTAGGAGCCAAACAGCCCCCGTCCCTCGCCGGAGCCTCCCGCGTCTGTTTTCGGAGCAGGCGGACCCAGAAATGGGGTTTTGGTCGGGTAAAAACAAGCGGACAAAGGGAGAAACAAACAAAAAAAGCCTAAAAAAAAATAATAATAATACAAGAGAGAAAGCAAGATGAAAAAGAAAGCAGCTGCTGCAGCCCCCCTGTGCCTGGGGACTTCATTGCTGCGTCCTCAGCCCCCTCCAAAAAGCTGCTTGGGGGCTTCAGTGCTCGTAGCAGTGGGGTCTGGAGCAAAATGTTGTGGGGTGAGGAGCTGCTGAATGCGTTTGCTGCTCGATGCCTTCTCGAGGCTGGTGTGGACGGTGGAAAATCCGGAGGAAATGAGGCTGCGAGCCTCCTGCATCCCCCCGCAGCGAGGCACCAGGTTGGCAGCACCTGGTTCCAGGGGGCTGTTAAAGGAATTAGGGGTTTTGGGGCACTTGAGGGGCTTTTTGTCCAGGGATTTGGGGTGCGGGGCACGGCAGGAGGGGCTGCTCGGGGTGGGCAGGAGGTCGTGCTGCGCTGCGCAGCGGGGTGGCACTGGTGGCTTCCCTCGCTGTGTAAGGTTCCCTGGGAGGTGTGGGGAAACTTTTCTCTTGGGAAAACCACCCTACAGTCTCTATATGGCCCTGTGCATGGAGAGCAAACAGCATTTGTGCCACACCATCAGCCTCCACCCGCAGGACACCAGCCATGGCCTCAGGCAGGAGCGCAGGGCGAGGGGGCAGCGGTGCTCGGTGCCAGGCTGTTTGGGGGGACACAAGCAGCAGCTGGGGGGTTCCCTGTAGGGTTTTTCCACTCAGATTTGCTGTGTTTGCTTTTCCCTTCACCCCACACCCTGCTGTGACCTCCAGCACCGGGGCAGCCGAGGGCTTGTGGTGTTTCCCCGAGGGCTGAGCCAACAGCCCCGCACCGGCTGTGCCTCCCCCGGCCCTTTCCCTTCCCCATCACACCCGGAATAGCCTTTGGGACCGCCGCACCCCAAAGAGCCCCGTCCAAACACGTCTCCTGCTCTGCTCCGGTGACTGCAGCTGCCTGGTATGCAGCCCGGCAGGTTCTGCCCAGCGCCTCCTTGGCACGGCTGCTGCGGGCAGTTCGGGGACGCGGCCACAGCGCCGCTTCGCTCCGGGGATCCTGAGCTTGGGCTCACCCCAAAACTGCCCTCAAACATTGGGGTCCCACGGGAATGGGTTTCAAGGGGCTGCTGGTGCAGGTTTCCCCGTGCTGTGTCCCGTAGGAGCAGGGTTTTTCCCCGTAGCTCTGTGTCCCCAGTGGCATTTCCTTGCTCTCACCGGGGTGCGGCGAGGGGGCTGCGGTTTGATTTTCCCTGCTGGGATTTTGGGGCTTTGGCACCCGTAATTATGGGGCTGGGCTCTGCTCCGTGCTGGGTCTGAGGCAGGATCAGTCCCAGCGCTGCTTTCCCTGGCTTGCTGGCCGTCCCCAGCCCCAGGACCTGGGCAGGGATCCCCAGAAGGGTGTTTGTAGGGTGACCGCTGCCCCAGGGTTTGCACTTTGCGCCTGATGGAGAGGAGAGGTGGGGGCGCGTCTCCACTCGGGTCTCCCCTCAGTCCCGCTGTGTTTATTTTTTTTTTTTCCAATGTAAAAAAAAAAAGTTCAGCAGTGAAAAATATATTATTTGCATGTGTATTTTTCTAATAAATAAATAAATAAATGAAATACCCTCCCCTACCCCAAGACCATAAACCTGTCAAGACCCCCTCGCTCCTGGGTGCCTGCAGGCTCTGGGTTTATTGATTTACCCGAGACATTTCAAGGCTGGGGGTGGAGTGGGGTGACGTCCTTAAACCCATCCCAACTGGGACTGCGTGAAAAATAATGGGGTGAGAGGGAAACTGGGATAAATTGCCCCAAATTGTCCTTGCTCAGCCCTGAGCTTTAATCCTCCGGCTCCTCTCCCCGCCGCCTGCGCATCCGCACAGTCCTGGCTGCCTTCCCCAGCTCGGCTTCTCCCTTTTGATGACCCAAAAGGTCATTTTCTCTTTTTTTAATAGAGAAAAACTGACTCACCTTTTCAGGCACCGTCAGCGTTTGCCCTGCAGCCAGCTCGGCGTGCGGATGAGATTGGATTTTTATTTCCTTCTCCCCCTCGCGCTCAATCTCTGCCAGTCGCTGCTGATCTGGCGCAGGAGCTGGGATCCTGCTGGGGCCCCGGGGCATTTGATTTCGCTGTATTTAAAAATCAATTACTCAGTATTATCTTATTAAAGGAAAAAAAGAAGATCCCTTTGATTAACTGGGGCACCCTCCAGCCTGAGCTAGGAACCCACGTCCCCTCGGGTCTCCGTAGGGCCACGCTGCCCTTTTCCAGCCCTGCAGTGCTCTTTGCTCCCTCGGTGGCCACAGCAGGGTGTCACGGGCACGTTTCTCTCCTGGGAGCATTTGTGGGGGCTCGTTTGGGCCCAGATCCTATGGAAATGGGGCAGTCAGATGGGCACTGAATGCGGTGTGGGGTCCCATTGCTGCTGAGCGTGTGGGTTTGGGAGCGAAAGGCACAAGTTTGTGCAGTAGCAAGCAATAGTTAGAAGGGAAATAACCACAAAAAAGCTTTTATTTGTTGTTAAATTACCCTCCCTGGAGCATGCCATGCAGAGAGGGGGAGCCCACCAGCCCTGCAGCCCTCTCCGAGTTGTTTTATTTGGGGTTCTCCTTGGGAAAACACGGGCGCAGGCTGATTCTGGGGAAAAGCCGAGGCCGTGGCGTGGCCTGTGACAGCTCCTGCTGCTGCCCTCCCCTAAATTGCTTTTCGGCACGGGAAAGGAAGTGTTTTGCTCCCTGCCCTTGCGCTGTTTGCTCAGTGTGGGTGCACCCCGGCACCTCCGGCTGCTGCTTTTGCTGGCTGGGCGCATCACGGTGCTGTAGGGAACCCAGAGGGGAAACAAGGGGCAGCTGCTGCAGGTGGCTCCCCGTGCAGGACGGCTCTTGGTTGGGCCAAAAATGCCCTCCAGGGATAAAAAGGACGTTTGCTCCCCGGGTGCCAGGGGGGTTTTATCGCATCCCTATTAAAGCAGTTCAAAATCTTGCCATGAGAACACTGCCTGGGAGCTTTAACTGCTCCTAACAGAGGGGATTCAAGGTGGGGTTGGCTGTAAAAGCACCCCCAAGCTGGCTGGATTTACGGCTGTTCAATCCCCCTTTTCCCACCCCTCGCAGCCCTTCCAGGCGCGGGCTTTGCGCCGCAGCCCCAGGAGCTGAAGGAGGGGACCCCCTTCTTCCTATAGCCCCCCCCCCGGGATTTACGGAGCCCCCTTTTTGGCTCCGAGGGGTCGGGGGGATGCTGCTGCCCCCCCCCCAGCTGCGGGGTGCCCGGTTTCGGAGCCCCACCAAGTGTCTGCGGGGGGGAACTGCAGCGCGCAGGGCGTCCCGGTGCCGGGTGCTGGGGGCAAGCAGAGGGGTGAAAACACCCCCAGCACCCCAAAAAATCCCTGGGGGACGTGGCTCCATCTGCTCCCACACGGAAAAAAGCCGCAGAGGTGGGCGCAGAGCAGGAGTCCTGCATCCATCCAGCTGTGGCTGCAAGGGGGCCCCATCCGGAGGCAGGGACCCTGCGGTGGCTGTGCCCCGGGGGGGTCCCTTTGCTTCCCCAGGCTGGGGGTCCTTGTAGAGCCCTACAAGGAAGGCATCACCATGAGTTTGGGCCTCTTGTCCCATGGGAAGTGTCTAAGGACACGTGGCAGACTCGTGTCCCATCACAGATTTAGGCTCCGAGGGACGCACCCCCCCACTCAAGCATTTGATTTTATCCTTCCTGAAGGCTTCGCAGCCGAAACGGGAAGATTCCCGTCGAGGCAGATGACTTTTTATTGTCGTGTATGATAATATTATTATTTTTTATTATTATTTCTCCCTCCCCTGCCCGTTTTACAGCAGCACAGGGACGCGGCTGGGAAGCATCGCAGCTCCTGCTTCGGGGAGGGGGGGCTCTCGCTCTGCTCTCCCACCCCACTGTGTCTGGGCAAGGTCACTGCAGCTCCTTGTCCCAGCTGGGAGCACAGGTGGAGAGCTCCAGGTGGCTTTCCCTTATAAATAGGGCAGGGCTCTGCTCCCTCTGCTGCTAGCCAGGATCCCCAGGGGGCATTTTTATCAGCTTTTTCTACAGCTTCCCCAATGAAACTGGGTGTTTTCTGCTGTGACCATGAGAGAGAGAAGCCCCAGGGATCTGGGTGAGAGCCGGGGCCTCTCGTGGCACCTCCACACCAGGATTTTTTCTCCTTCCTTTGGCTAAACACAGGCAAACAGCTCCCAGTCCTCCTCCTGCCCAGGGCTGGGTGCTCGAGGAGCCCTGCAGGTACACCCAGGGCTGTGGCACAGACAGAAAAAGGATGGCCGTGGGGCTGGCAGCCAGCAAAGCCTCTCCTTCACCGAAGGGAGGCAAAATTGTGCAGCTTTCCTGGGCTGGCCTCTCCCCCAGCATGCTGACGGGGCTGTTTGTGCTCTTCTTTTATGATCCGCAGGGCACGAGGGAACTCGAGAGGATCCAGATCCTGACGCAGGCAAGGACAAGGATGCTTGGCTGTGCTAACAGGGAAGCGAGTTTCCCAAGATGACACCGTGTTCTTTTTTTTTTTTTGTTTTCTTTCTTTTTTATTATTATTTTTTCCCTGCTTGCTGGCAGCGACAGGGTATAAAAGGATCCTGAGCACCGCGTGTCTGGTGTGAGTGTGCAGGGCGAAATATTGGACGTGCTGGATAAATGAGCAGGGGGGAGATGTCGGCCACGGGGGGGCTCTGGGTTGTGTTTGTACGAGCAGAGCTGCCAAATGTCCCCGTCCCCAGCTCTGCAGGGATGCCTGCACCATCCTGACCCCGGGGGCATGGTTAATCCCCCAGCTGGGGCGGCCTCGTGGCTGATGGAGAGGACGGAGAGCCAGGGGGGTGCTCCTGGGCTGCACCCTGAGGCTTGGCCCCCGCCTCCCCTTCATTTCGGGGGGATGCTGAGCCCTGCTCCGCACATCTCCCAGGCTGTGCTCATTGCCCAAACAGCCCGGAGATGCTCCATAAAGGGCTTCACCTCCCGGCTCTGACTCAGACATCAAGCGCAAATATCGTGCGGCCCCCCCCGTGACACGCAGCTGAAGCTTGTGCTGTGTTTTTCTGGCCGGTTTCTCGCGGTCGCTCGGCTGGAAAGCTCACTCAGGCAGCAGCAGCAGAGCATTTAAGCAGAACACCGTGGCTTTTCCTGCCTGGCCCTTTGCAGCTGCCAGGGAAAACCAGAAGCTCGCGGCCCTTTGCTGCTCCAAAACTCTCATTCCCCGCAGGGGGGGAACACCCCGCAGCTCATCCTCGGGCACAAAAAGCCCCCGCTTTATGGGCACGGCACGGCACGTGTCCCCCTGCGGCAGACCCGGCTGCGTTGGGGACAGGCTGTCCCAGCCTCCTGCTGGCTCTGGTGGCACCCGCAGCCTGCGGGGACAGCTTGTGCCAGCGAGGACAGAAAGCGTTGTGCGACGCGTTTCGCTCTTGCAGCGCGCGCGTGACTGCGCAACCTTCCCCCCCCCCGCTGCCAAATTCATCCTGAGGTTTGCGGCTCTGAAAGCCAACGCGTCTCTTTCTTCTTTTTAATTGCTATAATTTGTCCGGCTCTCATCAAGGCTCGGCTTTGAGCCCCCCCACCCCGGTGGGTTTATTTTGGGCTCTGTGCTGCGCGCAGAGCAAGAAGCGCTGCGGACCCGCGCGGGGCTCGTTTCGGAGTCGTTCCCGTGCCCCCCGTGGGACTCCTCTGGTGGATTAAAGCTGTGTGGGATCAGAGGCAAAAAACCACAGCCTGGGAAATTTCTGCAGAGGAGGGAAGGGGGGAGATTGCTGCTAGCAGGCGGGCGGCGGGGCTGATTGCTCCTCTCGTGCTGGGGCTCATTAATGGGGGGCTGGATGGAGGGCAGAGCGCAGCACACACAGAAGGTTTTGGGGCAGGGGCTGCTGCCCCCTGCCCAGGGAGGATGTTTGGGGCCATCGGGGTGCTTGTCTGGGGGTCCTACCTGACCCCAGCATCCTCTTGTGGCAGCCAGGCCCTGGGATGCTTTTCTGTCTGTCCTGGGGAGGAAGAGGAGTGTGGCTGTGCTCCCCGTGCTGCAGAGGGGTGGGTGAGGCTGCTGCGTGGGCACGGCCTGGAGCAACGAGGTGCAAGGTCAGAGGAAGGAGCAGCTGAGGAAAGCGCCTCTCTTTCCGTGGAAGAGGCTGGAATCTGAAGTGCGCAGGGCAGGAAAAGCTGCAGGCTGATCCTCGGCTGGGAGCGGAGGGCACGAAGCAGCACGGATCCTGGGATGGGGATGGGATGGGGATGGGGCTGTGGTGGGACACGTCCCCCATCCCCTTCTGCTGCAAGCAATGCCCCAGCCCAGGGGGACCTCCCAGGACCTGCCCCATGTCCCGGCTCCCCACACCCTTCCCGGGGTGCCCTGGGGTCCCCGCAGCTCTCCAACACTGGGGACCCCCTCCAGAACCCCTCGGCTCTTTCTGTGGCATCTCTCAGCTCTGTGCGTACATCCCCACTGTCCCCGGGGTCCTGCCAGCAATCCCCCCCCCAGGTGGCCTTGTTTTCACTTGGCGAAGGCGGATGGGAGCCACCATCTTCCGAGCGCCGAGCGTTTTTAATCTCCTGCTCCCGCTCCGTGCAATTAACTCGATTCCCTCCCCTCGTTTCCTGCAGAGGTTTAATTAAAATGCATTGTTCGCCTCACCAATTATTTGCTCTGTCCCCCGGATAACCTCTGTGCAGCGGCTGGGTTGCTGGTGGGTTATTTTATTTTATTTATTTTTATTTTTTTCCAACCCCCCCCTTGTTGCCAGCCAGGTTTCTCCCCTCTCCCCCCTTGCAGCCTTTACCTGCCCGGGTGCTGAGCACCCCCTCGGCGCTGAGGGGGGGCCGAGGAGCAGCGTGGCCCCGAGCAGCTGAAACAACAAGCCCTTGTTGACTTTCCTTTGAGCTCCCCGGCCCTCGGCAGCTGCTGCTCCAGCAGGTGATAATTGAAACCGGGCGCCGACCTGGACGGCGGCAGGGCTGCAGATTTCGCTCGGATTTCGTCCCCCGCCGGTCGAAAAAAGGCACCGAGGCTCCACGTGGGGACAAGAGGACACAGGGGGGGTGCTGGGGGCTGCGCCCCCTTTAGCTCCGAGCCCAAAATGTGGCCGGATTGGGACCCGCAGGGTGCAGCCCCCCGAGGTGCCGCGAGGTCACCGAGGGAAGGGGAATTATTTCCTGGAGCCCTGCGTTTCGGGGAAGGGGTGCTCAGCATCCTAAAAATAGCGGGGCTGGAACTCTGAGATATTCCTGGCCAAGCAGTGCTTGAATCTCCAGGCTGAATCTCCGAGCTGTTCCTGGCCACGCCGTGCTTGAAGCGGGGCCAAGGCAGCTGCTGCCGGGCGTCCCCCCCGGCACGGCGCGCAGGTGGCCTCGGCGCTGGGACCGCAGCCGAGGTTTTGAGGTTTGGGTGAATTTCCTCCTGCTCCCTGTCCCCCCTGGGGGGCTTCCAGAGCCGGGGGGCACCCGGAGGTGCCACAGGGTGAAATCCCAGGGGATGGGGTTTGCTGCATCCCGGCAGCACCGGGGTCCTCCCCAGCGGGGATGGGTGCGCGCACCCCGCAGCCCTCAGCAGCTCCCTGCGCCGTGTTTTATTTCTTGGCATCGGCTCCAGGTGTGAGGTTAACGGGGCAAACTCACGCTGTGGGAGTCCGTCTGTCTGTCTGTCTGTCTGTCTGCCACCTGTGATCCGAAAGCCGTGCTGCTGCCGTGCAGATTGCAGCCCTTTGGGGTTTGTCCTTGCGCTCTCCCCAGAACCACCCTCTTATATCCCACTTTATTTTGTCCAAAATGATTTACCCAGAGGGTCCTGCTCTAGCCTGGTCCCTGCGGGGCATTTCTCACATGTTTCCGAGCGTGTTTCTTGTTTTGTTTTTCCAGGCTGGAGCCCCACACGCCCGGTTGTTCCCGCAGCTGTGTGTGCGCCTCGTAATTGGGAGCTGTCGGCCGCGCGCCTCTCCCGTGCAGAGCAGAGGCCTGGACGCAGCGGGCGGGGATTGAGCCGCGATCGCTGCCGCCGGGGTGAGAATTTGAATGAAAATTTCATTTTTTCCCCCACAAAGCGAGGAAGCAGGCTCCTGGGAACGTGGCCACGAGGCCACCCTGACCTGGCCTTGCATGGGCCAGGAGCGGAGCTGGGGGGCTGCAACCTCCCCTCCGATCCCTGAGCCCCCTCCTGTGGCATCCGAGTGTTTTTGGGGGGGCGCACGGGTGGGTGCACGGCAGGAGCCCCCGGTGCTGAGCCCCAAACCCTGTGGAAAGCATTTCCAAGGAGGAGCTGTGCTGCTGGGTGCACAAAGGGGCTCCGAGGGGCTCCTGGGCCAGCATGCAGGGCCCTGGCACGGAACAGGGCCCATGGGCAGCTCCTGATGCTCACCCCAATCCCAGCATCCTAAACCCTAATCCCAACCCTAATCCCAACCCTAATCCTAACCCTACCCCCAACCCTTTCCTGGAGAACCCGTGGCAAATCAGGAGCTGCCCGTTTTCGTGCCCCATTAGGGACGGGTGGCACTTTTGGGGTGATCCCTGCCCCGTCCCACAGCGGGGTGGGTCAGTGCCCCCACGGGGACGGTTTTCCTGAGCGGCCGCCAAGCCCAGGGAGCCGGCCCACCCCGAGCAGGGGGCGTCTATTTATGGGCTGAAAAAGGAAAAGCGTCCAACTGCCAAAATTGGCAGCGCATCCCCTGACTATAATAAACAGCTTCCCTTCCAAGGTCCCTGGCTATTTTCTCTCTGTTTTGGCTTGGCTAGGAAGATTTATTTTGTTTGCTGCTGGGATTTTTTTTTTTCTCTCCTTCCTTCTTTGGAGGCACTTAAAGAGCACGAGACCCCAATCCCATGCTGGGTTGGTGACCCTGAGTTGGTGGAGACAGCAGTGCCACCCACTCCTGTTGCATCCCTTAAATTTGGGCGTTTTCAGGTGGATTCAAAGCCCAGCACAGACCTGCGGGACTCAGGGCTCCGAGGACGTGTACCTCCAGGATATTTTATAGGCAATAAATCCCAAACAAACAGGAAAAAAACCCACCAGACCTCTGCAAGGGGTGAGCTGGGTGCCGTGGGGGCCCCCGGCCAGGCCATGGGCTGAGCAGCTGCACAAGGCAGGGTGCGATGCCGAGGCTGTGTCAGTGCCCCGGGCTCCTTTGGTGTTTGCATTCCTGGTTCCAAAATAGCTGGGCGAGGAGGAGGGGGGTGGATAAATCCGTACGGGCGCTTGTTTTGGAGACCGATTTAGACACAGCCTCACCAAATGGCCTGGAAAGCCCGTGTCCTGCCTGGTCCCTGAAGCCCCCACTTGTTAAATCACAACGAGCAGCTCAGATATTTGGGAGCAGAGCTGGGCTTTGGGTACGGCCCCAGCACCAGGCTGAAAATCAGACGGGAGCCCCCGATTCCCGTGCGCCCCTGACCCCGCTTCCCGGCGCTGGCTCTGCGGCGGGGTTCAGGTGCTGGAAGCAGCTCTCCCTCTTTCTGCCTTTGCAAACCCACCCCAAAGCCGAGCCCTCCCAGATGTGCTGCCAACGCGGCGAGCCAAGGCCCCCCTCGGGCTGATCTCGCCGGGTTCCCTCCTCCCTTGGCTGCTCTCAGCGTTTATTCCATTTATCTCTGGCCCAGCCGCTGCTGGCGGTGCCAGGGCAATCCATCAACCCCCCCTTCCCCGAGGCGCAGTGTGCGCGCCCCCACGGCCAGCTCGGAGCCTGCTGAAGGCATCGATCCCCCTGCTGCAGGGCTGCAGGGCCGTCTGAGCTGGTGCATCCCCAAATTAACGGGGGCTGGCGGTGTCCCTGGGGGGGGTGGCACCTCCCTATGGCACCCCAGGGCTCCGTGCGTGACCCCAAATGCTCATCTGCAGCCCCAATTTCTGAAAGCATGAAGATGTGGGGTGATCCTGGGGGGGTGGCTATGCCAGGAGCTCCTAAATGTCCTGGTTTGAGCCCCCTCTGCCTCTCCCCCAGGACAGGGGGTGCAGCCCCATCCCGACCCCGCACGGGGGCCATGCGCCTGAGCCGTGCGCACTGCGGGGAGCAGGATCAGCCCTTCCTCGCCCCCACCCCTAGGGACGCACGGCCCCGGCGGAGGGCTGGGATGTGTCCCCAGCGAGCTGCAGCCCCAGGAGCTGGCGCAGCCCCGAGCCAGGTTTGGGAGCAGGGCGCAGGAGGCTGGCGAGGGCTCGCCTTGGCAGAGCCACGCGGGGAACAGCTTGCGGCACCGCGCTCCCCCCGCGGGCGCCTGCTGGGGTGCGTTCCCTAACCTTTCCTGCCTCCGTTCCACTCCTGCCTTTCTCTCTCTCTCCCTCTTTTTTTTTTTTTTTTTCTTTTTTTTTTTCTTTTTTTCCTCTTCCCCTAACTGTAAATGCGCCATAAAAATGGATCAAATTGCTTAAATCACTGTCATTAAATCAGTGTGAGTCCCCCCTCCGCCCCTGTGCTCGAAGCCTGGCAGAGAACATTTGTTCCAAAGGCTGAACAGCCGTCTTATTGCTCTGAAAGCATATTTGCTGCTTGATGGAAGGAGGAGAGGGGGAGAAAAACAGCCTGCAAGGGGAGAGGGAGGGGGGCCAAATCACCGGGGCCTGCTTCTCCTTGGACACGCGCGCTGGAGGGGGGAGCAGGGGCCGTATCCTGCGGGCTGGCTCCTGGGGAGGTGGTGTGGCAACGTGGGGACACGGGATGGGGACAGCCAGGGGCTGGTTTTGGTGCTGGAGGGGGTGCTGCAGTGGGGTCAAGCAGGGAGTGGGACACAGCTCCCATCACCATGGGTCCGGGGAGGTGATGTGTCCCGTGTCTGCCACCTGGGTGCCACCAGCACCCCGTGGCGTGCTGGTTATTGGGCTCCCCAGCCCTAAAACCTCCCGATTTTGGACTGGAGGGGAATTTAATGAGGTTGGAGGTGCCGCTGTACGGCTCAGCCACCCGTTTGGGGCAGAGGCGAGGCCGAGCGCAGGAGCTGCTGCGTGCTCCCCGGGATGGAGCCGCGCGGGGGAACGCAGGGAGGCAGAAATGTTCCACCCAGGTGGTCTGGGAAATCCCCGCGGAGAGAAGGCAGGGCAGAAAACCCCGAGCAGAGCTGGGAGCTGGAGGCGGATCAAAGGCTGGGATGGGGAAGGGCGAGCAGCTCCGAAAGGCACCACCAAGCCCAGCCCGGAGGCATGGGAACGCTGAGGCTGAACGTGGCTCCCTCCCCATCAGGACGGGATGGAGAGGTGGGAGCAGCCTCAGGGCCGTTGCAGGAAGGGTGTTTTTCCTCCAGCACCACGATCTGACCCCAAAGATGCTCTGCAATGGACCACGGCGGGGTGGATGGTGGTGGAGCACCGCAACCATCACTCACAGCACCCCGGTGCTGCTCAGATCCTGGCCCAAAAGCCCTAAAAAAAAACACAAATCTTGGAGGTGACGGCACAGGGGCAGAGCCGGTGGGTCCGGGGAGCCTTGCTCCTGCCCCTGCCCTGGATGCAGTAGCTAAAAGCCGACAAAGCCGAAATGCAAAGCAGCTCCGAGGGCTGGAGAGCTGCCCGCTCCGTGCGCCGCCAGATTAAAAAGCACCAGCTTGCAAAGGCTGCCTGCGGGGAGCTCAGCCTGCCCCAGGCTTCGGGAGGAGCTTCTGGGGCCAAAGGGGCACGGAGCCCTGCGGGGAGCAGGAGGGAGGGGAAGCCTCAGGTCTGGTCCCGTTTGCCTCTTTTGGGGACCTCCGTGGGGCAGCGCCTGGCCGAGGGGGCTCTCCCAGCTGGATGCTCGTCCCCCCCCAAGGGAGATGCCTGTGGAGGTGACCCCCGAGCATCCTGCTGCTTGCTGGGGATGCCCAGGACTGATCCTTGGCCCTGGTGTAAATCAGAAATACCTCCCCAAAACTTGGGGTAGCCCCTCCTGGTGCTGTGACGCTTCCATGTGGGAAAGCAGCGCCGGTGGGGCTAATCAGTGTTTATTTAAACCCATCGAACTCCGCAGAGATGGGCAGCTCACCCCTTCACACCTCTGCTCTGCTTTCTGAACCGCCTGCGGGCAGCCGAAATGTCTCTCCAAATGCACTGATGGAAAAAAAAAAAAGGATATTAAATCAGGGGAAGCAATTTCAGGCAGGGGCTCATCTCCGCAGCCACCACCAAGGTAAGGAAATCGTTCAGCTAAAGCCAGGAGCAGCGATTTTTTTTTCCTTCTGGATCCTCCTGGAGCAAAGCTCGGCTCACCCCGTGCCCAGCTCGGGGGTCCCAGTCCCACCAGTGCCCTCCCAGCTTTGCAGGGAGCTGGGTCCCAGCCACAGGGGCCCTGCTTTGGGTTGGTGACTGTCACGTTAGGGGCTTGGCCACCTCCATCTACCAGGGAAGGGGATGTCTGCCAAGGAGGAAGGCACAAATAGGGCCAGGCAGCGTGCTGGGACCAGATCCAGAGCTTGATCTCCCAGCTGAGCACCTCAGAGACCCGCTCAGCTCCAGCTACCACGTCCCACAAGCTTCTACAGCTGAGATTTCCTCGCTTTCCACCCCAAAAACGTGCCAAAAAGCAGAGATATTCCACCAGCTCGCGCAAAATCCATCTTCCCATGAGCCTGAAGGATGTGGGCAGGCATCACACAGACATTTCTGCCCCGGGACGGGGACAGCAGCGGGGCGCACGTCCCTCCCGGTGCCGGCAGTCGCTAGCGCGGCGCAGCCCCGGCGGAGAGCTCGCAGCTCCCTTTCTTGCGGCTGCGTGTTTATTGCTTCCTGGTGGGAAGGCCCACAGCTGGGACGGATTTGCTCAGGACCTTGTCAGGGGGTTGTGGTCTCGAGTGCTCTTTACCTCGGCCTGCCTCTAATCCTGCATTTTGGCTAAATTCTTGGCGAGGTGGCTGCGCGCGGCGCGGCACGGCTCGGGGCACTGCATCTCCTGCTCCTCCTGCTCCTCCTGCATCTTTCAGGAGGCCATCAGAGCGCAGAGCCCACCGAGGTTTTTACCTCTCCATCCTGGCCACCAGCCTCTCCGTGAGCTTCCCCAAGCTGTTGAGAGGCAGCAGGGCTCGCAAGCACTGCTGGTTCCCGTCCAGGGTGGAAACCCTGGATGGGAGGCACACGGGAGGAAGACCTCGGGGAGGAAGGAGGCTGCAGCCCGGCTCTAGCTGCCTGGGAACCTCTCGGGCTCTGGGCTTTATCCTGCTGAGGCCCCGGAGCTCCCACAGCGTGAGTTTGGCTCGAGCTGCACGGTGCAGCGTATGGATCCAATACAGCTTCAGCAGAGCAGCCCCCCAGCTCCAGCAGATGCAAAGTTTCGAGGAAATTGTGGCTTTTTTTTCGCATGTGTCTCGAAGCTCTGCAGCCAAGCAGCATCTTTCCCCTCCACCTCCCGCTCTTGCTGGGAGGTAACGGGGCAGCAGGCTGCTCAGCTCTCCTCGGGGAGGGGGGTTTGCTGCCTTTTATTGTGCCAGCGGGAGAAAAACCCCGCTCGGGTTTTTGTACCGGGGGTGGGAGCGAGGCAGGCGTGATGGCCGTGCTCATTCCCAATTAAAAGCTCATCTGCTGCAGCCCTCTCCCGACCTTCAGCCTGGCAGACTCGTGTTCTCCCAGGGCAAGCAGCCCTCCTTTCCTTCCACTGCGCCCGAGATAACGCCCTGTCTTGCTCAGTCATCGTGTCTTTATCTTAACCCTACAGATTTTTTCCCTTCCCTAGCGAGCTGGATGCTTTCTT
The DNA here is from genome assembly GCF_964211825.1 of Aythya ferina. Classification (NCBI taxonomy): domain Eukaryota; kingdom Metazoa; phylum Chordata; class Aves; order Anseriformes; family Anatidae; genus Aythya; species Aythya ferina. The sequence continues at coordinate 2,527,417 of NC_140308.1, forward strand.
AATGCTTATTGACAGGGTTTTGTGAGCACGATGTAGGGCCTGGATGCAGGAACCCTGCGGGCTCTGCCTGTCCCCAGCACCCCGCAGCCGATGCCACCGCCCCATAACCGGGGTCCCAAGCGGCTCCCCCACCCCGCAGACCCCACAGCACCTCCCCTGCCCACCCCAGCATCCCTCCTCCGCGTGCGTTTCGGAGATTTCCAGGCCAGCAGCCAAAATTTGCAGCCTGGGAGCTGCAGGTTGCTGGTTTCTGGCTGAGACGGGCGAATCCTAGGGCAGAGGGAGGGCTGCGCGCGCTGCGCCTGCAATTACAGCTCGGGGCCGAGCAAGCTGCGGACTTTGCCTTTTGCTTGGCAGCCTCCGAGCCGCTGCTTGGCATCGATTTGTTTGTGAGAGGGGAAAATATTGAGCTCGGAGCGGGGGCTGGCTGAGAGAGGCACCTGTCGGGATGGAGAGCTGCTGCCGGGGGGGCAGAGGAGGGAGGTTATCGTCCCCTTGGGGGGGTGTGGATTTGATTTATTTCCCATAAAGGATCTGTCCCCTTTATTTCCCATAAAGGATCTGGCTTGGCTGAGGGTCTGCAGGCTCCGGGAAGCAGCAGCACACGGGATGGGATGAGCTGGGGAGCAGAGGGGTGCTGAGCACACCCAGCACCTTCAGTGCACGCGCCCTGCACACCACGGGGACACAGATTTTCATCCCCTTGCCATGGGGTCATCCACGCCACCCCCTCCAACCCCCCATGCGTGCTGCACGCTCTCCTTTTTCCCATTTTTTGCTTTTTTCCCCCCAATAACAGCAGGGGGGGCCCTGCTGCGCTCCCTTCCCCTCCCTGCGCGCTGGGTGCCCCGAGGGGTCCCTGCCCCAGCTCCGGGTGTCACAGCCGGGCTGTCCCCGCTGTCCCCAGCCCTGGGCCACCAGAGGGCAACAGTGACCTTTGCAACCGCCTGGCCCCAAGGTCTGGGGCCGAATGGGGGCTCTGGGGGTCCCTTGGGGGGCGAGTGGGTGCGGGGGTCCTTCCCCAGGAGCCAGGGGCTCTCCTCGTCCTCTGTGGGGAGCTGGAGAGGGTTGGGGAGGGTTGTGCTCGATCCTATCCATGGCATCCCAGGTGGGCATCGTTATCCTAGATTTTGGGGTCCAAGGTGGGCATCGCCACCCCTCAGCAGGACCCCAGGTGGGCCCCATTACCCCACCACAGGTTCTATGGCAGGGGGAGCTGCCCTGTCCCAGCTCTGCTCCTGGATGCCGAGGGTCTCGCTGGTAACGTGTGCTTCATCGTGCGTCCTCCAACCCCATGGGCATGGCTTCAGGTGAGGAGCACTGAGCTGTCTGGGGCACGATTTGTGTCTGTGATGCCTTGGGGAGGGCTGAGCAGCACGAGGTGGGCGCAGTCACACCCAGCTCAGCTCTAATTTGGGGACCGAAGCACCACGGGTGCCGAGGAGCCCGAAACTTAGCCTGGCTTTGAACCAACCCCCCAAATTTCCAGCCGCAAACCTCTCTGCAATTACCTTCCCGGAGCAGCCGGCAGCCTGAAGCTGGAGCTTTTTTAACAACCCAGCTCGGAGCTTTGGCCCTGCTGAAGGTCAAAGCCAGCGCGGTCGTTAGCGATCGCATCGACTTCCCATTAATGCCACGGTGCTGCAGGGCGAGGGGGGGGGCTGGCGGCTGCTGTCCTGCCCCCACCATCCCGGGGGGGGTCCCTTCGATCTGCCCGCAGCCGGGGGAGCCCGATCCATTTTCTGTGCTGAATGGGAAATGGTTGAAAGGCTGAGCCTCAAATTAGCTATCGACTGGCTGCCGAGCCTGCTGCAGGTGGGGGCGCGCTCCCCATCGCCGTGCTCACGCGTGTGTGAGTGTGAGCGGGCACAAGGGGGGTGCTGGCTGTGCCAAGGGGGTGCTGGCACCCCTGCTTGTGCATTTTGGAGCACGCAAAACGATGGCTGGGCTCGTGGTCAGCTTTTCCCCAGGGAGCTGGAGCCGTGCGCGAGGCTGTGCGCTCCTGCTGGAGGCGAGGCGGCTCGGGCTGCGACCCGGCTGTCATGCTCCGGTTAATATTAAACCATTAAATGTGCTCGGCTCCTGATAGAGGGGCTGCTCCGAGCCTTAACCCTGAGCCTGCTGATCTCTGCCACCGAGGAGCACTTTGGGGAGCAGCAGCACCCTCTCTGCACATCCTCGCTGCCGGGGCCGTGCTTGCTCCACTCCTTTTTCCCCCTCCAGATATTCCCTTGCCTCTTTTTTTTTCCCCTTTTCCTGCCCCCTTCCCCGGTCAGAAACTCAGGGCCACCCCGCGGACTATATTTTTTGAAAGCCTATTCATCCCAAATCCCGTGATACCCCACCAAAACGGTGTTTGAACAAACTGGAAATTGTGCTTTAAAGAAAACACAGCTGTTTAATCACAGCCCGGGTGCGAGGCAGCCTCTGTCATGTGAGCGGCAGGAGCTGGGTGCTGACTGTGTGTTTGGCCTCTGATCCCCTTTAATCTCCGCAGTCAAAGGATTTGGGTTTGATTCTCTTTTTATTTCCCCACCCGGCCTGGAATCTGCAACCAATTTGTTGTTGTTGTTTGGGAAATAAACCCCAGGGAGCGGGGCTGGATCCGGCACAGCCCTTGCCGGGCTCGCACCGGCTCTGCCTCCGCCACGGCTCCGCCGCCTCCTGCCTACCCCCGCGCCAAAAATCTGGTTTCCCTTCGCCCCGTCCCGCTTGGCTCTTTTTTTGGCTGCTCTTCCCTCCCCGCCCGCGAGGAGCCGATGAGTTTTGCATCTGCTGCCACATCTGTTTTACCCATCGGGGCCGGGCTTCAGCTGGGAATGGGAGCCCGGAGGCGAGCCGGGGCTTTTGGAGAGGTTTCCTCTGAGATCCCCCCCCCCTCTCTCTCTCTGGGAGGAATTAAGTGCGAAGAAATGCGCGCCAGCAGCTGGGCACCCCGCCGGGGGCTCGGAGCCCTTCGGAGGTGATAAATCTTTTGGGGCACGGGGGCAGCGATGCTCGGAGCGAGCCCAGCCCATGGGGTGCTGCCGGCGCCCACCCGGGGCTGGAAATGCGCCTGGGGCAGGATGAGGCCGGGCTGCTTCATGGTGATTTTCTTTGGAGCAGGAGCATTTGGTGAGGCCTCGGTGGTCGCCTCGTGGGGAAGCGGCGATGTTTTTGTAGATGAAAGCCCCGGGTTTGGCCCTGCTACGATTCCACCGCCTCCAGCCCTGGGTTGAGCATCCGCGGTGGCTTTTTGCCGGAGAGGGATCCAGGAGCAGCTAGCAAAAAGAAATAAAACCCCAGATCTGGATGGAAGGAAGAACAAAGCTCGTGGGCCATCCCAGGACTGTCCCCGAGCTGTGGTGGCAGGGGCTGGTGCCCCAGGGGATGAGCTCCTTGGGCTCCAGCAGCTCGCTGCCCCCCTAAATGTGATTTGGGGTGGCCCCATGTTGCTGGGACACCATCCAGGAGCCTGGTGGCTCACTGGGGCACGTCCCAAATGGCTGCTTGGCCCCCCCAGGACTTGTCCCCTTCTGGTTTCCCCCCGGGGGCTGTACCAGCTTTGCTTTTCGCTCCCCTCCGCCGCTCGCGCCCTGTGCCATAAGCTCTCCAGTCAAACATTAAATCCTTTGTCTGGTTGGGAGCGCGGAGCAGACCATTTAGGAGGAATTAGTGGTTACATTGAAAGGGGAAAATAAGGGCTCCTGGGTTAAATGCACTTTAAATGTCTTAATAATTGCAATTGGCCAACTTGTTCCTCCCCGGAGCCAAAAGCCTGTAATATGGGAAGCTTTTCTCTAATCAAGAGCAGCACTGATACCTTCTGGAGGAAGCCACATAGGATGGAGAGAATTATTTCCCCGAGCTCAGCCACCCGAGCTGCCTGTCTGTCATCACACCGCCACCAGCCCAACCCATGGGGTCACCACCGCCACGGGGCTGGGCACGGCTCCGTGACACCTGTGTCCCCACAGACCCTCTGCTGCGAGCCGGGGGGGGCTTTTCCCTTGTGGATCAGGACCCCCAGGTTGTCCCCAAGCTTGGCCACGCGCTGGTGCCATCCAGGTGGCCGCAGCCCGGCGCTGGCTCCAGCCTCACCATCCATCAGCAGTGACAAGCTCCTGCTGCAAGGAGCTTTTGTTGGCACCACTCGGCACCGGGAGAGAGGGGGGGGCTCTGTGGCAGCCCTTTAGGGCTCGGAGCAGCCCCCCCTCTGCCTGCATGGGGAGGGAGGAGGTGAAAAGGTGCGGCTCGGAGGGGGCTGGAAGCGAAGCGGCTTTTAATTTATAACGTGGCCGAAGGAGTAATGGTAGCCAAAAAAGATAAAGATGCCGGAATAGCTGGAATTCTCCAGCCGCTGTGACTCCGAAGGGTAAAACCACCGGAATGTGTGTGTGTGTGTGTCCTGGGGGGGCCGTGCCAGACCCCCAGCACCTCCCCTGCCCCAAAATGGGGAGGCTGCAGGGGTGCTGGGGGTGGTGATAAGCCCCTTGTGCCTGCACCACTGCAGCCTTCAGGATCTGGCCATGGGGGTGCAAGGCTGTAGCTGCCCTCATTTCCCCCCCACCTCCCTCCCCAGCTCCCTGCTGGGTTCGGTGCCCTGCGGCTGGGTGAGGGCAGGCTCGGAGGCGCTGGCGGCGAGGAGCGGGTGCCAGAACGGCTCCGTGTTTGGGCTCAGGGTTTCTGTGAAGCGCAGGAGGAATTGAACGGCTGCCCGAGGAGGGCGGTTCGGGCTGTTCCTGCCCTGGAAAGCAGAAAGCACGGGGTGTGTGTGGGGGGTGCAGCTCCTGGGGAGCCAGCAGAACGGGAGCAAGCAGCCCCTCGTGGCGCAAACCGAAGCGGGGCTGCTCACGGCGCAGCCCCTCGGTGCTGGGGGTGGCGAGGGGCTGTAAGGATGGGGCTGTACGGATGGGTTCTGCCCTTCTGCGAGGTCTTCTGCCTCTCGTGTTTCTCGGCTGGGGGGTAACCTTCAAGCCAGGCTGGCCTTTAGCACCTGGCCGCATCGCTCAGCGCGCGCGGGGCTGCTGCGCCCAGGGCGAGCGCGCTCCCATCTGCTCCCTTCCCTCTTCCCCGGTCCGGTTACAATAGCCCATTCACAAAACCAGCCCGGGTCATAAACCAGGGGCACGGGGCAGGGGAGGAGGGAAAGAGCTCTGAAAACCCCCCTATAGATAGGGAAAACGCCAGCAGAACCCTCAGTGCTAGTGGAGAAGGAGGGGGGGAAAAAAAATGCATCCGTGCCCACGGCGCTGCTCAGGGGTGCAGCGATGCCTCGGGTGGGGGGGTTGGGGATGGAGCTGGTGCCGTCTGTGCTGCTCCTGCAGCCATCTGCTCTTCGTGGAGCCAGCAGGGATCAGGCTGTGGAGGAAGGGGCCACGGCTGGGGGCTGTGGGTTGGGGAAAGGGGTCCCCAGGGTGGCACAAATCGCCTTCGTACCCCCGGGGAGGTACCCAAAGGGGATGGGTATCTTGTGGAAGCGCTGCCCCGAGGATGCTTGGTGGGAGCTGTTTGTGTCCTGGCTCCATGCTGGTGTCCCTGGGGTCTGCCTGGAGCCGGCGGGGGGCTCAGCAGCAGCGCACGTGGGCTGGGGAGGGAGGTGCTGGAGCCACGATGTGCAGGGTCCGGGTGTCTGCGGGCAGAGGCGGTGATTTACCTCCCGGCAGAACAAGGAGTCCCTGTCTGGTGCTGGCAGAGGAGCTGGGGCAGGCGGCTCGGCTCCTGTTTCCACAGGGGGGGCTGGAGCAGGATCGGTGCTGCAGAGCCAGCATCCCCTGCCCTGAGCCTGGATATGCGGAGCTGAACCCTGTTGCTGCTTAGGGAGCACTCGGTGGGAGGAAAATGGGATCTGTGGAGCCCTGCTGGGTGGGGAAGAGGGGAGAAAAGCAATAAACCCAGGGATAAAAAGCTGCCAAAGTGAATCCCAGGGGACGAGAGAGCCGTGGTGGAGCAGGATGTGGCTGTGTGTGCCTGCAGCCGGCATTGCTGTGGGTGCTGGGATTTGTTTCTGGGCGAGGTGTGGGCGTGGGGTGATGCTGGGGTGTCCCGGAGCCAGCCGAGCCCCTGTGCAGCTGAACTTCCCAGGCCTTTTAGAGGCAGAAATCCTCTTTTTCTCCACGTGAGCCTGAAAGCACGGTGGCTGTAGGGTGCTGAGCCCTTCGAGCCATGCTGGTCCCCTGGCACAGCCAGCCTGGTGGTGGCAGAACACCTCCGTGCTGGTGCTGAGCCCTCCGGGTGGGGGCTGCATCGCAAAATGCCCCCGTGGCAAAGTGCTCGGGGCCTGTGCACCAGGAGCGGGGAAGCTGCTGGCATCGGGGCTTGCTTCCCTCGCTGCACTTCTTTATTTTGAAGAATTTAGGGGAAAAAGGAAAGGAGTGAACCAGGGGCTGAGCTCACCCCCCCGTATAATTAGAGCAGAGCCGCAGCAGCGCTAATATAATCGCTGGAACAGGAACTCTTCCAGCCGCTTGCCTGCAAGACAAAAGGGTTTGTGATTTTTTTTTTTCCCCCCATGGCTTTATTGTTCTGGGAATACCCGGCGCCCCGGCTCAGGGCCCTGTCAGACAGATGTCAGCGTCCCGGCCTCCCCAAATCCCAGCCCCTGGCTCCCAGGCCCCCCTCGCTGTCCCTTTTTGTCCCCGGGGGGGGAATCTTTGCCCCACGGCAGAGGTTTCCCGGTGCGCTCGTGTGCCGTGAGCGTGCACCGGAGGGCACCTCGGTGGATGCGCCGAGGAAGGTGATGGATGGAGCTGTTTTCCCTGCTAGAGGCTTGCTTTGCTGCTGCAAAAGCTCAGCGTTATTTTCCCCGGGGTAAGTAAAACCACAGAGCTTTCCTGCAGCAAAAGCCTCCGGCGAGGCTCTGCAGCTGCGCTGCGCTCAGCTCCTGCAGCCCCGGGAGGGTGCCCGTGGCCTGTCTCGGGGAATTATCTCCCGGTGCCATTGAAGTGACTCATCCCTGCTCTGTTTTCACCCCCAGACAGCTCGCAGGCACTGCTGAGCCTTTTTGCTGCTTTTTAAGCTCGAGCTCAGGCTCCAGCCTTTGAAACGGCAGCGCCGTCCCTGAGCTGGGACCGCAGGTAAAAATAACGCCGGGGAGAGGAAAGGGGACTTTCCATTTTTAGTTCAGCTTCTGAAAGTTCTGCTTTTTGCTGCGTCTTCAGAGCCTTGCAGGGGAGGCTGGTTCCCGTTGTCCCCCCTCTCCCCGGGCCGCTAGTTGGAGGCAGCGGGGAGCAGCGCGCGGCTCGCCGCCCGAGCGAAAAGGAGCGACCTTGCCAGATGGGCAGCGTGTCGTTTTGCAGCCCGCGTTAAATAATTTCTGCCCCGTAATCTGTTAACAAGCGAGAGCTCCGCGCCGCATGTAACGTGATGCTGGGGGCGTCACGTCCGCAGCCACCTGGGCACTGCGCCGCTCTGCACCGCCCGTGCGCTGCAGCGAGGAGCCTGCCCTGCTGCTGGTATTCCTCCTGAATCCGGCAAATCTGCTTTTTTTTCCAGCAGTTATGCCTCAGTGTGCCTGTAGGGAAAATTTACCCTCAGAATTTGTTGCGATTGTGGCTCTGCAGCCTGAGATTTCCTCTTTTTTTCCACGTTTTTATCACGGTAAATGTGCCCACCGATGTTCCTAATGCTCCTGGAACTGCCCGGTGGGTATTGGTTTCAGGGAAAGGCCCCAGCCCATGCTTTTAATCCTGCTGAGCTCCTATCCTTGATGCTGTACAGCAGCAAGGAGTTCCCCAGGTTAGCACCGAGCTCAGGGGATGGAACCAAAGTGAAATATTTCCTGTCCTTGTGCCCCCGCGGGTTCCCCCTTTGGGAACGCACCGTGCGGTCTCTCCCCCTCCCTAATTCTTCATCCTCCTGCAGTTCCTTGGTCAGGACCCCCAAGGGTTTCTCCTCCTTTCCCTGCCTGCTCTCACACTCCTGTGCTGGGCTCTGCAGCTCTGCTCAGCCCCAGCCCCCTCTCCCCTCGCCTTCGTTTCCCTTTTGGTTTCTCCCCTCCCCGGCGGCGCGCAGCGAGCGGAGCGCTTTGCATCGACCCGCCTGCCGCCACGCTTGGCTCTCCTTCCCCGGGGATTTCGCCTCATTTGGAGGAGGAATCGAAGGAGGAATCGTTCGCAACCACCTCCTGTGTGCAAACACCTTCCGTGTGCATTATTCTGAGAGAAGAAAAACTCTCTGCTCACCGTGGAGCTTGGCGCATCCAGGCCCCCATGCTGCGGGGACACGGCTGTCACCCCCCTGGACACCTCCCCAGTGGTGGCATCTCCCCCGTGAAAGCTCCTCTGGCCCCTCTCCATGTCCTATTCCTGCTCCAGGAGCCCTCAGTGGGGATACTCAGCTTTAACCAGGGTTCCCACTGAGTTTGCCAGTGCCCTGTCCTGGGTCCGGGTTGCCACCTGGGTGGTGGGGAGCAGCTTCAGGTGGTTTCCCTTTATGGAGGGGGAAAAAAAGCTTTCCTGGGGATTTTCTGGCTGTGAAGCTCCTATTTTGCTTCCAGGGGTTCTGTGTTGCTGCAGCAGTGAGGGGTGCAGGGAGAGAGGGGCCTGGGCTGAGCATCCCAAAGGATCCCCATTTTTTTGGGGGCATAGCAAGATGCTGAGCGCACCCAAAGGGGTGGTGGGGCCACCCAACCACCACACCCCAGCTGGTGAGGTCCCCAAACTGCTGGACTGACTTAAATTTTGGAAATACCCAGATTTTGAGAGTTTTCCTTGCTCCGCCAGGAGACCTGAGCAGCCGGGGAGATGCCGCCCGTTCCCTGCACCCCTAAAAAAAAATAATGAGGAGGTTGGTTTGAGGCCTGGGGGCTTTTTCCATGGCTGGGGTGAGGGTGGGGGGGTCCCTGGGCTGAATTCTCCAGGCGCTGCTTTGAAAATCCCCACGCAGCGCCGGGCTGGATCCGAGCGCTCCGGGACTTTCCCTTCTGCATTTGTCAGTGTCAGCAGGAGTAATTTCACAAATATGCTCGGAGCAGGGGTGGGGACTTCACCCAGACTTTACGTCAATGTAAACAGCCCTAATTGGTGCTGGAGCCTCATAATTCCAGGATTTCCCCCCCTCCTTGCCCGCGTGCATCGAGGAAATTCGCGGTGCCAAGGCAGAGCGTGCTTTCATTCATAAATCGCGGCAGGCGGGGGGCCGGGCGCGGGGCTTTGCTCTCCTTCTTTGCCTGGGGGTGCTTTTTATTCCCTGCCGCCCCCCTTTTCTCCCCCAGAAACAGAAAAAGAAAAAAAAAATATCTGACTTATCACTTTCTCAAAGCGGCGGCGGAAACGCATGCATGTTTAATGATCTGAGTGCTGGGAAAGGAGGGCTGGCGGGGCAGAACGCGGCCATTTACTGCTCAGAGGCCACCCCGGGGCTGCCTCCGAGGCCCCCGGGAGTCTTCCTGGCTTCTCGCAGGCGGTTGTTTTATGGCCCACGAGCTGGTTGTGTTCCTGGAACCCGCCTGGCTTTGGGGCAGGATCGCCTGCCCGCGCCCAACCTGAGGATTGGGGGAGGCTGCGGGTCCCGAAGGTGGGGTTCCCAAAAAAAAAACACAGGGTGAGGAGGGGTTGGGGAGAGGTTTTAGGAGGGATCCGGCACCTGGGAGCCCCCAGCTCCAAATCCTCGTGCCCTGGCGCAGAGGTGAGGCCACCCGGGGCCTTGGGGTGGGGGCTGCGTGCGCCTCGCTGGGTGCCCTTGGTTTGGGCACGGTGCTGGGGGAGGCGCTGAGCACCCCGAGATATCGCAGCAGGGATGGGATCTGCCTCTGCGATTCCTGTGGGCTCTGGCTTTTTCCATGCATGTGTGGTTTCTTTTTTTTTTTCTTTTTGTCTTTTAAGGGCTTGGAGGAGGATCTGTTTGCCTGGGCAGCCTCCCCGTTTGCATTTCCTGGCCTCCGCTGGGCAGGATTCGCAACCTTGCTGAGCTGGAGCAGCAACAGGGGCTTGGAGGGGGGGTGCCAAGGAGGAGCCCCCCCAAGCTTGGCTGCCCTGGGGAGGTCCCTCACTCCAGCAGCACGAAAATCTCCCCTTCGTATGAAATTGGGCTCCGAAAAGTGAAAAATTTGGCAGCAGCCGGGGCTGCGTTACGCTGGGCTGCAGTCACAGCCGGCGGTGGCTGTGTCCCCCGACCTGCAGCCAGGGGGGTGAGGGGTGTCCCCCCCAAAAAAAAACCGTGCGTGGGGCATCAGGAAAGCTGCGTGGGCTGGAGAAAAGCCCTGGGGTCACGGAGCCTTGCCTAATTAATTAATGAGCAGTGGCTGTGCAGGCGCAGCACGGTGCTTGGGAGGTGCTGGGGTCTGTCCTCTCCGCTGCTGGTTCACTTCTGGAGCCCAGAATTAGGTTTAAATCCGTCGCCACGAAGCTGAGGTGACATCCAGGGTGAATCCTGGCTCTGCCAAGGAGCCCCTAAGCAGGGCACCGTGTTAATGCCAAACGTGTGGGGTTCTGCAGGGCGCAGTGATGGGGTTTCACCCGGCCTTGCACGAGGTGCTCACCCCTTCTCTGTGGTGAGGAGCTGGTGGGTTCACACGGGTGATGGTCAGACCCAGCATGAGATGTGGCATCTTTGCCCCTTCTATCCATAACCAGGGCCTGAAGAGGCAAAATTCCCATTTCTGTGGGGTTTTGCCACCCAGCCTGCAACTCGGCTGCTGCCAGGCAGCCCTCCCCCTTGGGAGCAGCATCCCCATCCCAGGGGACCCTGAGAGCCAAAAAAGCCCCACTCCCCCCTTACCACCACCAACCCCAAACCCTGCAGGATGCTCCCCTGGGACAGGGGTCCCAGCACTGCCCCTTTACCTCTGCTCCCCCCAAGAGGAAAGCCCCGGGCAGCTCCAGCAGCCAGGCAGGGACGCGGTGCCACTGGTGTCACCCTTCCTGCGGGCACGCGCACCCCTCCGCCTTTGACATCTGGCAGAGGTTTTCGGAGGGGCTGGTCAGTGGGAGAGGAGCGGGTTCGCATCCATCGGAAGCGCCATAAATCACGGCGATGGGTTTCTCAGAAGGGCTTCCAGCCAGGGCCATAAACATCTTGCCTTCGGCCAACACGACATCCGCGCGGCTCCCCGGCCGGCCGGCGCGAGCTCAGCGGCTCGCTCGCATCCAGCTAGCACTCAGCAGCTGATAACTTTTTTTTTCCGTTGTTGTTTCCCCCTTTTCTTCCAAGAGCGGAGCCGTGTTTCGATCTTAAAAAGCCCGAAAGGGCCCTCGGCCAGCAGCTGACAACCCAAGATGTAGGTTTTGCTAGCGGGGTGCTCGCACCGCTCCAGTGCCCCCAGTGCCGCCGCAGGGACACGGCCCCTTCCCAGCAAACGGAGGGCCCGGTGCCTCTGGAAATAAAATAATTTATTTCTACCTGTCAGGATGGCTCCCGCTTCTTGGGAAAAAAGGTAAAAAGCAACAACAACAAGCCAAAGCGTTGAGCACAATTGGATTTTTTTAAAGCGCAGTCATCCCCCTCCTCCGTCCTTCGTGGCGCTTTCCCACCAGCGGGGTGAGGAAATCGCCTTTTGCATCATTTTGGCTGCCACCCCTCGTGAGAGATGCTGGGTTTCAGACAAAAGAGCTGGAAAGGGGCTTCTGAGCTCACCTCGGCCCCGGGGCAGGAGGAGTTATTTCATAAGAGGTTTTAATAAGTGGCTTGGTCAAAAGAAAATGGCATGGAAAAAATTGTCGGGTGCCCTGGCCGCGCTGTGGAACATGAGCCCTTCTGGCAGGGAGGAGCTGCTGCCCTGCTGGGCTGTTTTAGGGCTGCTGGGTGCCTCGGGGCCCTTCTGAAAAGCCTGCAGAGGACGTGGTCGGATGGGGAAAGAGCAGATTGGGGGGGTTAATGGGGAGTTGGCAGTGCCTAATTACTGAAAAGTTCATCCTGGCGTCTCCAGGTCAGCAGGGCAGCTGGGGGCATTGCAGCCGTGCCTGGCGAGCAAGGCTCTCCTAGCAGGAGGTCTCTCCAGCACCCTTTTTTGGGTGTTTCTGAGCCTTCCCGGTGTCCTCAGCAGCATCCAGCTGGGCTTTCATCCTCGCAGAGCTCCTGGCTCCCCGGCGGCTCTTTCCATCCGTGCGGCTGCCTGGCACGAGGCCCCGCTGCGCGCCTGAGCCGCCCGCCCTCGGGATGCTTGGCACCCAGACAGGTCCTCGCCGCCTTTCAGAGGCGGGACACTTGCTCGGATGCTCACCCAGAGCTGGATTTGGGGCCCCCCCTTCCCATCCAGGGGGACACACAGCGAGCAGCTGGCTCCTGACCCCGAGCATCGTTAGCGTCGCCGCCGGCGGCGCGGACCACCGCTGGCGCAGGTGAGCCGCTGGCTGCGGAGCAAGCAGGAGCTGCTCCCTCCCCCCCCCTTTTTCCTTCCCCCGCGGAGTGCTTGGACAAATAAAGTTCGGAAAAAATCCGCGCTGGAGCTGCTGACTCCTTGTGCAAGCGGTTTAAAATAGGCCACGCTGTTCCAGCCCGGCGGCAGCCAGCTGGCCCCGACGCCTCCCCGCTGGAAAACAACCGGCACCGAGGACACGGGAGCCCTGCGCCCAGCCTGGCACCCTGGGACGTGCCCTGCCACGAACAGGGGGGGGCTGCGGGGCCACACGGGGCTGTTTATGGGGTGGGGACACTCGGTGACACTTGTGCTGGCATCACAGGGTGGGCGCACGCAGAGGAGCATCCCCTGAGATAACACCACCGTGGCTTTTCCCCTCCTTTGCGCCCATCTCTGCCCCCGGGGAGGATGAGGGACACCCAGCCCATGCCCCCATTGTATTTCTGTGTTTTTTTTTTCCTACAACCCCTGGCTGCTGGCCCGGAGGGAAGCGGGCCCCAGGTGGGCTGGACGGCGAGGTGCTGCGGGGTTTAGGAGCGCGTCCCCCCCTGGGGCTGCCCGGTGCCGTCAGCCCCGCGCTGCTTTTCCCGTGCTCCGTGGTCCTTCGGGGACAGGAAGCTCTGCATTGTAAGGCGCCCTTCCAGGATTTCCTGCAGTGGCCCTCGGAGCAGGATGCGGCCGTGCACCGGGCTTCCAGGAGAACCTGTGGCCCTTGGGGTTGTTGGGGTGGCCTGGGGACCCTCCCCCCAAGTCTCCTTTCCAAGCCAGCCCCAGGGAGCACCGTGTTCCCTGGGGGCTCTGCAGGGGATGGGACAGTTCCCATGGCATTAGGGAGGGCTGAGAGCTGGCACAGAGGTGGGAGCCCCTCAACTCATGCTCCCCGGCCTGATCCTGCCCCTCCAGCAGGCTCGCTCACCCCCCAGGCCCAGAATTGTTGTGCAAAGGAGGCAGCGGGGTCCTCAGCACGGGTGGTTTGGCTCATGTGCTCCTAAAGGAGCTCCTCAAGCATCCTTTGCAGGAACTCCCAGGGGAGCGGGGACTTCGCCCTGTCCCCAGCGTGTGTGTGAGTCCTGGTGGCTCCTCACCACCCCCCCGGCTCCTGCTGCTGTCCCCAGCTCGCCTCCCCCTGCCCGGCCACCACCTCCAGCAGCTGCTTTGCTTCCCCTGGCTGCTGCGCTTGGGTCGCTTCTGATCTTCCTTCCAGCGTGGCTTGGGAAAGCAAAAACAGCCCTCCGGAGGGACAGAGCCACCAGGGCCGTGTGCTCCTGCAGCACAGCATCAGCCCAGAGCCTCACCAAAAGGCATCACCAAAAGGCATTTGGGCATCGCCAAAAACCTGCGGGGCTGCAGCATCCACCCCTGGCCCCCCACGACTTCATCTGCTCATCCCCTGCGCCTGCAACGAGGCACTGATCGCCCGTGGCGAGGATTAATGGCCACATGCAGGTCTCCTCGGAGAGCTCGGCACCCTGGCTGGGGGGAGGAGGAGGATTTGGCAGCTGGGAGCAGGGGGATTAACAGCGATTTGTGGGCTCTCAAGGAGAGAGGTGCCAAGCTCTCTTCGCTGGGGTTGCAGTCCTGCAGCAGGAGACCCCCAGAGGACTCCACGTGTCCCTATCAGCTCAGTGCAGCACCCAGGTGCCCAAATTTAGGTGTGTGCACTGCTCTGCGTGAAGGAGCCCGTGCTTACAGCGAGCAGCAGTGCTGCAGGGCCATGGCAGCGCGCACGGCGCCCGCAGCAGGAGCGCGGCTCCCTGGCGCAGCAAACAATAACCAGCGCTCGGCGCTCGGCACGGCCGTGCTGGGAGAGGCTGCTGCAGGCCGCCAGCAAACACCGCGCTTCTCCTATTTATAAACACGGCGCTGCAGCGGGGCTGGGGCCCTGGCTCCGGAGAAGCAGCTGCGATTGTCTGGGCTTTCGCCCCGCTTCGTTGTCACGCTGCAGCCCGCGGGGATGCTCGCGGAGAGACCACGGGTGCAAGCGACCTCCTCTCCGTCCAGCAGCTCTGAGGACGCTCCCTGTCGCACCCAGGGGATGTGCATGGCACAGGATGCTGTATTTTGAGTTGGTTTGAAAGAAAAAAATGGCCCTGTGCTGCTGCGGGGGCACATCGGGTGTCCGTGCGCCTGCAGCAGAGGAGGGAGCTGCGTGGGGATGCGTGATGTGGAGCAAATGCAACGGGACCATGCAGGGGCTAAATAAACCCCCTGGGTATGAGCTTAGCCTGCACGGCACCAAACGCAGAGTAAATCTGGAGGAGCTGGCCCTAGAGGTGCTCCAGGCAGAGCCATGCAGGGAGGTGATGCCCCAAATACCCTCGCCGTGCCGGGGTGGCCGTGCCGCCGGCATCCCCCTGCCCCTCAGCAGGGCGAGCCTGCAACATCTTGTGTAACAAGGAGCGAGCATCAAAGGGAAATGCCTGAGCGCAGCAATAACCAAGGCTAACAACAGAAAAAAAAAAAAAAAAAAAGCAAAAAAAAAAAAAGCTCCTCTCCCCTTTCATTTCCCTCCCTCCCCTCTTGACCTTGAAGAATGCTGGAAGGTGTCATGTCATCAGCATTTCCCAGCCGCTCGGAGCTGGGGGGGGGGATTTTTCTTCCTTCGGGGCACCCTGCCAAGAATAACAGCAGACTCCAGCAGGTCGGCACAGGAAGGGAACGGCTGGAACCTGATTTGCAGTCAGACGCTCGGAGAGCCAGAACGCGTTTTATTGAAGAGGTCTCCGGGGAGGCATAAACCTTTCCAAAAAAAAAAAAAAAAGGAAAAAAAAAAAAAAGCCTTTCCGATGAAGCTGTATTTTTTTTATATATTAAAAAAAAAAAAAAAAAAAAAAAGGCTTTAAGATAAACTTGCCTCTAGTTCACACTGCTGGTGGTGATTTACTGGGGGGGTGGGAGCGGGGAGGAATGCGGAGAGCTCGGGGACGGGGCCCCTGCGGGATCCCGGCCCAAAGCCCTGATCTGGGGACAGGAGCGCACGGATCCTGCTGGGACGGAGGAGCGTTGGCCTGATGGAGTCAGGATCAAGCTCCGTGGATCCCTTGGGACAGCCGCATTTAGCAGCAAAGGGGACAGCAGGCGAGCCTCGTCCCCGGGAAGGTGACATTGTTTGGTCACTGCGTGGATCAACGCGCAGGTCCAAGCTGTCCCCAGCGTCCCCCTGGGGCTGAGCGCTCTGTTTTGGGGGCTTGAGGTGTGGGCAGGTCCCCCAGGGCATGGACTGCTCGGTGCTGAGGGCATCCGCGTGGCTGGAGGGGGCAAATCCCTGCTGGAAAGGGCTGGGGAACGAGCAGCAGGGCACAGGCAGCCTGCAGGGATGCGCTTTGAGCAGGCAGATGGAGCAGCAAAGGGGAAGGCACCCGGCCCACGTGGGTGCTGCCGCAGAGCTGGGGAGGGCGCACGGCGCGCTGGCGGTGCCCTTGGGAGGTGGGAGAAGGGCTCAGAAAAGGGCAGGGACGAGCTGGTTGGGGGAGGTTGGGTGGCTGGGGGTCACCTCCCCGTGCCTCAGTTTCCCCGGGGATGGGATGCCGCTGGTGGGAGCCAGCCCTGGGGATTAGGACCACGGGTTTCCGCCCCGTTATTCCCCCTAAAAAAAAACCTCTCCAGTTCCCGAGTTTCCTTTCCTCACCTGCTTCACCGGGCTGCCTTAAAAAGCCCAAACCCAACAACAAAAGGAACAAAACAAAACCACCCTCCATCGCTCGGCCAACCGCAGGCAAAGGAGAGGCTCCGCACCGAGCACTTCCACCAATTCTTACGGCTCAGACACCGGCTGCAGACCTTCAGCTCCGGCCCCGGCAGGGAACCTGCTGAGCTCCCGGCCCCTGGCCTGCTAATCTCCTCCCGCAGCTCGCTAAATCCCACAAGATGTTCCCAATAACGGGCGCCTGGTGCGCAGCGCTTCATCCCCGGGGACATCTGGTGCCCTCCCGAGCTCCGGATAAGCACGGGCGGCTGTGGCAAGCTTGGGGGGCTTTTGGGGTCCCTGGGGTCCCCGAGCACCGGACCCCGTTGTGCCACGGGGCCGTGACGCAGCTCTCAGCTCCCTTTTAATTCCTTTCCCAGCTGCGTTGCCTCAGCGCCATGACCAGGCTGTAACCGGAGCGGGCCGGCGCTTTGCTGATGGAATGTGTTTCCACCGGGAAAATACCGATTTCTGTGGGAACATCTCCATTTTTGAACCGAAATTTTCTGTTTTCTTGGTGTGTGTGTGTGAATGTGCCCAAACCGGGCTTTTCAGGGAGGTTTGAACTCCTCCTCGCATTTCTTTTGAGACGGACACAAAAGGGTCAGCTGTGAGAGGCCGGGGGGGCGCGTGCTGATAGAGGAGGACAAGGAGCACTGAGGAAAGCCGAGGTGCGCAAGCTAGAAAAATCGAAGCCAAAAATGAATAAACTGCCATATTAACCCCAAATATCCCTTCGATACGAATTTCAGAGCCTTTTTTTATCCCTCGTGCTGCCTCTTCCCATGCTGCTCGGGCTTCCCAGGCATCGCCATGCCCAGCTGGGCACGAGCACCAGGTCTCGGCAGCTTTTCCGAGGGGTTTTCAGCTGGGCAGCAGCCGTGACCTCCGCCGGCTTGCAGGGCACCCAAGGCCCTGGGGCTCTGCTGGCCCCCCCCGGCCGAGGAGGATGGAAACCAGCTGGGGCGCGGGCAGCAGACAATAGGGGCTGCTGAGGCTGCTCTGCAGCGAGCTGCAAAGAAAGGGCTGCCCGAAATGCTCAGCTCCTCCTGGGAAAACACGGGCTTGGAGGCAGCGGGGCCAAACGGGGGAGGACGCGGTGCACGGGACAAGCCTTGTCCTGGCGAGATTTGGTGGCTGAGCTGTCCCCGTCCCTGTCCCCGTGGGCGCTGGGGAGGCGCGGGCAGATGGCATCTCCCGCCGGTGATCCACGGGCTGGGAATAGAAAGCTGAAACCGGAGCCCGCGTCTCCCCGTTGCATCTCCAGCATCATGTGAGAGGTCGCCTGCCCCCCGGCCCATCCAGGCCTTGCCTAGAAATAGCCCCAGAGCTCTCGGGGCCGCGCTGCCAGCCCCACACGGCCCCGGCCTCGCAGCTGGTGGCCCCCTGGGGACGCTGCCAGGGCTCCGGGTGGGTGCCCCTTTGGGGACCCCCAGAGGCACAAGCCCCTGAGGATGCTGCAGGGCTCAGGACGGTGCTCCCGAATTTTTCTGTTACTATTCACACTGACAAACTGCTTCTCCTTTTTTTTTTTTTTTTTATTTTTTTCCTTTCCCCCTCCCTTCTCTCTCCTCTCCACCCTTTTTTAATAGCAGCCTCTAACAGCCACACTCATTCTTCTTTGTTGACACGGCCCTTTGGCATCGGCGCTTGGCATTTGCAGAGCAGCTCGTTCTGGAAAGTTAAAAAAAAAAAAAAAAAAAAGTGTTTTTTTTTTTTTTTCTAATTAAAAAAAAAATAAAAAATGCAGCCCAGCCCTCGTGCCATGCTGGGGGAAACGGCGCAGGGAGCGGTGCCGCGGGGCGAAGCACCCCACGGGGCTAAGAGCTGGGTGCTGGTGGGGGGCTCAAAAACCTCTGCTTTGCTTCCACGCACGCCCAGGCGCACACACACACACGCTCCCTGCTCCCCTGGCCCCCAAACTCCTCCTCGGATGGTGACAAGTCCCTGGTGTCCCCCCCACGGAGCAGCGATTTCCTCGCCGCAGCGTCTCCAGCTCCAGCTCAGCAGCAGCAGCGTCCTGGCAGCGCTCACGGGGCTGCAGTGGTTTTGCTGCTCCAAGGTTCAGGATGGACCCGGGGGCTTTTTTTTTTTTTTTTTCCCCCCACCTTTCTATTTCTGGCTCCAAGAAGCGCAGAGGCAGCAGATGTTCCTGCTCGCGCCAGCCGTGATCTTGGCTGAGAGCATCCTTGACTCACCTGCGAGGCTGGTGAAGGAGCGGGGAATGGTTTAGAAGCAGGGGAGAACCCGGCGGGGCTTCTCCAGCAAAAGGATTAATTAAAATAATCATTTAGGAAAGTAAAAAAAAAATAAAAATACAGAGCATTTAGAGCAGCAGATAAAGGACACATCCTAAAAATTTTAATAAAGCAGCTCTGTCCACCTGGAAAGCAGCACCAACAGAGTGCAGAGTCCGGCCTTTAAAAAAATAAAAATGAAAAAAATAAAGTTTGCAGAGGAAAACACAGCTGTTGAGCGCAGAGTTCAAGGTCGCCGAACCTCAGGCCGATGGCCCCGTGTCCCTGTGGTGGCCACGCTGCTGGCTTCAACCCGGGCAGGTGACACAGTGACACCGGGGCTGGCCACCTGGGCGAGCCGCCTGCCTCAGTTTCCCCGGGTGGCACGGAGGGGATCGCCACCCCCGCCTGCGCCTGGTTGCGGTTGTGTGTCCCTGGTGGGTTTTTAATGGGGGTGATGGGATTTTCCAAGCGAACCCAGCTGTGCCAGGCAGCCCCTCCAAGGGACTTTGGGACAATTTTGGGACTGCAGCAATTCCCAGGGTGTTTTTAGTGCCAGGTGCTTGCTGTCCCCTGAGGCTCTTCCCATGCCGGTGCCGTGCCGCAGCCCGGCACGGGGCGATTTCCCCCGACCCCTTCCCCTCTGTTGGCTCCACGGTGGGAACCCACAGCAGAGGTGGGAGCCCAGGGGCTGCTCTTCTGCCCCCGTGAGCCACGTGGGGCTGGGAATCACCTCCTGGGAGAAATCTTCCCCTTTACAGCCAGCAGACCCCGCGGAGGATTATCCGGAGGGGGTGGCAGGGAGGAGGAGGGGAGCAGCCACACTGTCTCGAAGGCACTGCGTTGTTTGAAACGCTCTTTAAGGCACTCGATGACTCACAGCAACAGCTGGAAGGAATAAGCAGTTGGTAATTTCCATATTAACCTCCGGGTCCTGGGGACGGGGAGCTGCAGCACGTGCCTCCCCGCGAGGGCACCGTGGCAGCCGGCCACCGAGCGGGCACCGCCGGGCACGTATGGGGACGGGGATGGGGACACGGGGTGGCTCCAGCAGCGTGCAGGCTGCTGGCATGACCAAAATTCTCCTGATGCAAGCCGGGGGGGGGGCTGGCAGGGCCGCCTGGCCCCCGGGGGCTGTTTGCTCAGCACCTTGCACAACCAGCGCCCGCTCCCCAGCCCTGATGCAACGCGGCCACGCGGAGGCCGCCCGGCCCCGCCTCGCTTGGCTTCGCCTTCGTGCCAGGGGACACGACGGCGCTGGAGATGAGCTGCAGACCCCATCCCCAGCTTTGGGGTGGCTTGAAAGCTCGGGATCCAACGGGGACCCTCCCCGGCACCGGCGCACGAGGGGGGGGGAGCCGCGGTGGAAAATCCTGCGCCAGGCTCGCCTCCATCGCCGCGCGCCCTGGGGGACGTGTTTGCCGCCAGGGCATATGTTTTCAGTTCTTGCCGGGGCCGACTTGAGAAATTCTCTCTCCCTCCCAGCTTCTCTGTTGCAAAAAAAAAAAAAAAAAAAAAGAAAAAATTAAAAAAAAAAAAAAAAAAACAGCGACCGCAGGGCCGGGGCGGCGGTGGATGATAAATGAGCTGCTCTGTCCCCGCGCAGCCAAAGCCCGGGGAGCTGCTCCCAGGCAGGCTGCGCCCCGCAGGGATGTGGGGGGGAACCGGGGGGCTTGTACCCCCCCTGGAGAGGCTTGGGGGGGGCAGAAAGTTGTACGGAGGGGGTTTGGGGATGGGATGAGGAGGAGGGCTCCGGCCTGGGGTCGGTGAATGCAGCGCGTTGTTTCCTCGCCCATCTGCGGCGCAGGCGGGGGAGCATCTGTCGGCCCCGCGCCGGGGGTGGGCTGAGCCCACCGGGGGGGGGAGCAGGGCTCTGGCTGGGCAAGGGGGGGCAGCCCCGAGCCCTGCTCCCCGCAGAAAAACCCACAGGGAGCAGAAGTGGAGGCTGAAGGGACGGCTGAAACCTTCCCTTACCCGCTGCTGCTGCCGCCTGGGGGCTTTTCCCGGGCGGGGGTCCCATCCTGGTGGGTCTCGAAGCGCGCACCCTAAAAAAAAAAACACGGCGAGGGGGGAGCCCCACGGTGCTGGCTGTGGGGTGCCAAGGAGACGGGGCGATGCTGGGAGACCTTTAAAGAGCACTCCCAGCACGCGCCGCCGCATAGAGCAGCCGCAACATCAGCCCTATAAATAAATAAACCACAACGAGGCCCCCGCTGCCTGCCGGAGCACCCTGAAAAAAAATAAAAAAAATAAAAAATAAACCCACCCCGCGCAGCCCGTTCCCCCCCGGGGTATCGTGTTCCCCCCTTCTGTGTCGCCTCCCCGCCACCGCCACGTCTTTATTGCCGGAGCCATCTGCCTGGAAACTGGATCCCCGTCCCCAAAGAGCCCCCCGTGCCCCCTGCCCGCGCTCCAGCTGATGCCCCCCGGGCTCTTTGATCTCACGGCCAGTTGCCGGCGGGCGTCGGACGGGCCAGGGGGGTGACAGCGAGGGCTGGCCGAGCCGGGGGGGGCACGGCACCGCTTCCAGGGCCGCTTTTGGGGGCCAGGATCATGCTGTGGGGTGGCCCCGAGGGTGGCGAGGAGCGGGGAGCTCCGTGCCAGCCCAGGCACCGTTGCGGTGACTTGCCATGAATGTGGCTGCGTTGAGCATCCCTAGTTTTTATATATATATTTTTAATATCCCTATATTTATAGGTTTTTTTTGCTCCCTAAGCCCCGGGCGCAGCTTGCCCAAGGACAGCAAAATGCTTGAGCAGCACTAAAAAGCTGCCGGCGGGCTGGGAGGCAGGTAGGGAGGCTGCGGGGTGATCGCACGCCTGGCTGAAAGGCGGCCAGCTCCGGCGGAGAACACAGCAGCTATTTAGCAGCGAGCGGCGAGGCGCTGCAGCGTTTTTAGGATCGAGGGGGAAATGGGATCTGGTATCGAACTGGAACGGCGGCCGGGCTTTGAAATGGGAAATAAATTACCGGGGCTGGCCTGCCGTGGGGGCGCCGGGTTAAGAAGGGTGGGTGTTGGTGACATCTGGGGGGACACGGCCCCCATGGGAATTACAGGGTCCCTATAGGGCACAGCCCTCTATAGGGCACAGCACCCTATAGGGCACAGCCCCCCCATAGGGCACAGTGACCCCCTTGGGACATTACCCCCCCCTTGGGACCCATCCCCCCCGCGGTGCCACTTTTGGGGTGCGCGCTGCACCAAGCGCCATGGCACAAAGACGGGGTGCGGGGGGGGAACGAGGCATGGGGACCCCACACGGGCTCGGTTGCTGACACCCCCCGGGGGGGGGCTCGCTGTGTGCCCCCCCAGCACCCCCTCACCATGTCGGGACCCCTCCGAGCCCCGTGGGCTGCGCTTGCGGACGCCTCCCCGTGGGGTCCCGGCATGGGCAGGGGGGGCCCCCCCCGGGCAGGTCTCGGTGGGGGGCGGCGCGGGGGGGGGCGGCCGGGGAGGGGCCGGGCGGGGGCTGAGCTGCGGCCCGACCCCAACTGCTCGCTGCGAACTTTTTGATCCCGCGCCGGTGGCTTTTTAATTATTTATTTCGTTAGGGCTTTTTTTTTTTTTCTTTCTTTTTGACTTTTGCTTTTTCCACCCTCCCACGCTTTTTTCCCCTTTTTTCTTTTGCTTTTTCCCCCTTTTTTCTTTTTCCCTTTTTTTTTCTTTTTCCCCTTTTTACTTTTTCCCTTTTTTCTTTTACTTTTCACTTTTTTTCTTTTTTTCTTTTTTTTTTTCTTTTTACTATTTTTCTTTTTTCCTTTTCTTCTTTTTTTTTTTTATTTTTCTTTTATTCCTTCCCTTTTCTTTCATTTTCCCCAGTTTTTCCTTTCTCTTTTTCCCTTTTTTCTTTTTCTTTTTCTTTCCCTTTCTCTTTCCCTTTTTCCTTTCTTTCCCCTTTTCCTTTTTCTTTCCTTTTTATTCCTTTTTTTCTTTTCTTTTTCTTTTCTTTCCCTCTTTTCCTTTTCCTTCCCTCTTTCCCTTTTCTCCCCCTTTTCCCCTTTCTTCCCCTTTTTTCCTTTTCTTCCCCCTTTTTCCTTTCTTTTTCCTCCCCCCACCCTTTTCCTTCCCCCTTTTCTTCCCCCCCTTCCCCTTTTCTCTCCTTTTCCCCCTTTTCTTCCCCCCCTTCTCTCCCATTCCCCCTTTTCTCTCCCTTTCCCCCTTTCCCTCCCCTTCCTCCCCTTCCCCCCCCCAATTTCCCACCCCCTCTCCCTTCCAACTTTCCCCCCCCTTCCCCCTTTCCCCCCTCCCTTTATATCTTCCCCCTCTGCGGCCGGGGGGGCGGCAGCAGCTCCGCGTGTGTGTGCGCTCTGCGTGTGCGCCCCGTGCGCGCGTGTGCCGTGTGTGCGTGTGCCGTGTGTGTGTGTGTGTGCGCGCACGGGGGGGGGCGCGCCGGGCAAACCCGCCCCCCGAGCCTGCGTGGCCGCCGGAGCCGCGGGATGAGCCGGGGGCGGCGATGAGCTCGGCGGGGCCGGGGGCGGCGGCGGCGCCGCTCTCCCGCAAGCAGCGCCTGATGGCCGCGCTGGCGGCCGGCGAGGGGGGCCCGGCGGCCGCCGGAGCTCCGGCGAGCCCCTCTCCGGCTCTCTGCTGCTTCATCTGCGGCGGCGGCATCAGCCGCGGCAAGGAGCTGAAGCTTCAAGTGAGGCCCCCCCGCGACCACCGGCCCTTTTTCCCTTTCCTCCAGCACCAGGAGCCGGCGCCCGGCGCCCGCGCCGTCTCCGCCGAGGGCTGCGCGCTGGTGTGCGCCGTGTGCCGCTGCTTCCTGGGCGAGCAGTGGGACTCCTTCGAGCGCAGCCGCACGCCGGTGGAGAAGCGCATGTACTGGCTCAAGCGGCCCCACCAGTGCGAAGCGGCACCGGGGGGCACCGGGCTGCGCAGGGGGGCTCCGGGCTGGGACCCCGCCGCGGCTCCGGGACGCCGGGAAGACGAGGAGGAGGAGGAGGAGGAAGAGGAGGAGGAGGACGAAGGGCCGGCGGCCGGCTCCGAGCTCTCCGAGCTGTCCGACGCCGAGCCCCTGTCGGAGGCCGAGGGGCCGGGAGGCACCGGCAGGGCCCCCCCGGCGGCGGGGGGCAAGCGGGGGCCGCCGTGCTGCTCGTCGGAGGACAGCGAGATCAACATCACCAGCGAGGAGGAGGAGGAGGAGGAGGAGGAGGAGGGAGAGGAGGAGGAGGAGGAAGGCCGGCGGCCCGCTTGGGCGGCGGGCACCGCCTGCTACATCTGCGGCAGCCCCTTGGCGCCCGGCGGGCAGCACCGCGTCCACGTGCAGAAGCAGGAGAGGAGCTCGCCGGCGCCTTTCTTCCCTTTCCTCTGGCTTCACAGCCCCCCGCCGGGCGCCCAGCCCCTCTCTCCGGCCGGCAGCACCTTGGTGTGCCCCTGCTGCTTCGCCTCCCTCATGCAGCAGTGGCAGAGCTTCGAGCTGGCCAACGTGCCGGTGCTGCAGCGGCTCTACGTGGTGCCCCTCAACGCCGCCGCCGCCGCCGTGGCCCCCAAGGGTTGCCGAGGGCCGAAGGAGGACGGGGCGAGCGCGCCGCCGGCACCCGAGGCTTGCTACCTGTGCGGGGAGGAGTGCGGCAAGGAGGCGAGGCCGGTGGCGGCCAAAATCACCAACGGCAACGCCAAGAGCACCATGCACTTCCCCTTCCTCAGCCTCCTGCCTTGCCCGCCCGGCGCCAAGGGGCTGAACAAGCACTGGGAGGTGAGCAGCTGCCGCAAGTGCTACGGGGTCCTGCAGGACCTGTGGGCCATGTACAGGGCCTGCCACAACGAGGAGCTCATCGCCTCGGTGCAGAGCTTCCTGGGGAGGTACCACCAGGTTTTCTCCGCCGGAGAGCCCGGCGGTTTGGCCGGCCACCCCGGCGGCAAGCCGGGCCCCGGCTCCGTCTGCTACATCTGCGGGGCCGAGCTGGGGGCAGGCAAGGAGTTCCAGCTGAACGTCAACCCGCCGGGGCGCTTCGGGGAGAAGGAGCCCTTCTTCCCCTTCCTCACCGTCTACCCGCCCGCCCCGCGGGCCCGGCCGGCCGATTCCACGGGGCTGGTGGCCACCTGCGTGCTCTGCTACCACGACCTGCTGGGCCAGTGGCTGCAGCACGAGGGCAGGAACTCCCAGCACCCCAGCAGCGCCTGGTCGCGGCAGTACAAAGTGGAGACCTTCGTCTGCTTCTTCTGCCGCCAGGAGAAGAAGCGATGCCTTGGATTAAAAGCGGTGCAGGTGGCCCGGCTCCCCGTCTTCCTCTACACCCTGCGCGTGGCCAACAGCCTGCTGGTGGACGACGGGAAGCAGCTGACCATCGGCGCCTGTGCCGACTGCGGGGCCGTGGTCCTGGCCGGTAAGAGCGTGGCCCCCCCGGAGCTGCTGGCTGCTGCGCCCCCGGCTCTGCTCCCCAAGGTAAGGCGCTGGGCCCCGAAACCTTCCCTCCACACCTCTCACTCCCCACCCTTTCCCCCTGCCGGGACGGTTCTGGCACCGAGCGGGAGGCAGGGTGGGGACACAGATGGATGCTCTCCTTTTGGGTTCAGTCCCAGGGGGGTGAACCTAAGGGATGGGGTGCCTTTAGCAATGAACTTTTGGAGCCGTCAAGCCAACAAGGAACGGATCAAAACCCTTCCAAGAGGCTCGGGAGAGCCAAGACCTGTCCGCTTGCAGAACCATATATCTGCGCCGCTGGCGCCGGCTCTTTTGGAGCCCCGCGCGAAGGAGGTGGGGTTGTTTGTCCTCCGAGGTGGCCAGAACGGAGGAAATCCTGGTCTTGTACCGCCCGCAGTCCGGGATAACCAGAGAGCCGAGGGCGGGCTGCCCGTGCCCGCCGCAGCCGGCATCCTCGGGAAATTCCTCCGGCCGAGGGGAGCGCGCAGCCAGCCTGCGCCGCCGAGGAAACTTCCCGAGTTATCTCCGGTTTTATAGGGCGCCCGAATCAAAGGGTTTCCTCTCGGAGAAACCCGAGCCCTTCCTGCAGCTGGGAGGCTGATGTGCAGGCTCGGGGGCGAGCCCAGCGGGGTTACGCGGGGCGCCGCGGGGGCACCGCCTGGGAAGTTGCGCGAAGAGCAAAAAAGATTTCCCCTGGAGTTCGCCTTTCTGGTGGGACGGGGAAGCTGCTGCTCCTACCCCGAATTTCCAGCTCGTGGGAGCGTGGCTCCTGGAGAGCAGCTGCTCTCTATCTGCAGGCCAGGCCCCAGACCGGGCTCTGTAAAATACCAGCATCCCAAATCCCCAAATTACTTTTCAAAGCCTTTCGGCTCCGTTCGGAGCCAGAACCCCGCGGCTCTCCGAAGCGCTGGCATTTTCTTTAGAAATGCAAAACAGCCCTCCCGAGGCAGCGCTCCTTTGCTCTCCTGCTCTCCCCTGCCCCATTACAAAAATAATTTCCCTGCCCAGGGCCTCGTGGCTCCGTGTCCGGCCGTGCCAGGGGGACCCCACCAGGACCCCGAGGGTCGGCGTGGCCGTGCCAGGATGGCGCAGGAGGTGGGCTTGGCACCGGCGAGGGGAATCCTCTGGAAACCCGTTGCCTTCAGGAGGTTTCCCCTCATCAAGGGGGCCTGATCCGGGCTGCTCATCCATCGGGGTGGCTCGCTCGTGGACGAGGATGGTTCGTTCCCAAGCTCGCCCTCCTGGGAGGCCGCTCCCAGCTGATGCAACTCGCAGCGCGCAGGGCTTCGAGGTGGAGGCTCGCGGGACGCCGGAGCCAGGATGCTTTTGGGGTCGTGCTTATGGCTTTTTTGTCCATCTGTCTGCCTGTCCTGGTGTCTGCAGGAGCTGGTGGCACTCACCCCGTGCTGTCCGGTGGCCGCAGAGGGTTTGGGATCCAGATGAGGGGTGCCCACCCCGGAGTGCTGCTCCAGAAGGGGCCGGGAGGGTACAGGAGGGAACACCAGCGGGTATTTCCCACCTCTGTCCCTGTAGGGTCCCCAGGCCACAGCGTGGGCACGTGGTGCTGGTGGCCGTGCTGGTCCTGAGCGGCTCTGCCCCAGCTCGGACTCCAGCATTTGGTGCTCGGGGATTTCCTGCCCCTTTCCCCTGGAGCCGGGCATTTCCCGGACACGCATCCTCGTGTCCTCGTCCCCAACCCCAAAACTTCCCCTTGGCTCCTGCCTGCAGCCCCGCGTGTGACCCGAGCAGCTCTGCAAAGCTTTTGTGTGGGGTCAGGAGGGGCAGAGGGGGAGGAGGAGGAGGACGCCCGGGGTGTCCTGGGGTGGGGATGCCATTCAAGTCCTCCCTCTTGTTCCTGGGCGTGCTAATGAGCAAATTGAGGGGCTGATACAAGGGCACGGTGCAGGAGCTGCTTGGGGAGGGCGGGCACCGCTTCAGTTTTTGGGGCTCTTCCAAGTCCTGGGGGGCACTTTTGTGGTCCTCTCACCGTCTCCCTCCCCACCTTTACGCTCTTCCCACCCTGTTAACGTGGAATCAGGCAGGATCCTGCTGGACCAGGGGGCTAAACCCATCGCCCTGCCCCTCCTCGCAGCTCTGCTGCTTTTTTTTTTTTACCAAATCTTCATGGTTTTTTTTTATTTCCCATGCCCAGGACGGACACCCCCTGTACCCGG
This sequence comes from Aythya ferina, assembly GCF_964211825.1. Taxonomy (NCBI): domain Eukaryota; kingdom Metazoa; phylum Chordata; class Aves; order Anseriformes; family Anatidae; genus Aythya; species Aythya ferina. Next base: position 2,554,152 of record NC_140308.1, read on the forward strand.
AGCTGGTGGCTTGCTGCTGCCCTGCCCGCAGCTGGCCGACCCCATTGGTTTTGGGTCTGGACCCCAGACCCGGTACTGGGTAACTGCAGCCAGATGTCCCCGTGGAGGTTGGGTCCTTTCTGGGGCAGCTTGGAGCTGCTAACGAGGGAACCCAGCACCCGGAGCTCATTAGGGGGGAGGCAGCTCATTAGGGGGGTGGGCTGGTGCCTCTGCTGCTGGTGGGGAGGTGGAGAGCGGGGGAGGGGGCAGGTCCTGCTCAAGGAGCCTCTCTTGGTTATCTCCAAGCTCCTTGGGGCTGCCACAGCCCCTGCTTTTGGCTTTTGTAGGGTGGATTTGGGTTTGTGGGGCGGATTGGGGTCAGTGGGGCGGATTGGGGTCAGTGTGGGTGTCTGCTGGCTTGCCACCCTCGGTCCCCTCTGAGGTGCGCACCAGGAGAGCGCATCCAGCTCTGCCCCTTGCAAGGGGAATTTGTGGGGCTGCCTCATTTTGGGGGGGCTGCTGCATCTGGGGGGGCTGCGGTGCTGCTGGATGGAGCCTTACGAGCAGCGAGAGCCAAGCAGCTGCAGGGGGAATTGCTCCGAGCTCACCAAAAACCGTGGCTGTGAAAGCCTCGGAGAGAACAGGGCGCTGAGCACCCACGGACCCGAGGGGCCAACGTGGGAGGGGAGAGGGGAGGGGGCTGCTGGCCTCCAGGATGCACGGAGGGGATTCCAGCCCGCAGAGCTGCGGGTTTAGGGGGAGGTGAGCACGGGGGGAAGCTGGAAGGTGCCATAAAAGTGCCATCAAGCTGCCCCGCGGTGCCCCTGCTGCCACCGGCACGGCGCGGGTGGGAGCCGTGTCCCTCCTGGAGATGGCTGGGGTGGATGGGATGGGGGCAGAGACACACGGGACGGGATCAAAACAGCCACAGGGGGCTGGCAGCAGCACCCACTGCTCTCTGCTTGCTGGCTGAACCGTCCGGGGGGCTCTGCACCCCGCTGTGGCTCGGGGAGAGCCGCTCCTGCTGCCTCCAGGTGCTGCCGACCCCGCACCCGGTGAGCTCCCCGGTCCTTAAGAGGCTTTGCTGCCTCCTCTCATCCCCATCCTCCGTCGGATTTCGGAGCACACTGCCTGCTGTCGCAGCAGGGCTCTGCCCTCGGGTCACCGCCGCCACGCGCGGGTGTCCCCAAGGAGGAGCCCGTCCCCAGGAGGAGGAGGAGGAGAAGATTTGGGTCTGGGCGAGGTGAGAGCCTGAGGCTGAGCTTTTCCCTGCTACATTCACAGCTCTGGGGCACGTCGGGGCTTGGCAAAGGATCCCTGGTTCTCGTTGTGGGGTGGCACCAGACCCCAGCCCCACAGCGGTGCGGATGATCCCGATCCCTGCAGGGTTTTGCCCCTTCCTTTAGGGCCGTGCCACGGTAACCCCAAGGGGAGCCTCCAGCTGCTGGGAGCATCCTCCCCCGGCCTTTTAAAGAGGTTTCGGGCAGACATCAAAGAGCTTTCCTGCCAGGTCCTGAGGAGTGGAGGCAGTAAGGATGCTGCGAAAGCCAAGCCAGGAGGCGGAGGGCGAAGCCTGATCCTCCTCCCTGCGCCAAATTCCTGGGGAAGGGCCCAGATCTCCAGGTGCGTGGCAGCAGGAGAAGGGAGAAAAACCTCTCGGGCCGGGTCACGGGCCGGGGACCTCTGTTTTCCGTGCGTCTTTTGTTCGTTTTGAAGCAAACTGGAGAAAAAAAAATCTCCCGGCAAGCGGGTGAGGTGCCAGCACCAGCGGCTGCGCTTTCCCTGCCAAGCTGGCTGCTTCTGCGGCTCCGTGTGCGGGCTGCGGAGGGGGGCACGCACCGGGGTGCTCCTGGGAGCGTGGAGGGGCAGAGCAGGTCTCGCTTTCACCTTTTTTTGGGGCTTTTTTTTGGAGCCAGCGAGACGTACCCTTGGCTGGTTACGTCTCGCGCCGGTTGTGCCGTCGCTGATGGTAGCAGATAAAGAGCAAAACGAGGCCGAAGGGGTTTTGAGCCAACTTTTCGGGGATAAACTCGTGGTGTTTGCAATCTGTGTGTGTGTGAGAGATGTTCGCAGCGAGGCTCGCACCACGTTTTGGTGAGGAAGGCTTTCTCTGGGGGGTGGCCTCGGGAATATCCGCGCCCGGCGGTTTCGGCCGAGGTCTCCGAGGTGGCACCAGAATCAGACCATGACTTCATGGCTCGGGGCACAGCCTCCCGCTGGGTCGCGTTCCCAGATGGCGAACAAAGAAACAAGGCTGGGAAAATGTGCCTCCTGCTTTTTCCTGCCGATGAGGTCAGGCTGTTTGTCCGCACTTGGTGCGCACGAAGCTGGGCTGGAAACCCGCGCCCCTCCGCGCCCCGTCCCGCTGCTCAGCCCCTCTCCAACCCCCCCCTGCTGCCCGTGCCTCGTCACCCCGGGGTGCTGGGGGCTGCGTCTGGGGGCGAACGTCCTTCAGCCGTGCCCGGGGGGGGGGAGAGCAAAGGTTTTTTTTCCTTTGGCTGGCCTGACCTTGCCGTCCCAGCTGTCCGAAATGCCAGCGATCCCGTGCCGCTGCCAGCCGCGGCGTCCTGCGGGCCTCGTGCTGACTCCACAGCTCACCAGCTGGCTGCTATATATTTTTTTTTCTAATCCCTCCTCACCTTCCCTCTCCCTTTCCCAAAAGCAGCAGCAGCAGCAGCAGCGCGGGGGGGGGGGAACCGAACGCTGCCTCTCTCCTCCTGGGACACGTGGCAGGATTTGGAGATGCCCCCTCCCCACAAAGAGCGAGGGAATGGCTCCTTTCTCAGCTTTCCCTTCATCCTCTCCCCCCCCAAAAAAAAATAAGTATCCCCTGCAATCCCCACCACCACCCCGGGAGAGGGAAGGGCCGGGCCGGGCTCCCTTCCCCTGCAGCCGCGGCGGTGCAAACGCTTTCGCAACCCCGGGAGCATCTTGCAGCAGCTCCGGCCCCCTCCCCGCGCCTCCTGCGGAGCCGCCGCCAAGTCGGGAGATGGGGCAGAGGCACGGACAGCTCTGGGACGGACGGACAGATGGACGGACGGACGTTTTGTCCAGGAGCTTGGCTCTGCTCCAGCCCTGGGGGCTCCTTTTGGCAGCCGTGTTGGTGCCAGCAGGAGCCGAGCGGGGGTTTGGGTTGCTCCCCGCTGGCACCCTCGGTGCAGGGACAGGATTTGGGATCTCCCTGGGACCTGCTGGCACCACAGGGCACGCTGTCCCTGCAAAGGGACATCAGACAAGTGGCTCTCACTGGTCCTGTGCTGCTGGGCAGGATCAGGCCAGGTGCTGCCCTTCCTCTCTGGTTGGGGTGCTGGGCCTGGAGGGGTGGCGTGGAAATGTCCCCTGGGTGTCCCACGGCTCTCCTGGGGGGGTTTCCCAGCTCAGCCCAGCTGGGAGAGGGCTTGGCAGGACTAAATCCGGGAGGGTGGTGGCACAGCAGCATCCCCGGGACGGGGGCTGCAAGCTGGGAAGGGGACACCGAGCCCCCCGCAGCCTGGGGGTGGCGTGGCGCTGAGGGTGGGAGCCTTGGGGACGTGGGGGGGAACAAATTCCCTGTTCCCAAAGCCGTGGGGAGGCCCCGCCGAGCTCAGCAGCGCCTTGTGCAGCACGCACAGCCCGGCCCTGGCGTGGGGACAAGGCCTCTCCGCGGGGAGGGGACCGGCGCGCCGTGTCGGTGGCAGGCTCCCAGCCGCGCCGGGCTTCCCTCCGCAGCGAGCAGCTGGAGGCGGGAGCCCTTCCAGCGGCACAATCCTCCCCGGGCCCCAGCCCAGGGCTCTGACAGCTCCGTGTCCCCCCCGCCGTCGCCGAGACGGGCTGTGGAGGCGCCTCCTCGAGCGTGCCTTGGCCGCGGGGGCAGCGGTTCCTCGCACAGGGCTGCGCCGGCGCCGCCTTGCAGCAGGTGCTGGCCCGGCACGGTTTGCTGCGCCACCGCGCTGCTCCTCGCCTGCCCTCCTCGCTTTGCACCCCGATTTTCCAAATCGCATCGTGCCCCGAGCTGTGGAGAGCCTGGTTCTCCGCCCGGTGGCACCCGGGGAGGACGCACGAGGGGTGGCGAAGGCCCTGGGTCGTCAGCTGCAGAGCGAGGCTGGGTCCGAGAGGGGGATCCTTGGCTTTTTTGATTTTATTTTCCTCTTTCTCCCCCCACCCCGCGGTACTGCGAGTGCTGCTGCTGGGCTTTAGTAGCTCTCGGGAGGCTGAAGTCATCTGTTTATGCGCGGCGCTGGCGTGGTCGGAGCAGCAGCTGCCCCAGCTTCCCTCTCGGACCTGCTCTGAGCTGTGCCAGGGCACGGCGAGCACCGCGGCCACCCCAGGCTGGTTTGTGTCGTGTGCTGAGCCCTGTCCCCCGGGGGGACACGTGGTGGCACATGTGGAAAGTGGCTGGGGGTGCCCGCACTGCCCTGCAGCGTGGTGCTGCAGGTGTAGGAGCTTTCTCCAGCTGGAGGACGGCTGAGTTCTGCTTTTAGGGTAAATGCAGACACCCGTGCTGCTTTCCAGGCTGCTCCCGGTTGCACCGAGGACCTGGCTCGCTCCCAGCTGTGCAGCACAGCCCGGCTCGGTCCCGCTGCGTACCGGCGAGCCAAATTCAGGGCAAAACCCTCAGGGTTTGGCAGCGTGCACCAGTGCAGCTCCGTGCCATCGCCCTCCCCGCAGGAGCTCCCGGTGCTGGGCTCGGTGCCTCGGGATTAGCTCGGCCTCCGGCGTTGACTCAGGCGCTGTGCACAAACTCAGGAAATCGCCGTCTGGCCCCGCGCTGCCTCTGCCCCGCGCCTTCCGGCACGGGCGGCCACGGCACAGCGCTGGGGGGACCCACGACAGAGCCCCCCCCCCAAAGCCGGCTGCTGCTGGGGCTCTGCCTGGGGTTAAAGGGCTCTTGGTGGGCTCCGATGGGGGGCTTTGAGGGGGGGCTGCCCCATCCTTTGGTGACTTTGGGTCCGGGGGAGCGGGCCCTGCTGGTGGGGGGCGGCCGCTGTGCCAGCTCACCTGGAGCGCATCCCTGTGCTCCCCCAGCCTGAGGGTTGCTGGGGACATTCCTGACCCGTGGGGACATCAGAAAGGGACATCAGACCCCGCAGATATGAGGGGGGAGAGGGGCGATCCCCTCCGCCGTGCATGGCCAATGGGGGTACCCGGGGACACCTGGCGGCGCGGCCGGCTGGGATGGGCGCAGCGGGGTGGTTTCCAGCTGCTGTCAGCACGGAGAGGACACGGGGGGGCCAAGCCAGCACATCGTTAGCCACCCCAGGAGCCTGCGCAGAGCCCGTGCGGGCTGCCCCCAGCACCTCAGCCCCCCCCCGTGACCCTCCTCGAGGCCACGGCCTGGCACCGTCCCCGGCTCTGCCCCCGGCACCTGCCACCTCCTCCGACGCGGGGCCGGGCGATGCCGCCGGGGTCTTGGCAGGGACCTCGGAGCCGGGAAGGTTTTGGCGAGGTGTCGGCCTCTCCTCTGGAGGTTTGCAGCCGTGGCGGGGCTGCTGGAACGGGGAGGGATAGACAGACGGCCGGGGAGGGCCGGACAGACGGCCGGACAGCTGCGCCAGGCGTCTCCGGTGCCGCGCGGGGTGCGGGGGCGCGCAGCAAACTGCCACCACCAAACCCCATCTGCTCGCAGCACGCTGCTGGAAGGCACCGGGCACCCGAGACGCTTTCTGTCAGATGCTGACCAAGTGCTGGTGATTTCAGCTATTAGCCTGGCCAGGAAGAAATCCACGTTTCTGTATTGATGCGCGCGCGTCTCCCGCCCTCCCTCCTCGCCCTCGCCGCTCCAACAGCTGCGTTTTCTTCTCCTTCTGAGTCCTCCCGAAGCGCAAACACGGCGAGGACAAGGCCCTTCAGTTTGCCCGGGAGGTCCCGTGCCAAGGTCAACGCCACGCAGGGGGGGGGACGGGGCCCTGGGGCTGGCGGGTCCCCGGGGAACCGGGGCCGGAGCCGCCTCCGGCTCGCCTCCAGATGCCCCGGCTGCGGTGTCTCCGGAGGGGGGGCCGAGCTCCCTCCTGCCGTCTTCTGTTTCCAGTCCAGAACATCTGCACAGTAACTAGGAAATCTGGGCTTTCTCCGTGTTCTCAGCCAGGTCCTGTCACTTCTTTCCTCTTCCAGAAAGGGCTTTGGGCCTGGTGGTGGTTGTTTTTTTTTTTTTTTTTTTTAATTCCTCCTTTCCTGCTGGTGCAGTGTAACCTGCTCCTCCCTCGCCGCTCGCCCTGGGTGTCGGGGCCGTGCCTGGTTTTTGCTCCGTGTGTTTGCCGCAGCTGCTGCAAGGGGGAATCGGGGAGCCCCCGCTGATCCCCCTGCTCCTGGCTCTCCTGCAGCCCGGGCTTTGGTTTCCCCATGGGGCAGATCCTTGGGGGTGCCAGGAGCCGTCCCCACTCCTTCTCCCTCAGGCCAAGCCTTTTCTTCCCTTTCATTCCCTCTGCTATTTCCCCTCTCTGCCCTATTTCTGGCCGTGCTGGCCCCCTGCCCAGCACCCTCCAAGCGGAAAGAAGAGCTCAGGGAGTGGGGAAGGAGGACAAAGCCCGTGGGATGCCAGCAGAGGCTCGATCCCAGCTGACGAGAGGGCATTCGGGGCCACCACACGGCCCCGGAGAGCCACGGGGGTCCCCGCCTGCCCTGCGGGGTGGCTGCACGGGGTCTGGGGCGAGCTGGGGACCGGGGGCACCCGGAGGCACCTCGGAGGAGCCGGGTGCCACCGTCTGCTGGCCGGGCACCTGGAGGGGCCGTGTGCCATGGCACCGTGCTGGGGACAGGCGCGCGGCGCTCCCAGCTGCTATTTCTGGCGGCCAGGGGCCAGCTCCCGGCAGCTGCTGCCCTTTTATTTTTAATTCTCCCCCCCGTGGGACAAACGGGGACGGGGAGAGGGACGAGGAATCCCCCTCCTTCCCCCGGTGTGGGCAGCGAGAGGACTTTTGGGATCTTCCCCCGTTTCTGCCTTGCTCCCATCCGAATCCCAAATCCGGATCCCTTCGGTGGGCGACCCTACAAAGAGCGTTGGGTTGGGGTTAGGGGGTGCCGGGGAGGGGGCCGGGGCGGGGGGGGGAGGTCCGGTTTCTCCCTTTCCTGGAGGAATTAGGGAGGCCACATGCTGCCAGCAGCGTTTGGCTGGTAGAGGCAAGCGGAGGCTCCGAGGAGGCGAGCAGGCGTCCGCACAGATGGAAATTTGATCACCCACGGCTCAACAGATTGTTTGATTTATTTTAAAATCAAGCAGATGGCTGCAACAGGAGTTTGTTTAAGTTCAGCTCCGAGCTGGGCCAACGGCCAGGATACTCGAGGGGAGGGGGGGGGGGGCGATAGGGGAGAGGGAGGGGGGGGAGGCGTGCCAAAAAATGCTCAATGGCTTTGGTCAGCAAGCACCTCGCCTCCTCCTCCTCCCCTCTGCCTCGCTGCAGCTCCCTCGGGCACCCCGGCTCCCCCTCGTATCGCGTCCCTGCCTTCATCTCTGGGCTCGGGCAGGCTGCTTTGCCCCTCGCACACACGCCTGCCCTCGGGTTTTCCTCCCTGACTGCTCGGCGGGGTCGGATTCCCCCCCAGCCATCTCTTTGCCCTGCCCCTGTTGCGCTTTTGGGGTGGTTTCGGGGGGTCTCCGGGCTGGAGGAGGCTTCCCGGGGCTTTTCTCCTGTCCCCTTCTCCTCCACGTCCCACGGGGAGCTTGGGGACGGAGCTGGGGTCCCGGCTGGGTGCCAGCGGGGCTGTTCCCACGTGTGGCTGTCCCGCTGCAGAGGGACAGCTGGGTCCCCACGTCCCAAATCAGCGGTGGAAACAGGGCGGGTTATTGCTTTGGGGGTGCTTGGGGCGAGCTGGGGATGCCCCCAACACGCGGCCGTGTCCCCTGCTCACGGCTCCGGCCACGTTTGTGGCCTCGCTGCCATATGGCAGGCAGGGAAGGGGCTGGGGGAGCTGGTGGGGAAGGAGCCTGAGAATCGCTAAAATGCCATAAACGGCCTCATTTAGGGGCACGGGGTGGGGGGGGGCTTCCCATGCTCAGGAGCCAGCCTGGAGGTGACCTGGGGTCCTTGGCACGCGTGGCCACGTCCCCTCGCCCTGCCAGGGCACAGCAGGGCTGGGGATGCTGTCCCTTTTTGGGGACAAGCAGCTGGTGGTGGCCTCACCGGGGTGACCGGGGGGACGCTTGGAGAGCTCGGGGCGCCCTGGGGGTGTCCCTGTCCCATAAAGGGGGGGGGGCTGCGTGCCCCCACCGGGGAGCGGGGTGGGAAGGGGTTAAGGCAGGCGAAGGAAAACAAGAGTGCTGCAGGGCCTGGGTGGCTGACAAGCCAAACAACTGTTTTTGACTCACTGCTGCTGCCTTGCCAAGCGCAATTGCTTCCACATTCCCAGCCCCTGGCTGGAGGGGTGCGCGGAGACGTTGGCTTCTCTGGAGGCTGCGGGGAGGGAAGGGGGATGCCGGGGAGGGGGGTGGCAGCAAGGGGGGGGTGTGTCGGGGGGGTGCCTGGCTCTGCACCGCTTTTTCTCGGCTCTTCTCGCCTTTTTTTTCCCCTCCCCTGTGGAGCAGCACGGGCAGGCAGGGGGGCGGCGATGCTGCCGGGGCCGCTGGTGCCAGCTCCCCGTGGAGCATCCCCTGACCCGGCCCCAAAGGTGGCAGTGGGGTTGGGGAGGGGGCTGTAGGGCACCCCAGGGGTTCGGCTGCGCTGTCTGGGTGCAGTGGGGCAGCAGCAGCCCTCGGTGCCCCCCCATCCTGCTCCTGGGTTCCCGTCTCCGCTGGGGATGGAGCCCCCTCAATCCCCTGGTGTCCCCATTGCTGTCCCCTTAGGGACAGGGCATGACCCCATTACACCCCACACGGTGATGGGGAGCACTGTGGGGGGAGCCAGGCGCAGGAGGGGGTAAATTTGGGGGGGGCAAATCTGCCCCAGCAGCTCCCAGGCTGTAAAATCCCCAGGGCTCCGGGCGCTGGTGCCGTCGTGCTGCAGGCAGCGAGAAAAAAGTCCTTGGAGCCCAGGCTTGGTCGTTGCAGGGAAGGTTGGAGCTTCTCGGGGTTGCTGCTTTGTGGAGTTAATTATCTTCTGAGTCTGCTTTTTTATTATTTTTTTTTTATTTTTTTTGTTCCTTGGGATTATTTCCTTGGCAAAGCAGGCGTCGTTTCCAAGCGCTGAGCTCTGCTCCCTCCGAAGCCCTGGCTGCTAAGGAGGAGATCCTGCTCTGAAAAAAAAAACCAACTCGTCCTCCAAAAAAAAAAAAAAAGCCACAAAACAGAGGGGATTGGGGCGATTTGGGCCGGTTTGGGCTGTTTTTGTGGAGCATACACCTCTTGGGGGGGGGGAGCAGATGGGGCTCTGCAGTCACCTGTCCGCGTTTTGGGGACGTCGTGCCGGGGGTCTGTGGTGCTGGGGGTCCCGCCTGGGGGGATTTATCCACGGGGGATAAACGGGTGCCACCTGGTTGATCTCACCCTGCTGCCGCCCCAAGGAAGGGATTTGGCGAGCCGTGACCCCTCGGTGTCCCCACGTCGAGGCAGAGGGGTGCAGCACCCTGCGTCCCCGCGCTCCCCGTCCCCCCGTGCCACCCTGGGGCTGGGGGGGCACTGTGCTCCAGGCTGTGCCCTGTTTTACCCCCGGGGAAGCTTTTTGGGGTGCGTGCCCCCAGTTTTCCGCTTGCACCCCCTTTTTTAACAGGATGGATGGGCGAGCGAGCAGGATGCGTGCGGGTTTAGCCACCGGGGCGCATCCCAACCTCTGATTCTTCCCCTTGCGCCCTCCCAATGCTCCACAAATGCCAGGGGGTGCCCACGTCCACGTGCGTGCAACAGGAGGAACCTCGTCGGCTCCTGCTCGGGGCACGAGGAGGCAATTCCAGGCCGGGATCCCCTTCCCGAGGCCGCAGCTGGGGCCGGGGAGCAGCAGCAGCAGCAGCGCAGGGGCCGGCTCGCAGCGGCTCTGCCTCCTAATGTGTTTGCAAATCCTCCCCAGCTGAGGGGATTAAAGCCGGCATCTGGCTTGCTTTATAATATTAAAACAAAGGGAGTTGGAGGCGCCATCGACGAGGGAGGGAGGGAGGGAAGGAGAAGGAGAAGGAGGGAGGGAGGGGGCTGCAGCCCTGCTCGCCGAGGTGTAGCTGCTGGGAAAACATCGCAGGAATCCTCGCGCGCCCCTGCCCCAGCCCCAGCCCTTCCCGGGAGCTTTTCCCGGGCACCAAACCAACCCCGAGCGCTCCTGGTGGCGCAGCGGGGACAGCTCGGGGACACTGGGGGCATCCTCACCCCCCCGGCGGTGCTGGGGGTGCCGGAGACGGGTGGGCTGGGGGGGGTCTGGGGTCTCCACGAGCTTTTTGCAGCCTCCCCTGCGCCGCACTCGGAGCAGCAAGAATTCAGGAAGCCGGCGCGCGGCGAGTGCCAAGTCGGGGCTGTACCGCAGCCAAGCCCCTGCTTGTTTTCTCGTCTCGCTGGAGCCAGCGAGTGACCTTATTAGCTGAGGGGGCAGCCGCCTTATTAACGCACATCTGGCCGCGGGGAGGCCGCACAGGCCCCGGACTGTCTCCCCCCCGCCCGGCCCTAACCCCGCCGTACCTTGCAGGAATGCTGCCGGGGGGCTCGCCCGGGGGCTCGCGGGGTGGTGGCGGGGCTGGGTTTGCCGCTGGGGGGGCAGGATGGGGCAGGCGGGGTTGGTAGATTATAATTTGGGGTCGTAATCCGGGGGACGGGGAGGCTGAGGATGTCCCCCCGAGCACAGAGGATGGGCTGGTGGTGTTCCCGTGGGGGCTGCCCCGGCCCCCCTGCGTGTTGCCACAGCCCTTTTCTTCTTTCCTACGGGGCTGGCTCTGCTTTTTGGGGCCCTGTTGGGAAGATTTTGGGGAGATTACCCCGGCGTGGCATCCTCACATCCCAGAGAGCAACCCGGGGTGGGCAGCGCGCATCCCCTGCGCCCTGATGGTGCCGTTCCCCTACACCCCCTTCCCAAAGGGTTTCCCTCGAGCGCACAGCGGCACCAGAGCATCCCAAACCTTCGGGGTCTCTCTGCTGGCTCCCCCCAAACCTGCCCCATCCCCACGGGCACTCACCCTTCCTGCACCCCTGCCTCACCCCATGCGCAGGACGTGCCCGGGGAGCCACCGACCACCCACCCACCACCCTCCTGCTGGCTCCCGGCACCGCGGCGCTTCCTCTCCCCGGCTATAATTATCCCCGAGCCAGGGAATGGGGTGTGGGGGGGGACACCCTAAATCTGCTTCGCCCCGGTTCTGGCGGAGCCCTCGTGGGGTTGGGGCTGGGGAGCGCGGGTGCCGGGCGCCTTGCCCGCGCCTCCGCCGCGCAGGGCTGCCCTTTGTCCCTCTTGGCGTGCTCGGCAGCTCGGCAGCTCTTGGCTTCTCCCTCCTGTTTTGGAAATTCAAAACATTTACAGGGCGGCCCACTCGCGCCCTCCCTGCCACGGAGCGAAGCATTTGGCTGACTCCCCTGCTTTCCTTGGCCGCCGCTCCCTCTTGTTCAAGCTCTGCAGGGCTTTTTCTCCACCCCCACCCCCTTTTTTCTTTTTTTTTTTTCTTTTTTTCTTTTTTTTTCTTTTTTTCTTTTTTTTCTTTTTTTTTTTTCTTTTTTTCTTTTTTTCTTTTTTTTCTTTTTTTCTTTTTTTTCTTCTTTTTTTCTTTTTCCCTTTCTTTTTTTTCCCCTCTTTTTATTTTTATTTTTTTCTCCCGTGGTGTAAGCTCACAAAACGACACGCAGGAAAAACCATCCCTGGGGAGGGCAGGATGCGGCCCCACCAGCTTGCCCCGTGCGCTCCGACCTTGCTCCTTGCCGGGAAGGGCACCCCGTGCCGGGCAGCCAGGGCAGCACCAGGCAGCCCCAGCGCTAATGAGCTCTGCCTGAGCAGCAGGATTAATTAGCTCGGGGTGGGGGGAGAGGCCGTGAGCATCCCCTGGTGCGCCCCGGTGCAGCCCTGGCACGGCGCAGTGCCATCGGGGCCATTGCTGGGGGCTCAGGGGTGCTGCGGGGGCCTCATCCTGCACCCCCCCCAGCTGCAGGTTTCCTGCTGCCCTCCCCAGGGAGCAAAAGGAGCCAAAAAGAGCCAAAAAGAGCCACGTTTCTTCCCGAATCAGCGCCGTGGGGCCGAATGGGGAGAGGAAATCCCCGAGCAACCCAGCCACTGGGAAGGCGCAGGAGCTGTGCTGGCTCCTGCCCGCTGCTTTTTCCTCTTTTTCCTCTTTTTTTTTTTGCACCAAAGCACGTGGAGGGGAGGGATGCTGCGGCGTGTTTGTCCCTGTGGTGTCACCCCCCCCAGGGATGGGAGCTGAGGATGGCACCGGGATGTCCCCCGTGGGGTCTGAAATGGCCCCGATGGGGACGGGGTGGGAGCAGGGTGTGGGTTTTTTGGGGAGGGGGGGTGCCGGGGGGGTTGGGCCCCGAGGGGGCGAGCGGGGACGTGGTGTGGAGGCCTGGAAGGTCGCGGGGACGCGGAGCTGGAGCTCGGAATTAGCCGCTAATTGCGCCGTGCCTAATTACAGGGAGCGAGCAAATCACCGCGGCGCTTCAGAGAGCGCCTGACACGGAGTAACGAGGATAATTAGCAATCAGGCAGGAAGCTGCCATCCCGCACGCCGTCCCCACAAGCCCTGGGGAGCGCCCCCCCCCCTCTCCAGCCCCGCTGCCTCCCTCCCCACTCAGTGCGCTCGGGGGCTTCTGTCCCCATGTCCCCACGTCCCCAAACAGGGCACCTGTCCCCTGAACCCCCCTGAACCCCCCTGAACCCCCCTGAAACCCCACGGTGACACAGAGGGTGGCACATAGACAGTGGCTGTGCCCCCCCGAGGAAAAAAAAACCCTTTTGGCTCGCCGTTTTTTTTTTTTTTTGGGGGGGGCAGCAGCGGCTCGAGGCGCACCGTGCGCTGCGCGGTGCCGGCGCTGCATTAACGCTGCCTGTCGCTAGAGCGCACCAGCAGCATGCGGTGACACCCGCCAGGGCCACCTGCACCCCCCCTCGACACCCTTGGGTGCCCTCCAGCAGCGGGGCAGGATCCGTCCTCCGGGCCTCCGACCCCATTCTGGGTCCTGGTGCCCCCCCCGGATATGCTGGGGGTCCCAAATTTGCTCCCCGTGGCATCACCCGCGGCACTCCGGGATGGCAAGGAGCGTTGTCCTCTGGATTAGCCTCGCCTTGCAGTGCTGTCCCCTCATTTTGGGGACACTTTGCAGCCTTTTGGGGCTGGGCCGTGCTGGGGGGGCTCACACCACAGCCCCCAGCCCCGTGTTTTTGGAGGAGCATCCTCAGGGCATCGCCACCCCCGTGGCTTCCAGCCCTCTCCCCGCCCGTGCCAGCAGCTCCGTGCCCCCCTCCTGTCCCCTCCTGCCACCGGGGGTGACATGGGCAGGCAGGGGGCTCCGGGGGGCTCTCACTGGGCACAAAAATATCCAGCCCCAAACGCCCCCCCCAAGGCATGTGATGTTTTTTTTGCGGTGGTTTCGCTCCAGCTCCTGCTTTCCCCAGCCCTTCGGGGCCTCCTGCAGAGGTCTCCGTGGGGACAGCGCCCGTCCCCAACCCGGCACCCATGGGGACACCCCCTCTGCCTCCCTCCCAACCCCTCCTGGGGGGGCGTGGGGTGATTTTGAGGGCAGCTCCCCCCCCTTTGGGGCTGCAGGCACCCCAGGGATGGGTGCGGGTGCCGGGAGGGGCAGGACAGAGACCACCCCCAGCAGCCTGTCCTACGTGCACGTCTCCTTGCCTCCTCGACGCCTTTTTTTTTTTTTTTTTTCCCCTTTTATCCCCCCCCCTCTTTGAGCAGCTGCTCTCTAATAAGCTGTTAATGATGATACAGTAAGTAGGAGCGGAGAGTCCTGCGGGAGCTGCCACGATTTGTGTAATTGGTCTCGGAGGAGACAAAAGTATCTAATATTTACATGCCGGTATTAGTCCCCCGGGAGCGCTGTCTGGGCTGGCACGGGGGGGGGTTTTAGGGTCGGGTTGTGGGGGTGGGAAGCAGCTCCCAGCCTCAACCTGTCTGCTCCCAGCTGATGGCTCATGGATGGGAATTGGGGGGGGGGACACCCTGTGCCACGCTGCTGGTCAGGCACAGGGGTTATGGGGGGGCTGGAGGGGTCCCCAGAGCCTGCCCGGGGGTGCTGAGCATCCCCACGGCTCAGCACCCGGCGGGGTTTTGGGGAGCAATGGGGGTTTTATGGGGCTGCGGGGCGGAGGGAGGGTGCCGCGGCTCGGGGGCGCACGGAGGAGGCAGGAGCAGGGGGGTTTTTCCCCCCGAGGGGGGGGATTTGTGGGGCTTTGTGCGGGTTCCATATGGGCCCGGATTAACGGCGACGGGTTCCATATGGGCAGATTAGCCAGGCATGGCCGGGCTGCCGGGGAGGATGGGGAGCCCGTGGCTGTGGGGTGCCCCAACACGGGCAGGTTTGGGGCAGCGCTGGTGTCCCTATTGGAGAGCCACGGGGCTGGCTGGCTGCTGGCAAAGCCGCCTGTGGGGTGGCCTTGATATTAGGGGAAACTGAGGCACGGAGGGGCTGGGAGCAGCCCCCCTCCAGGCAGCCCCGTGCCCTGCTGGAGTTTGGGGTCAGCGTCCTCACCCCGGTGCCACCGGGGCTTTCCCCCATCCCCTGGGACCTCCTAAATGTCACGGCCCCTAAATGTCACATCCCCAAGGCTTTAGGATGCGCAAAATTTGGGGTGGCAGCCGGGACGGATCCTGCTCCATGGGGGTGCTGAGCGCATTAGGACCAAGCTGGGGCCGCGTCCTTATTCCCCCTGCACCAAGCAGAGGACGGGGACCCGGGGGGGTGTCCCAGCACACGCCCCATCCCCGGGGCTCTGCGTTGGAGCCCAGCACCTCGCCGTGCCCCCGCGGCCCTACAGGATTGTGCCCCCCCCTCCTTTCCCAGCCAGATTCCCCCTTTCCCATTGCCGTGGCAACCCCCGGCATGGCAACGCGGAGCCTTCGGCAAGGGGACGTCTCGCATGTGCCCTCCCCGTCCCCAAGGTCCCCAAGGTCCCCAAGGTCCCCAAGGTCCCTGGGGTCCCTTTTGGGGTGAGGAGGATGCTGGGGCCGCTGGCACAGGTGGCCACGGGGCCGTTTTGGGGGATCTGGTGCCAGATCTGGTGCTGAGCCTGCAGGATGAAGGGCGCAGCGCTGTGCGAGGCGTAACGCCGCGCCCGAGGTTTGTTTGGGGTGGCACCCGCCTCGTCCCGTCCCCATGGATTATTTGGGGGCTTGGGGGGGGGACAGCACGCCGAGGAGCACCGTGTGGCCATCCCACAGCATCCCCATGCCTTGGGGACGTGTGGGTGTCACCTGCCCCGTGCAGGAGCAACGGGGTTTGCAGGGGGTCCCACGGTGGCACCGGGCCACACTTGTGCCATTTTGGGGACAGCGGGGGGGCACTTGGGGACGTGGCACCTGGGCGCTTTGCCCCTTTTGCTGCTGGTGACCCTAGTGGCCGTGCATCCACCGCCTCATTTTTGGGGACCCTGTCTCGATGTCCCCCCTTCCCGTGGGGACATCCTCTCCACGGGGAGGGCTCCTGCAGCCCCCAACACCATTGCCACGGGCTCCCCAGCACCCTGGGCACTCGCGGGTCCCCGCTGCCCCCAAAAAGTGGAGGCCGAGCCTCTGCGTCCCCGGCCTCCCCCCGGCCTTTTCCGACACTCCCTAATCCCCGGCGCTGCTGCTGCCACCTCCCCGGTGCCGGGAGCAGCTGCTCCAACATCCCCGCACTGGGTAAACAGGGACCTCACTGCTGACCCCCCCCCCGGCCCCATATCCATGGGGTTAGGAGCGGGGTGGCTCTCTGGGCACGGGGACGAGGCGCAGGTCCCCGTGTGCCCCCCCCTTGCCTTTTTGTCCTCGGTTTTGCCTCGTCCTGTGCGCCCTGCTGGCACCGTGTCCCCCCCAGTGGTGCGTGCTGGGGGGCTGTTTATTGCCCCCTCTGTGCCCTGTGTGTCTGGGTTTTTTTTTTGGGGGGGGAGCGTCCCCCCCTCGCCTGCGTCCCTGCCTCCCGCGTTATCTGCTCAATCTGCTAAGCAGGGGAATCGCTGCGGCCGCCATCTGTGAGCCTGCCAATAATGGGATTAACTCCTTCCCCCGGCTGGGGCCGAGCCCGCCTGCGTCTCGGGCAGCCCCTTCCAGCACCCCCTCCTTGCTGGGGACACTGGGGTGATGGCCCCGGGGTCACTGGGCTCCCTGGGGACCCCCCCTCCAGGCTCTGCTCAGTGTCGGGGTGGGCTCTTTTTGGGGGATTTAGGGCTGGGACCCGGCGGTGGCTTTGGCGAGGAGCTGTGGGGCCATCCTGCACCCGGCAGGGCGCCTTTTTGGGGTGTTTTGGGGAGTGGGGGGGGAAAATAACAGGAAAATCCTTGCAGAGGGTTGTGAGGTCGGACACCGTGCCCTCATACATCTCCATACAGTATTGGCACGGGGGCCACCTCCTGCCTGCCTCAGTTTCCCCTCCTGCCACATCAGCTCCATTTTTTGGGGAGGGGGCACAGGCTGAGCCCCCCGTCTGCCGGCTCCATGCGTGGCCACGTGCCCCCACCCCGATTCAGGAGGATGCTCCTTGAGCCCCCCCGGGTCCGGGCAGCACCCCAGAGCCGCGGCACGGAGCTGGGACGTGGGGGGGGGGCTCTTTTGGACGCCCCCAGCCCCATCCCACCAGGTTCGGGTCTGGCAGCCCCCGCTAATCCTCTTAGGCTGCACCCGGAGCAGCTGGCGAGGCTGCAGCCAGGACCCAGCCTCCCCTCCCAACAGGTGCCCCCCGGGACCCCCCCCCTCTTGGCCGGGGCTCGGGGTTCTCCCCCCCCCCACCCCCTCCCCATGCCGCAGGCAGCCCCCTCCCCGCGCGGCCGGCCCGGGAGCGCTCATTAATTATCTAATCTTCCCTTTATGTTTAATTTACAGCCCCGCGCGGCTCTGGCCATATGCTGCTTTTGTTGTGTCTGGCTCTTTGTTGTGGCAGGCAGCGTTTGCTGCCCAGACCCCCCCCCCGCCAGCCTTTGATCCCCCCCCCCCTTTTATTTCTCCCCCCCCCCTCGTCCTCCCCAGCGCCACCCCGCAGCCACCCCAGAGGCACCTTGGCGAGCCCCCCGGGGCGGGGGGGGGGAGGCGATGCGGGGAGGGGGGGTAAGTGCCTTTTTGTTGCTTATTAATTTTCCCTGCCCCCCCCCTCGCCCCCTTTCCCCCCCCACACCTCCCTCCCAAGCCCGGCTCTCGCCGGCAGCTCCAGATTTGCCGTGCGCCCGTGCCGCCGCCGCGCCTCCTCCCCGCTCTGCTGCCTCCAGCGGGGCTGCCTGGGGGTCACCGCTCGTCCCCGCGCCCCGCCGGGCTCTGCCACGCAGGTAGGTGCCGGGCAGGCACCCCCCAACCCTCCCCAGGGGTTTTGGGGGGGCTCCGTGCCCCCCCCTCGCTGAGGATCCGTGCTGGGGATGGAGGGACGCAGCCCCTCCAGGACTTGTTGCGCGCCCACTGATGCACCGGGGGGGCCCCAGCTCCAGGGGGGGTGTAGGGACGTGGGTTCCCGTGCCCACCCCCCTGCTGGGTGCGAGCCCACGGGGGGGGCACGGCGATGGAGCCCCCACGTGTCCCCACCCCGCTGCGGGCACCCCGCTTGGCAGGGCCCCGCGCAACTCGCTGCGAAGTTTGCAAAGTGCTGCCGGCGCGTCGGGCGATTTTTTTTAATTATTTATCAAAAAAAAAAGGAAAGGAGCAGCAAAATGGTGCTGGGGCACGCGGGCAGGCCCGGCTGCTGCCTCCCAGGGTGCGCCCGCGGTGCTGGGCAGGGCAGGGTGGGTTTGGCAGGGCAAGGGGTGGGGGTTTGGGTCTGGCTTTTTGGGGGAAATTGCGCTCGGGAGGCAGGCGCAGGGGCTGGGTGTGTTTGGCAGGCTCCCTGTGCAGTGCAAAACCCTTTTTATTTTTAATTTTGAGGGTGTTTGGGGGGAAGAAACTTCCCTCCTGTCCCCTCCGGGCGCTCGGCCAGGCGCGCTCAGCACCGAGGTGGGAGCAGCCGGGTCCCCAGGGGATGCTCAAGGCTGGGTGGCCCCGGCAGTGCCAGAGGAAGGATCCTTGGCAGCCCGGGCTGTGCGGGCGGCCCCGCGGCCCCTCGGTGCTGCCTGTGGGTGCCGGCGTGGCCGGGGGGGTGCTGAGCTTGCCAAACCACGGGCTGGCCTCAGCCGCCGGGAGCCAAGCTCCGGGCGCACGCAGGCGGCGCTACGTGAGGTCACCGCGACCGCCGGGGAGGTGGCCCTGCCAGGGGGAGGTGGCCCTGCCAGGGCGAGCTGGCTCCACGCCGGCTCCTCCGTGCTGGGAGCCACGAGGAGGTGGCGGGGGCCAGCTCCGGGGGGTGGTGGAGGAGCGTGGTGGGAACAAACCCCCCCTTTCACGGCCGGGGCGCACCACCACGGCACGGCACGGAGGGGCCCGGGCGCATCCCCAGGGGGTGCGGTGGTGGGATGGGGTCTGGGAGCGGGGTGGGGGCACCCCTGCTGGCTCCCCGTGTCCTGCCCGATCCCGAGCAGCCCCCGTGTCCCTGCTCGCTGTCTCTGCACGCCTGCAGGAGCTGGTTTGCCTCCAGCTGGGCGGCTGGAGCAGAGGAGGGGCTGTGCAGCCGCTCGCGGCAGGTGGCCGCTGGCTCGCGGGGGTCCGTCCCCATCCAAAGCCCCCCCCGTTTCCCTCAGTCCCTCCCCGCTTGCCAAGCAGGACTCCAGGGCTCCCAGGAAATGGTTTTGCAACGCGTGTTGCAAGCAGCAGCCCAGCTCCGAGGCCACCTTCCCACAGGGGGAGTCCTTCCAGCACCCCCTCTGCGCACCCCTGGGTGCTGAGGGCGCAGAGGGGGAAACTGAGGCAGCGGGGCAGGAGGCAGCCGGTGCCCAAAACGGGGAGAAAACAGGATTCTTGGCGCTGCCGCTCGCTCTGCCCGCAGGCGAGGGTTGCTCTTTGCCTCTCCGTGCCGGCACCGCCCCAGCCCGAGCCCCGCGCTTCCCCCTTGGGTTCTCGGCGATCCCTCGCGGCGAGGACACCCCGGGACCCGCTGCCACGTCCCCGCGGGGCTCTTTTCGGATCAGCCCCCCCCCCCGGGTGCCGGCTGCTTGGTGAAAGGGGCGATTGTTCGCCCCCAGGGGGTGCGGCAGGCTCCGGCGCTGTGTGTGGCCGGGCTGCGGGGCTGGCTTTGGCCCCCTGCCCGTCCCCGTGCCCTTTGCCAGAGGCAGCTGCTTGCGGGCACCGCTTGGCTGCCGGCCCCCCGCCAGCCCTGCAGCCTCGGCCGGATGGCAGGATGCGTGCGGCAGCACCCGGGGCCGCTGCCACGGCTGTCACGAGTTCGCAGCGCCCCGACCCTAAAAGCAGAGAGCCTTGGGGGGAGCTCGGAGGGGCTGCGGCGCGGCCAAAAGTCCCCCTGGGGAGGCACCCGGTGGCTTCATCCCTGCGCGAGCGACGCGTCAGCGCTGAAAGCCCCTGGTTTTCCACCCTGCTTCCCCCTCCCCATGAATTTCGGAGGTTTTGGAGGCGCGGGCATCACCCCCGGGGGGCTCACCGTGCGCCCCGCAGCGTGTAGGGCGGCGAGGTGCCCCGTTCCCTGGCTGCCCACGTGTCCTTCCCCTCCCGGCTCGCTTGCCAGCTAATGGCTCGGCTCCTTCCTACGGCTTTTTAAGCGCCTAATGGTGCACGGGGCTAATGGGGCGGCTCCCTCTGCTCGCCCGTGCCCCCCGGGAGATGGATGGGGCCGGGGCCCTGGCGCTGCCCGAAAGGATGGGGATGAGGACGGGGCCGTGCGGGGCCGGGAGCGGGTGCCCGGCCGCCCGCCTCTCCTGCCGCCTGGGCTGCTATTTATCACGGGGTGATCAAAATCTATTTCCAGCGACCTCTTGGAAATGGCCCTCGTAAAAGCAGGCGGCAGCAGGCGCAGGCAGACAGCGGGGAGGGGAAAATCGGCGCTGCTGCTCCTGCTCCCGACCCCGGCGCAGCGCCGGCAGCCGCCCCCATCCCGCAGCTGCCCCTGGGAGCCTCGAGCATCCCTCCCGGGGCTGCAGCATCCCTCTGCGGGCATCCCTCCAGCCGGTCCTGGAGGATCATAGGATCATGACCCAAGCTCTGCCGGGTCACCCAGAGCCCCCCGTGCGCCCCTGACCCCTCTGCACCTCCGTGGAGCTGCTGGCAGCCCCGTGTCCCCTCCCCAGCTCGGGACCACGCTGTCCCTCCTCCTCCAGCCCCGTCCCCTCGGTGCTGATAGCCGGGTGCTGATTCAGCCGTTTCCCTCCCACCGCTAATTACTCAGCCCCTCGCAGAGCCCTGGCCATAAATTCTGTGGCGGGAGGGGGCTGGGAGGCAGGGAGCCTCCTTGGCTCTCTTCCTCGCTGCCCCGAGCAGGGACCTGTAACCCGGTGCCATTCATCGGCACGCTGCGCTGGCCCCCATGCACCCCGGCAGGACCAAACCCCTGAGTTTCCTCCATCCTCCCCACCTGGTTTTTGGGGTGTAACCCCCCCCCCAGTATCCCTCCTCCCTGCCCTGTGACCCTCCTGTCCCTGTGTGTCGCTCAGCCCAGCTCTCCCCAAACACTGGGGCACCCTTGGTGACCCTACAAACCCCCTGTGCCCCGGGCACTGCCTGCCTCCAGCATCCTGGGGGGGTGCTGGGGGGGTGCTGGGGGCACCCTGGCGGGGCTGGGGGGGTTGGATTTGCTCTCGGGGCTGGATTTGCTCTCAGGGCTGCATTTAATTGCACCCTGAGCTAAGGGCATCCTGCCCTGCCCATGTGTCCCCCCCCAGGACTTGGTGGCATAGAGAGGGCCCCTGGTGTCCCCACTGGTGTCCCAATTTGTGTCCCAAAACCCCAAAAGCCGTGACTTGTGGGCTGCCCCATTGGGTGGTGATGGCTTCGTGCTGGGCACCCTAATGAGGGCCAGCTGGGTGTTTTTGGGGTGCTGGACCCGGTTACCCAGGGCCCTCTCGTCCCCTGGGATGCCTGGGGTGGTTTCACTGCTGCGCCCTGCCCGGGTGCCGTGGGATTTGGCCTTTTGGGAATGCCCCGAGAACCTGAGCCGCCGTGGGGCGGGTGGGATTTTCCAGGCTGAAAAGCCCCTTTTTGGGCAGCCCGGGCAGGTATTTAGCGGGGCAGGGAGCCCCACAGGGACAGGACGGTGGCCGCAGCCTGCCCGAGGCTCCTGGGCTGGAGGTGGGTGAGCTCGGTGCCGCCGCGTCCCCGCGAGGAGGATGGGGAGCACGGGGACACAGCAGGTCCTGAGGTGGGACCTCTGGGGACAGCTGAGGCTGGGAGGGTCCCTGATCCATCCAGGGCGGGTGGATCTTTCTCACCTGTTTACTCTGGAGCCTAATGATGGCTGGGAGAGCACCTTGGTGGATTTAATAGGGTCGGTGGTGCGCACAGCCAGCTCAGCATCACATCTCCGTGCGGGGCTGGGGTGCCCACACCTTCCCCTGCCTCAGTTTCCCTGTGAGCAGGGCGGAGGGGACATTTCCCAGCCTGGCAGACATCGGAGCTGTGTCCCCATCCTGGGACAGGGATTGGGGATCTGCCCCTGCCTTGGGGTCCCATCCTGCCCGGCCACCCTGGGGTGCGGGGAGTGGGCTCTGTGCACCGGGGGGGCAGCACCCCTCGTGCCCTGCCACCAAACGGGAGCAGGGGCTCGAGGAAACCCGGGAGCGAGCGGCTGCGCCCTCCCCTTACCTCCCCCTCTCCATCACCTCCCCGCTCGCTCGCTCACAAACGTCTGCTCTCGCCAAAAAAAAAAAAAAAAAAAAAAAAAAGGGAGGAAAAAAAAAAAAAAAAAAAAAAGAAGTGACAGGGGTCGTCTCAGTGCTTTCCACATGACCTGCCCGGGAACAGAGGACGTCTTTGTTAATCCGCCGAGCTGTCAGTTCAGCCTCTTCACAAAAGGCATAAACCACTTATTGCCGGGCTCACCCCTGACCCCGGATCCGCCTGCGCGGCCTCCATTGTGCCGCCTCGAGGAAGCTGGCAAACAATTTGGGCCGCTGCTCCCCTCCCCTCCCCTCCCCTCCTCTCCCCGCCGGCGGCTGCCTCCCGCCCCGCCGGCCGCATCTGCGCGCCCGCCACCCCGCCTGGCAGCTGCTGCGAGGGGACGGGGGCTGCCACAAAGGGGACCCCCCCCCCCAAACGCACACACGCGCGCACACCGGGCTCTCCATCGCGCTTTTAGGGGCTGCCGGAGCAGCTGGCTGCAGCCCCGGGGTGCTGAGCGGGGCTGGGCGCTGCGCCCCTCGCTTCCAACCCCGTAAGGAGGGGGATCAAAGCTCCTTAGGGCCCCCGGTTGGGACAGGTTGGGACGGTGGCTTTAGGGAAAGCCGCTTAGGGCCGGGCACAAATAGCTCTGCCTCCCGTGCCACTCGGGGTTGGAGAGGGTTGGGGTGATGCCGGCACCCCCCCGACCTCGGGGTGCTCAGCTCTTGGTGCTGAGCCCTTTTTGGGGGTGGTATGGGGGTGCTGAGCACGTGCTGGTGCCGCGTCCTTCTTCCCGGTACCCGGAGCCCGCTGCGGGGCCGGTGCGCGCGGGAGCAATTAGCCGCAGTCACTCGGGGGCTATATATAACCCAAATTGCTGCCTGCAGCTCGTTAGCGAGCTGTCACGGGCGCTGTGGCTACGGCGGGTGACATCATGTCACCAGGGGGGGGGACACACGGGAGGGGGACAGCAAAGGGATGGGGGTCCTTGGGATGGGGGCACGGCCGTGCCGGGGTTCGGGATGGGGTCAGGGCGGGTTCCTTGGGTGCCACCAGTGTGGCACTGGTGTCCCTCTGTCCCCTGTCCCTTCCCGTGCAGGTGGGGATGAGCGTGGCCCCCCCGGGGCATGAATATATTGTGTGGGATCACGCCCCGGCGTCCCGCTGGCGCTGCTGGAGGGCTCGGTGCTAACCACAGCCCCCCCCGTGACAAATGGGCCCCGGCCGTGCCCACGCGGGCACCGTGCTGTGCTGCAGGCTGCCCGCTGGCACCGCCGTGCCATAAAACGGGGGGGGGGGATCAGGGGGGTGCTGGTGATGCTCAGCATCACCCCCTGCATCCCATCGCTGCCGGGGACCACCTGGGTTGGGCACGTCCCCACCTGGGGAAGGGTTAACGTCGCCGGCGTCTCCTTCTGGCGCCTTTTGTTTCTTTTTTTTTTTTTTTTTCTTTCTTTTTTTTTTTTTTTTTTTTTTTATTCCTTTCCCCTTTTTTTAATTACGGGTTAGCGCGGCGGTAATTGCAGGTTCCAACTTTCGGCGAGCAAACACGGCTGGGAAACTTTAAACACGGCGCTGGGCGCTCAGCACCGGGCTCCGGTCCCCCCACAGGGTCCCCGGAGAGCGCAGCGGGGCCGTGCCGGCGCTGAGCCACAGCGGGAGGGGGGCATCTTGAGGCTCAGCCCGCTTTTTGGGGAAAATCCTCGGCTTTTCAGGCCTCAGGAGGAGGAGGGAGGCGGCGACTTCCTGGAGGGAAGAGCAGCTGAAACCGTCTGGCCTAACAAGTGGCTGGGGCTGCGCTGAGGGCGGCAGTAATTGCGCTGGGAGGCTGCCGGCTTGCAGCGATAAAGCCCCAGCGTGAGCTGGAGGGCTCGGCGGCTCCGCCGACAAAGGGAGCCGGGGGGGAGCCTGCTCACTTCAGCCGTAAACACTCCAAATGCCTTTTTATTTTTAGTGCAGCCTCCTCGCACGGCGGCGGCGGCGGCGGTGGTGGCGGGGGGAGGATGGCTGCGGGGATGCGGGGGGCTCGGGGGCGGTTTGCGCCCCGCAAGCCTGGCGCTGCGGCTTGGAGCTGCCTGCGGCACCGCTCCCTCTCCACGCCGAGCCTCCTCCTCCTGCACCCAGCCCTCAGCATCCCCTGCAGGCTCAGGATGAGGCCCCCTCCGCGCCCATGCAGTGCTCGGGCGTCCTTGCTTGCAGGGTTTTGGGTGCAAGGTTTGGTGCCCGGTGCCAAAAGGCACCGCGGGTGCTGCTGCGCCCATGCCGGGGCTCGCCGAGCTCCGGGGTGGTTGGTGCCAGCCAGATTTTGGGTGCCTGGGGGGGACCTGGCGGTGCCGGGGAGCCCCGTGGGAGGCGTCACGGCTGCGCCCAGCCACCCGCCCCAGCAGCAGGTGAAGCTCAGGGGAAGTGGAACGGGGAAGCCGCGCTTTCTGGTGTCCCGAAGGCACAGGAAGCGCGCGGCTGCGTCACGGCACGCGGCAAATCGCTCGCCCCACAGCAGCCCTGCGGCGCCACGGCCCTCCTGGGGCTGGGAAGCAGCACGGCTCCGGCATCCCCACGGCACAGCGGCGTGGGCTGCGTGCTGCCCCTGCGCTCACCCCCTTTGCAGTGCTGTTTTTGCAGCGCTGGCACCCCCGAGCTGTGGTGCGAGCCCTTTGCTTCCCCTCTCCGTCACCACCGTCCCCAGAGCCGTGCGGTGCCGCAGGTATTTGGGCCGGTGACGGGCGCAGGAGGAATGCGCCCTCGGCCAGGGCACGGGGAAGGACGGATGCAGGGATTGCTGCTCCCTGCCCTTGCCTCTCCTTATCCCCTCCCCGAGGCCGTGTTGTGACCCGGCTCCAGGTCTCCCTGTTGTTTGCAGAGAGGTTCTGCGGGTGGAGATCTGGTGGCAGAAGTGGCACGGCGGTGTCGGGGGGAGCTCCCCGTGGGTGCCATCCTCGCCGGCTCTGCTCTGAGGCTTTTCTCCCCACCTTTTATCACCCACAGAATCACCACGACGCCTTCCTCCGTATCCCCTGGGCATGCCTGGCAGGGGCAGGGCTGCAATTGCTCGGTGTCACTTTGGTGTCACCTCTCCATGGACGTGAACCCTGCCTGGGGCCACGACCGGGTCCCCAGCGGGGCTGTCTCAGGCTCCCCTCCTGCCTCAGGGAGGTTTTGCTTCACCCCTCTGCCCACCCGGACCCCCTCACCTCTGCCCAAGCACCTCGGGGTGCTGCTGAGCGGCCGAGCCCCCAAATCAGCCCGCTGGCCTCTTAATTGGGAGCGAGACTTTGAGGACACGGCCAGGGAGGAGGCCCCCCTCCGAGAGGGGCTGCTGGGCGGCTTTATCTGGGCGGACAGATCCCTCCTAATTGAGCAGATATTCCATGTTCGCAAACAGATGGCTTCTTTGCATCAATTATTCCTTATCTGGGGAGCCGGGGATGATTTGCTGACAGATAGCGCGGGGTGAAGCCCAAGCGAGGAGGAGGCTCGTGCTCCGCGCCGCCTCTTGCCCGGGGCTCCGGCTGCTCCCTGGGGGGTCCCGGGGGGTGCAGACACCGATAGAGGGGGGGTCCCGGGTGCCTTTTGGGCAGGCAGCACCCGTCCCAAAAGGTGGGTTTGCATCTTGGCATCTCCTGGTAGGAAAAGAGAGGGGCTCGGGGCTCCCCGGGGAGCAGGATGCACCCGTGTCCCCCAAATCCCCCTCCCCACCTCGCCCCGGCTGCTGCTCCCCCGTTGCTCAACGCTGCTGTGACGCATGACCGGGGATGATTAATGTTAATTAATGATTAGTTCCTCTAGGTATCAAAGAGTGCCTCAGCCCTCTCCCTTGCCCACAGGTAGGGGATTGCTGCGGCTGCACCCCCGGGGATCCGGGGCTTCGCCTGTTTTTTTTCCCCGGGCACATCTCCCTCGCGCAGGGCAGCACTCGGGGGGCTCCTGGCACCGCTCTCAGCTCTTTCGGGGTGGGGACTGCTCCCTGGGCTTGTCCCCTGCTCGTTTCAAGAGCCTCTTTCTATTAATCCTCGGGAAGGGAAGGAGCATCCCGGGGCAGGCGGTGGCACGGCGCCAGTTGGAGCCAGCGCACGGTGCCACTCGAGGGCTCGCGGGAGGCGTCGGGCGCTGGCGGCTGCGCGGCGCTGCCATATGGATCCCATAAATTAAACCTTTCCAGGAAGCAAGCGGTAAATTTATATGTCTGCTCACATGTGTGGCTTGTTGAGGCTAAGGGCTTCCCAGCAAAATTCATGTGCCATCCATCTCACTTAGGCTCTCCGGGTTTATAGGACTAATCCTGAGAAAAAAAAAAAAAAAAAAAAGAAAAAAAGACAAAACCAACAACGGGATCGACGTAAAATCCCCACCACCTGCACCTCTGGTCCCAAAACCGGGTGCTGTGGGGCAGGAGGGGATGTCACCCACCCCGGTGGAGCACCGTGCCCCGTGTCCTGCCGTGCCAGGAGCTGTAGGATTGCTGCCCAGTGTGGATGCAGCACCTCGGGGATGTTTTGCCGGGAGCCACGGGGGTCGCCGGGCGCGAGCAGCAAACCCCGCTCACGGCCCCGGAGCGAGCAAAAAGCAACAGATCTCCTTTTATTTTATTTTATTATTTTTTTTGAATGTTTATTTTCAGGGCTGCGAAAGCCACTTTGGCAGGGAGCGAGGGCGCTGGGGGTGTGAAAACCCCGTCCCCACCGTTGGCGGCGCGGTGGCCTCCCCGCAGCCCGCTGCCGCCTCTCCCAGCAGGAAAGGCGAGGGGGAGTTGTTGATCCCGGGTAAACACCGGCCGCTTGAGTAATCGGTAGCAGCCTTCCCGGCCAGCTGCTGCTCGCCGGCAGAGGGGACGCCGGCTTTGATTCATGGCCCCCCCCCGGCCCTCCCTCTGCCCTCCCCCTCGAAGCCTTTTCCTTGTCTCCAGCTGTAGCCCCGCGGCGCGCGGCTCCCCGCGCCGGCCACGTGCATCTGCCGCCAGGAAAACAAAAGCATCCCCTGGCCCCGTGGCCCCCGTGGCCCTCTGCGTCCCCGTGGCCCCGTGGCCGTGCCCCCAGCGCTGAGCCGTGTCCTGCTTTTCTTCCAGGCGGCCCCCCCTTCCCTCGAGACGCCCGTCGCCAAGCCTGCCACCGCCGAGCCCCGGCACCGGCTGCTGGGCACCAAGGAGAGCCCAGGCGCAGCCCCGGATCCCGGCCCTGAGCGCAGCCAGAGGACGGCTTTGGATGCAGAGGGTGCGGACGCCGGAGCTACAAGTAGGTGCTGCGGGGCACGAGGGGGTCCCCGAGCCCCCTCGCCACGAGGAGGTTTTGGGGATGGGGCGCCGAAAGGCACTGAAATTTTGGGGAGGTGACCCCGGTGCCCTGCCCGCCGTCCCCAGGGCCGTGAGTCAGGCCACGGGCGCCGCGGGGAGCCGCAGCGTTGGGCAGGCCCCGTTGGGGGCCGAGCTGGGGGGAAGAGGGAGAAGCCCAGGGGCTGGGCCGGGCCGCAGCTCCCAGGACTCGGCCGCCTCGTCCGTCAGGAGCGGCAGCATTTTTGGGAGAGGCATCACAGCACGCCTGCTTCCCGCCTGCCGCCTCCCAGGACCGGCTGGTTTGCCAGCCCTTCCCGGCAGGCGCGCCGTGCCGTGCCATGCCGTGCTGTGCCACACCGTGCCGTGCCGTGCCACGCCGTGCCGTGCCGTGCCGTGCCGTGCCAGGCTGCTTTGATCCAGCAGCAGCTGCCAATGCCAGCTCCTGGCGCTGCGCTGGGGACAGCCGGGCACCGCAAGGTGCAGCGGGCAGGGAGCCAAGGCAGGCAGTGCCACCCCCCCGGGGCGCACGGGAGGGTTTTGTGCCCCCCTCCGGCCCCCAAGAAGGGCAGGGCTGGGCGCTGGGGCGCCGTGGGCAGACTCAGCCGTGCGGCAGCCCGTGCGCTGCGTCCCCGAGGGAGGGGGGGACCGAGGGGAGAGGGGGGGGGCAGGCTGCATTTGCAAGCTGCTCACAGCCCGGTGCGCAGGCAGGCTGGGAGCTGTGGCCTGGAACGGGCCTGCCGGAGTCAGCGCTGGATTTATTACCCTGCCAGTGGCTGCCGGGCAAAGGTGACAGTGACTAATGGCTTGTTACACGCCTGCCACATCTCATCTGCGCGCCGCGGCCGGGTGCTGGCGTTCCCAGCCCCGGGCTCGGCGTGTGGGCAGCCTGCGCCCGCCCTGCCTGCCCCTCGGGGACGGGGGCGAGCCGCCCCCCTCGTGTCCCCCAGGCAGCTCGGAGCGGGTGCCGGTGACATCTGGGCACGGGAATCCTCAGGCAGCCGTGGCTGAGCCGCCGGCACCGCGTCCCCTGGGGCTGGCACAGCTTTGGGGACCCCGGGGTGTCCCCAAGGTGCCACCGCCGTGTCCCCAGGCGGCCCAGCCGGCCAGATGCTGGCACAACCCGGAGCTTGCCGGGGAGGGGCCGGCTGGCCTCGTGTGACACCCGGGGCTTTCCAGCACCGATGAAACTCCTTTGTGGTTGCAAAAGCAGAGCCACACTTGTCACCTCTGTCAGCGCTGCCGTCCCCTCCCGCTGCCACCGGCAAAGAGCGCAGAGCCCAAGCCTTCAGCCCCATGCGGGGGGCAGGTGACAGCCCCCCGGGGACGTGGGACCTGCTCTGCCACGGCCACCCACTCCTCTCTTTGCGTCCCCTTAGCTCCCTTCCCCTTCCAGCTCTTCCCTGCATGGTTTTGGGGCAGAAAGCTGCTTTTTGCCCAGTCATGGAGGCAGCTAGAGGGGGCTCGGTCGGGTGCTGGGCCCAGGATGGGGCTTGCTTTGTGCCGGCTGAGGTTTGGGTGAATCGGGCTGCCAGACTTTAACGAGCCTGAAATCATTTCGTTATTGCTTTGGAACACGTTTTCCAGCGGGCGCTCACTTGGCCAGGTACAGGCAGGGTTTTGGGGAGCCAGCTCCTCCTGTCACCGGGATTTTTCAGCACTGTGATCCTGGAGGCTTCTCGGGGAGATGCTGGGGGGTTTCTTGCCTTTTTTATTATTATTATTATTATTATTTTGGAATATACACACCCCGTATTTCATCGTTGGAACCGGCCAAAGCTCCAGCACTAGTTTTGGAAAGCCGGCTCGTGGAGGCACCCCAGCGTGGCACATTTCAGCCTCAGGAATTCGGGTTCGGGTCTGGCAGAGTCCGGAGAGCTGGGAAAGGGGGGGCTGACAGCGGGAAATGCTGAGGGGGCTCGGGCGTCGCCCCCATCCAGGCCAGCTCCAGGTGCAGGCGTGCGGCACCGTGCGCGGGGACGTGTGTGTGCGTGAGCGTGGAGATGCTGACAAAGCCATAAACCCATTCACTAGGAAAATTAAAAAAAATTAACAGGCATTGGCTCACTCTAGATTAGTAAAGGCAGCGAGATAAAAGTGGCTCTTTATACCTTGTGAGAATTGCTGATAAGGGCATTTGTTCCTCCGGATCCTGGAGAAAGAATGCCATGAAAATTTAAAATAGAATGGGGAAAAAAAGGAGGGGGGGGGGGAGGAATGGTGGGGCTGGGGGAGGTGGGGGCGTCACGGGCAGGGTGGGCACCACGGGCAGGGGGGCACCATGGGCAGGGGGGTGCTGTGGTTTTGGAGGGGTTGTGGCTGGATGCTGCCCTCCAGCCCCTCTTTTAGGGTTTGGGGGCACTCGGGCTGGGTGCACAGCAGCCCGGGTCTGCCCCCCCCAGTATTTCAGGGGTTGTTTTTCCCCGCTGTGAAGCCGCCCCTGCTGTGGTCTCTGCATCTCCTCCCGGAGAGCTGCAAGTTCATGGCCGGCAGCACTGGGCCCAAATTCCTCTCCGGAGCCTCGCGGGCTGCCCCGCACGCCGGACAGGCTCGGCAGGACCTCGACCTTCCCCGAGGACTCGTGCTGCCTGTTAAGGACCGGCGGTTTCCCTCGCTGGCCACACAGCTCATTTTTGGGGGCTCTCCGAGCCCCTCGGTCACCAGCGTGCGGGCAGAGCCCCGTGGAGTTGTGGTTGGGGTGGCACGGGGGTGGCCACCGCCTTCCCATCCCCAGGGAGGGTGCTGGCTGCTGGGTCCCCCTTCCTGCGCCCTGTGCAAGGGGTTTTTGGGGTGCACAGAGCGGGCTGGGTGCCAGCATCCTCACAAACAGCACCCCGAGGTGGTGCCAGCCCCGCGCCCGCCCCTGTGGGGTCTGCGCTGGTGCCAGCCCTGGGTGCGTGCGGTGGCACCTCCGTGGGGTCCTCCCCAACCAGGAGGGGATCCCACCCGTGCCCTGGGCTTAGATGGAGGTCCCAGCATGTGGGGAGGGGGGGGGAAGACCCCATTTGGGGTGGGGGTGGAGGCGGTGGCCCTGCTGCCCCTATCCTTTGCCCCCCCCTCCCCACTGATGCTGGGTATGGGGTCAGCACCCAGCTCCTCACCCCACGCAAACCAACGGCTGCCCCCCATTTCCCCCCAACCCCCCCACCCCCCTTTCCCCGCTCTGCCATCATACAGCCCCCCCTTGGCACCCCAATCCCCTTGGGGAGGTGAGGGGGGGGTCCCTCAATCCCCTTGGAGAGGTCCCTCCCCATCCCCACCTCCCCCCCCAACCCCCCAGCTTTTCCAAGGGGGGCGCGGGGGGGGGTTGACCCCAGCTCCCCTCGGGTCCTCCCCCCTCGGGAAGGTGCCAGCCGGGGCCGCCCCCCCGCGGGGCGCTGCCCTGCCCGGCCCGGCCCCCGGTGAGTCACGCTCCAGCCGTGCGCTCCCGGGGCGGCGGGCGGGCGCCGAGGGAAGCAGGAAGCGGCGGGGGAAGGCACGGCACGGCTCGGCTCGGCACGGCTCGGCACGGCTCCTCTCCGCTCCCTTTCGCCCTGCCGGGCCCCGCTCCGGCGCCTCCCGGTCCCCCCCCGTCCCCTCCCCATCCCTCTGCGCGCAGCGCTCCGTGCCCATCCATGGACGAGCGCGGCCCCCGGTGGACGGCGCGGCCGCTGGGTGAGTGCTGCGCCCCCGTGCGCCCCCCCCCGGGACCCCCCCGGGTGCCCCCGAGCTCTGTTGCCCCCTCCCCGCGGTCCGTTTTACGCCCCCCGACCCCTTCACCCCATAACAGCACTGGGGTGGGGTGGGTGCCCCCGGCCTCTCCGAGCCCCCCCTCTCCAAGCAGGAGGGGTGCTGGGGGGGGGCAAGGTGTGGGGGTGACAATTGGGGGGTGCCCCCCCTCGGTGACCCGCCTGCTGCGCCCCAAGGGGGGCGCACGGGGTCGTGGCACCCGGTGGGTGCTGCCTGGCTCTTGGTGGGTCACCGGGTCCTTGTGGGGGGGGACAAGGGGATTTTTGTCCCCAAGGTGAGGACACAAGAGGCCACCCCCGCTGCGCCGGTGTCAGGGTGCTGGGGTTACCCTGGGGGTGCCACCAGCCTCTGGCAGTGACCTTGGCACGGCTCCGTGCCCTGCTCTTGGCACTCTCCCCCCCTCGTTGTAGGGCTGGGCCTCGGTTTCCCCACGGGGCAGCGGGCAGCCCGTGCCTTACCACCGTCCCCAAACGTCCCCGGCCACCTCCGGGAGCCTTTTTCTGCCCTCTCCGTGCCGGGGGGGGAGCCCGGCTAACGTGCGCTGCGTCGCCCTTTCCGCGGGGTGAGGTCACGGCCTCCCAGTCTCGCCCATCTCCCGGGCTAATCGTCTCCCGGCGTGTTTATCTGCTCGGCTCCAGCCTCGCTCTTCCAGCCCTGCCTTGCCCTTCGCCCCGGGGCCCGGCGGGTCGCCTCGCCGGCTCCCTAATAACCTGGGCGCTTCGGCACCTGGGTGCCCTGCCCCGTCCCTGCTCCTGCTTTGCATGGCGAGGCCGCGGTGGGTGCCAGCACCCGAGGTGGGTGCCAGCTCCCCGTCCTCTGGAGAGCACCCGCTGCACCTCCTGGGTGCAGCAGAGCGAGTGCCTGGCCTTCCTCTTCCTCCTCTCCTCCTCCTCCTCCTCCAGCCAAGCGCGGCGGAGGCTCCCCAGCGGTCGGAGGGTGCCGAGGGGGTGCTTGGAGGGGGGCGTCGGGGTAGCCGGGCGGGAGCTGCGGAGGAGTTAATGGAGGGAAAAGGCAGCGGGAAGGCAGCGGCGCCTCTTCCTGCGAGCGCCCGCGCGCCTGCGCGCCGGCCGAGCAGATGGGTGAGCCTGTGTGGTTTGTGGGTGTGCCCCCGCGGGGCCGGCTGCGTGCGAGGCAGGCGTGCGCGAGGCCGCGTGCGTGTGCGTGTGCATGGGGTGTGTGTGTGCGTGCGTGTGTGTGAGCCCGGCAGTGTTTGCCTAACCTTGCGGGGAGGTGCCGGGTTTGGGGAGGGGGGTTTGGCACGGCCACGCTGGGCCAGCTGGGGTGTGAGGCTCCCGTGCAGCGCAAGGGGGGTGTTTGGGGTGTGCGTGCACACGCGTGTGCGAGCATTTTGAGCCCTGAGGGCACGCTCGCAGCTCCGGGTGGCGTGTGCTGAGCGCTGCTGGGGGGGCCGCGCACCCAGGGGGGCGCAGCCGCGTGTGCGCACCGGTGGGAGCGTGCACGAGCGTGCACACCCAGGCCTTTTGCAACGAGGGGAGCGTGTGTGCATGCGTGTGCGTGTGTGTGTGTGTGTGTGTGTGTGTGCTGGCTCCGGGGCAGGGAGAATTACAGTGGAGACAGTGGCTTTGGCGGGGGGCCAGGGCTCCCGCCGTCTCGGGGAGGGTTGGGGGGGGAGACGGGCAGGGTGCCGCGGGACGCGCAGCTCGGCGGCGGCAGCAGGACGTTTTTATCGCTTCCTGACACGCTCGCGGCCCTGCGTGGGGCTGCAGGTTTCGGGGGGCAGCTCTGGAGCAAGGGGTTGGGGGGGTGTTTTAAATCTCCCCTCTCCTTGCTCCTTCTCCAGGCCCCCAGGCCCTCTGTGGCACCAGAGTGGGGTCGGGCAAGGAAGCGGGTGCTGCAGCAGGAGGAGGGCTGGGGGTCCTGGGGGGGCTTTATTTTGGGGTGGGGGGGTCCCCACCCACGCTGGCTGTGGCTGGTTGGGGTGTGCTGGGCGCAACGGGGCGCTTCGGGGTGGGGAGCACCGTGCCGGGGGTCACGCTCCCGTCCCCAACTCCTGTCCCCAAGCCCCAGCTGTGGGTGTCCCGGGGAGGAGGGGAGGGGAACCGCGTGCCCTGGGGGGGTCACGGGGCAGCTTTGGGGTTGGCCAGAGGTGCCGGAGGGGGGGGCGAAGGGCAGCGAGGCCAGGGGTCGGGGGGGGCCGCGGGGACAAAGCTTGGCAGGGCGCGAGCGCGCGTGGTTCGGTGTGACCGCTCCGGGAAGGCTGCCAAGGGGATTGCCCTTGAAATAGCACTTTCCGTGCCCTGGCTTCCCTCGCTGCTCAGCCCGGGGGGT
Organism: Aythya ferina; assembly: GCF_964211825.1. Classification (NCBI taxonomy): domain Eukaryota; kingdom Metazoa; phylum Chordata; class Aves; order Anseriformes; family Anatidae; genus Aythya; species Aythya ferina. The sequence continues at coordinate 2,587,036 of NC_140308.1, forward strand.
GGGGGGGGGGCCTGCGGTGACGGTGACGGGGGTGTGGGGGCCTCTCAGCTCCCTGCAGCCCCCCCCCTTTGCCATCCCGGCACCCGAAACGCAGGCGGTTGCAGCGGGAGGAAGCGCCCCCGTTGCTCCCGCGCCGATAACGCGGGCGCCTTATCGCGGGGCCTCCTGCGACACGGCCCCCCCCCCCCTTGCCACCAACCACCCCCCTCCCACCCCGCTCCCTTATCTGCCTCCCCTCATCTGCCTCGGCCGTTGTCCCCGGCTCTGCTCACGCCCCCCCCTCGGCCCCCACAACGCCCACGGGGTCGGCCCTTGGGCGGCCGCCGCGGCCCCGCTGCTTGGCAGCCTGCCCCCTGGCTCCTTTTTGAAGTTGGAAATCCATTTAAGTCAAGAGGAGGGAAAGTTATTGCCGCTAAAGCCCCTCGCCTTTAGCACTAAATCCTCTTTGCTGCTCCGCCACAGCCTCTTAGCACCGGCGGGGCCGTGCCGGTGTCTCCACGGGGGGGGGAACCAGGCTGCCATGCCCCCCCGTCCCCGGCACCCCGCAGCCTTGCCGTGCTGGGAAGGGTTTTGGGGCTGGCAGCGAGCTTTGGGAGCATCGCCACAGCCTGCTGCCACCTCCTTGCCCACGCTGACCCCGTCCAGAAAGGGGTTTCTCCTGGTGGCACCGCTGCTTTGCCCCCCCCGTGTCCCCATGGCCCCTGTGGGGTGGGTGGCACAGCGCGGCAGCTCGCCCCCCACCCCGATCCCATGCAGCGGGGGCAGGCTGAGACCATCGGGGTGAGCACCAGGAGCGCGCCTCCGGCCCTCTCCCCGCCATCCTTTTGCTCTCAGTGCCCCAAATCCCTCTCCACAACCCCAGGAGCCCCCCCCTGTGCCCCCACACCCCCCCATCCTGCCACCCCCCGGGGGCTGCTCGTGTCCCCAGGTGCCCAGGCGAGGCGGGGGCCGCGCTCCCCCGGGCGCCTTCGTGTCTCCAGCACGGAGAGCTCGCTGGGGCGGCGCGGCAGCGATTTGATTTGATTATTTTCCCTTCTCCAGAGCTGGCGATATTTAAATATTAATGCCTGCCTCTAATTGCTGTGTCAGAGGAGCGGGTGCAGGGTGGGGGGGGGGGAGGTGGGAGGCAGCGCCAGCTCGTTTTTTTGTTGTCTGGGGGAGTGTTTGCAGAGGGGGAGCTGTTTGGGTGTGTGTTTTTCCTCCGCGGGGATCCGCTCGGCCCCGGAGCAGCGCCGCGCCGCCGCCGCCTGGGTGGCACCTCGGTGTTGGGTGGCCTCGGGTGCTGGGGATGGGGACAGATGGGTGGCAAAGGGAGGGAGCAGCGCGCCCGGAGCCGGCGTGCGGGTGACAGCCGGCAGCTTCCTGGGGCCGAGCTCCTCCTCGCCCTTGGACACGTCCCCGCTCCCCGGGAAGCCGCCGCCAGCAGGAGGAACGCAGGCGAGGTGCAGCAGGCGCCGTGGGCGGCGAGCTGGGGCCGTGCCCGGCGTGCTTCAGCCTGGCAGATGGAGGAGCCGAGGGGGATCCGTGCCCCAAAAACTGGAGGGAGGGGGGCGAGGAGCTTGGAGGAGAAGGAGGTGCCCCGTGAACCCCATCGGGGTGCGCGCCGGGGTGCCATCGGGGTGCCACCCCTCCGCAGCCACCCCGGAGGGCACCAAACCGTTCCGCCTGCCCGGCCCCCGATATTTACGGCATCACCAAATCGTGCCACCCCGTCAAAAAGGAGCTGCGGCGAGCCCAGGGAGCTCTGCACGTGGCGGGGCTGCGCGAAAACGGGGGCGCGCGCGCACCGCCGGGGCCGGGAGAGTTAACCACAGCCTGGGGGGGGGGGGGGAGAGAAAGAGAGAGAGAGAGGGAGGGAGAGCGCAGTCAGATGCTTGTGCGCTCGCTTCCTGTAATAAAGCGCACGCCGGCGTGCTTGTCACCTGCTCTCTGTTGTGCTGCCAAGCAGCAGACATGCCGCTTCTTGCTGCGGGCCCTGGCGCGCTCTCCTCGCCGCCTCTCCTCCCTCCCTCCCGCCCCGGGCGCGCGCCCCGTGCCAGCGCGGCCTTATAGCAGGTGTTTTTGGGGAGGGCGCGCCGTGCCTGTTGCCGCACGCCCCGTGGGGGTGGAGGCTGTTTAACTGTTCCTCGTCGTCCCCCCCCCCCCCCACCCCGCTCCTCTCCGCCTCCCCCGGGGCGTAGCGGCACCGCTGCGGGTCAGGCCGGTGGCGCCCAGCCCGAATTTAGGGTTTGGGGCGGGCGGCACGTGGGGCGCACCGGCAGCTCCTGGTTTGTGGGTCGTGGATCCTCCCGGGGGTTTTATGGGGTGTGGATCCTCTCTGCTCGCCCTGAAAGCTCTCCAGAGCCCCCAGTGGGTCTGATCGCCCCACAACCAGTGACCCCCCCGCTGGGGGAGCAGCCAAAACGTCGCCGTCCCCATTAACCCGCCGGCGCTGCTGACCCCAATTGCGGGGAACTGGCGCCCTGCAGCCTGCTGGGTGGAAGGGCCAAGGCTCCTTTCGGCTCCCAGGGAGGGAATTTTGGTTCTTTTGGCCAGCGGGTGGCTGAGGCATCGCATCCAACCTCTGCCTGTCCCCCACGGGTGTCCCCCCCTTTGGGGACCGCAGCTTCGCGCCCCGGTGCAGCGCCGGCTCCCGGCCCCGGCTTTGTTTGGGCGGCGTTAGGAAGGCGCTGGGCTGGGGTCAAGCCGTGGATTCATCACTTGTTGGAAGACTTTGCGGAACAATAAAGGTGTCTGCCTTTATATCTGCTCGTATTTTATCCCCGCCGCGGCCTTTCCCCAGCGCCGGCCGGGATTTACGGCGGGGGATATTTTAACGTGTCGAGGCGAGATGGGAAAGCCGAGGCCGCCCGCGCCCCCCCAGCCCCCCTCGGCCAGCTCCCCCCTTCCCCACGCCTTTGCATTCAGTGCCTGTGCGCTGAAATATTTACCTTCCAGCTCCTCTGACAGTTCAAGCCGTCTCGTGAAGCAAAGGTTATTGAACTGCGAATGTTATGACATTACATTTTTGTGTCTGCACTTTCAAGATGCGTGATGCAGCCTGAATGATAAGTGATCTCGGGGTTAAGGGTGGGTTGGTTTTTCTTTTTTTTTTTTTTTTTTCTTTTTTTTTTTTTTTTTTTTTTCTCCTCCTCCTCGCCCTCCCTTCTGCTCTCCTCCCCGGCTCGGCGCGGGCTTTTGGCTCTGCTGGGACTTGATAACGCTCCCTTTTATTGCCCTGCCCGTGCATTCCTGCAGACGGGATCCCTGCTCTCGGTGCTGGGGGTGTGGGGAGGGTTTGGGGCCGCAGATGGGGCAGCGTGCCTCAGTTTCCCCATCCCTGGGGAATGCTCGAAGCACTCTGGCCCTGGTGCCTGCTTTCAGCCTCCAGAGGGTGTCCCTGGGTTTGGGGGTGTCACGGCGTCTGCCCCTTTTTTGCTCCGAGCCGTGCTGCGGGTGCAAGAGGCGATGCTCGGCGCTCACCGGCACCAACCTCGCGCCCCCACAGTTTTGGGGACCACCAGGTGACCCCGGGGGGCATCAGGGGATGGGGACAAGTGCCAGCGGGGGCTGGCCCGTCCTGTACACACTAGAGGGCAGCAACCAACTGGAGCAGCAGGCGTGGACTCGGTGGGTCCTGGGGATATTTGGGGGCAAAGCGTCCAGATTTGGCCCCATGCCGCGGGTTTGCAGTGGGGACCTTAAACCAAGCGGAGGCCCTGAAATGCAATCAAGCAGCAGGGCGAGGGCCAAGCAGCCACCCCGACCTGTGGTGTAACGCCGTGCCGAGAGCAAATTAATGAAGTTATCCCACAAACGAGGCCGCTCTCGCTGCCGGTGGATCGCATCTGCCCGTGCCCCCCGGGCTCCCCTCTCCTCGCCGCCCCGTCTGGGCTGGAGCCGCCAGCTCGCCCCCGAGCGCCCGGAGATTTATCTCGGCGTCTGCCCCCGCTCTCTCCGAGATGCCGGGGTCGGGGCCGGCCCGGCAGCGCTAACACAAACCAGCTGTGGCTGCGTGCACGGGGGGGCCGCCGGCGGAGAAAAAGAGGTCAGGGCCCGGGAAATTAAATGTTCATAAATGTAGGCCCAAGCGCTTAAAAAGTAGGGCAGTGCCATTAAATCTCATTAAAGTTTAATACCTATCAGTGCCACTTCAGGCAGCCCTTGGACATTGCTTTAATTTGATGGGTGTTAAGGGAGAATTATCAAATAATTGTGCTGGCTGGGGACTTGCTTTTATCGTGTTACACGGAAAGCTCTCCCGGCTTTGTGCCGCACATCAAAACAGCGCGGGCAGGTATTGTTCTGGGGAGGGGGAGCTTTGTAAGGGGGGGGGCCGCCACCGCCGCCGCCCTCACCGCCGGGCGAGGAGGAGCGAGGGATGGGGGCTGTGAGGGACGATGGATGGGGTTGTCACAGGGCTTAGCAAAGCCCTAATGGCATCACGAGGTGGCACCAGTGGCCCCAAGGGTGGTGAGGGGACAGCAAGCATCCTACCAGCCCCAAAGGTGGCGAGGGGATGGCGAGCATCCTGCCGGCCCCACGGGTGGCACGGGGACGGCGAGCATCCTGCTAGCTCCATGGGTCCTGCGTCCTCCTGGGCGGTGCTCAGAGATGCCAAATTTTGGAGAGGCTGTGGCACAGCAGGAATTGCTGGTAGAAGGTGCACGGGGACAGGGATGGGGCCGGGGACGAGACGCAGGCGCAGCTCCGGGGCCGAGCGGCGCCGTGCGGAGGCGAGCGCGCGGCCCCATGCATTTTTTATAGGGTGCGCCCAGGGTTATTTTTATTTCCTTCTATTTTTTCTCTCCCCCCCCCCCCCTCCGCAGCCGTAAAAGTCCCAATTGATAAAGAATTAGTGCCAGGTCGTTAGTCCTGGTTTTTATGAGATAACCCGGGCGCAAGGTGCTGGCGTGTAAACGCCGGGGCCAGGGGAGCGCGGGGAAGGGGAGCGCGGAGCCGCGGCCATGAATTATTCAGCAGCGCCTGATTTCACATTATTCTCACTGATACTTTTACAACCTGTCAGTAAATAAAAAGATTCTACATTATTTATAGAAATGGACCCGAATTGGTTAGGAGAATTTACTGTTGCTATTATTAGGGGCTGCTCAGCACCGCGTTAATGAGAGCCAGGAAATGGCACGCGCTGCTTTCCGCCAGCTCCGCGGGTCCCCCCCAGGCTCTCCAGGATCTGGGGGTGCCCCTCGGTGCCGTGCCAGGAGATGGGATGGGAATGTCCCCTCTGCCTGGCTGGGACTGGGGTCACCATCAGCCTTGGGGGGGCAAAGGTTGGGTGGGGACATCTCCTCCATGGGGACATCTCCTCGATGGGGACATCTGGCTGGGGATGTCTCCTTTTCTGGGGACATCTCCTCGCTGGGGACATCTCCTTCTTGGTTGGGGACACCTACTTGTTGGGGACATCTCCCTTATGGCCTGGGGCTGTCCCCACACTGGGTGCCAGCCCAGGGGCTTGCTGGAGAGGACGGCTGCCCCATGCACAGTGCGGTTGGCAGCCGGCAGCGGGACGGCTGGAGCTGGCACGGCGAGGTGCCCTGAGGGTTTGTCACCTCGAGGGTTTGTCACCCCAAGGATTTGTCACCCCGAGACTTCACCGTGCCCAAGTCTGGGCCCCCGGGAGGGTTTATTGGGAGTGGGATCACCAGCAGCCCTCCCCCAGGGCGGTGCAGGACGGTGCTGCACGGGTGCCGACCGTCGCGCATTCATCCTCGCATCCCCAAACAGCCCCCGTGGTGGAAGCAACCCCCAAAATCAGACAAGCTGGGGGGCCGGGGTGGAGCAGAGCGGGGATGTGGGACACGTGTGGCCCCCCTCACGGCCACGGCAGCCGGACAAACGGCCGGGCAGCCGAGCCGAAACCCAAGAAGTTAATGGTTTGTTTCCACTGTCCTAAGGTGCCTGCTACAAGCCCGCCGGTGACAGTTTTATTGGCAGGCAGGCCATGCTAGAAGGATTGGAGGCTATTTACAGTGTTGAGGCCGTGACTTTGTGAGCAGACAGTTAACATAAATTCACATGATGGATCAGTTATCACTTCATTGAACTTGTGGCGGATCCATTGAAGGCTGTGCAGTAACATACTGTTTCCTGGCTCTGCGCAGCGCTGGGATACATTAAATACACTTTATTTATAGCTTACCATTGCTGCACTGTGGGCAGGAGAATGCAGCTTTTGCAACTATCATCTAATTTTATGATGAGCATTAAAGCAAGGCCTATAATTTGCACCTTTTTATTCATTAGACACTGGTGCAGCCATAAGTCAAGAATGCCCAGGGATTTAGATGCAGATCCAGAAGATAAACTATTGACAAGCCAGATGTATTTTTACATTAGTGTGCCTTTACAATAGTTTATGTTGAGAGTGGAATATAAATTGCATTATTAAATACGAACCACTCTTGTAACCGCTGCTTTGCCTGCTTATTTGAAGGAAGGATGGGATGCAGCAGAGCCGGGAGGCTTTGCCCAAAAGCCCTGGGTTTGGAGGGCTCGGTTGGATTCCCTCGCGTTTTTTTCGCCCTGGATGCGCTGGAGCAGAGCGAGCCGGGTGCCTGCCGGGGCGTCCGGGCGCTTTCTCCTCCCGCAGCAGGCGTTTAACCTCAATTTCCCCCTCCTCTTTTGCCCTTCTGTTTTTCGTGGCCACGTCCCCAGCGGGCGGCAGGGGCTGGGCCAGGCTTCGCCCCCGGCACCCGTGGCCGTCCCCAGGGGCTGGCGGTGACCAAGGGACCCCGATGGCCCCGCGGGCACCGACCTCTCCCTCCCCGAGCACCCGGCCAGCAGCGAGTTAAATCCTTTTGTTTCCGAGGCAATACAGTTTATATTATGAGCATGAATAAAAGATGGTTGTGCTAGGGGTAGCTGTCAGTATCTTTGCTGTGTATAAAGGCTTCTACTGTAGCTTGACAGTAAAAGACTGTGTTTGGGGACTGATGTGGTTTCTCAAAGGAGCTAAATAAATAAGGGGCGCTTATTTTTACACCAGTAAAGGCTGCTGGAAATTTAAAGCCCTGTTTATCTCTCCGAAATCGTGCTGTTTATTGTTATCTCGTGGAGGGGGAATTTGCATGCTCGCTAATAATTAACCGAGCCCGGCGCTTCTCCCTCCCCTACGTGCTGCGGCTCCGCTGTTATCGGAGGGGAGGAAACGTTGGCAAACCCAAAGGCAAATATTGAAGGAGCCCGGGCCGGGTGCGGTGCCCCCGGGGTGCCACCGGCTGCAGGGTGCCACGGCGGTGGCGGGGCGCTCCCCGTCCCCCCCCTGGCCATGCACACCAGCATTTGGGCAGCGTTTTGGGGGCTTCCTCAGGAGGGTATGGGCAGGGCAGGAGGCTGCGAGGCCGCGGGGCAGAGCACCTGCCCCTTTGTGCCCGGCGCTAACAGGCGTCCCGGCGCGCTCCCCGCGCCACCAGATGCCGCGGCTCCGTGTGGCGGCACCGTCTCGCTAGCGGAGTGTAACGGGGGAGAGCAGTCGGTGCCTTTGTTTCTCGTGCTCCTCGCCCAGCTGTCACTTCCAGTGATCAGTAGAGAAATCATCACCCCGCAGGATCATACATATGGAACGGGGGCTGTGCGGAATATTTATTGGAACATGTGTCGGGGCCGCGCCGGTCACGAGCCCCGGGTCTGCCTCGCCCCGTGCCAGCCCCCCCGTGGGTGCTGTCAGCCCCAGGGCTGTGTCCCCAGGGCGATGTCCCCAGCACGAACAGACCTTACAGCACGTGGGGGCCGTGGGGAATCGGGGCTGGCTGTGCTCAGCTGCCCCAGGTGGTGCATGGGGCCGTGCAGCACCCTCTGCCCCCGGGCACTCGTTGGGTCCCTCGCTTCGCCAGCCTGTCCCCGACCTCGCTGTTCCCAAAGGGTGTCCCCAAACCTGACGGCAGCTTTTATTGCAGTGTGCAGAGCCCCAGCCCTGGGTCCCCTCCCCGCTGAACCCTCCTTCCTTGGGGACAGGCAGCGCCTGGCTGGGGTCACCTATGGGGTGGCCTTTGGGGTCTCCAAATTTAGCCATGCACAGGGGGGCGTAAAGCAGCCAGGAGCCTTGATCCCATCGCCCTCTCTGCGTGCTGGGGCGTGGACAGGGCACGGCCCCGTGCTGCCAGGAGGGACCTGCCTGCTCCAACCCGAGCGGAGACGCTGCCCTCAGGAGCAGCGGGTCCCCAAACGGAGCCTCCCTGGGGACAGGGATGGGGACAGGGAGGGGGAAGTCTCCTGTCTCCGGAGCTGTCAGCTCGGCACCTTTCATGTGTGATGGGTAAACAACACGGAGCGCCCGCCTGGGAAGGCTGTTGGATCCCTGCTGGTGCTAAAGCAGCGTCTGGCGGGGACGGGGAACGTGCCGCCGCCTGCGCGAGGCACCGCGGACGTGACGCCCCGCTGGGGCTCGCTGCCGCCTGCCTCGGCACAGAGCGCTCCCGGGGGTGGGAGCGGGGGAAAACGGAGCCTCTGGGAACCTCTGGGTGGTCACAGAGGTCTGGAGCGGGGACGTTTGGCTCCCCAAATTGTTCTGGGGGGGCGCAGAGCTCCGGGGGGATGCAGCATCCCTCGGAGGCACGGGTGCATGGTGCCAACCAAAACTCAGCACGGAAAATCCCAGCCAGCCCCCACATCCCCACGTCCCCGCGTCCCCAGCCCTCTGTCCCAGCCACCCTATAGTTTCCAGGGCACGGAGCCGGCCTTCCCAGCCCCGTGCCACGTTGCTGTGGGTTTTCCCTCGCCGGGGACAGCCAGATGCTGCGCAGGCAGCGAGGGGGGTCAGCGGGTCCCGCGAGCACATGGCTCGGGGAAGGTGTTGCAGGCGCCTTTTGGCACCCGCCGCCACACGAGCGCGCTCCTCTGACAGCTTTATCAAGCCTCCAGACTTCCCAATTCCATTGTTCCTGACATCTGTTTCGGTAAGTGATTAATTGCAATTAGCGAGCGGTTTGAAAGCCCGTGGAAGAATATTCAGCAGAAAACTCGTCAAGATTAATGAGTGGTGGCAGTTGTCAGAAGGGCTGCTGCCTTGCCGTGACGCGGCGGTGGCATGGAGGTGCAGGAGGCTGGGCACCCCCCCTTCCCTCCTCGTGCCCGTGTCTTTCCCCACATTGTGCCCCCCTCCCGGAGAATAACACGGGATGATTTTTCATCCGACCGCATGAATTATCCGCTAATGCGCTATTAATAAAGCGCCGTGGAGTTTCACCGAGATTAGGTCCTAAATCATGCAGAATGAATTTTAATGAGGCCAAAAGACACCGTCATTAGCCGCTCGCGGGGACCTGGAGAACATTCCGGGGGGGCTCACCCCGGGGCAAAGCCCCCTGGGTTGGGGCAGAGGGCTGGGATGCTCTCACCCAGACCCTTGATTTTTTGGGGCTCGGGGCGTGCCGTGCTGTGCCGTGCCGCGTGCGTGCAGGGGTGCGCGGCGGCACAGCCTTTGTGCAGCCCTGGCGAGGCGGCTGGTGCGCAGGGAATTAGCTCGGCGGGCTGTGACTCAGAGCAGTGAGCTCTCCAAACACCACGGCCTCGCTGCCGTGGAGGCAGCAGCTCCTCACCGGAGCCAGGACAGGCACTCGGGGACGCACGTGCGCGCTGCCTGCCCCGGGCACCCTCCTCCTCTTCCTCCTCCATCTCCTCCTCCTCGCTGCCCCAAGTTCCCGAAGGAGCCGGGGGCCTTTTGGCCCCGCAGCGAGTTTCCCAACCCTTTGCTCTCGGTGTGGCTTTGCCCGTCCGGGGCGCGACATCTGCTTCTGCAAAGTGTTTTTTAACGCTGAGGTCAGGGCAGCTCGGCAGCCGGGGCCTGGGCGGGCTGCGGTGACTTCTGGCCTGCAAGCAGATGGCTCCGGCATGCCCCGGGTTACCGCACCCACGAAATTCCTCGGTAACAGCCCGTGACCGGAGGGTGTGGTGGGGGGAAGCATCCCTCACCCCCCCCCTGCGCTGCTGTGCTCAGCCCGGGAGCGTGCACGGGGCCACGCGCCTGGCCCCAAAGGGAGCGGGGCAGCGGGGACGGGCTCCCTGCCCTCCCCTTCCCCACGGGGAGGGAAATATCCTTGCAGGAGCCAGGCTTTGCACGGCTTTTCCCCCCCAACACAGGCAGTGGGGGCTGTAGAGCCCCCCCGCTTCTCCCCAGCGTTGATTTTATTGCCTGGATTTTCTCCTGGCCCATGTATCCTTGCCCGACTCCAGCTCCCCAGCACCGGGGAGGGCTCGGGGCTTGCGCAGGGAGTCCCCTTCCCCTGCCGCCAGCCTGGCCCTGTCACCTCCCGGTGATTTATTGCTCTTTTGGACGCGGGGGGCAGCGGGGCAGCCCCCGCGGCCGCACAAGCCGCGCCGGAGGGCAAGGGGTGGCAGGGGTCGGGAGGTCTCGCCGCCAGCCGCCCTTTGTCGGTGGCCGGCACAATGACCCGGCGCAGGCTGTTTGCTCGCCACGGCGGGTAATTACCGTGCCGGGAGGGGAGGGGAGGGACACGGGGGGGGTCACACACAAGCAGAGGCTCCGTGACCCGCCGGCGGCGAGGCCCCCGCGAGGCTGGGGCTCGTCCTTCCCCTGGCACCATCTGCTCGGAGGCGGCCGCTCCGCGCGAGCGGCGGGGCTGCGGCTCCGGCGGCGGCGCGGCGCTCAGACGCACGGACAGATGGTGGTGGGTTTGAAGAGGTAGAGTGTGTACTTTGTTCTGGAGAGCTTTGGGGAAAAAAAAAAAAAGAAAAAAGAAAAAAAAAAAAAAAGAGAGAGAGAGAGAGAGGAGAGGGAGGAGGAGACGTCCTCCCGTCTCCCCCCTCCGCCCGCCACCGTGCTGCACTTTGTAGTCGGGAGCTGGGGGCTGTCACCGCGCCAGGGCTGGGGCTTCAGATGCTGGCACCTGCGGTGCTGCTACGGGGACAGGGGGTCGGGATGGAGGGGATGGGAGCTGCGCAGGGTCCCCTGCTCGCTGTGCCCTGAGCCACGGAGCTGTTAGGGGGGGTCCCAGCGAGGTGGCGATGCCCTTACCCCCGCGGGGTCCGACCTTGGCGTGCGTCCTGCTGCCGGCACGGCACGTACCCGCCCGCGAGCGGTGCCAGCTGGGCCGGGGCTGATGCAAGCGGCGTTCCCGGGCGAGCCCGGCCGCTTCCGAACCGGCTGGGGCGGCCGGCGGCAGGGAGGAGCGGGCGTCGGGTCCCTGCAGCGGTGCTGCGGACGCCGGGCGCAGGCGGGGCGACGCGGCGGCTCCCCGGGGCACTGCCGACCGACCCGCCGGACTCGCTGGGGGAGCCTCGGCGGTGGCGTGGCTTGGCGGCTTGGCTCTTGTGCAATAGGTGGGGCCGGCAGCTTCTGCGGCCCCGCAGACGCCTTTTCGCAGCGGCGTCTGCCCGCCGCCGCCCGCCGCCGGACCTCTTTCGACGCCCAAGCAACGGGGCCTCCCCGCGGCCCCCGGCCAGGGTTGGGTGCGCCGGCACCGCGCCCGCCCTCGCTCGCTGCTTGGCTCGCGGGGCGAGCACCCCGGTGGCCCCGTAGCCAACGTGGGGGGGATGCTGGAGCAGCGTGGCCATGCCTGAGCACTGCGGTGATGCCGGAGCAGCGGGTGTTTGCAAAAAAAGGGCTGCGAGCAAGTGGCTTTTGGGGACACGAGGCTTGGGTAAACATCCCCACACGGTGCGCAGGGAGGTGCCTGGCCTCAGCGCGAGGTCCCTGCTCGTGGAGCAGCCGTTTGGGGACCCCAACCCCGCTGCCTGCCCCTGCCCTCCACCCCGGGGCCGTGCACGCCCCAAGCGCGGCCGCTGCACCGCCGCCTTTGCTGCCTGTTAATTACCGCCCGCGCCAGGTCTGGCCCCGCGTTACACTTCATTACGCGATTGCGATCGGGGCCGCTCCTCCCTCCCGGCCGACTCCGGCTGGATAATTAGGTGTGTGTTCTCCCGCGTGCAGACAGACACTTAATACGGCTTTAATCACCTGCTCCGGCGGCTCCCACCCACTGCCCTGCGCCCGCACGGAGCCGTGCCGGAGCCGCTGCGTTTCTGCTGCCGCCTGAAACTCGCGTCCGGGGTAATTACAGGCTGCGGGTGCCCGCTGCAAACGCCCCATGCAAATGCTTGGAGCAGATGCAGGGTGCGAATGCGCAGTGCAAATCAATGCCCGGTGCAAACGCCCGGTGCAAACGCCAGGTGCAAATAACTGGTGCAAATAAATGCCTGGTGCAAATGCAAGGTTCAAACACCTGGTGCAAATGCCCGGTGCAAATAAATGCCTGGTGCAAATGCCCTGAGCAAATGCTAGGTGCAAACGCCTCGTGCAATTAAATGCCCAGTGCAAATGCCTGGTGCAAATACCCGGTGCAAACAAATGCCCGGTGCAAACACCCAGTGCAAATGCCCTGTGCAAATGCCAGGTGCAAATGCCTGGTGCAATTATATGCCCAGTGCAAACACCTGGTGCAAACGCCCGATGCAAACACCTGGTGCAAATGCGGAGTGCAAATACCTTGTGCAAATAAAAGCCTGGTGCAAACTCCTGGTGCAAATGCCAGATGCAAACAAACGCCTGGTGCAAATGCCTGGTGCAAATAACTGGTGCAAATAACTGCCTGGTGCAAACACCTGGTGCCAATGCCCGGTGCAAATACCTGGTGCAAATAAATGCCCGGTGCCAATGCCTGGTGCCAACTCCTGGTGCAAATACCTGCCCGGGGCCAGTGCCATCGGGGCTGGGGCTCCTCCTGCACAGGGGAGCCGGAGCAGGCGGCCCGCCGGCTCCTCGCAGGTGTAGGCACAGACTCTGCGGCGCTCGAGCTTCTGTGCGGCGGGCGCGTGCCAGCACACTGCTGTGCCTTGCGAAGGTAGCAGCCATCTGCACTGTGATAAAAAGCCCCGAGGATGATAAATAGACAAGTAGCACTTTTATTGGATTGCAGTTTCGAAGCAGCCACTTTGGGTTTGGCACGGTGCTAACGACAGACTCGGCGCGGCGCTGAGCCCCGGCCGGGGAGCAGCCCCTGCTCCGGGGAGGGGGGGGGGGACAGGAGCAGGGCTCTGATTTTGGGGAGGACGTGGCTGTGCCCCACGGTGCTGCCTCTCAGGTTGGGGCGCTCCCAGCTGGCTCTCTCCCCGCTGCGTGTTGCAGGGATGATGCTGCTGGATCTGGGTGACCCAGGAGCGATTTGGGGGGCCGGGGAGGTGGGGGGGGGGGGTTGAGCATCCTTCGTGCCCCGTGCCAGGGGCTGAGCGGGGCAGGCCAGCTGGCACGGCACGGGGCCGGCGCACGCCGCGGTGCCCCAGCTGCCGCGCTGGCCTCGCCGTCACCTGCGAGAAGCAGCTTGTTTGTCAATAATGGAGCAGAGAAAATTGCAGCCGAAATGTGTCTGGGATCTGCTTTGTGTTTCCTTAATGCGTTCACCCCGGAGGTGCCTGCTCGGAGGCGGCACAAAGGCTGCAGGGAGGGGAGGAAGGGCTGGGGGACGAGCCCCAGGCCCCTGCGGGGGCTCTGCTACCACCTGCCCCGGGCAGCCCCTGGTCCCCGTGCGAGGTCTGACCCCGGTGCAGCCACTGCCACGCTCCCACAGCGCCTGGGCATCACCAAATCCACAGGGATGAGCTCCAGCTCCAGCAAGGGGCACGGGGAGCCCTGGCACCTTGGCCACTGGGACTGGGGGTGCTGTGGCACGGCACGGCGGGTGCTGGCTGGGAAATGGTGATGGAGAGCAGCTGCGAGCTGCGGGGCCGGGTCAGGGAGGTGATTTCTCATCTCCCAGTGCAGCCGCCAAGTTGGAAAATTCAGTAGCGGGGACTTCCCTGGCCCCTCATGGCGCAGAGGGGCGCTTGGCTTCATTGGGACCCCCCGCCGGGGCAGCGATGCCCTTTGGGAGCCTCAAATCAGCGCAGAGCAGCCTTTGGGTGGCATCGGGCAGTGCCGGCGTCTTCCCCAAAAGCCCTTCCCAGCCCCGACCGCCACCAAAAAGCACCCAAGCAGCGTGGCTGGGCGGCTCTGCGCCGGCGGCAGGGCTTGTGCAAGGCGGGGTGACGCTAACGGGGAGCCGGGAGCAGCCTCCCTGCACCTTCTGGCCGAGCAGCAAGGACCTGCCGGAGAGGTTTCCAGCTGAGCTGGCTCCCCCGCCGTCGGGGCAGACAGCTAGGCAATAAAACACGGGAGTTTGGGCTGCGCAAAAGGCCCGGCCCAAGCATCCCAGAGCGGTGACACCGCTGCAGCCCTCGGGGCGGTGAATTCCTGCCTGAGTCACGGCTGGGGAAGGAGGAGAGGAGCTTTTGCTCTCTTTGCTTCTTTGCTGCCTCATGTGCCGAGAGGCTGGGATGCCCCAGAACAGGGCATGGGGCGGTGGTGGGTAGGTGATAGCGAGGTCCCCAAATCCCCCTGCCCTGTGCTTTTGGGGTGGCACGGCAAGGTTGGTGAGTCCCCCACCCGCTCTCCGGTTTTGGCAGGGGGATGTTGCCGTGCCCCCTGCATGGGGAGCTCCTGTAGGTGTGTTGGTGTGGATGGGGGCATCCCTGTACCCATCCCCATCCCCATTTTTCATCCCCATCCCCAATTTCCAACCCCATTCCTATGAGGACCAGCTCACGCCCAGCACAGAGCACGGCCACGGGGTGCTGCCAGCTGGTGACACCATTTTGGGGCTGCTATAGTACAGAACATCTCGCTGGCCCAGATTTAGCCAGAAAACCCCAAATTTAGCCATGACAGCCAGCCGCCGAGCAGCAGAGGAGCCTATCCCCACGGTGGGGGGGTTTGGGGTGGCAGGGGGGTCTCGGGGTGCCGTCCCCACGCCGTGCCAGCCCCACACCTGCGCGCAGGGGCCACGGCGGCGGCGCGCAGCTGCCTGCCCGGGCGTGCATCCCAGGAATTTGGCAGGGCTGGAGGGCGCTGGCTGCCTCCCCGCGGCCTCTGACCCGGCGCGATGATACAAGCCGTCTTCTGTTTCTCCTCAGCCTGACTGCGGGGTCAGGACAACGGCTCTCGCTGTCTCCCTCGCCGTGATAAAGCGGCTCAGGACACAATAGAGCTGTCAGGCTGCTGGCATGGCCGGGGGGCCCCCGGGGAGAGGGGGAGCGGGGCCGGACGGGTGCTGGGGGTGCCCTCGCAACCCCGCCGGGGCCGTGCCGGGGGTGCCCCGGTGCCTCCTGGCTTTGGCACGTCGCTGTCGCGAGGTTTGCCCGGCCTCGGCACGGGAAAGGGGGGGGCACGGTTGGGATTTCCTGGCGGCGCGGGGCTCGCCCGCCCCAGCCCCGGCGGGTGCTGGCACGGGGCCGTGCTCTGCTGCCGGAGACGCGGCCACGCGGTCCTGGCTCCTCGCCCTGCCCCGCTGCTGCCCTTGGCTCCTCCTCGCCGGCCAAAAATACAGTCGGGAGGGCTCGGGGAAACACTCGGCTCCTTTCCCCAGCTGGGCGAGGAGTTTTCCCGCTGACTTCAGGCCACGCTGCTGGCAGCTCCCGCGGCACCTCGGCACTGCCCGCGGCACCCCTGTGCCAACAGGGCAGCGGGGCGGGACGGGGGCTCCTCTCCCCGTTCCAGAAGCCATCTGGGATGAGGGAACCCCCCGGGAAAGAGCGGGGCAGCATCCCCCTGGCACCCCCAAGCCCCAGCGTGGCGGCTATTGAGAAATCCGAAAGCAGCTCCAATTAGAGGCGGCGGTGCCGCGCGCTCGCGGCGAGGCACTTGAACTGTCACTGCGCAGCCTTAATTAGCGGCGCCGGGGCAGGGGTCAGCAGCAACTCAGCAGTCCTGACAAGGCTGCTATCAAGTGCAAGGAGGGAGGAGGAGGGAAGGGAGGGAAAAGCAAAAGCCCCCCCCCCCGGTAACTCAGCCCCGGGTCTGAGCCGTGGGGAGGGGGAGGAGAGCTCGAAGGAGCCGCAGGCTGAGTTAAAAGGGAATAAAATGGTTGCTGGCGCCCGCCGCTGGCTCTCTTTGCAGCCCAAAAAGGGGCTTGGAAGCTGCTCGGGGGGGCCCCGCACAGCCTGAGCGCCGGGGGGGGGGCGGCGGAGGGCGCGGGATCCGCGCGGGGCTGGAGATGAAGAGCTGGGCGGCCTTGCTGCAGAGCCTCAGTGAGTGATGGGGGCTGCCGGGGGGGGTGCCCGGGGGGTGAATCCCGTGGGTGCCCCCCCCTTTGGGTGCGCACAGGGGGTCCGGGGGTTGTTTGAGCAAGGGGAAGGCTGGAGGATGGATGGATGGGTGGAGGGATGGAGGGATGGATGGAGGTGGTGGGTGGGCGTCAGGGCGAGGTGCACGGAGCCCCCCCGTGCCCCCGTGCCACCCCGTCCCCTCCCCGCCATCCCCGCGTCCCCCCCCCTTTGCCGTCCCCGTGTCCCCCCGCGTCGGGGTCAGCTCCCGGCCGCGCCGGGCTTAACCTCTGCCCTCCCCCTGCCGCCCTGCAGCCCTGCTGCCAAGGGTTTAACCGCGGAGTTATTTGATAGCTAATCCTTCACCACCCCCCCACTGCGCCCCGCAGCCCCCCCAGCCCCGCGCTGGGAGGAGGGAGGGATCGTGGCACCGGGTCCCCCCCCTCCCCAGCCGCCCGCCCGCCTCCTGTCGTGTTCCTTGCGGGGTGACACCTCGGGTGTGTGTGTGTGTGTCCCCCCCCCGCCCCGGTGTCACCAGCGGTGCTGGGGGTCAGGCGACTGCCACGATTTGGAGTCCGGCGGGTGAAAAGAGCTTAAACAAATCCCAGAGCCGTCAGATGCCAGATTAGGCGGTTGGAAACGCGCTGCGAGCCACCGCGGGGACCCGGAGCGGGGGGGGGGACACAGAGCTGAAAGCACCGGGAGCTGTGGCCTCAGCATCTCCTTCTCTTGGTTCAGCTCTCGTCACCCCAAAACCCCCCAGCTGGTATTTTTGGGCCACTGGGTGATGACAGCCCCCCGGTGGGGTCTGGTGGCCCCACGGTGGCGCGGAGCAAACCACGAGCCCCCAGCTCACCGCGTCCCCTCGTGTCCCCAAGGAACCGGGCTGGGAGCCAAGGATGGAGGTGCTGTGTGGCTGTGGGGGCGCACAGGACCCCAGGACCTTTAGTTCCTAAGGGTTGGGGGGTGGCTGGGCTGCAGGGGGGGCCTGGGGACCTGTCACTGTCCCCAAGCAGGGGGGCAGGATCCTCTCCATCTCCATGCACCCTCCATCTCTGTGTGCATTTCCTCGCACCCCCCGGTGCCCACCAAGGACAACCCCGGTGCCAAGGCTCGGGGTGGGGACCCGTGACCACTGTAGGGTCACAGCCGTGCCCCCCCTTCCCCCAGCTGCCCCCTCTGCTCCCGGCCAGCCAGGATTAAACGTGGGGAGGTCGAGGAACCAAAGGGGAAATCCAGAGGAGAGCGCAGACCAGAGGGGGTTGCTTCAGCTTTGGGTTCTCCATACGGGAGCAACCTCCCCGTCCCCAAACCCTCCCCAATTTTCGGGCCACCTGAGCCCCGGTGACAACCCGGAGACCCCCCGAGGGACCTGCTCACGGTCCCTTGCGCTCCCCAGCTGGGTGGCAAGGCCTCGTTGTCCCCACGTCCCCGAGCCCCGGCGGGATTAAATGACACGGCGGCGGGGCCGGCTGCACACCTGAGAGCGTGCCGAGGAATGTGTTTACTTAATTAATTGGCGATGTGAGAGCGGGAGCGCGCCGGGGTGTAAATCTAGCGCGGGCCTTGGCAGCTTGCAGCGCCGCGCACGCAAGACTAGACTTTAAATAAGGGTGCAATTATTGTCTGAATAATTGACGAGCCACGGGCGCGCGGCAGCGCTCAGCCCGATGGGCGCCGAGCGCGCGGCGGGGTGCGGGGTCGGGGTGCGGGATGCAGGGTTTGGGATGAGCAGGGTTTGGGATGAGCAGGGTTTGGGATGAGCAGGGTGAAGGATGCGGGATGCGGGATGTGGGATGCGTGGGGTGAAGGGTGAGGGATGTGGGGTGTGGGGTGTGGGGTGCGGGGTCAGGGTGCGGGATGTGGGGTTGGGGTGCGGGGTGTGGGATGAGCAGGGTGAGGGATGCAGGATGTGGGAAGCGGGATCTGGGGTGCGGGTATGGGGTGTGGGATATGGGATATGTGGATATGGGATCTGGGGATGCAGGATATGGGATGTGAGGTGCGTGGGGTGAAGGGTGAGGGATGTGGGGTGCGGGATGTAGGATATGGGATGTGGGATGCACAGGGTGAGGGCTGCAGGATGTGGGATGTGGGATGCAGGATATGGGATGCAGGGTGTGGGATTTAGGATGCAAGGTGTGAGATTTGGGATGCAGGCTGCAGGACGTTGGGTGCGGGATGCTCACGGGGTTCCCCACTGTGATGGGATGGGGACATGATACGACCCCTGGCCCCTCTTGGGGTCTCGGGGTGCTGCCCCCGACCTGGTGCTGGGGTCGGAGCCCCCCGCGGGTGCTGTAGGGTGCTCGCCCCCCACCGCTGCGGGGCCGGCAGCGGTCGCAGCGCGAACCTCGCCCGGCAATTGATTTAAATCATTTGATAGAGGACCTATGGAAAATAAAAAGCCTTTAATCACATTTGTATCCATTTCCAGCCTCGGTAAATCAATTTGGATCGAGCTGGGTGCCACGGTTCCAGCTGATTAGTGTGCGCCGATGGGGTCACATTAATGCTCGCCGGGTTCGCTTAATGGGGTCACCGCCGCCGGCTGCGTGCCGGGGGGGAGCGCCGAGCACGGGGCCACCGTGGGGCACCCCATCAGCTGCAGGTTTCCCCTCGAGCCCCCCAAAACCATGGTGGGGGCCCTTTGGGCTCCCCCACCTCCCCATCCCAGCCCTCCTCCTGGTGGCTGACCCCATTTGGGGCCACTCACCCCGCGTCCCCCCGCCGAGGAGCCATAAACAGGTCTTTGCGCCCCGGTGCCGGTTAATTGGTTTTCAATAGGTTCCAATCAATTAAACCCGGGCTCGGCCAAGGGAAAAAGTGGCCCGGTAATTGGGGGAAATAAATCACCGGCTCCGGCGCAGGCGGGGTGGCGAGGAGCCGGGGCTGCGTCTGCGTGGCACCACGGCATCGGGGCCGGGGGGCTGCGGGGACATTGGGGACACCGTGCCCGGTGCTGAGCCACACGGAGCCACCCTGGCTGCTCCCTCCTCGCCACCCTATGGGGTGATTCTGCCCCCGTCCCCGGCCCTACAGAGCCCTTTGGGGTCCCCAGCCCTCTCCACCCGCAGCCCCTCCTGTAATTACCGCGCGCGGCGCTTTGCTCGCTCCCTTCCAATTAATTAAACACGGCGCTGACCCAAATTATGATCCCTTGTCTTGTACGGGGCCGTATCCTTAACCTTAACCGTCTGGGGCTGTGTTTAGATTTCCAATCCGGGCAGAAGTGTCACCCGGGGAGAGTGACTGGTGTTGAACCGAGCCTTCCCGTGACAAAACCTGTAATTAGAAACCCTCGCGTCCCGGAGACGGCTCTTTAAAGCTGTCAGAAGCCAAGATGCAGCCAGTCGATACCAGGCTAGCGTTACCGCCCCGAACCTATTAGCTGCAGGTAAATAACAGGCTGCGCCGGGGCCGGGGAATTGGCCGCCTCTTAATTAGGAGCAGCGGTGCCAGGGCCGGGTTCCCCCTCCCTTAATTCCCTTTTGGAGGGGCTGCGAGCGGGTGGGCTTCATGGCATGGGGCCTCCCCGTGCCCAAATCCCGTTCCCTGCACGGTGTGGGGTTTGGGGACCCGCTCCTCCCATCCCCATCCTTGTCCCGTCCCCATCAGGGGGTGATTTGGGACCCGTGGTGCGCCCGGGGGCAGCAGGCGTTGGGCTCCTTGTAGGGTCTGGATGGCACTAACCCCCCCGCTGCCTGCATCCCCCCGAGGGATTGATGGCCCCCGGCCCGGGCTGGGGATAAATCTGGCCCTGCGGCAGCTTTTAGAGAGCTTGTCTGGGTGACAGATCTGCTCGGAGCGGGCGCCTGGGTGGAACATCAATCACCGGGGCTGCTCCCGGCCCCGCTGCCCCCTTGGGTTTTTTATTTGCCAGGCTGCGGGTCCCGGGCACGAGGATCCGGCTGCGTCTGTGCCACCTTTGTCTCCCCGCACTGGGGAAGCCACCCAGCCCCGCTGCACAGTGCCCAGCACCCTGGGTATAGGGTTTTGGGGGGCACTGGGAGCAGCTCGGTATGGGGATGGCCCTGTCCCCATGGGGATCGGTGCCTGCGCTGCTCTGGAGTGGAGAAACCCAGCTGGGGAGACACGGGGGGAAACTTTATGGGGAAACTGAGGCACAGCAGGGGCGAAAAGGGGCTGGAGAGAGGAGAAGGGATGCGTGGAGACCCTGTGTGGCGGGTATTTGGGGTCCTTTCCCTCTCTGCTCCGGGAGGACCCCGCTATCCATCCTATAGGGCTGGCGAGCGCCGTGGGGCCGGCAGGGTCCCCCAGCCGTGCCGCGGTGCCGCCGTCCATCCCTCGCCCTGCTCCCTCTCCCGCCGCCACGGGCTGACAAGAGCCATTTCCAAGATGGATTGATTCAATTTAGCACCGATTTTTATTTTATTTATTTTTTTTATTTTTTTTTTTCTCTCTCTTCGCCGGGGCCGGTGACGTACGGCTCCCCAGCCGGCGCTGGGCTGCACGTGACTCCCCAGCGCCCGCCGTCATTAGGGCAGCTCAGCACCGGCTGCTGCCGCCCCACGCGTGCCACCGCCGGGGAGGGGGCCTCATCCTGCCCTGCCGTGCCCCCCAATTTGGGATTTATCCCTGGGGGGGGGCGCGCAGGAACGGTGGCGGTGCCCAAAGGTGGTACCCGGGGGGTGCTGGAGCCGCCGGCGGGGGGGATTTTGTTTTGTTCCGCTGTTTTGCTGGTGCTTTTTTTTTTTTCCTCCAGGCTTGATGAGTACGTCTGGTTCTCTCTCGCTGTCTGTCTTCTCCTCTCTCCTTCCTTTTCGAGGCAAATGGCTGACTGATTGCTTTTCATCTCCCGCTCTGAGGAGCTGTAAGAGCTACTTTATACAAACATCAATTACAGGCACGTAATAAATTAAGGCTCCCTTACACCGAACCCATTAGAGTCCACTCTCATATCAAAGCGCTCCCATCACACGCGGATTGGGGTGGAGTGGGGGGGAGGAGGGAGAGGGAGGAAAATGCCTTATTAGCCGGCAGATTGTTAGCAGAACACTGATTTAATTGTAGCTCCGCGCCCCAGCGCGGGAGGAGGACGGGCAGGGGGGCGCAGGAAAAAAAAAAAAAAAAAAGGGAGAGGGGGGGCAGCACGCACGGGGCCTGCCAAAAAAAGAAAAAAAAAAGAAATGCCCGGGGATTGTTCCCTTCCCCGAGGGGCTCGGGGGCGGCCCCCTCCTGGGCCTGTCCCCGTGCCAGTACTGGCTGCCAGCGCTGCTCCTGGTAACGGCCTGGGGGGGGCTGGATGCTGGAGGAGGTGCCCCCCCGGCTGCTTGCTGCAAAGCCCAGGGGCTGGGTGCCCACCCGCAACCCTTTGGGATCCACCTCCAGCCCCTTTTCTGGGCACACGCAGCCGGGGGGGCGATGCCAAGGGGCCCCCCCGTTGCGCAGAGGCCGTGGCAGCCTGCTGGCATCCCCTCGCTGCGGGTTTGGGGACATGGCGACGAGGCCTGCGGTGGCACAGCGCGCACACGGTGGCACCTGCAGCCCCCCCAGCCCCCTCCCCAAAGTTTGGGACCCCCGTTTGTGGGGTGCGCCCCGCAGCAGGGCTCGGGGGCAGAAAGGGAGGCCGGGTGAGAGCGGGGGCAGCCCGGAGGCGGCCGGGAGCGAAACTTCCCTTTAGGACAAAGGCGCCTGCATCCGCCAGCAGCTCCCCGCTGCCTCTGCCTGCGAATAAATAGCCTCCAGGCTGTCAGTCTGGCACTACCCCCGGGGCTGGAGGCTCTCGGAGAGAGGAACGGAGCCCGGGAACAGCAGGCAGGGCTGGAGCGCTGCCCGCCGGGGGCTTTGCAGGCGCTGGCACGCTGCGCCCAGGCGGGGCCGCCTCCAAAAACCCGCAGCGCCCGGCGGCCTCTCCACGTGGCCGTGCCGTGGGCGCGGGCACGGGGCCGTCCCCCGCTCGATGGCACAGGTGGGGGGCAGCGGGGGGGTCCCCGCAACGGGCTGCAGCCCCCCAGGGCGTGCGCCGTTGGGGTTGTGAGCTGGGTGCCATGCGCGCAAGGGGGTCCCATGTGCACGGAGAGGGTCCCACGTGCACCAGGGGGGTCCCACGTGCACCGGGGGGGTCCCGTGTGCACAACGGGGGGGTCCATCCTGCAGAGATGCTGATGCAGGCTCTGCAGAGGGCATGCTGGGCGGCTGGGGGCGTGCAGGGGGTGCACGTGCACCCCATCCCCACCCGGTGAACGTGCCCGCGTACGCGCACCCATCCTCCTGCTGCCCCCAGACACAGGTGCCCGGCGAGGGGGGGTCCCATTCGTCGCCCTCCCTTTCAGGGCCGGTTTTATCTCCCCTGCAGCCCGCCGTTCCCTTCCTGCCCTTCCGAGGCTGACATTTACATATTAATATTTTCCAGGGGAGGCAGCGCGTTGCGGTGCAAGTGTCTGCATTGTGGTTGCACATAATGTAAAGTGAGATAAAGCGCCCGGCTCCGCTATGAATAACTGCAAATGAAAACCCATGTGGCCATAAAAGCCTTCACATTTGCCCTGTCAGCATGTGGTACATCGGCTAAACAACTGATTTAGCTTCTCTCCCTTTTTTTTTTTTTTTTTTTTCCTTTTTTTTTTTTTTTTTCTCGAGGTTTATCGCCACTTACAGAGGACATGCTCTTTGTGTACTGCCTGTCGCTTTCTGCTCAGCTTCCTTGTCGCTTCCTGTCGGCGTCCTCCCCGTCAGGCCCCGAAACGATGCTCGGCCCCTAAAGCGCCCTGACAGCCCCTATTAGCTCCGAGCCGAAGCCATCTCCTCGCTGCTGGGGCTATTTATCTCCGCGGCGCAGGGAGCTCTTATCATCTTACCCGCCCGCTCCCTACGGCCCCCGGCGTTTGCTTCTGCTGATGGCGGGGATTTGGGATGGATGGGGGCCTGGTGGGGATGATATTAAGGGGGTGAGGCAGCACCGCAGGCTTTTGGGGAGCTGGAGGGGCCGGAGAGGACCCCGCTGGTGATTTTCCCTCTTCCCAAAAGGGGCTGGGGCCGGCCCCCAGGGTTTATTTCGCTGCGCCTTCTGCGCCGTGGGGTGCAGCCGGAACGCCAGCGTGGCGGTTGTGGCAGGAAGAAGTGTGTGTGTAGGGCGGGGGGGGGCGCAAATTAAAACCGGTTAATGAACTCCTGCGCTCTGAACACCGCCGCCCCGACGCGCTGCTGTCACCCGAGGCACGGAGGTGGCCCCCCGGGCGAGGGTGATGTCCCCGCGGGACCGCTGGCACCCTGAAGGCGCCGGCTCGGGCGCAAGACCTGAAAGACTGGCGTGGGGTGGGGACGCCTCCTTGCCCCCGGCCAGCGTGGGGTGGCACGGCGGGCACTGCGGCGAGCAGGAAAAACAGCTCCGTGCTCCGGCCGGGCGGCTCCGAGGGCGCCAATTTGGGGCTGTGGAGCCGGGGATGGGTGTCCCCAGCCCCACGTCCCCGGCTCGGCGCCCGCGGAGCCGCCTGGCCCCGCTCCAGGTAACTGGAGCTCCCTCCTCGCCTCCCCTCGCTGTTATTTCAGCAGGAGGACGCAGCTCGGTTTACGGGGCCGGGCAGATTTTTATCGGGCCCCTCGCTCCACCCGCTTGGGGATGGGAGCCGGTAGCGGGGCCGCGAGCAGCGGGGCCGAGCGGTGTGACAGCGGGGAGACCCCTGCGGGGCCACGCTGCCCCCTGGGGTGCA
The DNA here is from genome assembly GCF_964211825.1 of Aythya ferina. NCBI lineage: Eukaryota > Metazoa > Chordata > Aves > Anseriformes > Anatidae > Aythya > Aythya ferina. The sequence goes on from NC_140308.1 coordinate 2,610,741, forward strand.
CCGGTTCCCAAAACCAGTGGGATTTGCTCCCTTGGGGACTGTGCCACCCTGTCCCCTGCATCACGAGGTGCTGCCCTGGCTGGGGCCGTTGCGAGCTTTGCATCACCCTGCGCGGGGAGCGAGCGGCCCCAAGGCGCAGGAACCACAAGGGTGCAGCACACGGGGGGTCCCCCCTGGCCACCGTTTTTTTTTTTTTTTTTTGGTGGGGGGGAGCCCTCCCCAAGCCTCATAACAGCCGTCGGGGCTTGCATCAGAGCGCGCCGGGGCGGCGGGGGGGAATTTCACAAGCGCTTTCCTGCCTCAACCTGCCCCTAGCTGCTGCCCCGGGGGGGGGGCCGTGCTGGGCAGGGGGTGGGAAGCAGGGGCTGGGGGGTTGTTTACAGCAGCAGAGCTTGTTTCCTTCCACCTGCCTCGGGGGAAGCAGTTAGCAATTTGTTAGTCAAACCAGATGAGCCTTCCTGGAGCCGGCTTCCTGCCAAGCCAGCCTTCGGAGCCGGAGCATCGCCCAGCCGGGCTCCCCCCCCCTCCCCGCCTCTCCGTGCACCCCGCCGCGGCGGTGCCGTGTCCCGCTGCCCACGCGGGGCCGTAGCCAGCGGCGTGGGAACTACAAGTGGGGAGAGGGGCAAGACTGGGGCACAGGCAGGATTTGGGCATGCTGGCTTGGGCTTTTCCAGCCGGGAGCACCGGAGCCGGCGGTGCCTTACAGCGCCGTGGCCGCGCTCGCTGCCTGCGCCTCTCCCCACATCCTCCCGGGGAGGTTGTGCTGGGAGCTCCTTGCAGGGTGGCGAGCTTGGGGTTGGGAGGGCGCTCTCTCGAGGTGTTTGGGTGATGGTTGGGTGCTGGTGAGCTTGTTACGCCGTGCTGTGGGGTGCTGGGGGAGCATGATGGGCACCACGCGCCGTGCGCCGTGCACTGAGCACCACGCACCGTGCATCCAGCAGCGTGTGCATTGAGCACCATGCTTTGAGCACCTAATATCATGCTCTGAGCACCGAGTATCACGCTTTGAGCACCGAGTATCACGCTTTGAGCACCCAGCACCACGCTCCACGCATCCAGCACCCGAGCACCCTGCGCCACGCACGCATCCAGTGCCGCTGCCCCAGGAGCGCAGGCACCACCCAAGCGGGAACGGGGCCCACGCGAGGACGAGGAAGTGCCAGCCCGCGCCCCCTCGCTCATCGAGTGGCGCCGGGTGATAAATAAGGAAGTTAACACCCAACCCGGGCTGCTAATTAGCTTTTAACCTGTACTAGCAGTTAACTACAAAAGGCAGTCATTTGTTCCGGGGAGCTGGTAGCGTAGAAAGAACGAAACACGGCCAATTTTGTTCAGGATGAATTAAGACTTGCAAATGTAAAATGAGTTCATCTATTTAATTAAGTAGCGGCAATATGGATGTTAAATTAAGTTAATGGCAGGCATGCCAAAACAAGGTTATAAAAAGCCTGGCCTGGCGGGGTGGGTTCCGGATCCAGCCCCCGGTGGGGGACGGGGGGCCCTGCCCTGTGCCCGGGGGGGGGGGGCTGGGGGATGCTGCCCCCCGGCTACCCCCCAAATACCCCCAGGATACCTCCAGGGTACCCCCAGGGTGCCCCCAGGGTGTCCCCAGGGTGTCCCCAGGGTGTCCCCAGGGTGCTCCCCAGGCTGTCCCTGTCCCGGTGGCTGCTGCGGGGAAAGGAGAGGGCTGGCGAAAAGCAAAAGCAGCGCGGGAAGGCGTCGCGCCCGGCACCGCAATCTTATCGGGGCTGAACTTTACTCTCCTGCTAAAGATATAGGATACTTTAGGGACATCGGAAAGAAATAATAACCCTCTGATTTGTAGCTCTCGGGCGCCGGCAGCCAATGGGAAATGAAGACTGTCTGCTGCCATTACCATTTTTTGTATGAACTATTCCCCAAAGAAATCAAACCCTTGTAAAAGCCCTCCCGTGCGGCAGCCCCTGCTCCCGCGCTGACCCGAGCCGTGCGGATTATCACCGCGCATCGCAGCCGGAGACAGGAACATTCATTAAAATTTGAAACACAAATGGAAAATTGCTACTTGAAGCCTCCTTGCCAGAGAGCCAGCCGGTTGATCAGAGACCTCATTAATGTATCTAATGTGTAAGGAACAATTAGACTTTTCAAAGACATCCTTTTCCCCGCAGCCGCTCAGCTCTGTCCAGGGGAAAAAAAAAAAAAAAAAAGGGAAAAAACCTGACCCCCCCCAGCCCAGCCCAGGAATTGCTGCGAGGGATCGGGGCGCACAACCTCAGTGGGGGCCTACGAGCCACCGGAGAGTCTCTGGTGGCACTACGGGGCCGTCCCGGGGCGCCGCTGGTGCCCGAAACGCCCGTTTCTCCTCAAGTTTGATGGCGAGGAAAGCGAGATGATTAAAAAGCTGATTTCTTTTCCCAGCGACCGGCGGGTTTTGCCATCCTCCCGTAATTAGCCAGTTACACGGCCGTATGTTTTATTTATGAGCCGAGGGCGGAGGGAAGGGGAAGCGGAGGAACGACCGTGCCCTATATATCTGCAAATAAAACACTTCATTTCCCTCCTGGGGAATGTCACCTCAAGAAACCATCGCTTTCCTGCTCACTACCCCGTCCAAATCGGAGGCTGTAAATGGCTTTGTGGGCCTGGCTGGCGCTCAGATGGGTTTAAAATATGGATTTATGTCTTTATTCTGCATAGTCAAAGGTCAACAAGAGCAGGAAATCATTGCTGAGCCGCTTATTTACTGCGGGAGGCCGGCGCTCGCTCCGCTTTGATTATTCGGCCCCGTGCGCCGGGGGCTGCGGGTGGGGGGTCCCCGCCTGCGTCCCCGCCCGGGACCTAATTTTGGGGTGCTGGGTTGTGGGGTGCACGTCGGGGAGGACGGCATCCCGCGTCACACACGGGCTTGGCAGGCTGGGGAGGAAATTGTTTACGGAGCGGTGGGAACGGGCCGTGGTGATTATAGGGTCATAAATATCACGGGGGAGGCCGAGGAGCTCGTAACGGGATGTGCTTGCCCCGGGCCGGCGGGGACCAGGCGCGCACAAGCTCGCCACGGGATTTTTGAGATTAAAACCCCCCCGGGCAGGACGTGGGTGGTGAGGAGCTGCTGCAAGGCCGGTGCCAGCCATGGGGGACCGGCCGTGCCTCGTTTTCCCCAGGGTGAGGTGGTTTGGGGTCAGCATCCAGATCGGTGAGGACCGGAGCGCACAAGGATGGATGTGGCACCCTGTCGGGACACGCGTGTCCTGGTGGGGCTGCGGGTGCCTGCGGGGAGGTCGGGGATCCCTGGGGAGGTCAGGGATCCCTGGAGAGGTCGGGGATCCTTGGAGAGGTTGGGGGGGATGTTGGGGATCCCTGGAGAGGTCGGGGATCCCTGGAGAGGTCGGGGATCCTTGGAGAGGTTGGGGGGGATGTTGGGGATCCCTGGGGAGATCAGGGATCCCTGGAGAGGTTGGGGATCCCTGGAGAGCTGGGGATCCCTGGAGAGGTTGGGGATCCTTGGAGAGGTTGAGGGGGATGTTGGGGATCCCTGGAGAGGTCGGCGATCCCTGGAGAGGTTGAGGAGCCCAGGGGGAGTTCAGGACCCCCCCCGGAAGAGGTCGGGCACCCCTGGGACATCCGCGGTGCCCCGGTGGGGAAGGTGGCAGCCGGCCGAGCGGGTCGGAGGAGCTGGGAGCACCCGGTGCCACCCCCGGCCACCTTCTCCCCGTCTCGCTGGTGCTGCGTGGGCCGTGCCGGCGGCGAGCTGCGCTCTCATGCTTTGCTAATGCCGCCTGGCACCTGCCCCAGCTCCCGGCGGCTCCGCGCGAGCGGGACCCAATTAATCCTCCAGGCGCTCGGGGAACTGGGTCAAGGCTCGTCAAGGCTCCCGCTAACGAGGGCCGAGGCGAGGCGCAGCGCAGCCGGCTGGCAGGTGCCCGCGTCCCCCCCGCACCCCGCGGGGCGGTAAGTGGGTAAAACCCAGGCGGGGCGTTCGTTGGCCATCCAACCGTCCCCGTGTGCCCCCCCCCGTTTTTTTTTTTTTTTTTTTGGGTTTCTGCGAACCGGGGGCCTCCGAGGAGGAGGAGGAGGAGGAGGGTGGCGGAGAATTCGGTTGGGCCGATGGCGCAAAGGGGCTGGTTTCCCAACGGGGCGCCGTGCCTCGGTTTCCCCATCCCAAAAGGGGGCCCCAAGGGTTACGGGAGGGGGGGTGGTTCCCTAAGGGGGGCGGGGGGGGTGCGGGGGGGTGCTGCTGCCCTCCAGGATTTTTGGGCTTCCCCCAGGGGCTGCAGGGAGCGGAGGCAGCGTGCCCCTTTGAAGTGGAGCCCAACTTCCAGGAGTGAAGCAACGCTCGTTTGCATAATGAACAAAGGGAGCAGTGGAGAGGGAGGGGGGGGGAGGTAAGGGAAAAGGGGGGGGGGGGCAAACCCCAAACCCCAACCTGGCAGGCTGGCGCGTCCCTCCCTCGCAGCCCCGCTCCGCCATTGGCCTGTAATTACAGGTTTATTGCCTGTACAGCTATTGTGTAATGACATGTTTGCAAATTAATTTTTATGGCTCATGCCATCGGTTGGGGAGGGGGGGGGGGGGGGGACGGGACGGGCAGCGCGGGGTGGGTGAGGGGGGGGGGCCCCTGTTCGGCGCCGCCGATGGTTGCGTGAGCCCAGCGGGTTGCAAACCCTATAAAAACCCCACAGCGGAGATCAGGGGGAGATTGGGGTGAGGGTTTCGGGGGGGGGGGGGGGTCCTGGGAGAGCCCCCCACCCCCAGAGGGTGCTGATGGGGATGCGCTCCTGGAGGGGGGGGGGGGCAGCTGCGCGTCCCCGTGCGCGTGCCCGCTGCCCCCTGCCCCCTGCCCGTGCCCCCAGCGGCGGGGCGGAAGGCGGCGGAGTGGAGGGGGGGGGGGGGGGGGGACGTGGAGGGGGGGGGTGGGGGGGGCGGTTTTTGGCACAGGATGTGGCCGGCCCTGCACCGAGCGATAGCGCACGGCGGCGGCGGCTCGACCCGAGGCACTTTGGGAACAGAGGGGCCGGGGGGGGGGGGGGGGGGGGCGGGCAGAGGGGGGGTGAGAAGCGAGCCCTCAGCGCCCCCCCCCACCCCCCCACGCCCTCCCTCCCCGTTTCTCCTTTCCTTAAATCAGGCCCCCCCCCTCTCCGGACCCCTCCATGGTGCTGGAGCGCGCCCCCCCCCCCACTCTGTGCTTGTTTTTTATTATTTTTTTTTTCCCTTTCTTCTTATTTTTTTTTAATTTTACCCCCCCACCAGCATCCCCGGGGGGCTCCCCCTTTGGTCCAGGGGCTCCCTTTTTTTTTTTTTGGGGGGGGGGGTCTCTCCGGCTGCCCCCCCCCCCCCTCCACCCGGTGCTGGATGCTGCATGGGATGCGATGGGCAGGCAGCAGGGAGGGGGGGGGGGTGGGCGCCGAGCAGCTGCCCCCCTCCCGCCCCCCCCCCGTTCATTAGGGGAGACAAATCTGCTGTCAGGCCGCCAGCTTGCCAATTTGCCGATAATGATCCCTGCATGGAAATTGATCGAGGGGCCAGCCTGCCTTCAGCCTGCCTTCCCCGCCGCCTGCTCAGCCTAGCCCGGGGGGGGGTGTGTGTGTGGGGGGGGCACTTTTCTGCCCCCCCCCCATCGCTTTTCCCCCCCCTCTCCATCCTTATTTTATCCCCATCCCCTCCTCGGGCATGGATAGGGGAGGGGGGGACACCCCAATAACGGGGCTCTCCGGCTTCAGGGGGTGCCCCCCCGGCTTCGGGGGGGGGCTGCCGAGGGTCCCGCCGCCTTCCTCCTCCTCCTCCTCTTCCTCCTCCTCCTCCTCTTCCTCCTCCTCCTCCTCTTCCTCCTCCTCTTCTTCCTCGCCCCCTTTTTGCGCGCGTGCCGGCCGCGTCTCGGGGGGCGCAAATAAAAAAAAAAAAAGGGAGGCGGGGGGGGCGCAGGGCAGGCTCGGCACCACCCGGCACGGCTCGGCACGGCTCCGTTGCCCGGCTCAGCCCCTCTCAGCCCGGCTCAGCACCCCCCCGCCCGGCTCTGCCCGGCCGTGCCGCTGCCCCCCCGGCCGCCCCCCGCCGGCGCCCCGCGCTGCTGCTGCTGCAATTTGGATTCTTCCTCCTCCCCCCGCACTCTCCATTTGCCCTCCTCCTCCTCCTCCTCCTCCTCCTCCTCCTCCTCCTCCTCCCCTCCCCTCCCCTCCCCGCCCCGCGGTATTTTTTCGCTTCTGGTTTATTTTTTTTCCAACCCCCCTCCGTGTGGCTCGCCGCTAATTTTTTGGGGATTTTTTTTTATTTTTAATTCTTATTCTTTTCTTATTATTTTTTTCTCTCCTCCTCCTCGCTTCCCGGCGCATCCTCTTCGCCTCGCCTCGGCTGCTTTTTTTTTATTATTGTTTTTTTTCCGCCTTCCTATTTATTTTTTGCCCCCCCCCCCTCCCGCACCCCTCCCGGGCCGCAATGGAACTGTAGCGTTAAATCATGTTCGGCTTGAAACCACCCCTCTATTACTTACCAGGTAAGCCCACGCGCGATGTGACCCCCCCGGGGAGGGGGGGGGGCTCCTTGGGGTGTCCCCCCCCCACCCCCACCTCGGGGCCACCTCTCTCCCCTTTGTCCTCAAAGCGGGGGGGGGGCAACTTTCTCCGGCAGCGTTTTGGGGTCCGGCCAGCTGTAGGGCACCCCCAGAAGGGTTTTTTATTTTGGGGGGGGGGCGTTTTCTTCCTCCCTTCTCCTCTTCCTCCGGGAGCCCCCAGGGTGTCGCCGTGCCCCCCCCCGTCTCCCCCGATGGAAAAAAGGGGGTTCGCTGCGTTTGGGGGTTCCGGGGAGGGGGGGGGGCGCATCGGGTGCTGCCCCCCCCGTGCCACTCCGCGCGCAGGGGACCGGGGGGCACCAAACTTTTGCTTTTTCGCCCCAGCCGGGAAAAAACGACCCCTGCGCCCCCCCCCCAAAGCGGTGTCGGGTGTGTTTTGGGGGGGGCGCACGCCTCGGGGGCGCGCTCAGGATGCGCGCACGGGATGGAGAGCGGAGGGGGGGGCGCCCCCCGGCAGCCCGGAGGTGGATAAGGGGGGGTCCGCCGGGACCCCGTCTCCCTTGGGGGGGGGCCGTGCCCTGCTCGGCGGTTTCCCCGGCGGTGTGGTGAAGGGGGGGGGACCCGTGTGGGGGGGCTGTTTGTTTCAGGAAATGGCTTTTGCATGTGGCGGGTCGGAGAGGAGACAAGCCGCTGCCGAGCGCGCCTGCGCCTCCGCGCACCGGGGGGGGGCACCGGGCAAAACGGGGAGCCCCGGTGGGGGGGGGGGCAGAGGTGTCACATCCCACCTAACCCCCCCCCAGAGCTTTGGGGATGCTCGCTGGCTGCTGGCACCGAGCAGCGATGCTGCCCCCAAACCCCTTCAGGGGTGCTGCCACCCTCAGGGGTGCACCCCGGGGGGGGGGACACACGACTCCTGGTGGGGGTGGGGGGCACCCGCGTTGGAGAGGGGCTGGGATTTTGGGGGAATTTCGTCCCGAGCTGTGTTTACCGGCGGCTCCTGTTGCGTGAAACTTCTGGCTCACCCTGTAATTGCTCGGGCACTAATTCCTGCCCCTCGGAAAACCAGGCAGCCTTCGTGCTGGGAAAACGGGGGGGCAAGCTGGGGAAAGGGGGGGACAAGCTGGGAAAAACGGGGGGTGCCCAGAAGGAGCCCCCAGCCCCGCCGCCCCTGGCTCAGCCCCCCCAGCTCCGGCTCGCTCGCAGCATCCATCAGGTGGTCGATTTGCTTCCCAGGCAGCTCGGGGAAAAGGGGAAAGGGAAAAAAAAAGGAGAAAAGCATAAAAAAAAAAAAAAGAGAGAGAGAGAGAGAGAGAGAGAGGAGCGTGGAAGTGTCAGCCCGGTGAGATTTCAAGCAATTAAGGAAAACGCTGTTGGAGGGGCTGTCAAAGCCAGCAGGCGCCGCGCACCGCCGGGGCTGCTCCCGGCGCAGGTGGGGGCAAAGAGGGTGGAAATTTCAGCCCCCCCCCCGCGGCCCCGGGTTCGCAGGGGCTCCGCCGAGCGGTTTGCTGGTGGCGGTGACTCAGCGGCAGGAGCCCTGCTGGGGACAGCCACCTCCCCGGGCTCTCCCCGTGCCCCACACTGCGCCTCGCCGCGTTTGGGGCTGGGACGGGTGACGCCGGAGCGGCTTTCCCGGAGGTGATGCTGGGGTGGCTGTCCTGGGGACAGCAGCGTCCCTTGGGGACAGAGAGCATCCCTCGGGGACAGCAGCATCCCCTGGGGACAGCAGCATCCCCCGGGGGCCTGGTTGTCCTCACCCTGATTTGGCACCCTGATGCGCGTGGCCCTTTGGGGCTCCCCATCCCTTTAGGACCCCCCCTATTTGGGCACTCGCTCGGCCTTAATAAAAGGGAGCTCGCCGGCAGCTCTGCCACGGGGCCAGGCTGGTCCCGTGGCTCCAGCAGCACCGAAAGAAACCAGCAGGGGAAAAAAAGAAAACCCCAAAAGCCTCCTCCGCGTCTCATGGCAGCAGCCGGCGGCGAGGTTTTCCCCCGGCGGAGCAGGACGGGGCCCTCGGTGCCTCCCCGTCCCCGGCGGGTGCCGGCGCGCAGCGGAGGATGCTGCTGACTCAGGGCCTTCCTAAATGGTTCCTATTTTTACGCCGGGGCCGGCAATATTTAGCCCGTGGATCAAAGCAGATGGAGGTATCTGGGTGATGCCGCGTAAACACCCGCTCGGCGTGAGTCACCGCGCCGGCCCGGCTGCTTTCGGGTGGAGACGGCCGCCCCCGGCTGCTTTTGGGGTGCTCGGGGACGGCCCCCCCGGCGAGGGCAGCGTGGCAGCCCTGCCAGGAGCCGGGTTCTTCCTCGCCCTTCCTCTTCCTCGCTGGGTGTGGGAGCAGGGGCTGCGTTATGGGGTGATGCTCTTGGGGTGCCGGGTGGCGCCGCAGGGCGCAGCGTGCCGGGGAGCCCTCCTGCCTTCCTTCCTCGCCCACCCCGCTGTCCTCCTCCTCCTCCTCCTTCTCCTCCTCCTCCTCCTCCTCTCCTCGCCAGTCCTAAATTCGGTCGCCATGGCAACCATGTCAACCACTTTCCAGCTTCCCCGTGATTATTTGACAAGGGGAGGGCGGGGAGAAAGAAGGGGGCGAGGGGAAGGGGATGGCTGAGCGCGGCAGAGGGCGAGGGCTGCGCGCCGGGTGGGGACCGGGGACAGCGCCCCGGGGACGGGGGTGACGCTTCCCCAGGGCTTTTCCCTGCCCAGTGGGGCTGACGCCAGCTCAGTGCCTGCCCAGGGGCCAGCTCTGTGGCTGCTGCTCAGGGCTGGGGCTCGTTTGGTGCCCCCCCAGCTCCACACGGGCACGCAGCCGGCACCGGGGGCTGCCCTCTCCAAATTCAGGGCCACCCTGCGCTGCCCCTGCTCGTGCCAGGGCCCTGCTGGCACCTGGAACACCCGCAGCTTGGAGGAGGGCGCGGAGGGGAATTATTCCCATTCACCCCCTTTTCCTCCCTCTTTTCTTCCCCCCCCTCCCACCCACCTTCTCCGTAATCCCTTTATTCCTGGGTTAAGCCTGGTTCCCAATGGTTTTAAGGACAGATTTACCCGCGGCTATATAGGACAGGGTGGAACGAGGGGCTGCCGCTCGGGTGGGCGCACAACATCACCCCGACATCACCCCGGCGGGGGTCTGTCCACCCCCAAAAACGGGTGCAGGCAGCGAGCTTTCGGGGCTCTCCCCAGCATCCCCACCCAGCTGCGCACCCCGTGCCGTGGCGCCGCTCCCGTGTGCCGCTCACCTTCAACCCCGCAGGGGGTTTCGGGGCAGCAGGTGCTTCCTTTCTTCGCCGCGGCCCCCCCGCCTCCGCCGCCCGCTGCTTTGGCACCGGCTGGTGGCACCTGCCGGGGGCCGGGGCCGCTCCTTGGCACGGCGCGGCGGCACGTGCGCGGCACCGGCGCTCGAGGCTCAAAGCGGGGCCACCCCTGCCCCAGCCTGGCATCCGTGCTCACCCCCCCTCTCTATTTTTATGCGCTTTTCTATCATTTTTTATTTATTTTTTATTTTATTTCCTCCTCCCACGCCGAATTAAGCACCGCTGCCTGGTGGCACCAGCCCACGTTGGATATTTCTGACACCTCCACGCTGCCAGATGTCAAAGGCCGGCGTGCTTCAAAGAGCCACCGGCCGGGAATAAAAACCCTGATGCACGTCTGCGACGGGGGGGGGGAAGCAATGGGGCCCCCGCAGCCGGAGACGTGTCACCCGTGGCAATATCCCCGCCAGGAATTATTTAATTTAATGGCACCCACCTTGGGGTGCAGCCTGGCCCCGCTGCGAGCGCGCGCGCAAGGCGGAGGGGAAAAGGGAGAAGGGGGGGGGCTGCGTTTCTGCAGGGTTTTCTCCTTTTCCCCCCTTCTTTTAATAATAATGCTTTAAAGATGTTTGACATCTGTAACAAACAGCTGGCATCCTGTTATGGAAGAATGTCCTTTTATTTCCGAGCAGGTTGAACTGTCATTAATAGTATAATTAGGTGATTATCGGCGTACAGCAGAAAACTGCTTAATTGCACGGCGAGCTGCGCGAGGATCCCCGGCTCCTTTTATTGCCGTATTTGTTTTAGCCGCCTGAAATTTTTCGCGCTGCGTTGTTGTTTTTCCACATTGATTATTATTTTTTAATGCCTGTGACAGCTGTAGGAGCGTGGCAGGCAGCACCGGCGCTGAGCGCGCCGGCGGCGAGAGGGGCGCAGGGAAGAAAAGGGGGGGGGACACCCCGCGCTGGCACCCGTCCCTGTCCCCCCCCCGCTCTCCCTCCCCTCCCCAAGGGTTTTATTTGTTAACCCCGTGCGTGCCAGGCTTGGGAGATGACGGGGATGGCATCGAGGCGGGGAGGGGGGCACCCTTGGGTGGCAGCGAGGCGCAGATTTGGGCGGCAGGGGGTGCGGGGAGGCGGCGCTGGAGCCCGCTGCTGCTTCTCCCCCCCGCCTCGGTGAGCACGGAGCACGGAGGGGAGATGCTGAGCACCAGCTTTGCCTCGCCGTGGTGCTTCCCCTTTGGATGCAGATGAAAGCCCGAGATGAAAAGCCGGCCCCGGCGCATCCCCTCGGCGAGTGTCAAGCGCCGCGGCTCCCCCGACCGAGCCGTCCCGCGTGGCAGGATGAAAGAGCTGGGAGCAAACGTGCCTGTCTCGCCTGCAGCGGGAATAAAGGAGACATCCTGCCACCTCGGAGCCTTTGTTAGTGCTGCCGTGCCTTCGGCTGCCAGCACGGAGCGAGCGGGGAGCCAACGGAGGAGCCGTGGAGCTGGGGCACCGCTCGGCGCGGGGTGTCCCCTCGTGCCATCCCCCCCCGGGTGGCTCTGCTGCCTCCCGGCCCCTCTCCGTGCCCCCACGCGGGGAAAACACCCCCCGGGTGAGCCGCACGTGGCCGTCCCCTTCGCTCCAGGCCGTGGGATGGAGACGGAGTGTCCCTGTCCCCATGTCCCCGTCCCCGTGTCCCCGTCCCCATGTCCCCGTCCCCGGGCCATGGCGTTGTGGCCGAGCAGATTTTCTGTGCCCGCCAGACAATGGCGCTTTGTATCTCCCCCCGGTGCTGCGAAACACACTTGTTAGCGCCGCATCTTTGTGCTGTAAATTTCCATGGAGTAATTACGGCTTAATTTATGATAATCCCGGGCGGGCAGGGGGAGGGGGGGGGGGGGCGAGCGAGCGCCACTCCACTTGGGAAGTTGCCGGCCCTGGCCGAGGGGTCCCCGCATCCTGCCCGCCAAACTTCCCCCCCCAGCCACCCTACAAACCCAGGGCATGAGCGTCCCCAGCCAGGGGCTGATGGCACAGCCGGGTGCTGTCCCCGAGGACAAGCAGGGATCATTTTGTGCCCAGCCACGGCGTCAGGATGGTCCCCAGGGTGTCCCGTGGGGACGCTGCCCGTGCCACCCCGACGAGAAGCTTGGGAAGCTGTGGGTGTGTGGGTTTGGGTTGCCCTGGGGTGCCGTGCCGTGCCGTGCCGTGCCACCAGCACCCCGAGCAGGATGAACCCACCCTGCCCCTCGCCACGAGCCCTCTCCGGGTGCCTCCTCAGCTCAGCACCACCGAGTGGCTCATCCTGCCTTTGTCTGCGGGGCTTCTTACCCAGCCAAAGAGAGGCTCTTTTCCCTCGGCCTTCCAGGCAGGCAAATTAGACGCTTTGGCAATTTTCAAGAAGTATGGAGGGAAGGAGGGGAGGGAGGCGAAGCAGGGGAGGAAAGTCTTTTATCTCCCTGCCGGCAGCCAGCAGGTTGCATGCGCCGGGTTTCGGCGTGCTGAGTAAATAGCCTGACCTGGCCCTGGGCGGCTCTGCTGGTGCCTGGCGATGGGGCGGGAGGCAGAACGGGTGCCCCGTGGGTGGTGGGGGGACACCGGGGGCTGGTGGAGGGCATTTGTGGGGTGTTTGTCCCCCTTCCTGCCCAACCTGTGCAGCAGGGTTGGAAACGAGATGCTCCTCGCTCCCCGCGTCCTCCTGAAAGCCGTGGGGTACCACGCTGCGTTATGGGGTCAGCCGTGCCATAAATCCTGCCGGGCGAAGCGATTTGGGGACCGTTTAATGCCCCATGCGCAGCGGGAAGGTCTGGTGGCACCTCAGGGACCCCAGCAGGGACACCAAGAGCCTGGTGCCCGTGCACCTCACCAAATGAGGCTCTTGTGGGGGCCTGTCCCGTGCCTGCCACCTCCTGCCAGCATCCCCGGGGCTGGGGGTGTCCCCAAGGGGGGGATAAAACCCCGGGGCTGCGCCCGCCGCACCTGCAGCCCGGCCCCCGTTCGGAGGCAGAGCGCACCGAGTGACATTTGCCAAGCGTAAAAATTCAATTAATTCCAGCAGGCAGATTAAATATAAGTGAATTTTAATAATTTGCTCTAAAGGCTGAGGATTACTGTAGGCAAAAAAAAAAAAAAAAAAAAAAGAAGAAAAAAATAAAAAAGGGAAGGAACTGCACGCGCGGGGGCACCGGCTAGCCTGCCTGGCACCGGCACGTGGGCTCGCCGGCGCTAATCGCGCTAATTCCTGGCGCGGGGGAGGCCGGGGAGGGGGCGCCGGGCTCCCAGCCCGCGGGGGGGGCTCTGCGGGAGCCCCTTCCCTGCTCTCTTCCCAGCCTCTTCGCGCCGAGCTGGGCAGGGGCTGGGAGGTGGCGATGCGCCATACGCTCCGGCGCCCCCCAGCACGTCCTCCCCCGCTGCTCCGTGCCCCCAAACATGCTCTTTTTTAAATTATTTCTCTTTTTTTTTTTTTTTATTATTTCTCATTTTTCTTCTTTTTTTCCTCTTTTTTTTTTTTTCATTTTTTCTCTTTTTTTTTTTCCTTTTTTCCTCGTTTTTTCTTTTTTTCCCCTGGGTTTCAAAACCTTTGCAGGGTGCAAACGCACAGCCGAGCGCAGCGCAAAGCTCCGCTCCTCCGCCCAACCCTCTTTTGGAGGTGCCAAGGCGGAGGGCGAGCCCCTTTTGGGGACCCCCACGGGGGATTTGGGGCGCACGGGGGGGCTGTGGGGCGCAGGGTGTCTCCCAGCCATTGCTGGCAGATGGCGCCGGTATTAGGGGAACGAAAATCCGCGCCGTAAATTTGCCGTTTGCCAGTGTTCATTTCTTCTCCCGAGGTAAAACCTGCCCCCCCATCCCGTGCCGTGCCAGCTGCGGCTTCATAAAACGTGCGGCGGCGATGGAGGGGCAGCGTGGGACCCTCAATGCGCTCAGGGTCCGTCTGTCTGTCCGTCCATCCATCCATCCATCCCGCCGGGTGCCCCCTCTCCGCCTCGCCCCCTCCCCAGCCCTCGCGGCGGCGCGGCGCGGCCGGGATTGATGGAGATTGCCCGCGACCTTTGCTAGGACAAGAGGCATTACCATTAATACTTCTGTATTTCCTGGGTTCGCGCGGCGCATAAATCTCCTATCAAGTCAGGCGGGCCGGGTAATCTGCCAGGCTGCATTATTCATACCCACCAACCCCCCCCCCCCGGTGCTGTAAGCTCTTTGTTGCGCGCCCGTCGGGGGTGCTGAGCCTTTTTGGGGTGGGCACTGATGGGGTGCAGTGGGGTCGGGGAATCCTTGGTGCTGGCTGAGCTTTCTGCTGGGGTCCAGAAGCAATTGGGGTGGCCCCAAAGGGCTGGGGACGTGTCCTGGGGCTGGTGGTGGTGCTGTGGGGTCGGGGCACTGCTGCTTGCCCCGTGCTGCGGCTCCGAGCATCCCTGGCACCGGTGGGCAGCGCTATCCTGGCCCCCCCCCAGCCCCTAACCACGGGGGATGCTCTCATTAACCTGAAGCATTAAAGGGTGAGGGTCACCAAGCTGCTGGGTCCAGCCCTGCTCACCTCCTGGCTGCTCGGAGGTGCCTGGATTTTGGCTACAGCCCCTCCTGGCCCTGCTGGAAGGGGCCGAAATGCCCTAAAAGCATCGGGATGGAGGGAGCCAGCCCCTCACCTCGCCTCCCTGCCTCCCAACTCTGCCCCAGAGCCCCCGGCTCTGCCCCTGCCCCGCTCGCCCTTCGCCTCCCTCCTGCCCCGTGCAAGACCCAGCCTGCGCGAGAGCCTAATCTCCAATTTTATTCGCTCGGCTCCAGCCGATTTGCATAATCCACATAATCACCCCGGTTTTAATTGCCCGCAACTCTGCAGAAAGATCATGTGGTTAAGTGGTAAATCATAATTAGATAAATAATTGGCTTGGCCACAGCAAGCTGCTTTGTTATACCTGCCATCTGCTGGGCAAGGGCTTCGCGCGCCGAGAACAATGCGCCGCTGACGGCAAAGCGTGCGCGGCCCGCGGCGGGGCCGGGCTGGGGGGCACGGGGATGGGGCTGGGATAGGGTTGGGGTGTGCGGGGTGATGCCCACCCCCTGCTCGTGGGGTGCCCAGCAGTGCTGTGCGAGGCTCAGCAGCGCTGTGCAGAGCTGGGCCACGAGCCACGCGATGCCCGGCGGCACCAGGCGGTGCGCAACGGTGCCACGCGACGGAGCCTCCGTGTGTGCCCCCCTTTTCCCCAAAAAGCAGGGGGCTGGCTGCTCCTCTCCGCTGCTGGTGGAGGTTTTCTGGCCGCAGATCTTGGCACACGTGCCCCCAAAGCCGGGTGGTTTTTGTTTTTTAAAAGTCCTCGTGCTGGTGCCGAGGCGAGGCCGGCCTTGCGCCCCCATGACCCGGCACCGTCCCGAGGTGCATGGGGTGAGGAGAGGCTCAGGGGCTGGCAGCATCCTGTGGATATGTGAGGTTTTGGAGCCTCCAGCTGGCACGGGGCGTGGGGAGGTGGGGGCTGTGCCTTGGGTGCGCTCAGCCGGCCGAGGAAAGTTGCCGTGCAGTGACCCACAGGGCTGGGGGCAGCTTGCAGGGGGGCGCATCGAGGGCCACCCTTGTCTCCAGCTCTCCAGGAGGCCGTTGCCACGAAAACCCAGCTGTGGCTTTGCAGGAACCTCCGGTGTGATTTCCGAGGGGCCTAAAAAGCCGCCCTGGCTCACTTGGTGCCCTCCATCACCTTGGCGAGGGCAGGTGAGGCAGGGAATGAAACCACAGGAGCCCACGGGGTGGTGGTAGCACCACGCCACCCGTCCCTCTCCGGCTCTGCTCCCCCCTCAGGAGCCTTCATTACTTTGCTCGCTGCCGTTTGCCGGATCAATGAGCCATGGAGGAAAGATCGATGGAAGCCAGCGGGCTGATAGCACCGTGCCTGGGGGGCTCGCTGCTCCCTGGGGAGCCCCCCGCTCCTGGCCCCAGCCATCGGGGTGCTCCCGGCCCCGAGGGAGTCACCCAGACCCCTCTGTGGGTGCTGGGAAGGGACCTCTTCATCCTGGCTGCTCCGGGATGGGGTTGTGGAGGGTGGCTGGACACGCTTGGGGACATTTGGGGACACTTGGGGACACGGAGCGCGGCTGTGGGGACAGGCGCCGTCGTTTCGGCTCGTTAGGAAGCGGCTGCGTGCCAGGTGGCCGTGCCACGGGGAGGGGTTGGGGGGGTGGGAGGGAGGGCAGGAGCTGGGGCTCCGATCAATCAATTAATTAATTAATGGAGCGTGTCGTAGGTGCGGCGGCAGAGCTGTTTTAATGAGGGCTGATGGAAAATGCGCGGCGGCGCGGCGGGGAGCTGGCTGAAACGTGGCCGGGGAGGAGGGAGGGTGCTGGGTGGGGGAGAGGCGGTCCTGCTGCCTGTCCCCTGCTGGTGGAGGGGCCAAATCCTTCTCGGGTGCTGGGTTTGGAAACCCATATTCCTCCCCCGTGGCCAAGGAGCATCAAACGTGGCCCCCGTGGAGCTCAGCATCACGCCTCCACCACCCCGAGGCGCTCGTGCCACCCGGATCTGTCCCCATGGGAGCGCAGGGCTTGGCACGTCGTGTCCCCCCGGTGTCCCCCTGCTGTGTCCCCCCCCCCGGGGGCAGGCTCTGGAGGGGGGCACGTGGAGGGGCCGGGTGCTCGCTGCTCGCCCAGGCTCTCGCCCAGGCTCTGGGCTGCTGCATTCAGCCGGGGCTTCACAAAGCGAGGCAATTAGCATGGAAAATGTATGCAAAGCAGCTGTTCCCCGGGCGAGGGGCGTGCAGCTGGATGCCGGCTCCAGATTGGGAGCAGAGGCGGTGAAAGGAGAGGAAGTATCGCTGCAGCCCGGGGTTAAGAGGCAGAGCAGGAGAACAAAAGCCAAAGCGGGCGCCCGGGGCCTTAACCCCTTCGCTGGCCAACCCCGGGGCTCCCCGTGGGGCTCCCTATGGGGCCGCGGCTGCAGCCGGCACCCAGAGGGACCCCCCCATGGCACCTCCTGGCCATGGGGACCTCCTGGGGTGCCCCTGGGAACCTTTGGTGATGGTCCTGGGGACCTTCGGTGGTGGCCTTGGGGACCTTCAGTGGTGGCTCTGGGGACCTTTGGTGGTGGCATCGCCCACCCTGCCCCACTGAGGTCCCTGCCCTGCCCGGGGGGGCTCAGCAAAGGGCAGGGGGGTGCCCGCAGGAGGGTGCTGGGTGGCTCCAGGTGCGGGTCCAGCCCCAGGGGGGGACACTTGCTCCTCGCTCTCTCAGCCTCCCTCTGCGCCGTGTTTTTTTTTTATTATTATTTTCATTTTTTATTTTTTTTTTCCCCGCTCCATTTGCCAGGGGCTGGAGATGCTGCCTGATCGTATTTGGTAATAAATTATTAGTTCCACCGCTTGTGCACCCGGGAGCTGAAAATAGCTGCTTTTAAGCAGGCGGCTGGTGCAGGGCTGGGTTCAATGGCAATCTGCTCTGAAGGGCACTCCACGCTCATTAGGGGCCTTTCAAGGTGCCTCCGCCGTGCCGGCAGAGGGGGGGCTTCAACGAGGTGCTGAACCTGCCAGCACCACGGTTCCCGGCAGCCTCCTGCATTGGGGGGGGACAGGGACAGCGGGGACAGCAGCTGGGAGCTGGCAGTGGCACCTGGATGCCCTGGGATTGTCCCTGTGGTCTCCCTCCTGTGCGCCCCCTGCCAGCACCCCAAAATACCCAGGGCGCTCCCCATCCTCCTGCAGCTATCCTTGTGGCCTCGGTGCCACCTCTCCTGTCCCTCTCCCGGTGGCAGCGACGTGGCTGGGGGGGATTTTGGAGCTCCAGGACCCTCGTGTGCCCATCGGGGCGAGGTGGCACAGGGGGACACGGGTGGGGAAACCGATGGCAGGAGGCGAGGGTGCAGGAGGGGGGCGCGCACCGCTGTGCGCCCCACGGGGCCGTGAGCCCTGCGGTGGCACTGGTGACACTGGTGGCACTGGTGTGTCACCAGTCACTCCAGCAGCTGCAGCCCGCTGCCTTCTAGTGGCTGCTGACACGGTGCCACCCTGCCCACGCGTGTCCCCTTTCCCCACGTGTGTCCCCTCTGCCCACGCGTGCCACCCTGCCCACGTGTGCCACCCCTCCCAGTGCGCCCTCAGCCTCGCAGGTGACACCGGTGACCGTCCCCACTTGCTGTCAGTGGCACGAGCGAGCATCCCTTGTCCCCAGGGAAGGCTCCGGGTTTTGGGGTACGGGATGGCCGGGGGGGGGGGACGTCCCCACCACCTCCCCACCCCTCAGCCGCCGGCGCCGAGCGCCCACGTGCTCCGTCCCATCCCGTCCCCGCCGCTCCCGCTGCCCGCGGCTGCTGCCACCGCCGTGTTTATTTGTCTCCGGCCCCAGCAGGCAGCCAGACTGGTTCTGCTCCCGCTGCTGGAGGAGCGCCCGGTGCCAAAAAACCCGCCAGCGTCATCGGGAGCAGATGGAGGGAGGATGGCACGCTCCCAGCGCGGGGACGCGCCAGCGCCGCGGGAAAGGGGTGCCGGGTCGCAGGGTGCCACCGTGTCCTGCCACGGGGGACAGCAGTGGCCTCGGCCATCCCCTGAGCCACGTCCCCACAGCCCCCCAGTGTCCCCTGGAGTCCTCGGGTCCCCGGGGGCTGGCACCTCTTCCTGTGCCCCTATAGGGCTGGGGGCGGCATTGGGGCGCCCTGCCCTGTTTTGGGGTTCGGCCCCCACCCCGGTGATGCGGCTGGCGCCGGTGACGTGCCCCCCGGGTCTGGGACCTGTTTTTCAGCACGGGTTTGCCTGCTGGGAAGAGCAGCTGGAGGCAGGGGAGGGGAGGGAGGATCGGGAGAGCTGCGGCGCGCCACCGAGCCGGGGGGCCCGGGAGAGGCCCCACCTCGTTGTGGGGTGGGGATGGGGACAGGGATGGGGACAGGGACAGCTCGGAGGCACCCAGAGTCCCAAATCCCTGTGCCTGGCCATCTCCCTGCCCGCCGTGCCTCAGTTTCCCCATGCAGGGCAGCTCTCCCAGGGGACAGCGCGGGGATGGGGACACCTGGACAGACAGACGCCACCTCTATCATGGGGGCAGGCTGAGCGGTGGCACTGCTCGGCCCCAGCCTGGGCAAAAAGGGATTTTATCACCAGGAAAGAGCAGCAGAGAGGGTTTGGAGCCCGGCCGTGGGGCAGGGATGCAGAATTTTCCCAGAATCAGCTGGGAAAAAGGCTGGCGAGCTCCCTGCGCGCATCCTGGGGTGCCGGGGGGGTCCCCACGGAGCTGGAGCTCGCGGCTCCCCCCATGCAACCAACCAGACCCGGCGATCCCTGGTGCTCCAGGGACGTCCCCGCTTCACGGGCGAGCGCCGAGCGTGCCGAATTTTGGGGAGGAGGTGGCTGGGGCTGCAGCCATCAGCTGAGCATCACATGCTGGTGCCGCGCGCGCCGGGCGCTTGCGGGATGCTGCCGTGTCCCTGGATGGGGTTGGGGGGGGCACAGGAGGGCAGACAGAGCTTGGCACCGGGCCGGGGGGTGGCCAAAATTTCCCCCCCGCGCCACGGGGCTGTGATTAGAGAGAGCGTGGAGGTGGCAGGGCCGGGTCTGGTGGCTGCGAGGAGCCGGGGATGAAAGGGAGGAGTAATTACAGAGCCCGCAGCGGGAGGCAGGCGCAGCGCTGCTCAGCAAAGCGTCGCCAGCCTTTATTGGGGCCGGGGGGGTCGGGCCGGGGGTTAATAGCTGCCGAGGAGCCCCACGGGCTGCTCGGGGGGCTGCAAACCCCCAGGATGGTGCCAGGCAACGCACCCAGCACCCCGCTCTCCAAGGGGGGCGCACCCAAGCTCGACGGGGAGGTGGAAAGGGAGGGGGGGTCCGGGGTTTTGGGGGGGGGCTGCTCTGAAGCCCAGGGGTTTGCTTCCCAGCTGTTGGCGTAATGAATTTACATGAGCCCGGCGTGTCGACAAGGCTGCAGTCAATGGCTGAGAGCCCCGGAGTTAATAAATGCTGGGATAATGAGGGCAGAGGGGAGCGCGCGCCGCCGCGCCGGCCGCCTCTCCAGGGGCCGGGGGGGGGCAAAGATTAATCAGTGCCGAGTGGCGCTCGGCGCCCCCCCCGCCCTGGCCCCGTGGCCTCCCCTGCTCTGCCCCAGCCTCCCTGAGGCTGGCAGAGGGGACGTTTTGGTGGCCCTGGTGGCCCAAGGTGGCCGTGCTGAGCCCCTGGGGGCTCACGGGGTCCTTCAGGACCCCCCCTAGCGGGCACGGCCCCCCCTCCCTGCCTGCCCACCCGGGAGCGGGGCTAATTTTAGGCCGGCGTTAATGAAGCTGCTCATTTGGAAGTCTATTTTAAGGGCCCTGACATCAGCAGTTGCTGTTTTCGGAGGTGGAGAGCCCTGGAGCACGTGGCTGGGACAGGCACGGTGACGGGGGGGGGGGCACGGGCACCCCAGTGGGGTGTGGGGTGCGCTGCGCCCTGACGGTACTGGGACCACCCCCCCCGGCCCTATAGAGCCACTGGGCTGCGGGGCGCAGCCACGGGGACCTGGGGGTGTGATGGTGAGGATGTGGGGTTGAGCTGGGGGGCTTTGGGGGTGCAGGAGGGGGTTTTGGGGTGCTCGGGGGGCGCGGTGGTGAAGGTGCGATGGGGGGGATTTGGGGACGGGGTGGTGCGGATGGGGGCCACAGTGGGGAGCTGGGGGCAACGGTGGGGATTTGGGGGTGCAGCGATGGGATTTTGGGGTGCAGCGATGGGATTTTGGGGTGCAGTGGTCAGATTTTGGGGTGCAGGGTGACGATTTGAAGGTGCCGTGATGGTGATGGGGGGCACGACATCACCCCGGGGGCGTGCAACCGGCGACCTGATGGCGCGGCGGCGGGGATTTGGGTTTGGGTCCAGCGGGCTCCAGCAGCATTACTCCGGGTTTCGGCAGCAGAGCACTACCCGGGGGGGCTCCCTCCTTCCCCAGCAGGGCGCTGCCATCCCCGTGCCCCCCCGGGGCACCCCTTCTCTCCCTGCCGAGCCCCCCCCCGTGCCGTTATCCGCGCGCGGGCAGGGGCTGGCGGCTCAGCGGGGCCATGTGATGCTGGCGGCAGCTGGTGGCCCCGTGTCAGCTTGTTTGCTGCAGGCGAGCAGCCCGCCTGCTTTGTTAGATAAGCTGCCGCCCCGTAAGCACGCGGGGAGCTCAACGGGGCGGGGGGGGGGGACACGGAGGGGGGCTCGCACCCACCCCCCGGGGGCTGCGTCCTATTGCATGAGCCCCGGGGGCGCTTTTTGTGGTGAGGGGTGATGGGGGTGCGCGGGGATTTGGTGCGGATCCCGCTTTGGGGTGGGTTTGGGGTGGGTTTGGGGGGGCTGTTTTGGCTTTGGTGCTGAGGGGAGGGGGCGCGGGGGGGTCCTGGTGCTGTCCCCATCCCCTCCCCGTTGTTGTCCCCGTTGTCCCCGCTGCCCTCGGCGGCGCTGACCCCGCGCGTCTCTCGTTGGCAGGCATGAGCCATGAGTCGAAGTCGCCTTCCCTAGGAATGCTGTCCACCGCCACCCGCACCACCGCCACCGTCAGCCCCCTCACCCCCTCGCCTCTCAACGGCTCCCTGGTCCCCAATGGCAGCCCGGCAGCCAGCAGCACTTTGTCCGTCCAGGCAGCACCTTCCTCCAGCTTCGCCGCCGCCCTCCGCAAGCTCGCCAAGCAAGCCGAGGAGCCCAGAGGTACGGACGGGGTCCTTGGGTTGGGGACTTGGGGACTGGCACACCCCATCAACCTCCTCCAGAGCCTTCCTCTGCGAGGACGCACGGGAACAACATTCGGGCCACCCCGGGGCGCAGCGGAGCCGCCGTTTCGCCCCAAATCCTCGTGCGCCACCGCCGCGTCCCCGTCACCACCCCGCGCCGCCCCGACCTCCCCTTCCTCCTGCTCTCCTCGCCATTTCCCGGCCTGATGTCTCCTCCTCGGCGCCGTGTCCCGAGGGGGCAGTTTAGAAATTCAATTCAGCCGGCGTGATCCGAGTGCCGGATCATTCCCTACCCCGGGAGGAAGGTTGGAGAGCGCGCGGGGCGGAGGAGCGTGTCCTCACCTCCCTCTCCCCTGCGCCCTCCCCGCCGTGCTGCGCTGCGACGTCCTTTTTCCCGAGGCTCCTCTGATGTGTTCCTTCCCCAGCCTGATTTCCCTGCGAAATAACAACCCCGGGCACCAGCACGGAGAGGCACGTGTGGGAATGGAGATACCCGGTGCCTTAACGGGAGCCCCGTGGCAGGGGATGGAGCAGGGAGGTGCAGCACGGGGCCCTGTCCCCATCCCGTGGCACCCCACAGCACCCCCAGGGCTCAGCCTCTGTCCCTCTCTGCGGGGTTTCAGCTCTTGAAGGGGTCGCCAGGGGGGATTTGGAGGTGCCAGGGTACATGGGGTTTCTCCTAATGTTGCCCCCGGTGGGTCGTTACCCAGCCCCTTTTTGCAAACACCATTTACCAGATCCGTGAAATGCCACGAAAAGCCAGAACCCAAAGCCTCAGGCACCAAACGGTCCCAGGAAGGACCTGGGGGTGTGTTTGTGGCTGGCTCCCCCCCCAAAAAATGCATCCAGTCCCATTAATCCCAGGGCGCCAGGTCACAGGGGGGCTCAGCTCCCTGCTGCCAGCTCCCCATCTACTTCCCTCGGGGCGCTTGCACGGCTGTGGTTATTTTTTAATTTCTGGTTGTTTGACGATTTTGCCTTTTCCTCCCCCGTTCCCTCTCTCCTCACACCTGCAGCCGCTCTCCCTTTGCATCCTTCCCCAGCAACCTGCCCCAAAGCTGGCTCGGGGCCAGCAGCCGTGCCCAAATTGGCTCATCCCCGGGGGTTTCCGTGCGCGTGGGCTGCTGTGTGTGTGTCTGGGGAGCTGTTTCTCTCCGAGCCGTGGATTTTTCCCCCCTGGGAATCCGCTCCTCATCCCGTTTCCATCCCAGGAGGTGCGCACGGTGGCTGCCGTCCTGCTCCCCCCCCGGGCTGCACGGACACAGGGATCAGCCCCAGCGGGTCCACGTGGCTCTGCCATGCTCCACGCATGCGTGGGGATTTTCTCATCCCAAAAAACTCCCAGGGTGCGAGGGGACCTGGCCGTGCCCTCCAGAGCATCCCACATCACCACGGGGCCGGGCACGTTGGTCCCATCGGAGGGATCAAAGCACAAAGGAACCCCAAAGCCACGGGGGCCGGCTGGGGCATCCCGCCTCGCCCCCTGCCCAGGTTTGCCTGCAGGGGATTTTTTTCCCCCCTTTTTTCTTTTTTTTTTTTTTTTTTTCCCCCCTCCTCCTTCAGGGTCTCAGCTGTTAATTACATTTGCCTGTCAGCCCCGGCTGCTAATCTGCTATCGCCGAGCGGAAAGCGGGAGGTCAGAAAACAAAGGTGACACCATCACACTGTGCCTCTTGTCATCTCCAATCCAGATTAGTTTCATTGACTAACTCCTGGCTGAATACCGCCAGTTAATTATAACGATCACAAACCCTCCCGTTTAAAGCCACACAGCGAGAATTAAGGTTCTGAAGTAAGACTTTAGCTTCATTAATTGCCGGGCTCATTGTGATGGTATTGATTGTTAACGCTATCGCGTGGTGAGTAATGGCTTCCCAGCTCAGAGGGGATTAGGCTGCTAATTGTTGTTGGCCTTGCGCTGACAAGATAGACTTCAGTGGGTGTCAAATCCGTATCGCCTGCCTCCTTTGTCGCGGGCAGCCTTTCTCTCCCCGAGCCTCGCCGCTCTCCAAATGAAAGCGATTCGGAGCGAGGCGGGAATAAGTAATAAGGCGGCGTGGCCGGCAGCTTGTCCTGCCCCACTGCTGGCCTTCCAGGTGCTGCCGTGGGTTTTCGGGGGCCAGCTGGGGTGCTGGGGGGGCGAGCAGGCGGCTTGCACACCCGCGGGGTGAGCAGGCAGCTTGCACGCTCAGGGGAGCCGCCGTGCTGGCGGGGCGCGGGGCCAGCTCACGTGCGCACGGTGGCTTCGGCCACCCGTGGCTGGTCCCTGCCCGGGTGCCACAAAGCAGATTTTGGCCCAAATTCCCCGCTGGGGGGAGGCCACCAGCCTGCTGCAGCTGGGGCCGGTCCCAGTTTGGGAGGATTTTGTGCTGGGGGGGTTGCTGCAGAGCGCAGGGCGGCTCGCCGTGCCGTGGTTGGCGTGGGATTGGCACCGCTGCTCCTGCTCGGCGTTCCTCCCCGTGCCGCGCTCTCTGCTTCAATTCCCGTTTTTGGAGGGCTTCGTTTCTCCCTCCAGCATCCCCAGAGTGGGTGTGATTTCAAATACAGACGCCTCCTGCAAATAAAAGCCCAAGCTTTGCCCAAGGGGTACGGGGAGCGACCGGTTCATCCTCCTGCGTGCGCCCCCGGCTCGCGCTCAGCACCTTTCAGTGCCATCGCCTCGGTGGATGCTCGCCCTTTCCCCCGGGGGCTGAGCTGGATTTCCCGGTGTAATGAGCCGGGTTTCACCTTACTTTTCCCGGCGCCTCGTGGGGCAGCTGATGGCAGCTGAGTTTCCAGAGCGATGGGAATGAAACCCCAAGGAAAAACCGAGCGCCCCCATCACCACCAGAGCATGGGCGCAGCCACGGGGGGGTCCCCAGGGCAAATGGCTGGGGACATCCACTCCTCCTGCCCCACCTCTCACCCCTCCAGATGGGGAGGGTGGTTTCACTGCCTAACTTTGCCTTTTTCCCCCTTTTTTTTTTCCCCTTCCCCAGGGTCCTCGATAAGCAGTGAGTCGTCCCCGGTCTCGTCGCCGGCCACCAACCACAGCTCGCCCGCCAGCACGCCCAAGCGCGGCCCCATGGGCCCCATCATCGTGCCCCCGGGGGGGCACAGCGTGCCCAGCACCCCCCCAGTCGTCACCATCGCCCCCACCAAGACGGTCAACGGGGTCTGGAGGAGCGAGGGCAGACAGGTACGGCCAGGCTGGGCGCACCAGGGGGGTGCCCGTCCCCAAAAATCACGGGGACGGCGGCGGTTCCCATCCCGGTGCCACCCGGTGCTGTCCCCCTTTTGTCCCCTCTCCCCCCCCGCCACGTCCCCAGGCTGCCATCAGGAGAGGAAGGCAGCAGAGGCGGAGGGAAAAGAGCCGGGGGGGGGGGGGGCAGAATACGACGATGCCGGGGACGCGCCGGCTAATTAAGAAGCATCGTTAGTGGTTCTCTCCTCTCCTCTCGCATGTTACGAGCAGATTCCCGGGGGGATTATGCCACTTGGAAAGACTAATTAAACCACAAAGCGGGGAGGCGGTGGGAGGGGAGAAAAGAGGAGGGGGGGGGAGGAACAAAACGAAATCCCCGGGGTGCGGGGTGCCTGGGTGCCGCCCGCCCCGCCGTGTCCCCCCCCCCCTCACCAAATCCCCTCGGCCTCCTCTTCCCGAGTGACCCCGGAGGAATCTGGGTTAACCGAGCGTGCTTTATTGTCTGGCAGAGCCGTGCTCGCAGCGTGACGCCCCGAGACGAGGGGGGGGAGGTAATTAGAGCAGAGCCTGGCGCGCACAATGAGCCCTGATGCGCTCGGCGGGGGCTGCCGGGGGGACGCCCTTTGTGCCGGCTGCGGTCACCTTGGGACCGTCCCCGATGGCTGGGGGGGGGCTGCACTGGGGCTCCTCCGGGAGGAGAGGAGATGAGGAAGGGTCTGGATCCCGCTGCCCCCGCCTTGTCCCCAAATTCCCAGCTCGCAGCCCCCGCCAAGGGTCCCCCCGGCGTCACCAAGGGTCCCCCCCGAGCTGGGGGTGTTGCGAGCAGGGGGTGCTGGAGAGCTCTGGGGAGCAAAGCTGCCTCGAAATCCCTCTGCAGGTCCAACGTGTCCTGTCCCCGGCACCTGGTGTAGCCCCCCCCAGCCCCCAGCCCCGCCTATAACAGCACGGATGCTCCGTGGCTGCTCCCCACGACCTTCCCAGTGGGACCCCATCCCCTGTGGGGTCCCCACCGTCCCCTAATGCTCTCCCCCTCCCCTTTCCCTTCCAGCAAGAAGCGGGCTCCCGAGGCAGCAGCAGCAGCAGCAGCCGCGAGCGCCTCATCTCCGAGCCCCCCCTGGCGCAGGAGAAGGCCGGGGGGGGCCCCTCGGTCCCCTCGCACCTCCTGGGGACACCCTACTCCTTCGGGCTGCCCCCCAGCTCCGTGGTGCAGGACTCCCGCTTCCCTCCTCTCAAGTGAGTCCGCGGGCGACGGGGATGGATGCGGGACGCGGGTTTCCCCCCCCCCCAAGGTCGGGGTGCTCGGGGTGGGGGCCGCATCTCCCTGCTCCTCACCTTTCCGTCCTTTTTTCTCCCCAGCAGCCTGCAGCGCCCCGTCCACCACGTGGTGCCCCCCAGCGCCGTCACCGAGGACTACCTGCGCAGCTTTCGGCCCTACCACACCGCCGAGGAGCTCCGCATGTCCTCCCTGCCTCCCCTCGGCCTCGACCCGGCCACGGCGGCCGCCTACTACCACCCCAGCTACCTGACCCACCACCCCTTCCCGCACCCTGCCTTCAGGTGGGCATCTCATCCCATCCTATCCGGGGCGAAAAGGATGAGCACCGGTGTCCAAAGGGCTCGGATCCCCTCTCCGTGCCCCTCACGTGCCATAAAGCCCCCGTGCCACGAGTTCCAACCCTCCAGGATGGAATTTCTCCCCTTTATGGCCATTTTGGGGGGTTCTGCACCCCGCTCAGCACCCCTTTTCCCCCTCCCTCTCCCCCCGCAGGATGGACGACTCGTACTGCCTGTCGGCGCTGCGCTCCCCCTTCTACCCGCTGCCGGCGCCGGGCTCGCTGCCCCCCCTGCACCCCTCGGCCATGCACCTGCACCTCTCGGGCGTGCGGTACCCCGCCGAGCTGTCGCACTCCTCGCTCTCGGCGCTGCAGTCGGAGCGCATCTCCAGCCTCGCCGCCGAGAGGTGAGCGGCCACGGGGGCGGCCACCGCGGCAGGGATGGCACGGGAACCCCCCCCCCCCTCCGGGGATGCTAACGGGCACCCGCGTGGGGCTGGGGGTGTTTTTTTTTTGTTTTATTTTGCAGGCTGCAAATGGACGAGGAGCTGCGGCAGAGGGAGCGGGAGCGCGAGAGGGAGAGGGAGAAGGAGAGGGAGCGGGAAGCCGACCGGGAGCGGGAGAAGGAGCGCGAACGGGAGCGGGAGCGCGAGAAGGAGCTGGAGAGGGAGCGCGAGAAGGAGCGGGAGCGGGAGCTGGAGAGGCAGAGGGAGCGCGCCCGCGAGAAGGAGCTGAGCATGGTGAAAGCCATGGAGGGGCCCTTCCTGCCCATGGCCGAGCTGCACGGGCTGCGGGGACACCCGGCCGAGGAGCGGAGCAAGGCGGCGGAGCCGCTGGCGCCGGGCAGAGCAGGTAACAACCCCGCAGGTGGCGGCGGGGCCGGCCCCTCGTCCCTTTTTCCCTTCTCCAGATGGCAAAGCCGAGGGGGTCGGGGACTGTCTCGAGTGGCGGGGGCCAGCTCGGGCTGCGGGCTGGCTGTGCCGGCTGCCAGCTCGCTGTGCCAGCAGCCCAGCTGCCGCGGCGCGCTCAGCGGGGCCGCTGCGGAGCGCGGGGGCTGTTGGAGAGGCGCCGCGGGGTTTGTGCCGCCTGACTTCACCCCGGCACGCCAAGCAGCTGGGCTGGCAGCGGGTGGGCAGCCCCCCGCAGCTCCCGATACCTCGTACCTGTGGGGCTGCTCCCCAAAAAGCCAGGCGGGGTTTGGCGTGCGCCCTCCTGACACCCGGTTCCCCTTTGTGCCCCCCCAGAGAAACTGAAGGACTCGGTGCTGCCCACGCCGAAGCCCATCCAGCACCCGCTGCACCCGCCGCCGGCCTCGCACCACCCCGTGCCCAGCCTCATCCCCAACCACAACGTGTTCCCCCTGCCTGGCAGCAGCGCGGCCACGGCGCTGCTCATCCACCGCACCAACGAGGAGGAGAAGTGGCTGGCGAGGCAGCGCCGCCTGCGCCAGGAGAAGGAGGACCGCCAGTCCCAGGTCTCTGAATTTCGGCAGCAGGTGCTGGAGCAGCACCTCGACATGGGGCGCACCCCGAGCCAGCCCGAGCCCGAGCACCGCCCGGAGAACCCCAGGTAGGGCCCCTGCTGTAAGCCCCGCACAGGGCGGCGTCTCCAAATTCATTTCCACCCTCTCCGAGGACGGAGCTCGCCCTTTTCTGCGATCCCTGCTCCCGTTCAACATCCAGCGGGGGTTTTCCCCTTCCTGCTTCTTCTCCCCACACCGTGCGCCCCCCAGGAGCTGGCTCGGGCTCCCCGTTAGCTCGCCGAGACCCCACCTCTCTCCCAGCCGCCGGGCGAGCAGAAACGATTCCTTTTTCCCCGCTGCCAGCAGGTCCCTGCCGCGCGGTGCCAGCCGTGCCGGCTGCGCTGGCAGCTCCGGCCATCGCCGGTGCCCGACATCTGCGCGGCGGCAGGCGGCGAGCCCGGGAGGTGGCCGGGGGCCAGCGGCGAGCGGCCAGGTGCTGCCGAGGCGGCGGCACCGCTGATTGCAGCTCGCCCTCGAGCACAGCCCTCGCCCCAAAAGCTGCTCCCCCGCAGCGTGCCGATGCGAGGGGGGCACCCCCTGTTTCTCCTCCCGGCTCGCTGCGGGTTTTCTCGCTCGGTCGCCGCGCGCTCCGGCACTGCAGGCTCCCGCGGGCGGCTCTGCTGCTGGCTGCCATTGTTATTTTTGGGTATCAAGGGGATTAGCGCGGCTAATCGAGTATAACAAGGAGCGGATTGAGGGGCTGCAGAACGGCAAGTGCCTGCTGCAGCCGCCCGGCCCTCTCCGGAGCGGGGAGGAGAGAGCAAGGTCACCCTGAGCACGGCAGCACGCGGGGACAGGCGGCCCCATCCCCATCCCCATTGCTATTTCCATCCTGTCCCCAAACCAGCACCCCGCACAGCCCCTCCAGGGTCTGCTGGTGCCCCCACAACCCATCCAAACAGCCCGGTGAGGAGGGACAGGGACCGATTTTGGCCGGGGCAGGGGCTGCTTTTGGTCAGGGTGCCTCGTGCCGGGGCTCGGTGGAGCTGTGCCACGGCTGCTGCTGTGATGCGCAAGGGGCCGGGGCGCTCGGGCGGAAAAGCGTTAAGCGCCCAGCTCCGGCGCATGAAATGTTCCTCCTGTTGGTCTGCTCCTTCCTGGGGGGTTAGGGATGGTTTTTCCGGGGTGTCCACCTCTCTCCTCACCTCTCCACCCCTCTCCTCTCCCCGCAGGTCAGGACCAAGCCGCCACGAGCCGAGCGTCCGGGAGCCGGGGCAGCACTTCGGCGGCCCTCCACCGCTCATCTCCCCCAAACCCCAGCACCACCCCATCACCACGTCCCTCTGGAACCCCGTCTCCCTGATGGAAAGCCCCCCGGACCCTCCCCGGCGCCTCCCTGAGCCCCACGCCCTCCACGGCCACCCGGCCCCCTTCGAGCCCAGCCGCCAGGGCATCCCGCTGGTGAAGGTGGAGCGGGTTTTCTGCCCCGAAAAGCTGGAGGACGGGGCGAGGAAAAGGGAGGCGCTGGAGAAATACCCCCCGCCGCGGGAGCCCGGCGCCCCCGAGCACGGGGGCTTCGCCCACGCCCCCTTCCTGGCCGAGCTGGAGAAATCCACGCAGAGCATCCTCAGCCAGCAGAGACCCCCGTTAGCCCCGGCCGCCCCCTTCGGCGAGGCCGCCAAGCCCAGCTCGCCCTACAGAGCCCCCCCGCCCCGCGCCCAGGACCCCATGTACATCTACGACGAGTTCGTGCAGCAGCACCGCAGGCTGGTCAGCAAGCTCGACCTGGAGGAGCGCCGGCGGAGGGAGGCCCGTGAAAAAGGTGAATTGGGGGCTCACAGAGCTCTGGGACCCCCCCTGGGGGTGCCCGGGGGTCCCCCGGGGTTGCCGGCAGCCCAGCCCGGTGGCCAACCCGGGGGCGCGCGGTGTGACCCCTCCTGGGAGCCCAAATCAGAGCGGCTGGGTAAATCCTCCGCTGGAGACATGGCCAATTAATAAATGATGAACCGAGGCTAATCAGCTGCTTTAAATATTAATAGGGCCGGGCGAGCGGGGAGGAGGCAACGGAGCTCGCTGTGGGGCAGGCGTTGCCGTGCCCCCTCCGGCGGGGATGGGGCAGCTTCTCGGGGTCCCTGCGTGTCCCCCCAGGGCTGATGCCAGCCTCTGCCCCCTCCCCAGGTTATTATTACGACCTGGACGACTCCTGCGACGACAGCGACGAGGAGGAGGTGCGGGCACATCTCCGCTGCGTGGCCGAGCAGCCCCCGCTGAAGCTGGACACGTCCTCCGAGGTACGGGATTAGGATTGGGATAGGATGGGGATGGGATGGGGATGGGATTAGGATGGGAATGGGGATTGGGATGGAGATGGGATGGGGATGGGATTAAGATGGGGATGGGGATGGGATTGAAGATGAAGATGGGGACAGTGATGGGATGGGGGTGAAAATGGAGGTGTGGATGGGGACGGGGACCGGGACGGGGACGGTGCTGTGCCAGTCTGGAGGTAACCCCGCTCCGCTGTCCCCTGGCGCCCCAGAAGCTGGAGTTCCTGCAGCTCTTCGGCCTCACCACGCAGCAGCAGAAGGAGGAGTTGCTGAGCCAGAAGCGGCGCAAGCGGCGGCGGATGCTGCGGGAGCGGAGCCCCTCGCCCCCCACCGTGCAGAACAAGCGCCGCACCCCCTCCCCGCGCCTCCCCCTCTCCACCCGCTACAGCCCCGACGAGATGAACAACAGCCCCAACTTCGAGGAGAAGAAACGCTTCCTCACCATCTTCAACCTCACGCACATCAGCGCCGACAAGAGGAAAGGTACCGCCCGCTCCCCGCGCCCCGCTGGGGTCGGGAGCCCCTCTCCTCCCGTTTTCGGGGTGCCGCCTCGCCCCGCGGGGGGCCGGGAGCTTGCCCCGCTGAGCAGAGGCTCCGCTAAAACCTCAGCTTCCCACGGGGCAGACAAGGAGAAGCTGGTGGAGATGCTGCAGGCCATGAAGCAGAAGCCGGCGCCGGGCGGCGTGGTGGTGAAGAGCTCGCCGCGGGACAGCCCCAGCGGCCCCGTTGCCGGTGAGCCTCTTTGCCCCTTTCCTCGGGGCCATTTGGGAGCGTCCCTGCGGGACACGGGGGATGCAGGGCGCGGGGTTCTCACCCTCCTCTTCCTCCCGCAGAGCCGCCGCTGCAGCCGCTGCTGCTGGACCCGGAGAAAGCCGCGGGCATCGCCGAGAAGGCGGCGGAGCCGGGGCGCTTGGAGCAGCTGCGAGCCCCCGAGCTCGCCAGGGTTAAGGAACCAGCGGCTTTGGGGGGCGAGAAACCCCCCCGGCTGAGCGACGGGCACCCCGGGAAGAAGGCGCTGAGCATCCTCGGCTACGTGCGGGGCCCCCTGCCCAAGGACATCCCGGTGCCGCTGTCCCACAGCGTGAACGGCAAGAGCAAGCCCTGGGAGCCCTTCATCGCCGAGGAGTTCGCCCACCAGTTCCACGAGTCGGTGCTGCAGTCCACCCAGAAGGCGCTGCAGAAGCACAAAGGTGCGGGGGGGGTGCAAGGAACGGGCAGGAGACCCCCCCCCCATGAACCTATAAACCTCCCCAAAGGGTTGGCACCACCCAGGGCGCATCCTTGCGGGGCAACCCGCCCGTGACCCCGCTCCCGGAGCATCCCGGGGAATTATCCCCGGCTGGCACTGCTCCTGCGGTTATAGGGGAGGGTAAAAGGGTTGGGAAATCACGTCCCCTTTGCCACCGACCCCACAAATTCCAGCAGCGAGGCAGGTGGAGGGGGGGCTGGAGGGCAGGGGGCTGACGCTCGGTGCCCGCAGGGGGGACGGCGGCGCTGACGGCGGAGCAGAACCACAAGCTGGACGCCTCCATCCACTACAACATCCCCGAGCTGCAGGCTTCCAGCCGCCTGGCCCCGCACAACGGCACGGCCGAGGGGGCACGGCTCGCCCCGCAACCGGCCTCCGAGGAGGAGGAGGAGGAGGAGGAGGAAGAAGAGGAAGAAGAGGAGGAGGAGGAGTGCCCCAGGCCCAAGTGGCGAGGGATCGAGGCAATTTTTGAGGCTTACCAGGAACATATAGAAGGTACGGTGGGATTTTGCTGCTTTGTGGGGTGGGGATGGGGGTTATGGGGACGCGTGGCCACGCACGGACCCGCGGAGCCCATCCTGGCTTCGTGGCTTCCTCGTTCCCTTGCCCTGCAGCTGGGTTAGGGAGAAACGAGCTGGTTTGGGGGCTGGAGGAGGTCGTGTCCTCCCCGGGAGGACGCGGGTGCCGGCACGGGGCTGGGTTTTGGGGCGCTCAGCCCGTTCCCCGTGCCTTGCAGAGCAAAACCTGGAGCGCCAAGTGCTGCAGACGCAGTGCCGGCGGCTGGAGGCGCAGCACTACAGCCTGAGCCTGACGGCCGAGCAGCTCTCGCACAGCATGGCGGTGAGTGGGGGGCACCCCAAAAGTGGGGGGGGGGCCCTGTCCTCCTGTCGGGGCGCCCCTCCTCCTGCCCCATCCTCCTGCGGTGCCCCCATACACCTGCAATGCCCCATTCTGCAGTTCCCCATCCCCCTTTAGTGACCCCATCCCCCTTTGGTGCCCCCATCCTCCTGCAGAGCCCCCATCTTCCTGCAGGACCCCATACTGCTTTGGTGCCCCCATATTCCTGCAGTTCCCCATCCCCCTTTGGTGTCCCCATCCTCCTGCCATGCCCCCGTTCCCTTTTGGTGCCCCCATCCCCCTTTGGTGCCCCCATCCACCTGCAATACCCCGTTCTGCAGTTCCCCATCCCCATTTGGTGCCCCCATCCCCCTTTGGTGCCCCCATATTCCTGCAGTTCCCCATCCCCCTTTGGTGCCCCCATCCTCCTGCCATGCCCCCGTTCCCTTTTGGTGCCCCTAACTCCCTTTTGGTGCCCCTAACCCCCTTTTGGTGCCCCTAACCCCCTTCGTTACCCCCATCCCCCTTTGGTACCCCCACCCCTCACCGCACGGCGCAGCCAACCCAACCCCTCTCCCCGCCACAACCCCCGTCCCCACCCCACAACCCCCCTGACCCCACTGTTCCCCCGCAGGAGCTGCGTTCCCAAAAGCAGAAGCTGGCCTCGGAGCGCGAGCGGCTGCAGGCGGAGCTGGATCACCTGCGGAAGTGCCTTGCCTTGCCCGCCCTGCAGTGGTCTCGGGGTTATTTCAAGGGGTACCCCAGGTGACGCTCCCCGGGCTGGGCCAGAACACATAGTCTAGAAATAATAATCTATTTTATTACCTGGAATATTTAATATTTTTCACTGGGAGGTTTGAAGCTAAAAAATAATAAAATAATTAAAAAAAAAAAAAAAAAAAAACACAAACAAACAAACAACACACACACACGAAAAAAAAAGGAATTAAAAACGGAGAATGTGCCATGCATGAAGCAAAAAGGAAGGCGGGAGCCGGGCGCTCACCCCGGCCCCGTCCTTGGGGGCGACCCCCCCGCACCCCCAACACTTTATATAGCTCATTTTTTTGTTTTTTTAATTAAAAAAATCCGATTATAAAAACTCCGCCGACAACACTAAAAGCCGGAGGAGCCCCACGGGGCCGGTGGCGGGGGCAGTGTCGCCCCCATACACCCCAAAACGTGTCCCCACCCCCCCCCCCTTACCGTGGGGTTTCCCCCTGGAAAATGCACTTGGCTCTCAAATAAAGTCCGTGAACTCCTGGAGGCACCTTCTTCTTCCTCTGCGGCAGGCGGGGGGGTTTGGGGTTGTGGGGGTCTTTTTTTTCCTGCAATTCGAGTCAAAAAAAAAGAAAAAAAAAGGTGCTTCAGCCTTGTACTGTGTATATATATTAAAGAAAGACAAAGTTTTGTATGTTTTGATTGCTTTAATTGTTGTTATAAAAAGCTTGCCTTTTTTTTTTTTAACGTTTCTGCTTTTTTTTTTTAATTTTTTTTATTTTGGCCTTGGTTTCCCCCCTTTTTCTCTCTTTTTTTTTTGGCACAAGGACTTGCTTTTAGCACTGGTGCTGCTGCTGGTCAGGGCGGAAAAGCTAGAAAAGAAATTGAGAAAAAAAAGAAAGAATTGAAGAAAAAACAAATCCCTTTTCCACTGGGGCAGGTGCTTTCACACCGCAGCCCCCCCCCCTTTCCCATCCTTCCAATTCTGATGATTTTTTCCCTTTTCCCTTTGGTTTCTGTTTTTTTTTTTGGGGTCCCTTCAAGTGCTGGGGCAGCTGCGGTGCTGCATGGAGGGGGGCGAGTCCCAGTGCCCCAATCCTAAAACCAGTGGGGGCTGCACAGGGTTGGAAAGGGGCAGCACGGGGAGGGGGGACCCAACCCCACTGCAGCGGGCACAGCCCCAAAATCCCCCCAAATCCCCCCAAATCCCGAAACAATCAGACAGAGCAGAGGGAAGGCGTTTGGGCAGGGGAAATGGGGGCGCACCCCGAAGCTGGGCGCACTCCTGGCTCCTTGGGGTGCTCCCCAGGCAGAGGAAAACCCAACTCCAGCCCTTCCTCACCCCTGCTGCGGGGTCAACACAGCCCTGCCGGGCTCCTGACACCGCTCCACGCCACCTGCGGTCGCTCTGCCCAGCAGCACACACCTCGGGAAGCTCGTTTCTGGAATAAAAATAGAAAAAAAAAATATTTATTTGTTTTAATTTTGCCACGAGACGGGCTCGCCTCTGCGGGGAAAGGTGACCTCTGCCTCCTGCTTCCCAGCCCCTCATTGCGCTCACAAAGGAAGCATTAAACTCCCCTTTTTCCCTTTGGTTTCACAAAAAAAACTGAGATTAAAGAGCAAAACGCCCCCGTGACAGAAATTGGCCTGAGCCCTAAATCCCCGCTGCATCACCAGCCTCTCTGGCCTGGCCCCTGCCCGTTCCAGGCTCCGTGATGAATTTGGACGCAGTGAGACGCTCGCCTTCCCCTTCCCCGAGTGCCAGGCTGGGAAAAAGAGGTTGGGGATGGAAAAATCGTGGGCAAAATTTCTCCCCCGCATCTCCCACGCTGAGATTTCCCCCCCTCAGCAGCCCAAAATCGAGTTTTTGAGCTGGTGCTCGCAGCTTCTCAGGAGGATTCCCCCCAGGTTGTGTCTCTTTGTCCCCACCCCGCGTGGAAATCACTGGAGCGGTAACAGGCAGAGCCAGGAGAGGGCAGGAAAGGCAGAGAGGTGACAGAAAACAAGAAAATAATGGGGAAAAAGAAGAAAAAAACCACTAAACCTGTTCTATCTGTACCTCTTTGGATTAATTGTTACGGAATATATCATTTATTGAATGTAGTGGTTAGCTATTTATGAACACATGGCTGGAATTGCTGGAAACATCCAGGGAAATAAAAGCTTCAACGATGGCAAAGGATTCTTCCTGCCCCAGCAGCCAGGGGGAAGCTGCCCTGCTCCCAGCCAAGCTCAGCTCACGTTGCTTGCCCCCCCCCAGCACCTTTTGACCCCCAGGTGGAACAAAACGCCGGGAGAAATTCAGCGCAGCTCGCTCAGTGGCCGCTCGGTTCTTTATTTTTAGTTTCAGCCACAAATAAAAAAATGAGATCTAGTACAAAACAGCCCGGGCGGGAGAGGGAAAACCCTCTCCTTTTGTCCTCCTGCACAGGGAGCAGCCGGAGGTTGCTGATCTCCCCGGCGCACACGCCTCTGGCTCCTCTTCTCATGGCTCTGAGCGGATTCTCAGCAAAGCACCGCCTCGAAATTCCTCTCTCCCAAGCCGGCGCGTGGCCTGTGCTGCCCTCAGAAGTTCCCTCTCCGAAGCACAGCCACGCCGGGCAGGGCAGGGAGCTCTGCCTGCCGCCAGAGAGCAGCCGAGCAGAGAGCAGCTCCCCGGCAGGCTCCGAATTTCCTCCCCTCCGGGGGAAGGTTTGAGGGTGGGCGCCTCAGAAATCCTGCGACTGGGAGCTGTGGGCGGGCTGCAGGTTGGTGCGCAGCTTGTACATGTGGTCCAGGGCTTGGGTGAGGAACGTCCCGATGGTGTTGATCTCCATCAGGGTCAGGTTATCCAGCTGGAAAGAGAGAAAAAGCCACAAAATTTGAAGCCCTGATGATGCGGGAGATGAGGAACCCTTCCAGCAGCTCCACAGCGCTCGTTTTCCCTCGGTGCCACCCCAAAGGACAACCCGGCTGCCCCCCTCGAGCAGGAGAAGTGCAGAACCTGCAGGATTTCTCTTCCCACCCCTCGGGGAGCTGCAAGCAGAGCTGGCGAGCCCCTGACTGCCTCCAAACCTTGGCGTGAGCCTCCTGCTGCCGGACGAAGCTGTCGGCGGACAGGCGCAGCTTGGCCATGCGCGTGTCCCACGTGTCCTTCACCAGCGTGCGGATTTCGTCGGCCTTGGGGATGTTGTCGGAGGCGCTGGGGGGAAAAAAAAAAAAAGGAGCAGAGCAGGCTGCTGCCAACAAAACCCTGAGAAATTGTCCGGGTGAGCACGCACCCCAAAATGTCCCCCCGCTTACTAGTTTAACAGCAGCTTCGTCAGCTCCATGTAGTAGGGGCTGGGCATGGGGGTGAAGGTGTCCTCTTTGCGTTCCTGGTCCCGCATTTCCTCCAGTTTTTCTGCAAGGCAGCCAGGAGCGGTCAGGAGGAGAAAAAAGGGTAAAAAGGCAGGTTGGTTTTGCAGAATCGAGCCCGTGAGCTGAACTCGGGTAAATGCAGAGAGTGTGAAGGGAGAAAAAAGGTTCCCGGGTGAAGGAAAAAGCCCTAACGCCCATCCCGGGGGCTGGCAGCTGCTGTGCCAGGGCAAGCTGTGCCTGATCTACCCGGGAAGATTTCGGTTTTTTGTGAAAATAAATCAGAGGAGGGAAATCGGATCCTTCTCTCAGCGTTAACTCGTGTCTGGTGAATTCAGCTCCACGTTAGCGGCGGATGCCCGCAGGTTTTTGTGTTGCCCTCGCCCCCGCTGAAGCTCACCCACATCCATCCACTCCGGGGGCACCAGGCGGCATTTCTGCCTCTGCTTCAGGTTGATGGCCAGCCACACCGGCACCTCCACCGGCAGCCCGGGATTGAAAGGGCCCAGGTCCCCCTG
Source organism: Aythya ferina (assembly GCF_964211825.1). Taxonomy (NCBI): domain Eukaryota; kingdom Metazoa; phylum Chordata; class Aves; order Anseriformes; family Anatidae; genus Aythya; species Aythya ferina. Next base: position 2,647,284 of record NC_140308.1, read on the forward strand.
CAAGAGGAATCGGAGAGGGAAATATGATGAGGGAAAGGGCTCGGGCACTGCAGCGCTCTGCTCGCCTGGCCTCAGCTGCTTCTGGGGAGTTTTTAGGGGATTTGGAGAAGCCTGAGCCGGGCAGTGCCTCAATTTCCACCTCCTGCTCCCCGCGCCCCCTCCCAGCCCCTGCCCCTTCAGTCCCCCCACACCTCCACCCCCCAGCCCCTGAGCCCAGCCTCCCCTAACCCTCACTCCAAATCCCCCAACTCTGGTCTCAAATGCCCCGATCCTGACCCCAAATACCCCTGACCCCAAATCCCCTCAGCCCCAGACTCAAATCCCCTAGCCCTGACCCCAAAATCCCTGATCCTGGCCCCAAATTCCCAAACCTTGACCCCAAAACCCCCAGCCCCTGACCCCAAACCCCCCATCCATGACCCCACATCCTCCAAGCCCCGTCCCGCCAATCACCTTGGCCCCAAATCCCCACCCCTGGCCCCCAAACTCCCATTTCTGACCCCAAATCCCCTGATCCCGCCCCCAAGCCCCCTCAGCTCTGTCCCCCTGATCCCCCAACCCCTGTCCCCCAAAACACCTTTCCCCTGGCTCTAAATCCCCCATCCCTGGCCCCAAAATCCCCATCCCTGACCCAAAATCCCCATCCCTGACCCAAAATCCCCATCCTTGACCCAAAATCCCCATCCCTGACCCCAAAATCCCCATCCCTGACCCCAAACACCCATCCCTGACCCCAAAACCCCCCTCCCTGACCCCATATCCCCGAATCCTGCCTCTAAACCCCCCCTTCCTGCCCCCAACCCCCCAATCCCTGCCCCCAGCCCCCCTCAGCTCCACCCCTCCCAACCCCCAACCCCTGTCCCCGGACGCGGCCTTCCCCTGACCCCAAAACCCCCATTTCCGACCCCAAAACCCCCATTTCTCACCCCAAACCCCCGTTTCTCCCCCCAGGCCCCCCGTTTGTGCCCCCGGCCCCGCACCCCGATGAGGTGCACGCGGTCCATGCTGAAGCTGGGCACGATGGTCACCAGCTCCTGCTCGGCCAGGAACTCCGCCTCAGCCGGCTCCATGGCGACGGAACCGGAACCGGAACCAGAACCGGCTCTCGGCCCGCCACGCTCCCGCCCTCCCCATTGGCTGCACGGCCCCTAAGCCCCGCCCACCTCTCCCGCTTCCCGCCGCCGGCCGCTTTTTCGCGGTCTCCGCTTGGGGGCGGGACGCGGCGTGGCTCGGAGCTCTCTGATTGGTTCTCCTGTCTTGCCCTTGACTTCCCATTGGCTGTCGCGCGGGGGGGTGGGGAGATGCGCGCCGCTAGCCGCGGGACCAATCCGAACGCCTCCGCGGGGGAGCATTGACCAATCAGCGCTCAGCACTTGTTGCCAGGGCGCCGCGGGGGCAGACTCCCCCTCCCCGGTGCTGCGCATGCGCAGTGCGCCGCGCTCCCTGATGCTCACTGCTGCCCCCTGGCGGCCGGGGCGGGCAGCGCCACACAGGGACCCCTGGGACCCCCAGGACCCCCCGGGCCCCCCCCAGGACCCCGTTGTGGGGCCCCCCGTCCGCCCCCAGCCCTGCCCCTGTGTCCCCGGGAGGCTGCACACGGGCAGGCGCTGCCTGGTGTACAGGGGTCTGCATCCCTGCTGCTGCACGGGGATCCGTCCATCCATCCATCCATCCGTCCATCCAACCATCCAATCTATCCATCCATCCATCCATCCCTCTGTGCATCCCTCCATCTATCTATCTGTCCACCCATCCATCCATCCCTCCATCTGTCCATCCATAATCCATCCACCCGTCCACCCACCCACCCATCCATCTACCCACCCAGTCACCCACCCATGCTCCCATTCAATCACCCATCCACCCACCCTCCTATCCATCCATCCATCCATCCATCCACCCATCCATCCATCCATCCATCCATCCATCCATCCATCCATCCATCCATCCATCCATCCATCCATCCATCCATCCATCCATCCTCCCACCCACCCACCTACCCAACAATCCACCCACCCACCCATCCATCCTCCCACCCACCCCTCCACCCACCCCACCATCTACCCTTCCAGCCACCCATCCATCCACCCACCCACCCACCCACCCCTCCACCCACCCACCCATCCATCCATCCATCCATCCCTCCACCCACCCACCCACCCACCCACCCCCCACACCCACCCCTCCCCACACCCCCGTCCCCCCACCTCTCCCCACCCCATCCCGGGGATGCCCCCGCCGTGGCGCGGTCCCCTCGGTGCCACCAGCGCACACCGCGGCTCCTCGGGACGCTTTATGAACGGCTGTGCCATGCCGCGAACACACTCGGGCGCCTTTTGCCATCTGCTGCTGGCATTAAAAAATTAAATTTCCATCTGCTTTCGCACACCAGCCTCTCGGGGAGGGGGCGAAGGGGGCTTCTTGGCCAAGCTGCTCCCCAAAAAGCGTTGTCCCCGGGGTGATTCTGGGGTCTCCGGTGCTCCCCTGAGTGCTCAGCGCCGGCTGCAGGGTGGCGACGTCCCCCCGGTGGCTCTCCGGGTGTCCCGGGACAGCGTGGCCCCCGTGGGCGTGGGCGGCGTGACGATGATGGAGGGGACGTGCAGGTGTTTGTCACCCGCTGCCGGGACCCCCCCGGCGCCGTTCCCGCTGCTCACGCACGTCTTCAAGCCTAGGGGAGGGGACAGCATCGTTGGCTCAACCCTATACGAGCCACCAGAGAATCCCCGCATCCCATTTCCCCATTTGCCCACCCGCCCCGCTGGATGCAGATCGCTTTAATCTGATTTTTTTTTTTTTTTTAATCAAGAGCAAAGCCCCAGCCCCGCGCCCGGCAGCCAGGTTTTAACTCCTCTCTGAAGCAGGAAAACGCCCGGCGGGGACAAGCCACCGATATTTTTAATCTCTTTTTAATTAAGGATAAAGCCCTGCCTTATGTAAGGGAGCCGGGGAGGGGATGGAGGGAGGCGGGGGGGATATTTTATTGCGGGCTCCGAGCCTGCCTGTTGGAGCTGAGGCTGGTTTGGGGAATGAGGGGGGTGTTTTGGGGCTGCGCCCCCATGGTTTTGACCCCGTTTTGGGGTGTTTTGGGGACCCCCAGCCCCTCTCTGCAGCCACCCTAAGGTTAGGGGGGGGTCTCTGGGGTTCCCTGCGGCAGGCTGCCTGGCGGCCCCAAAATGGGGAGGGGGCACACGGGTGCTGAGGCTTCGTCCTGCTTTGGGGTGGGCTAAATGGGCAGAAAACAGAAAGGGGAGACAACTCTTTAAAATTCAACTGGTTTGGAGGGTTTTGGGGGAAAAAGGTGGGTTTTTTTGAGGGTTTTTGAGGGATGGGGACCCCAGGATGGGGACACCAGGATGGGGACCCCATGGATGGAGACCTCGTGGACAGGGACCCCATGGGTGATGTGTCCCCTCTCCTCCAGGGCCCTGAGGGCTCATTTTGAGGTGATGCATCACCGGGGACACCCTCGGAGCCCTGCTGTGACAACGGGGCCACCGCTTCCCAAATCTCCCTTGGTGCCACCCCGGACCAGGCAGGGGATGAGCCCCCACGGGTGCTGGTGCCATGGGGTCAGGAGGCGGCCACCACCCCCTGCTCGTCCCTGCAGCCCCCTTGGGCCGTGCCACAGGTCCCCAAAACCACATCCCAGCCTCTGCCGAGCGGCACCGGGAGTCCCACATCCCCCTCTCCGAGCCAGAGCTGAGAAAAGTGAAGTTTGGTGCAAAAAAAAAAAAGTGAACTTTGGCGAGCTGCCCCGTGCTGGGCGCTGCCCCCGAGCACCCCAACCCTGAGCATCCTTCCCACTGAGCAAACCCCAAGCCCAGGAAAACAACAGCGAGCTCAGGACCATGCCCCAAATCCTCCAGGTCTGGAATAAAAACCCCGGTGTCCCTTTGCACGAGCTGCAGCATCACCAGCTCGGAGCCCAAGCCCCGTGCTTTGTCCTTTAGGAGTCAGCAAAGCTCCTTCGTGCGCGGCCTCCCCAGCCCTCCCCGCGCTCAGGGGACCCTCCCGGACCCACCTTTGAGGCAGGACAACTTGAGCCCCATGTTCTCATCCTCTTGGCGGGGCCTCGCCGCGGCGCACGGCTCTCCGGCCCCGCTGCCGGCCCCGGCTGCGAAAAGAGAGAGGCGAGGGCTGCAGGAAAAACGCTGAAGGGGGGAACCGGGGCTGGAGACGCCCTCGAGGAGGAGGAAGGAGCGGGAGGAAGGAGCGGGAGGAACGTGGGCACCCTCTGCGCCGAGGTGCTTCGCGTGGAAACGTAAATAAAGAGAAAGGTTTGAGCGCGGCGAGCTGCCGGGGCACAACAGGAAGCCCGGGCGCTCGGCGGAGAAACCACGAGCTGATGTCACGGCCGCTGGCTGACTCAATCTCGGCCTCCGAGTTTCGGGAGGAACTTTTTGGGGTGGGAGGAGAAGGAGCACAGAGCCCCACGCGGTGTCCTGCCCGCCGGGGGTGACCCCCGGTTCGCCGCGCGCACGCACCGAGAGGGTTTTGGAGAGGTGTGAGCAGGACTGGGATGGGGATTGAGGTGTTTTTAGGCAAAGCTTGAGCCCACGTGCAAGAAATCGAGGGATGCCCAGCTGCAGAGTGTGTGCCTGGGGCTGGGGGTGGGGATGCTGCACGGTGCTGAGTGCCGCGGGGCGAGGGAGCGCAGGATCCCGACCCCACCAAAGGCCTCGGTGCCACCGCGGGGTTCCTGCGGCACCCCCAAAGCTCTGAGGAAAATTCAGGTGGGAAAATCCTGCAGCTGGAGGGAACGGGGACAGCCCCCGCATGGGATGCAGAAGCAAGGTGTGAGGGTGCAAAAAAAAAGGACAGAGACTGAAATTTCTGAGCTGTCGGGCACCGCTTTTACAATTACCCTCGGCAAAATCCCTTCCCTGGGAAATCCGCATCGTGGCAGGGCCGGGATAGGAGCTGGCGAGGAGCAGCAGGAGCTTCTTGTAGGGTCCCAGCTGCCCACCCCAAAACCCAGCCTGGCAGCGGGGGCAGGCAGAGGGCTTCTGGTGACAGCTCCAGCTCCCGCCCCGCTGCGAGGACGCCGGGGCGAGCGCCCTGAACGCCTCCTCGCCGCCCTCGCCTGCATTAAAAGCAGCCCCAGGATTTTGCATATCCGCCTCCTCCGAAGCCACACGCGGCCCCAGGCAGCCCCTTTGGAGAGAAAGGAGCCTTTCACACCCAGGGTGTGAGGGGAATCCCGTCCCCGGCTCCCCACGCTGAGCCCTCCTGGGCTTTCGCTCTCACCGATGCGCACCCAGGAGAGCGGAGAGGGGAAGCGAGCGGCTCTGCCCCGCTTTCTGCTGCTCGTTTGACACCAAACAGACGCACACGGGGCCGATTTCCTCAGCTGCTGCAGGGCTCCCACCTCAAGGGCTCGGGCGGGCCCTGCAGCGCTGGGCGCGGAGGCTGAGACCTTTGCAATCCGCGGCTCGGTTTTACCCCAGAAAAAAAAAAAAAAAAAAAGGACAAACAAACTGGTTTAGAAATTTTCCAGCCCGTTCAGCGGCAGAGATGAAGAGCCAGAGGGCAGGGCCCTGCAGGCTCCAGCTTTCCACCTCCCTCCCCAGGCTCAGCATCCCTCGGGGATCCCATCCTCACCGGGATCCCATCCTCACCGGGATGCCGCCCACCCCAGCTCCGGTTTCAGCACACAAATGGGGCTGGTGCAGCAAACCCCCCCCTGGTTATCTACCTTGCTGCCCCTCTGCAACCACCTGCTCGTGCTGCTGGGCGAGAACAAACAGCCCCAAACCCAGGAGCTCTGGATTTAGCCCAGCCCGGAGCAGTTTTAACTCCGTTTGGAGCTAAAACTGCACCAAGAGAGCAACCGAAAGCGACGGCCAGAAATAACAGCAGGCTGCGCTAGCTGTGGTTAGCTCTGCGGGCTGCTGCACGTCTCCAGCTGGCGTGGCGATGCCTGACACCCAGCACAGCATCCTGAGTCCCTTCCCCTCCTCCCCATGAGGCTGGAAGACGACGGCACCCGTGGGCGAGCTCCCGGGGCTGGGCACGGGGCAGGGACCCCTTGGCACGGAGAGGAAAGCCCCACGGGGGCTCCTCGGTGGTGCCACGGGGCAGGGAAATGGGAAGAGGATGGGGTCAGCGAGGAGCTGGCTGCTTCGTGGGGAAAGAAAAGGGTCTGGGGCCTCGCTGGGGTCTCCTGGAGACCCAGGGCAGGCAAACGAGACGCTAGGTGTGGGAAGGGAGGAGGAGGAGGAGAGGAGAAGCAGCTGAAGAGGAAGGCTTGGGGAAATGGGAGCAGCCCCAGCAGATCGAACAGCACACGGCCCCCAAGGGGGCACGGCAGCGGCCCCCAGGAGCGAGCGGGAGGCGAGCGGGGAGGCGAGCACCTACCTTGAGCACAAAGCCAGGGGGTGCTGGGCTCCCCGGCCACGAGCACATCCAGGGCGAGCAGGGACCCAGCGGGCAGCTCGGAGGCCTGGGCTGGGAACTGCCTCGGAGCCCTGCCTGCTGCTCGCCGGGCTGCAGGTTAATCTCAGCCCAGCTTTCCCTTTTATCCCCTCGTACAACCTCTATATGTTTGTTTTTTTTTTTTTTTTTTTTCAATTAGGTCCCTCTCTCTCTTAAGCTCCAGAGTGCATTTCTAGGAAGGGCTGCGTTGTTTCTCCAGCCTGGCACCGCTCCCTCCGCCTAAAGCGCTGCCGTGATGCAGCTCGGGGGCGTTCGGGGAGCTCCCCGTCACCCCCAGCCCACCCAAATTTAGGGTTTTAGGGGCAGCGTGCCCTGCTCTTCTCCCCACAGCTACACCCAAGCCCTCTGCCAAGAAACCTGCAGGTGAGGGCGGATTTGGGGCCCTGGCTGCCCAGCCCCACGAGGAGGAATTTCACCTCCTGCGCGGGGCTGCTGTGGAAAACCCCAGCCCGTGGCCAGCAGCCTGCCCCCGGCCTCCCCGAGGACGCAGCCCCGAGCCAAAACCAAAGCAGATAGGCAGGCAGGGCGCGCTCTCGGAGAAGGCTGGGCGAAAACACAGTCTAAAACCAGGAGCAAAAAAAAAAAAAAAAGCAATAAAAATCGATGGAGCCCTCGGCTTGGCACGGCGGGATCGCTGCCGGCTCCAGGAAGGGCGAGTGCAGGGCTCCTGGAGGAGCACACGGGGATTTTGAGGATGCTCGGCTCTGCTCCGGGGGCTGAATGGAAGCAGAAACCCAAAGTGCAGCTCGGCAGCAGCAGGCTGAGCGCCTTTTTCCCCCGAGGACATCTCCCGAGCTGCAGCCAGCCGCGAGGCCGGGCGGCTCCTGGGCTCCTCCATTAGCAGCCCCGCGCTCTTTCCGCCTGGGTAATGCCTCCTCGGCCCGGCATCTCCGGGCGTTTGCACCAGGAGCAGCAGCAGAGTGCAGCGATTAGGCCCGCAGCCAGCAAGAAAAGTGAGAGCTGAGGCTGCTTCCTGCATCCCTGCCACTTGGAGGAGGAATTCGGGGGGCAGCGGGCACCTCTCCGAAGAAATTCGGGGGGCAGCACGCGCGGAGCTGCCGTGCCCGCGGACATCTGCTCCAGGCGAGGAGGTTGCGGTCCTGCCAGCTGAGCTGCTCGCATGCTCCAGCCCTTTTCAGCCCCAGGACAGGCTGCACGTGGCTGGGATCTGCTGGTTTTTATGCTGGTGTGGGCTGGGAAGCATCCCAGGAGCAGCTCCGGTGGCACTGTTTCGCCCGCTGAATTAAGAAAAAAAAATCCTTGTGTATAAAAAAAACCAACAAGCTCAGAGAATACAACGTGGATACTGCACCAGGAGCAGATAATTCGCTTTTGAGCATCCCCAAACCTGCTGACGAGGCAGACACCACATCCCCATCCGTCCTCTGCACAAACTGGGGGAGCAGAAAGCGCTCTCGCCGCATATCTACCCCCAGACACCCGCTGCTTTTCTTAGCAGCTCTGAAACGCTCTCATTTCTGGGTGAAATTTCTGATTTCTGGGTGAAAATAGCACCGCCAGGCCCCCAGGCTCTCTGGCTGTTCCCTTCTGGGTGTCTGGAGCTGGTCTCTGCATGGTTTTTGACCCGGCATCCAAATGCTGGAAGCGTCCAGCCTCTTCCTTCTCCCCCTTGCGACCGAAGGATTCAAGGTGGGCACCGTGTGGGTCCAGCAAAGCACAACCAACATCCCCCCACGCAGAAACCCAAGCACTCTGCGCTGCTATTTTCAGACACTTCTGAAATATAGGGGTTGAGAATAGAAAAAAACACACTGGACGTGATGTCTTTTCAATTGCTTTAGGTCCCACGAATGAGGTAAAGAGCTGGGGGTCGGCTGCCCGGGCAGGTAAACTCTAAATCCCCAAATCTGAGTTAATCAGGGAAGGAAAAAAAATAAAAGTTGACACCTCTGCATGTTGCTAGCTGCTAACCAAACAAAAAGGTGACTCCAGGACACCTTTCCCCAAGCTTTCTTCCCCCAGAAGATTTAAAAGGAGTTACCTTGAGTTCCTCTGAAGGGGCAGCTGATCTGCCAGCCAGCGTTTGTGCCTGCGGGCAGGGTCTGTACAGCAGCAGGAAGAGAAAAAAAAACCCGTTGGCTTCCTCATTTTTTTTTACAGGAGTCTCCGGGACTCCAGGTGCCTCGCCTTTATGAAATTATTGCTTTTTGTCCACCCTTCAATGCAAACAGGACAGGTGAGATAAGATCTGAGCGCCGCAGCGCTCGTCCTTCGTGCTTAAAGCTCGCCTGGGCCTTGGCTGGTGGCAAAGGGCTCGCGGGGTCCCATTTAAAAGCAAGAAGATGGAGACAAAGCGTTAAAATCTGCCTCCCTCCCAGCAAGGCGTCCCAATTGTTAGCCACAGGCACAGTTTCCACGTCTGGTTACAGGCTGAGGAATGCATTTGTGGCTCAGGAGTCACCAACCTGGGCTAAGCACCTCGCAGGGCTTGGCTAACACCTGGCCCTGCGACAGCTGCCGAGGTGTTGGCACAAAGCACGAGCCCTCTTCCTGCAACAGTTTGCAGTTTGCTCCAAACACCACGCTGCTGAAGCAGTTTCCAGGATATAAAGATGTTGATATTTGAAATACAGCCTTGGATGTGTTGTGAGACACACCGAAACGCGCTCCTCTCGCCGCTTGTGAGCTCGATTTGTGTTTTCATGCAGCAAGTGAAAACATTTCCCTTTCCTGCGAGCGCATCTGACTCATGCTTCAGAGGCTGCTGACTGCGTGCCAACGCCTCTGGTAATGCCCAGCACACCTTAGCGGAGTAGGAAGACAAACAAAACCGCTCGGGCCAAACCTTTATCTCCCCCTTGGACATTTCTCTCCCCCTCACCACTTCCAAAATAGGACTTGGACTTTGGGATCTTCATTGTAAAAATATTTGTAGGAAGAAAGAAAAATCTAGAGAATCTAGAATCTCCACCACCAGCTGGTGACTAAGACTGTTTCCTTCCATTGGAAGCAGCTAGTGGTAAGAAGTGTTGAATGTCTTAATGAATTTGGAGGATAAATATTAAATTCATTGGTAAGTTGTTACAGAAATGCAGTGAAAAGCAGGCAGAGGTAAGGTACAGTGCCTGTGGCGTACCTGATAAAAAATAGTACAGATAATAAAAATAACCTAAGAGGAAACAGAGCTACAAAGCTTCCTCATTGACAACTACGCTTATTCTTAGAAACAAATGAAGATTAGAAAGGCAAAAGCTGGGCTAAGTGCAATCTAGAGTCCTCGACACAGCGTACTCAGACGTACTTGGATATTCACCTTCAAATTTAGGCTTACTTGAATGAATACCACATGAACCAGATGAAAATTAGAGCTGTTTAAAAATAGACAAAAAAAAATCCATGATACGATCATATTTCGTGCTCTTTTTTTGTAGTCTCAAACTGTTTTAGTACTCCCATTCAAAATCATTATTCCATTATTTTTTTTTTAAAGCATTATGCGAACATCTGATTTTACTTTGTGTTTAATGTTCTCAGTCAGTAACTGCAGTTGTATGCCTCAGGACAGCAGGAAAATCTTTGTAGCATTTGAAAATGCAGTTTTAACACATTTTCTGTGGCTGTGCCATACAAAACCACTGCAAACCAGGTGACAGGTGCATGGAAAAAGTCATCTTCAGCAGTTTGCACTTGCTGTACTGATACAATGCCATTTCCAAGCCACGAAAAAAACAAAACAAAACAGTTGACCTTAGATTTTGTTTATGTATTTGACCTCAAAATACCCCATCTGAGGACAAAACCCATCTTTTGAAAGTTATTCTCAGAAATCTTTTAAAAATCATTCTCTCTAAGGAGTACAAAAGCTTAGTCAAAACTTTTAATATGAACACCGGGGGATAAGCAGAAGTTGTTCTGGTTTTGAAGGAACAGCAACATTCACTACACCGGGGAAGGCATCCACAGGGGCAGCTGTACCTGACGGCGTGCAGCTCTTCTAAGGAATCTCAGGAAAAGGATTCAACAGCTTACGGACACGTCACCCTTGGCAACGCGCCGCGCCACTCTTTTAATCAGCCAGCTTTCCACACAAGGTACTGAATATTACTCTATTTACATTCAAAAATATCATTTTTATGTCTTCAGTACATAGTGGGAACGCCCGTAAGTTAGTCAGTAGGAATCCCTCTAACACAGGTGGAGGACGGCTTTGTTGATCTCCGGATTTGTCCAGTCATTCCGGATGTCATCCAGGTGATTATCAAAATCTACAAGTGTTTCGTAGGACTTGCTGTCCAAGAGCGACGCAGCGATCCTCTGGGCTTCGTTCCAATCTTCGCAGAAATCGCTAGGATGGCAAAACAACCGGAAATTAATAATGATCACAAAGAAAACCCCCACCATCTCCTCCGTTTGGGAAGATAAAGCACATTCTCTGCAACGCAGTCGTGGCTAGGAGGCACACGGCTGCCTGGCCTCAGCAGCTGGCTGCTCTCTCCCTCCCTCTCCTCACCCCTTTTTCTCCCTCCCTCTCACTACAACGCAGGCCTCAAAGCACAAAGCCCTTCTCCTCCCCACCTCAACGCAAACAAACGCTGTCGTTTACTCACACGTGTGGGTCTTTGCACCTCCACTTGTTCTCATGGAGCTCGTACACGTGGATGGCCGGTTCTACGCACTCCATCGTGAACTTGGTGTTATCAACCTGGCGTGCGGCAGGAAAACACTCTCGTAAGCCTCCCCGAGTAAAGAGATGAAATTGAAAGCAAGGTTTGACAAACAGGACACCTTAAACTGATTCGTGCACCGGTCTGCTTTCATATGTGGCAGATTCTCTAGGTTTAAGCCACCAACGCTCTTTGGCAAGGACACAGAGCTCAATTTGTTTCATGAAAGACAAGGATTTAAGTCACTGGAAGGGGTCCTAAATAGGGAACACGCTAACTGTGCTCAAACCCCATAATCAGAGAAGGTCTCCACTTCCTTTGAGGTGACAGCGAGCTAGCCACAGCCACTTACTGAGAACTACACGGGCCACAAGTCACTGTACCTCTTCCCCAAATTGGGGACAGAGCAAAGGGGTTACTTCGCTACAGGACACTCAGAGCTGCACGTAAGTGGTTAGCCCAGCACCACAGCCCCAATGTCAACAATACAGAGAGGAAAAGAGAGCACTTTACCATGATGAGCGCCGTGTCGTTAAAGCCCTCTGCGATTCTGGAGGCCACCTTTTCAGCCACCTGGTTCGGACTGCAGCGGAAGGTAAAGGGGATTGTGTTATTTGAACCGTGCCGCCTCAGCCTGCAGCAGCAGGAAACGTGCTCGAGGAGCTGTGAGAATTACAGGGCACGCTTCTAAACAGGAACAAGGTATCGAGCTGATGCTCCACTTGATTGAAGGCAGATGGCCAAGAAAGCCTCAGCTCCTCTCTTGCATGTGACCTGAAGCTCAGCTATGCTGAGGCAATGTATTTCTGAGCAGCGAAGTGCTCGCTGCAGGCTGCGTGCAGATTTTGTGACCTCCCACCTCCTTCCACCAGCCCGAGAACCACAGCCTCCTGCGCCCCGACAGGCATTTCAAAAAGAAACTTCATCTGAGCCTGTGTTTGAATTCCCTCACTGGCCAGCTTCTCTACGGAACTGGATAATCTTCTAAAGAAAAGCCTTTACTGTTTCAAAGATGGCAATCTCTACGTGGTGCCAGAGTTATCTTCAAAAAATGAAGTCTGGCTTTAAAAGAAACAAGCCCACGACAGTCCTTCAAACCCCGAAGGGAACAAACTGCCTCTTCTCCTTCAAAAACGTCACCAGCAGATCTGCATTTCCCTTGTAAGGAAAGGGCAACGTCGGCATCCCTGCCAGATACCCAAGCAATCCCAAGTGCTAGTTAAAAAATATACTTGAGGCTCCAAGATAGGCATCAGCAAAGTAGCTGGAACGGAGCAGAATGCTTTAAACAAGTTGTTCAGAGTTATTTTAAATGCAATATGACGCGCTCTCATGAGTCTTGATACTGGATTTGCCTGATAGAGGGGCACATATCTGTCTGACACACGCATCTAGAACTAGACTGCAGCTCCACACGAAGTTTATAATAAACACAGCTGTTTGTTTGGTGATTTGAGTTAGCTAGCAGGGGGGGAAGGGAGAAAAGGAGGAGGAAAAAAAAAAGAAAAGAAAAAAGAGACTATTCCCAGGGAGAATAGTATGTGAAGAGGATCTCTGCTTGACTGACACCCTCTTCCATTTCAAGACTGCACCTCTACCGTGTCAGAAAGTGATTCAAAACGACAACCACAACCGAAACCAGAGACGGTTCAGCAGTTTAGTAAGAATTAGGTCACTTCTAAGACCTTCCAAAAAGATACGGGGAGTTGTTTGGGTTCACGAGATATTCACAGCACCAGCAAATGCCAGCTATTGCCCTGACAGCCGCAGTTACACTGGCACCACGAGGACAAGAGGGACACAGCTGGCAGGGCGGAGCAGCACGCAGGTTTTCTGCCCGTGATGGCCCTTGGCAGAGCACAAAGCGCGGCGCAAGAGAGCGAGCGGGAGGGAACGTGGCCCCAACACACCTGGCGTCTTTCACGCGCTCGTTCGCCTGGTAGTAGCCAGCGATCACGTAGCTGTTCTCCTTGCACCACGAGTCAATCTGGAAAAGGAATGGGAACAATTAAGCCTGGGAGAGAAAAAAAGAAAAAAAAAAAACACAGAAATAAGGAAATCCCCTATGGGGAGCAACTGGCAAAGACATCTCTGTGTGCACGCAGACAGCTCGATTTACCTGGGCAGAGAAATGAAGCTGAACCTTTGGGGAATGACATAAAATTAACCCATTTCTTGCTCTTTTGCTCATTTATCCCAGCCCAAATTCGAGCGACAGGACTGAGCCTGGGAGAGGAGCCCAGGTCCCACCTCTTTGTGGATGTTTTGCAGCACTTGGGGGCACAGCGTGAGCGTCATTTACCTAATGAGCAAACAAAGCTCCAAGCGAGAGGTAAACCCGTGGGCAGAAAAAAGGTCATGGGCAGAAAAAGGTCACGGCTTTTACCAGTTTTTCAACTCCCTCTGGTGCAAAAAGGCTTTTGCAACCCAAGTGTTTCTCTGAGAGGTCGCCTGCAGCGGCAATTAACCACCAAAGCCCGGGGGAGGATTTGCATGCTTTAAAACCTTCCAGCCCAAACCCAACGCCCTGCTAAAAACACGCCCCAGCTCGGCCACCAGATCAGGGCTTGATAAAGGAGCTGCTGCCGTGCTTCTCTGCCCCGTCCCAGACGTGGCTGTGCTTTGGGAACAGGGACACGAGGGGATTCCTGATAACCCAGCACAGCAACAAGAAGGGAGAAGGCAGCTGGAACCTTCCTGGGCTGTCCCTAGAGAGCGGGCATCAGAAAAACCTCAAGGGCTGCATCAAAATGGATCCAAAAATGCATCTGTGGCATCCTGCAAGTGAAATCAATCGCAGTTTGAGGAATAATTACAGCATTAGGCTGCAGAAACACAAAAGCCACGTAAATAATCCCCCTTCTACGAGGGATGACATGGATTTACGTGGTAAAAAAAAAGCTACATAGCCCTGCTAAAGCTGCAGGCCAACTGCTGTTTCAGTTACAAAGCCATTCGGAGGCTTTTGGACTCTGATTTTAATTGGTAGTGGGGTGAAAGCTTGGCATTAAGGCCAAAAGCCCAGACACTAGCATAAAGCAATAATAATGATGAAGAAATAGCAACACTAATAAAGAAACGATCGCTTTAAAAATAAAAAAATAGTCTTAGTTTTTGCTGCCTATTGAAAATGGTCTTAAAGAACCCACTATGCTTCAGTTCTGAGCTCCCTAAGCAACTTGGGGAGGATAAAAATAAAAGCTCCTGCGTCTGAGGCTGCCCTTACGGACCCCTTGCTGCCGAAGCGCCGCTCGCAGCCTTCAGGAGGTGCCACGGGTCGGATTGGAAGCACTGTGCTCCACTGCGTTATTTTCTGATGAAATACAGAGAATTTTGGTCCCTTGTGGTGTTCTGGGATAATTCAGGTCAGAGATGAGGACGTAAAAGGCCTCGGGATCTTCTCAAACGCTTCCAGGCATCCTAAGAGGCATCAAACGCGCCTGCGGGCTCCAACCTGTCTCAGCAGGTCCTAATGAACGTGGGCAGTGTCGCGGCGTTCCCCATCTTTGCCTTTTTCCACCCAAACCAAGGAGCAGCCACAGAGCAGCGCCGTCTCTCTGGTCCTGCCACAACCTCGGCTGTAAGCCCAGCGGGTGCAGGCGGCAGGGTTTATTCCCCAAAACACCCCGGGGAACCTCAGCCAAATCCCGCTGCCACCTGGCCGGCCGAAAGTGACCCATCCAGGGGCTGAGAACCCCCCTACACCCTCCTACCCCCCCCTCTGCACCCCCCTACCCCTCCCAACAGCCCCACCAGGGGCTGAGGACCCCCCCAGCAGTCCCCCTTTCCCCCTCAGCACTCCACTTAAGGGTTTAGCCCCCCTCTACTCTCCCTGCACCCCAGCCAGGAGCTAAGAACCCCATCCTGCGCCCCACTACCCCCCTCCTTTAACCCCCTTATCCCCCCCAGCAGCCCAGGCAGGAGCTAGGGCCCTCCTCCTACCCCCCCCCCCCACCCCCTTCAACAACCCCCTTACCCCCTCCAGCAGCCAAATCAGGTGCTGAGGACTCCCTCCTGCACCCCCCTACACCCCCAGCAACCCTCTTATCCCCCCCAGCAGCCAAACCAGGGGCTGAGGCCCCCCTCCTACATCCCCCTACCCCCTCAGCAGCCTAACCAAAGCCTGAAACCCCCCTTTACCACCCTTTAACCCCCCCAACCCTCCTGTACCAGGCTGAGGGCCCCTTCCTGCACCCCCCTACCCCCTACATCATTCCCCCAGCACCCCAACAAGTGCCTAAAACCCCCCTTAGCCCCCCCAAAAACCCCCGTACCAGGCTAATGACCCCCTCCTACGCCCCTCTACCCCCTCAGCAACCCAACCAGGGCCTGAAACACCCCCATAACCCCCCCTTTACCTCCCCCAACCCCCCCATACCAGGCTAATGACCCCCTCCGACACCACCCGACCCCCTCAGCAGCCCAACCAGTGCCTGAAACCCCCTTTTAACCCTCCCAACCCCCCCTTTAACCCCCCAAACCCCCCGTACCGGGCTCATGACCCCTTTTTACACCCCCCTACCCCCACAGCAGCCCAACCAGGACCTGAAACTCCCCTTTAGCCCCCCTTTAACCCCTACCCCCCCCCCATACCAGGCTAATAACTCCTTCTTACACCCCCCTACCCCCTCAGCAACCCAACCAGGCCCTAAAACCCCCCTTTAACCCCCTCAAACCCCCCGTAACCCCCCCCTACCAGGCTGAGGGCCACCTCCAGCATAGGCGCCAGCGCCAGGGTGCCGTGAAAGAGGGGCACGCAGTCGACGAAGAGGGCCGGGCCGGCGGCCTGCTCCCTGGCGGGCCGGGAGGCGGCGGGGGGCGGCCTCTCGGCCACGAGCAGCCCGTTGACGGCGCAGTGCGGGTACTTGGCGCCGTGCAGCACCATCTTGCAGTAGGCCTGCGTGCTCAGCCTCATCCTGACGGGGCGGCCTCCTCCGCCGCCAAGCGCGCCGCCGCCGCCAAGCGCGCCCCGCCGCCGGGTCCGCCGAGCTGTCGTAAAACGACGTAAAAGGAAAGGCGGAGAGGGGGACGGTTTGGATGGCGCCGTCTCGTTGGTCCTGCGGCCGGCCCGGCGTGCATTGCGCTTCCGGCCCGGCGGCTCCTTCCGGTGGCGGCCCGGCGTAGAGGACGGTCGGCAGGTCGGAGGGGCGGCCGGGCTGGGGGGGGCCGCGGGCACCGGGAGGGGGCCTGGAAGGGACCGGGGGGGACCGAAAGGGACTGGGGGGACACGGGGAGGTCGTAGGGAGCCGCTCGGGACCGCCCCGGGTGGGGCCGCCCCGGTGACCGCTTGTGGAGGGGGGGGGGTTGGGGGGGGCCTGCGGCTGAGGGGAGTGCTAGGGGATGACGTCATGTTGGCGTGACGTCACGTTGGGGTGAGGGGGGTCAGGGGTTAAATAGGGGGTGCTGGGGTGGGCTGGGAGGGGGTCAGAGCTCGAATATGGGGTCCTGGGGTGGACCTGGAAGGGGTCTGAGCTTGAATACAGGGTCCTGGGTTACATTTGGAAGGGGTCAGAGCTCAAACATGAGGTCCTGGGCTGGGCGTGGAAGAGATCAGGGCTCAAATACAGGGCATCAATGGAAAACAGGGTGGGAAGGGGCTCGTCCGAGCATCTCCCTGCTAACCAGGAGCATCTGCAGCCTAAAAATGGGCTGCCCCTGAACTGACTCTTCTATAGGCAAATAGAAATGGGTTTTATGGTTTTATTTCCAATTTCTGTGTTTGCTGACCTCTATTGTCAGTGATTGACCTGCTGTTGTTTTGCCCTGGCAGGATGTTGGCTTCAAGGGCGTTCAGCCTCATCGGGAGAAGGGCCCTTTCCACCTCCATCTGCCTGAGGGCCCACGGGCACGGTAGGTGGCACTGCTCCATTTTCAGCAAGGACAACAACAGGCAGAACGTAAAACGCAGCCGTTGGGGACCTCACAGCCGAGGAGAGCTCTGTGCCAGCTACGAGCTGGCTCCCAGCAGCACGTGGAGCTGCACAGGGTGCTGTGAGAAGCTATCATCATGCAGGGATCAATATATTTTTTTGGCCTGCTCGCTCTGTGGCATTTCCTGATGGAGGATGGCACCCGCAGCTGGGATGGGGGTAGGGAAGGATGCAGGATGGGCAGGGCTGGCTCCTTGCCCTGATGGAGCAGCGCCCGTGGGGGAGCTTTGTCTTTTCCTTTCTGGGTTGCTTAACTGGCATCGTGTTTTTTTGGGGGTATTTTAACTAGTAAGAGGTGTTTGTGCAGCAGGCAGGAGCTTGATTCTGTGTCTCTGTTCCCGATGGCAGCTGGTGTTGTCAAAGCCGAGGACTTCAGCCTCCCAGCGTACGTCGATCGCCGCGATGTTCCCCTGCCTGAGGCAGCCTTTGTCAAGCAGCTCTCTGCTCAGCAGAAGGCGCTGAAGGAGAAGGAAAAGGCGTCCTGGACCGCTCTGTCTGTCGATGAGAAAGTCGAACGTGAGTCCTGAAATCACCTCGCAGCCAGCAGTGCTGGGGCTGAACCTGCTGCACCTTCCTGCTGGCTCCCTCCCAGACAGCCCCAGCACGGCTCGAGGCCGCTCTGCTCAGCGCCTTTGTGGTCAGGCTGCAGCCACGACAGAGCTGTGTTAATTTTGTGCTAATTAACCTGGTGTGGATGCGGGTGGAGATGAGTGGTAGGTGCAGCAGGTGTTCTAATTACACCTCTTGGTATCTGGAAGGTGCCTCGGGGCACGTGGTGCCTTTCACATGAGGAACTTAGCGGTAATTCAAGCTCAGCAGCCTCTTCCCTTTCCTCCAAAAATACCCAGCTGGTCCTTTATTGCAATCTGTTAGCAACAGGCCAAAAAAAAATCCCTCTTCTTGGTAACAAGATGTAATCCTATTAGTCAAGCTGAATGAAAGGAACCCCGTGTGCTCTAATGCAGGACCTGTGAGCAGCGCAGTGCCCACCTGCGGCAGGCAGGAGGTGTAAAACCCTCAGGCGTTCATAAACACTTTGTAAATCTGATGCTGCTCTGAACTCCAAAGCCTTTTAAACACACAATTCCTGCTCAAACCTCTAGAGTTAGGGAGCTGTGTGATAAATGGTCGTACTGGGAATTGCAGGCAGGGAAGGAAATTTGTTTCTTCTTCCTCTTTGCCTCTTATGCAACCTTTGTACAACTGCACGGTCGTTTACAAAGCGAGACCAACACTGTCTTTGCTCACGAGAAGCACAGAAATGATGTGAAATACAGCTCCTTTATTTTGGCACTTGATCTTTGCATGGAAAAGGCCAGCTAATTCCAAAGCTATCCCAACATCCCTTCCATTTCAGACCGCTTTAGGCCTTGGTCACCTCCCTCTAGCAGGTGCGGTGTTGCCTGCAAGATGCAGGAAAAATAAAAAATAAACAATTTGCTTCGTTTTTTCCTCAGTGTACCGCATCAAATTCAACGAGAGCTACGCAGAAATGAACAAAGGAACAAACGAATGGAAGACTGTCCTCGGGGGAGTGCTGTTCTTTCTTGGCCTAACTGGTGTCATCCTCATCTGGCAGAAAATTTACAGTAAGTGGGCGCTGAGGGGTGTTCCCTGTCATGATTTGCGAGCTCAGTTGGTATCTGAGGTAGGAAACTTGCCATAAATGGGTTCAGGGTTTCAAAACGGTGTGTGCAACGGGAGCTTCTGTTTGGTAGCCTCGGAAAACTCAGCTCTGGGGTTGTGACCGGATGGATACAGGTGGGTACAGAGCAAAAATGTTCAGCAAATCGACTCGTGGAGAGTTAAATCTCGTGGAGGGAGCTTTGGAGGAAAGGGAGGGGAAAGAGTAGCTATAAATTAACAATCCCAGACCTTCCCTCTCTGTGAAACCCGCTGTTGCACGAGCTTATTGCCTTTCTGGCTATAAACATTTGGGTTTCTGCCACCTTTGGCTTCCCTCCCAGCCTAAGGTCCTGCCGCAAGGGAGCCCCCCAGCGGCTTGGGGCAGCGCACGAGGTCGTGGGGGGCCCAGCCAAATTTAGGAGGAGGCTCTTGGTACAAACAGAGAACCGAGGTGGGAATCTGCTGAGCTGAAAGCTTCAAAAATTGAACTTGGGGAGCTTTGCTTTGATGGGTGATGGCGTGCACGTGGTCAGAATTGATTGCTTTTTGGGGGGAAAAAGCATTTTGTTAGCAAAACGTGTCCCCCCACCGCCCATTGGCTCAGCTTGTCTCTGTTCCTCCCCCGTGGCAGTGTACGGCCCTATTCCGCACACCTTCTCCGACGAGTGGGTGTCCATGCAGACGAAGAGAATGTTGGACATGCGAATTAACCCCGTGGAGGGCATTTCCTCCCAGTGGGATTTCGAGAAGAACGAGTGGAAGAAGTGAGGCGACTTCAGTGGAACCTGCTCTGCTTGAACATGAAATGATTCCATCACCTGCGTGTGACCTCGTTGCTCATGTACTGGAACAACCTCTCCACCTAAATAGATGATAATAAACCTCTGGTTAACTTGAAGGTTTCCTTTTTATTGACCTGCGGGTGCCTTTGGGACGGGAATTTGTAGAGCAGCGTGAGGGGGAAGGGTTTTTCCAGGCAGTCCTGTCGTGGCTGATGTGTAGGGAGTATTAATTGGTAAAAGGGAATGAAACACTCGGGTTTCTTGGGGGAGATGAGTAAGGTGACAGTCAGTTTGCTTCAAACACAACACTTTTCATTGAAAACACTTCAGATTGTCAGAATTGAAGCAGCAAAAATCTCACCCAGCTCTGCAGGGGGCTGGTGTTGAGTGTTCAGCCCAGACGCTGCTTTTCTGGGGCAGGAATAGGTTCCTGGGAGGAGCGCTGCCTTTTCCCTCACCTCTTTAAGGGCATGATTCTGGGATCCAGCCAGGAGTCGCGCTGCAGAGGCCCGAGCTACGTGTAAGGCAAATGGATCCCAGCTCCGTGTCCCATAACAGCCCCAAAAATAGCTCGGCAGAGCTCCGCGAGGCAGCGGGGTGGATCAGAGCAGGGCACGTGGTGGGGATATTCCACTTCTCCCTGCGAAGGGAGCCCGGTTCTGTGTTGTTTTTTTCTCCACCACTTTTCCAGCTGCGGCTGAGGGCAGGGACACAAACGCCACCCTTTGTGGGAGCAGCCCAGGCCTTTTACTGAACGCAGAGCGAGCCCTGCTCGAGAGCTCAGGCACAGCTTGGTGTTTTCAGGGCCTGAGCCATGAAGCCTGGCGCCTCTGCTCTGCCTGGGGCTGCCAAATTTCACAGAATCATAGAATCTCTCCCCCTGGGGCTCCCCACCAACGCGTGGCCTGGCTTCCTGCAGGCAGGCTCCTGCATTTGGCTTTAAAGCCACCTCCAGAGATCAAAGCCATTAAAAGGAGCCCTGGCTTCCATCTCCTCGGGTCCTGGTCACCGGGCTGAATGGGTTTCCACCCCTTCAGCTGCTGTGGGGGCAGTTTGAGGATCTCCAACGCCTCTGCTGGCCCGAGGGGCTGGCTCTGGAGGAGGGGGCATTCAGCAGGACCTACGGTGACCGCAGGGGTTTTGCTCTGTGAGCACTTTGCTTCTTTCCTTTCCTTTTTTTTTTCTATTATTTTTTTCCCTTCTTTATATAGCCTCTGACAGGCCAACAGCATCGATCTGGGAGGCTGGGCTGCTGGATAAATCGTTGAGGAGTGATGTTTGGAAGCGTGTGCTGGGGTTACGAGCTCTACAGCTCTCCCCACCTCCCTTGCTGCAAGGAGGGGGAGATGGGCTCGTCCCTGCTGCTGCTCCAGCAGCCTGCCACGCTCTGTTTTGTTGAGGTAAGTGCCTCATTCTGCAATTTTTATTCCCATTCCTGCGACTGGGAGGAATTAGCCTGACTGGGAGAGTCACTCACCGCTTGCACCAGCTCGCAGCATCCCAGGCGTCCTCTTCTTCCCTCTCCCCAAAACACCGAGCCTCTGCAAAAGCCCTGGCGAGCCGGGGAGTCCGGAAGGGAAACCTGAGCCTCGCCACGGCCCCGGGTCCTTATTTTGTCCTCCCCTGCCCTACAGCAGCCGCTGGCCCCGATCCCTTTGCCCAGCAGTGTGGTGGCGAGGAGCTGGAGCAGCTCTCAGTGGGGCTCCCCGTGCTCCCCTCACCTGGGATTTTGGGGTGTTTATTTGCAGATAGCCCTGGATACCGAGAGGCCGCCCGAGTCCTGAACCCGGGGAGAGAAAAACCATGGGGAGCGGGATGAGCAAGGTACTGGGGGGACTGGGAGGTACTGGGCCCTTCTGCTTTATCGGGGGATGCCACCGTGGTGCCCTAAACACATCCATTTCCACCTTCCCTTTCTCACCCCCCTTAAAGCTTCAAGCACTTAAAGGGAATTCTCCCCACCCTCTTTAAAGCACCGACCCTGTTTTATATCCCAGCGGTGAGCTCGGTGCCTCGGGGTGCCTAAAAAGCAGCAGCTGGCTTTGATGCTCGTCCTGCGGGTGGGAACTCCACGGCATTAAAATCCTTGGGGCTGCCGGGGGTCCCAGGGGGTGTGCAGGGGGAATATTCCTCCCCTGGTCACCTCCTGGACGTATCCGTGCCCGGCTGCAGGGTGCTGTGAATGGGCAAAGGGGGGTTTCAGCTGGTGCTTGGTGCTCAGGGCCGGTGGAGAGGATCAATTTCTGTTTGTGCCCTTAAATAGCTGCTCACGATGTGCCTCGCCTGGTATAAAATTAAACTCTGGGACAGCAGCGCTGCAGCACGCGGGATAAATGTAATTTGTAAACCGTGGCAGAGAGCTGGAGACAAAATCAGCGTACCCAAAGGCACTTACTGCAACATCTCGGCCAGAAAATAACCACAAATAGCCCGTGCTTTTGCCCATCTGTCCCCAGCTGGCGGAGGCAACCTTTGGAACCGTTTGCAGGAAGAGGTTGCCATAGAAAAGCGAACCACAGCCCGCTCCCGGGGTGATGGGGTCCTTGCTGGAGCTGGTTTGGGACGAGCATTTGGGGTTTTGGGCCTCAGGAAGCAAAAATACGGTGTGGCACATGGAGGGCCAGCTCTGTTTCTTGTCCCCTCTGTCTCCTCGCAGGTGGTGACGGGTCTCTACCTGGGGAACATCCGTGGTGAGTGCGCAGCCCCCCGAGCGCCAGCTGCCCCCGGGGCATGGGAAGGGGACACCCGTGGGGTCCCCACAGCCGAGCGATGAGGACCCCACTGGCTGGAAGCCTCCCCTGTGTTTTAAATGGCTTGGCTTGGAAAAGACCTTAAAAATCGTTCAGTTCCAACCCCCAGAGAGGGTTTTGCCAGGACAATATTTACAGCGGGGCTGACACCTGGCTTGGGTTCCATCCCGCTCCAGGGTTAGGGCCATCCTGGGAGCTCTGTGCCACCCATTTTGGGTATTTTTCACCCACGCCTGGCCTCCATGCATCACCCGGGGATGAGAACGATGGCTGTGGGCTGTGGTGAGGGCTCGGGAGTGCCACCTCTCACACCCCTCTCCTGCTTCCAGACTCGGAGGACGCGGCCAGCCTGCGGAGGCACGGGGTGACACACGTCCTCTCCGTGCACACCGGAGCCAAGCCGGTGCTGGAGGTGAGTCTGGGGGCTCGGGGGGGCTGCGTGGCGAGGCCGGGACGCGGTGCCAGCTGGTGCCAAGGGGACGCGTGCCCACCTCCTGCTGCACGGCGAGGGGATGGAGACGCTGCCTTGGCACCGAGCGGTGCCAAATTGCGCCCAGCGCTGGGAGCGGGGGAGCTGAGGACCACGGCTGCTTCCTGGCAGGATTTTGGGGAAAAAAATCCAGCTGGAGGCCGGGGGTGCCCGGCCCCGTGGTGCTGCCGTGGGCAGGGGCCACGAGAGGGCAGCGGTGCCCCGCGCACGGCAGCGCCGGGGCCGCCTCCAGCCCCGGCCGCGCAGGATGGGGATTTTGGGGAACCCCCGGGGCTTGTTGTGCTCCCCCCTGCCCCGGGGCAGCCTGTGCAGCCCGTGGGGACCCCCCTCGATCCTGGGCTCCCACCTCATGCATTCATTTTTGGTGCTGCTGTGCTTCTGGGGTCGGGTTTGGGGCTGAGAAATGAGGATCCCTAAAAGCACAGCGGTGGCAGTCCTGTCCCCGAGGTCCTGGTGGCACCCCTGGGTGCCTCCACCCACTGTGGTCCTGCAGGCAGGGCAGGTGAAAGGGTCTGAGAGGGGAAACTGAGGCAGAGGGGGATGTGGGGTGGGTGTGGGGTGCTCGGCCGGGGCTGTGCGTGTGGGTGAGCTGGTGCACACACGAGGATGAGAGATCTTGGGGGCTTTGTTGCTCTTCTTGGTGTGGATCTGCACAGTGTGCAGCTGGAGCTGAGCTCCGTCCTGGCCCCGAAATCCTACAGCAGGCAACGGGGACGGCTGGGATCCCGCTCTCCTGGGCCCCCACTCTGTTGGGACCACCGAGGGCGAGTGCTGCCCGTCTCTGCCAGGCAGCCCCAGCTCGAAACAACCCCTCGAGGCGTTGGGTAATGGGGAGAGGAGAAGGAAGATGCACCAAACGGGGGGCAGGGGAACGGCCGGCTCGGGGTCGGGCGGTGCAGCTGGAGCTGCTGGGGCTCCGGGCACGGCCAGGCGGGCAGCAAACCGCACGGGCAGCGGGGCTGGAGGAAAGGGGAACAGGAAAAGCATGGTGGGTTGAGCAATGTGTCAATCACGGCCCCCGGCCGGGGACCGCAAACCCCAGCGCTGTTCCCAGGCATGCAGCACGGCTCCCCTCCCCGTGCCGGGATGGATGGGGGGCACCTGGGGGGCCGTGGGGAAAGGGGAAAGCTGCTGGGAGCCCTGGTGGGCTCTGCCTGTGTGGCTTGGCAAAGTGGCTTTCACCAGCACGGTGGCTTTCCTGGTGCGGTGGCTTTCCTCACCTCCTCAGGTGCCGGGAAGCCGCAGCCCGTGGTGGCTCATCCCGTGAAATCTGCTGCCAGCTGCACCACGGCTCCTTTTCTCCTTCCCCTGTGTGCCGGAGAGCCGTGGTTTGCCAGGGGATGAGGAACCCAGCTGGCACGCCACGGGGAAGGGCCGGGCACACGGGTGGCCCCTCGGCTTCATCCCACAGGGGTGAGCGCAGGGAGGGTGTTGGGATGGAGGGGGGATGCTCGGAAAAGCCCCCGCATGCTTCTCCTCACAACGTGGGTCTTTCCAGCCTGGGAATGTCCCCACCATGGCCGTGCCTGTCCCGTTCTACCTTTCTCTCCTTCCCTTTGCTAATTCCCTTGGGTAATCAGCTTTTTTCCAGCCTTCTCCTTTGGCCTGGGCTGGGGGGAAGCGAGGGCGGCCTCGGGTCGCGGCGACACGAGGATGGGGATGGGGCAACCCCTGGCGTGCTGGTGCTCGGCTGTGCCAGCCCCATCTGGCAGGATTCCCACCCGTTTTGCTAAGAAAAATTAAAAAAAAATTAAAAAAAGCAAAACTCAGATGAAAAGGGGCTAATTTTAGCTCAGAACAGGATCAAGGAAGCGACGTTTTCAAGCAAGCTGACCTCCAGCGACGTGCGGCGGGGTGATTTATGGTGTATTAAAAGGGACCAGGAGGAAATAACTCATTGATGAGGGTGACCTCATGAGTGCGTGCTCGCACACGTTGTCCTGCCGGGGCTTAGCAGCCGCCGGAGAGGGGACAGGGACAGGGCTGGGACCTGGGGAGGCTCCAGGGCATCGCTGCAGCACCCTTGGGTGCCTCTGAAATGTGGCTGGGTCCGGCCTGGTTCCTACCTGAAATTACGGGGAAGAGCTGGGGAAATCCTGCCTCTGAAAAATCCTGCCTCTTGAAAATCCCATTTTAAGCGGTTTTACCCCTAGAGGCACCTACTCCAAGCCTCACGTAAAAAAAAGAAAAGAGAAAATGGACGAGGTTGTGGCTCTCCACGGGGTTTTATTGCCCTCACTGCCTTTTCATTGCAGGACATGACCTACCTCTGCATCTCGGCCTCGGATTCATCCAGCCAGAACCTGTAAGTCCCCGGCACCCCCTTTGCCTCCCAGGGTGGCGTTTTGGGAGCTGTTGGTCAATAAAAGCCCAAATTCTGCACTGTGTGTGCTTGGGTCGGTCACACTGCCAGCATTTTGCTGGTGCTCAGCCTGGTGAAAGCCACAGCTCGTTCTCAGGCACTGAGTGGTGTGTGTAGGGGCTGAATCTGAGTCTCAGAGTGTTCACAGTACAGTTAATTTTCCATCAAAAATCAGAATTATTTTGTTAGGTGGGGCTTGAAATTGGAGCATGCTTCGCTGGCGTGGAAAGGCAACGATTCGTATCAATTACACAGTGACTTGTGTCGCTCTCCCAGGTATTTTCCTTGGGAGAGAAATGAAATTTTGATTAAAATGAGTATTTCCCCCATCCAACACATAACTCCTTTAAGGATGATCTCAAGAAGCGGAGACGCTGGGGCCGTGCTGGCTGCAGGCACTGCGTGCTGCCCGCTTGGGGCAACGGGCACCTGAGAACCACCCGCTGCAACCAGAAAACGGGCGATTTGGGGGATTTTTTCTTACCAACCCAACCCTAAAAGGCCAAAAGGTCCCCGTGCCGTGGCCCCGTTCGTGGAGGTGCTGCTTTCCCAGTGCCGCGTGCAGGATTCTGCTTGCTCACGCTGCCGCTGAGCAGAAAGAGAAGCTTTACAAGAAAGCCCTGCCTCAGCAAGAACACGGGGGCTGGGGTTATTTTATTTTATTTTTTTTATTTTTTTCCCCTCTCCTCGCTTCACATTTGCGGCGTGTCTCCTGAAAGGGGACGAGGCCAGGGGCCGGAAGGAAGGCTTATTCAGGGAACTATTTTCTGCTCCTCGCTTTGCGCCGGGGGTTTCACAACCCCGGGGAGCCTGGCGGCCTGCGGGGCAGCTGCTCGTGACTCGGGGCTCGGCCTTCCCAGTCCCGTGGGCTGTGGGACCAGTGGGAGCTCTCAGCTGGGGGACCAGTTTGGGAAGAGCCGCCCCCCCCCCCAGGAGAGGGTGGTGAGGGTGGGAGGGGGTGGCTGAGTGCGGGGAGGGTGTGCCCAGCACCAGGCGGGTCCCAGCCAAGGGATGAAGAGGAGGACTGGGATTTGGGGCTGTGTGGGTTGAGCAGGCGGTGCTGGCACGCCCTGGCTGCTCTGTGAGGATGAATAGGATGAGGAGAACCCCCCAGGGACACGCTTTGGGCCAAGAAAAGCCCCCCAGGAGGTGCTTCACTGCCTGCGGGGGTGCAGGGGGAGGCGCATCCATAGCCCACAGCGAGCGGTGGATTTGACACCTCCCTCCAGGGCCGAGAAATTAAACATTTTTCTTCTAACCACAGCTTCAGAGAATCCCCCGGGTCTCCTCCTGCTGGGTCTCGGGCAGCAGAAACCCCTGCTATTTTTGGGTATGTCCTGGGTTGGCTTCTTAGAAGGCACCCGAGCCCTGCGCTTCCAGGGAAGGGCCGCGAGCATCCCCGGCGGGCAGGCAGAAGGCAGGGGGGGAGTTTTTGGGTGGGTTCTGCCTTGCTCCGAGGGGGTCTCAGGAGGATGCCACGGGGGCGAGAGGCGAGCCTCTGAGCTTCTGAGAAAGCAGGAAGGCTGCGTGGGCGCTGCCCCGGCCCCGTCACGCGGAGGCAGCAGAGGAAGTCCAGGACCCAGCACCCACGACGGGGCTGACCGGGACCCCGGGGCTTGGTGCGAGCAGGATTTGTTGCAGATTTGTGTCAGGAGCCCAACCAGCAGCTCCGTGGGCTCTGTCCGAGGTGCTCTCTGTCCTCAGAGACAGAGAATTGCACCCGCCTCTAATTCATCCGTGTATAAAGAGTGATTTTAACCCGTTTTCCATCTCTGGGTCTTTCAGGAATGCAGGTTTCAGGAACGCGCCTCTCCCCTGCAGGGTGGTTTTAGTGCTGGGGTGTGCGTCCCATGGGTGCCAAGGGGGGGACTTGGCCCTGCAGGCAGAGCCACCAGGTCCTCCCCGGGCTGGCTGAGCTGCTGGCATCACCCTGCTCCATCCCAGTGCCTCGGGAAGCAGGAAATCCCCCCAAAAAAGCCTCTCAGGCCTTTTCCTTCCTGGCTGCTGAAGTCCGGTCCCTTCCTCTGGCGGGGGAACCCTGCTGTGGCTCCCACCCTGCGCCGGCCCCAGGGAAATCCTGGGGAGGACTGTGGCTGCTGCTGGCCTCACTCTGCTGCCTCTCTCCCCGCAGGATGCAGCATTTCAAGGAGTGCATCAAGTTCATCCACGAGTGCCGGCTCCACGGGGGAGGCTGCCTCGTCCACTGGTGAGAGCCTCCAAACGGCCTCGAGGCCCCGCTTTTGGGGGAAAAGGGTCTCTGCCGGGGGAGGTGCAGGAGGGAGGGAGGGTCCCCGGTGCTCGCGGGGGCTGCGCAAGGGTTGTGGGGCCGGGAGGTTGGGGGGTGGGATCCCAAAAAGCATCCTGGGTGTGGAGCATCGCTCGTGGTGGGGAGGGAAAGGAGATGAGGAACGGTGTAAGGGCAATGCTGGGGACGGTCCGTGCCCCAAAATCTCCATCCAGAGAGATGGGCAGGGCAGGGGACACGGGGATGTGGCCTGCCTGGGGCCACCAGATGCCCCGGGCACCTCCAGTGCCACCATGCCCGTGCGCCTCCATCCCCTACCCACAGCCGGGCAAGCATCCCCGGCCCTGCGAGGAGCCACCCCATGGGCATCCCTCATCGTGGGGCTTCCGTGGTGGTGGGGACACCTCCTCCTGACACCTCTCCACCGCCCCTGGCAGCCTGGCCGGGGTCTCGCGCAGCACCACGGTGCTGGTGGCTTACCTGATGACGGTGACCGAGCTGGGCTGGGAGCGCTGCCTGGCCGCCACCAGGGCCGCCCGCTCCTACGCCAGCCCCAACCCTGGCTTCCAGCAGCAGCTGCGGGACTACGAGAGCACCCTGCTGGACGAGGTGGGGTCCCCCTCGCTCCAGCCTCGTGCCAAAGGCCGGGCTCCGCAGCTGGAGCTCCCCTCGTGTGCTTTGCAAATAACCGCGGCTGCTTTGCCTGCGTGCTATTTATTACCTGCGGGGTTTGTTTTTGCATGCATGCAAAATGAAAAAGCGCCCAGGCATTATGTGAGCGTGCTGGAAGAAGCTGCTGAAAGCCCCGGTGCTCTTGTTTTATTCAGGGTTTTGCTAGGGCACGGTGGAGGTGGCGCTGAGCTGGCACCTGGGGTGCACACGGCAGGGGGCAGGAGATGGGGGGAGGCTCCTGCAAGCCTTGGGGTGCCTTGGGCGTCCTGGGATGGGGCTGGGCACCCTCTGACAGCCTGCCCCCTGCTTTCCGAAGCAGCTGAGAGATGGAGACGTCAAAGGGATGGTTAAAAAGTTCTCTCTCCTACCCCAAACGAAGCACATCATCGGGATTTAGCGCAGCAGCACCCTACAGGGTGGCAAAACCCCAATGTCCCCATTTGCTGCAGCCCAGGGCCACCACACGAGGACGAGGAGCGTCTGGAGGGGATTTCTCTCCCCTCCTCCCAGGCCGGACAGCATGTGACAGTGGCCCAAGTGTCAGCCCCTTCCTGGCGCTATCACATGAGGGACGTGGCCCTGCGGGGCTGTCACCGCCTTGCAAAAAAACGCCCCGTGGAAGGGGGGAGAGTGGTCCAGGGCATTGCAAAACCCCCGGTGCTGGAGATTCCCTGCAGGGCTTCCCCCGGCCGGGCCAACGATCCCCAACCCTGCCCTGGCCACGTCCCAGTGCCCGCTGTGACACGGGGCTCGCCGTGCCCCCGGGGGCTCCTCCTGGCCACTTATTCCTCCTGCCCACCAGCTTTTGGGTGGCCTCAGCAAACACCCCTTGCCCTTCCCCTCCCCTTAGAGGTCACGTTTTCTT
The DNA here is from genome assembly GCF_964211825.1 of Aythya ferina. NCBI lineage: Eukaryota > Metazoa > Chordata > Aves > Anseriformes > Anatidae > Aythya > Aythya ferina. The sequence continues at coordinate 2,676,066 of NC_140308.1, forward strand.
CGGGTTTGTTTTTTTTTTTGACTTGAAGTTTTGCTGCGGGCTTTGCAAACGCTTCCTGGGAAGCACCGGCGGCTGCGTCAGGCTGCGCGTTGGTGAGACGCAGGGTTTAAAAAATGGCATTTGCCTTGCAAGGGCTGCCTGTTTTTTTATTTTATCTTATTTTTTTTTGAAAAAATGGTTTCATCTGGGGTGGCCGAGGCTGGGCACTCTCGCACTGCCCAGCCCCAGCTGGGTTTCAGCAAAGGGAAGCGCCAGGATTTTAGCGGTGTGGATAGGAGAGAGGGCACAGAGCTGTCCCCCTGCCCCAGGGTGTCCCCAGGTGCTCGTGGGCCACCATGGGGCTGCCTCCCAGCTGGGCTGGGTGCTCCTGGCCCCGAGCAGGGTGGGTTTGGGGTTTGTGGTCGGTGCTGGATGGGTGCTGAAAGCCAGCACCTGGTGGATGCGTGCCCCTCACCGCTGTGCCACAGGCACCAAGGCACCACGCTATCCCCGTGGGCACCCAGCGGCTGTCCCGGTGGTTGTAGGGCGGGCAGGCAGCTCCAGGCACTGGCCAGGAGGAGGAGGAATCCAGTCCGGCCTCTGGGATATCCGCCCTGGGAAGCACTGAGGCTCCCAGCCACTGTTTTTTAGCAAGGAAATTGTCGCTGGCCCCCACCCCGAGCAGCACCGGGGCTTCCTGCCCCCGGCACGCAGCTGCCGGTGAGTCCCGCCGGCGGGGTGAGTGGATTTGGGAACTCCAGGCATTCCCACTGGAAATCCCCCTGCCCGAGCTGATTTTCCCCAGCTGTAGGAGTGGCGAAGCCACCGGGGTTGCTCTCAGGCTTTCTCCTGTCTTTCCCCTGATCCCAGGAAGCCGGAGCTGTTTGGGGGGCACCTCGTCTGGAGGCACCGAGGCCGGGGCACGTGGGAGCTGCCAGCCCCCAAAAACAAGGATGTTTTAACAGCCCCCTGAAGCTGACGCCTGTCCCAGTGCTCCCAGCTATTGAATGCCGGCCCTGCTGGCGGCACCCATGGGTGCTGCCGGGGGCCGGACACTCCACCCTTTTCCCCCTGCAGCTTTCCCATCCCTGGCCGCTCGCTCCATGCGCTTTGCAGAGCGTTTCGCACCGCTGGGCACAAACCAGCCCTCTCTGGCCGCTCCTCCCCGTGCGCCCTGCTGGCTGGGTGCCTGCTGGCCGGGTCCCCGCTCCTTTGCCATGCCCTGAAGCCGTTCCCAGGCACGGGGCGGCAGGCACAGCGGCTCCAGCTGAGCTGCCCTCCCCTGCCCACGCTTCTGGGCAGGGATCCCGCAGCTCCGTGCCGCGGCGGTGTCGGGAAGCCTCTCCACGGGGCCATCTCCTGCTCCGAAGCCGCCTCCGGATCTCCGCCGGGTGCCAGCTGGCCCCAAGCCACCTGGACGCCAGCGCAGCCTCTGCGGGGACGGGAGAAGGGCTGAGATGAGCAAAGCGCTCTGCAAACAGCCCTGCTCAGCCTGCAAGAGCCGACCTGCCCGCGGCGTTTGGGGCCGCGAGGCCAGCCTGTCCCAGCAGGGAGAAAGCGTGGGGACGCTTTGCTTCTGGTAACTCAGCCCCGCAAGGAGCTGAGCAGCTTCCTGGCAAGGGAAAGTGAATGAAGCTGCTGGAGGCTGCACCACGGGGGGAAAAAACGGGGCTGCTGCCAGCTCTGTGGGTCTGGGGTGCTCCGAGGGGCTGGCTGGTGTTCCCGTAGGGTTGGCTGTAGGGGTCGCATGTTTCATGTGATGCGTGGACGCTGCATGGTGTGGCTGCTCCTGCCAAACAGGGACTGGGTCTGTGGCCACCCCGTGTCCTGGTTGGGATGCCCTGCCTTGATTTAGGGCTTTGCACCACACCGGGGGGGGTCCGGCACAGCCCCTGGTGACCCTGACCCCTCACCTGGCTCTGTCCCAGCAGTACCGCGCCTGGATCCGCCGGGACTACGGCAGGAACCCCTTCAAGGACCAGGAGGAGCTGCAGCGCCTGCTGGCCCTACAAGAGCAGGGGGAGCACAGGGAGAGCTCCTGGGCTGCCCCCCTGACACCCACCCCTCCGCTGCCCCCCAGCCGAAGCCGACGGATGAGCAGCTGAGCTCAAACATCGGCCCTGGGGCTGGCAAAATTCGGTATCCACCTTTCCAGACACTCCTTTTGGGGCTCGCAGCGCCACGGTGAGCCCAGCTGGAGGGCTGGAGCCGGGGGGGAGCAGGACTTGCAGCCCCCCCTTTGGCTGCTGGCTCCGTCCTGAGGGATTGGTGGCATCGCCCCGAGCTGAACCCATGGGGATAGGGAGAACTGCATCGGGCTCCGTGCTGGAAAAGCATTCACATTTCCAAAATGTGGGCTCCCTGCCTGCTTTTGCCAGGGGAGCAGCCCCACGGGGGGGCCGTGCGGGGCTGGAGCTGCTCCACTTGGCCTCGTGTCCACCGGTCCCAATGCACAGGAGGAATAAATCATTCCCAAACCAAACTGTTCCCGTTCACCCTGAATTAATCCCTTTCCAGGGTCCTTTTCGCCCCAAGAGGACCCGGTCCTTTATTTGCTGTGGATTTCCAGCCGTCCCCCCATCCATCCATTGACACAGATGCTCTGTGTCCCAGCAGCCCTAAACACTGGATTTTATTTTTTTTTCTATAATTCCTTTGCTCAGCTTCTTAAAAAATCGGTTCTGTGAAAAAAAAAAAAAAAGAAAAAGAAAAAAAGAAAAAAAAAGCGTTTCAAATATTTCCGGGAATTCCCTTAATGACAAATTCTGGGTACTGGAGTCTCCAAGGGTGACAACGTCGGGGACAACTTGCCAAGCTCGTCCGAAAAGGGAGGCTGATTAAAGCCAGGGATGGATCGACACGGCCGCTGCGCCCTGATTTCCATTTTCTCCATGAAAACCACCAGAAAAAAATTCCAAATTTTGAAGAGCTGCTGCTCAGCCATAGCACGCGGGGTCCTGGGAGAAGAATTATGATTTTTTTCCCTATTTTTTCACGTCGAGGACAGGGCTCCTTTGCTGCCTGGTGCCCTAGAGCTGCCATGGTTTGTAGGGGGGGGCAGGTGGGGAGCTGAGCAGACCTTGCAGGTATCGCCTCCAGCACCTCAGCTGTCATTTTAGGAAGCAGAAAAATGGAACCGGGGCGCAGGAAAACGAGAAGAAAGCCGCTTTCTGGTGTCAATAGGAAGTCATCGGAGATGTGAGATAAGCAGAGATTAGAGGTGCAGGAGGTGAGATAACCTCCCAGCCGGCGCTGCGTGCGGCCGCTCCAGCACCCGCCCCGTGAGTCCCACCCACCCCAAAAACACCCCGGGACCCCAGCATTTCCCCCAAAATCGCCCCGAGCTTTGGGAACCGCGGGGGAAACCCCATTAACTGCAGCAGGGCTGTCCCGGCGGGGGGGGGGTATCGCATCTCCTGCACCCGGGCCGTGCCACGACCACCAACCCCCAGCTGACCCCAAACCCCCTGACCCCGGTGCCCCCTGACCCTGGTGACCCCGGCCACATTTCCCCCTTTATAACCCACGACAGCAGCCCCGGCGGCGGCTGCAGTTCCACGACAGCGAGCGGGATCGGGACGGGGATCGCAACTTCGCTCGCTATCGCGACCTCGCCCGCTATCGCGACTTCGCCCGCTGTCGCGACAGGGATCGCGACAGCCCGGCTCCGTCTCCCGGGCGCCGCCCCGCCGCGCCGCGCTGATTTCCCGGAAAGGCGCGCGCTTCACAGAAAGCGGCGCGAGATCCCGCGCGCGCTCCCACTGGGCGGCTCCCCATTGGGCGAGGGGCGAGGCAGCGCGGCCGCCCATTGGCTGAGAGGAGAAGGGGCGGGGCTAGGCGGCGGGCGCGCCCTGCGGGGGGCTATAAGGGCGCGCCGGCGCGCCCGGGTGCGGATAGCGCGCAGCGGGGCGGCGGCAGGTATGGGGCGGGGGTGTTTATGGGACCGTTTGGGGGCTTTAACGGGGGTTTTGGGGCGTGGGGGGGTGAGGGGAGGGGGTTCGTAGGGTGGCACAAAAATGGGGGTTTTAGGGGAGTGGGGGTGTAAGGGGATGGGGGGTTTTGGGGTTGCACCGGGATGGGGGTTTTAGGGTCGTGGGGTGCAAGGGATTGGAGTTTTAGGGTTGTAGGGGTGCACGGGAAAGGGAGTTTTAGGGTTGCATGGGGATAGGAGTTTAAGGGTCGCGGGGGTGTATGGGGAAGGAAGGTTTAGGGTTTAGGGTCATGGGGTGCATGGGGAAGGGAGTCTTAGGGTCGTAGGGGATGGGGCTTTTAAGGTCGTGGGGTGCAAAGGAGTGGAGTCTTAGGGTTGTGGGGGCGTATGGGAAAGGGAGTTTTAGGATTGTGGGGGTACATGGAGAAGGAAGGTCTGGGGTCATGGGGGTGCATGGAGAAGGGAATTTTAGGGTTCTAGAGGTGTACAGGGGTGGGAGCCTTCGGGGATGGGAGCTTTAAGGTCGTGGGACTTATGGGGAATGTGAGCTTTAGGGTTGTGGGGAGTGCAGGGGATGGGAGTTCAGTGTCACAGGGGTGCACAGGGAAGGGACCTTTAGGGTCATGGGTCTGCGTGGGGATGGGAGTTTTAGGGCTACAAGGGGGTGCAGGAAATAGGGTTATGGGGGTTTTAGGGTGCTGGGGGTGCAGGAAATAAGGTTTTAGGGTGCCGGGCAGCAGTCCTGATGCTGAGAAGTTCCGAGGTCCTGGGCAGCGCTGCCCCTGTTGCTCTGGGACGGGGAGGGTTTGGGTGGGGGCTGTTTGGTGGCCCCAGCCCCATGTGGAGGGGAGGCAGAGCCTGGCCTCTGCTGGTGCTGGGAGTGGGGTTTTTTGAAAACGGGCTGAATTTGGGCCCTGTGTCACCGAGCGTCTCAGAGGGGGGCTGTGTGTGCCCCCAGGGATGGGGTCCTGAGGGTGCTTTGGGGTGCGTGGCTCTGCTGTGACCCCCTAAGAGCAGGGGCTGCGCTGCGTGTCTGTGCCTTGTGGGGTGGCTGTGATGGAGAGGGGACAGGAGGTGGTGGCATTCGGCTGCTGTGAACCCCTGGGGAAGCAGGGACCGGGTCCCCATGCTGGGAACACCCAGGTCTTATCCCCCAAAACCCACCCGGACAGGACGGGTCCGGCGCTGGGCTGCTGGAGCTTTCTCACGGGTGCTGGGCCAGGTTTTTTCTGCTAAAAAGGAGCCGAGAGCAGCGAGGCTGACCCGAAGCGAGGCCACTTCACCCCCCCCGGGTCCGTCAGCACGGCCGCTGGTCCTGGCTGCGAGAGGATGTGGTCGCACAGCCCCGCTCCCTGCGGTGACCCCGGCTGCTACCTGCGCCTGTGGCCGGTCCCCAGCCAGCGGGGCTGTTCTCACGCTGGCTGATGCCTTCAGTCTCACTTTTATTTTAATTTTTTTGCCCCTCGTTATGGCGGAGAGGGCTGCCAGCCTGTGCGGTGTCCCTCGGTTAGGTGGTGGCACAGCCCAGGGCTTGAATTCCCAGCTGTGGGGTTCGGATGTGACCCATCTGTAGCCAAAAAGGGGAGTTACGGTGCTGTGCTCAGGGCTTTGCTTGGAAGCTGGAGGAAGGGTTTGGAGCAAATCGAGGAGAATTCCTCTAAAATCGCCTCTTTTCCATCACAAAAAGAGAGGTTTTAGGTACAGACAGGCACAGGGGAGCTGCTGGGAGCTGTGTCCCCGCAGGCAGTGCTGTTCCAGCCGTGGGAGCGCAGTGGGGCTGCTGTAACCCCAATTGCCTTTTTCCTTTTCATTTCCCTGCTTGGAAATATCGCAGCCCCCTGGCTCTCCAGGGTTATCGCCGCTCAGGTGCGGGACTGCTCGTCCTAATTAAATGCAGCAATTAAGACCTGTCTGAGAGCCCAGCTGCTGCTCGAGCTGGCAGGGGGGTGCAGGGAGGCTGCGCTTGCGGGACGGACGGACAGATGTCCCCCTGGGATGGACAGCCAGACGTTTTTCCCCCCCTCTGACGGGGCTCCCACCTCTCGCCCAGGATGTGCGACCGTAACGGCGGCCGGCGGCTGCGGCAGTGGCTGATCGAGCAGATCGACAGCGATCTCTACCCGGGGCTCATCTGGGAGAGCGAGGAGAAGAGCATGTTCCGCATCCCCTGGAAGCACGCCGGGAAGCAGGACTACAACCAGGAGGTGGATGCCTCCATCTTCAAGGTAGGGCCTGCCCCAAGCTTCTCACCGGCTTCCTTCTGAAAAGACTGGATTGACTTTTTTTTTTAAAAAAAAAAAAAAAAAAAAAAGCCTTTGAGGGAAAGAAGGAAGGAAATCCCGTCTTTTTCCCCAAAATGTGAAGTTCCTCCTCTCCGGCAAAACTGGAGAATTCGGTCTTGAACTAAAATGGACTGAGAAAGTCAGGGTCTTCCCCAGGAATTCCCATCCTTCTGTCCCCATTTCCATCCGTTGCTGTATCTGTCCTGACGAGTTGTCTTTTGGGGCACCACCCTCAGTGCCAAGCGCAGGAGCAGTGGGATATGAGGCTGGCGGGGCTGTGCTGAATTCAGCCACCTGAAAAAATAGAGTATGGGGAAAAAAAAATCAATATAGGTAGCTCTGTACATATTTGTGTGCTTTAATAGATAATATTTCATCATCTCCAGTAGTAAAATGAGCTCTCCCACCTCTCATGAAAGCACAGCTGGCGTCCTGATCTTCAAAAGAAACCAGCTGTCAGGTATTAGCCAGCAGCTGGAAATGGGTTATTTTGCTGTGGGTTTGGGTATTATTAAGAATATCACAAGTTTGGATGCGCATCCTCGCATCGGTCAGCACAGAGGCGAAGTTGCACGCTTCAATCTTGGCTCTGAAGCTGGGTGTAAAGGGTGTGGGGCCAAATCTGGGGCCTGTAGCTTGGTGTGTGGCTGGCACAGACGGGGAGCATGACAGTATTGAAGTTTTTTGGGGTTTTTACATCCATGTGAGGTGCATTTCCCACCAACAGATGTGCCTGAGCCAGGCTGCAGCCCCAACAAAATGCTCGCTGCAGCCCCAGCGCATTCACCCCTTGGACCAAGAGGGTTTGCAGAGCTTGCACGGAGGGTTATTTTTCTATTTTTGCTGTTTTTTAGGCTTGGGCTGTTTTCAAAGGAAAGTTCAAAGAAGGCGACAAAGCGGAGCCGGCCACCTGGAAGACGCGGCTGCGCTGCGCCTTGAACAAGAGCCCCGACTTCGAGGAGGTGACGGACAGGTCCCAGCTGGACATCTCCGAGCCCTACAAGGTTTATAGGATCGTCCCGGAGGAGGAGCAGAAATGTGAGTGCCCTGAGGAGGGCACGGGGCCAGGGGCAGCCCTGGCTGGGGCTGACCTACATCTGAGCGGTGCTTGTGGGGCTGACCCCATAACTTGGGGACGTGCCCCGTGTCCTTTTTTGGGGCTGGGAGGTGGGGAAGGAGCTGCTGGGCTGGCAGGGAGCGAGGGTGGGATTTCCCCTTGCTTAGAAAACAGGGAATAACTGGAGCATCGCGTGAGCTGCCAGGCTGTGACACTCTAGGGACAAACCTGAATCCTTTTTCTGCTCTGGGGGATGCTTGAGCCCACAACCCTTTGTCCTCCTGCCCCCCACCCTGGCAGGGAGCTAACTAAATCCCTTTTCTTGGCACTGCTGAGAGTAACAGCAGCTCAGCAGAGCAGTCGCTGGTGAGGCGCAGGTCACGCTAAGCACATCTCTGCTTGTGGTCAGGCGTGCGTGCGCTTTTCCTTTTTTCTTGCAAGTTTTCACTTAAGAAAAAAAAAAATCATCTTGCAGGAAGCCTGCCTCTAGCATCTCCTCTCCTTCGTGTTCACACGGGGCCCGTATGCAAATGGTGCTGCAGGTTCCCACCGGCAGCGGGGCTTGGGGGGGAAAAAAGAGAAGCAGCAGCAGCAGCCCCGGTCTCTGGGGTGCTCCAAAAACCCCCTCTCCTGTGCTCGAGCTCCCAGCCGAATTTGCTTGGCCTCGCTTGTAGTCGCCGTGTGCCGGTGCTGTTTGTCATGAGCTGGTTTTTGGCCCCGAAACGCAGCTGCTGGGGGTGCGCTGGGTCGCTGCGGTTCTCGGTTTCGTAACTTTCGCGGGGTGAAGGGTTTCCAAAAGCTGGTGGTGTGGCGAGCTGCGGGTGGGTGCCCTGCCTGCAGCCCTGCCCTTCTCCACAGGCAAAAGCGGTGTCGTGACCGGGAGCGGCCTGGCCGATGTCATGGACATGGACTGCAGCCCCTCTGCCATCGATGACCTCATGAAGGAGGTGAGCCCTGAGCACGGGGACGGGTCTGAGGTTAAACATCCGAAGATTTTGGGAGCTTGGCGTGTGTTCTCGTGGCTGTGCTCATTTGTCCGAGGTCTCAGCGCGTGTTTTCCGCGTGCAGTTGGGTTGTGCGGACACTCGCTGGGGGCTGCGGGCTTCTCGTGCCTCTGTTCCCCTTCTCAGAGACTCTCAGGGTATTGTTTGGGTGTACAGCCTGGGGAATCCTGCTCTATTCCTACCCAAAAAGCGTTCACGAGTCTCTCTGCGTCCTTGCTTTGCCTCTTTGGGTGGGATCCAGCATTGGGTGCTGGGATCCCGTCCCTGGTTGATCTGATGGGTTTCCTATCCTCTGCCAGCCCCCCTGCGTGGACGAGTACCTGGGCATCATCAAGAGAAGCCCCTCGCCCCCCCAGGAGACCTGCAGAAACCCGCCGATCCCAGACTGGTGGGTGCAGCAGCCCAACCCCAGTAAGTAGCTGGTGGCACTGGGGGCGTTTAATGGGACCCAGCTCTTTGTCCAGGGCGGTGACTGCAGCGAGGGGTGGTGCAGGCTCCCCCGGGGCACCACTTGTTTCATGAATGTGTTCCTTAAAAATGCTGGAAGTGCTAACTGGGAGCACTGCTGTGGCACCCAACAGTGCAGCATTCCCTGCACGATTTTAAGTTCAGTGTTTTTGGAGTCTTTTCTGGCTTGTTGGGAGGGGAAAGCTTGGGGGTGGCAGCTGGGGATTGGGGTTTGGGAAAGGATGGAGCTCCTGGAAGGAGCTGGGCATTTCTGACATCTCTGCTCTCTCTGCCCACAGCTCTGCCCCTGATGAACGGGTACACTGGCTACGAGCAGCAGCATTCAGGTGAGGCAGCTCCCATTCCCCTGCGTGTTTCTGGGCTCTGGCCATCACGCTCCTCTTTGGGGCTTGGTCTTGCTCATGTATGTGTGTGCCATGGCACAAGGCTGGTCTGGTGATACTCCCTGCATTGCTGGAGTGTCCTGCAGGGTCAGCATGCTAAGCATGACATTATCCCCTGCAGTGGGATAAAAGGGTTTGGGAACTGGAGCTCTCGCCTGCTTCCAGGCTGAGTGCTGGAGGTGTCCTCCAACAAATAAGAGGTCTCCTCCAGACTCTCCCAGGGGAATTCTTGCCGCTCCCTGGGGATTTGGGCCCTGCAGCAGAGAGCAGGGAGGGTTTGGCCGCTCCTCCTGACGGGCTGCGTGCCCGCCCTTCCCCTCCAGGCTACTCCCAGATGGTGATCAACTTCTTCTACGGAGGGAAGCTGGTGGGCCACATCACCACCTCGTACCCTGAGGGCTGCAGGATCTCGCTCAGTCAGCCCTCGGGCCCCAGTGAGAAGCTCTACGCCCCCGATGCCCTGGAGCACGTGAGGTTCCCCTCGGCCGAGGCCATCCAGAATGACCGCCAGAAGCAGATCACCAAGAAGCTCTTCGGGCACCTGGAGCGGGGGGTCCTGCTGCACAGCAACAAGCAGGGCATCTTCATCAAGAGGCTGTGCCAGGGCAGGGTCTTCTGGAGCGGCAACACCATGCTGTACAAGGACAGGCCCAACAAACTGGACCGGGACGAGGTGGTGAAGATTTTTGACACCAACTTGTTCTTCAGAGGTTTGTAGGAGCGTTCCCTTCCATCTTCAACTTCTCTAGGGGTTGTTTTTCTCAGGTGGTCTTTCCTTTTGGAGCACTTTGGGGTTATGACTGGCCATCACCGAGTGGTCTGAGTTACTAACCGATCATATAGGGTCTGGGAAGGAATAATTAATTGTGGTGGTGTGTAGCAAACACCTGGCTGCTCTTGAGCAGGCCCTCAGTGTTGTGCTGGGGCAGGGTGCGAGGTCCCCAGGCTCGCGGTGTCTGACCGTGCTCCTGTCCCGGCAGACCTGCAGCAGTACTACAACAACCAGGGCCGCTACCCGGACAGCAGGGTCACGCTGTGCTTCGGAGAGGAGTTCCCTGATCCCACGCTGAGGTGTAAGCTCATCCTTGTCCAGGTATGGTGGCTGCCCATCCAAGCCCTGCTCCTGACCCTGGCACTGAATTTTTCCTCCTTGCTTTCTCCTGTAAGGCTCTAGCTTCCATCCCTGGGAGGCACAAATATTGCTTGTTGGACCCCTTAATCTGGCTAGATCCCATCTGCAAGCACAGCCTCCACATAGCACGCACCTCATAGATCTCCTAGTGGCTTAGAAAAGCTGTTTTCTGCCACTTTTCTGTTTCTTTTCTTTGCTCTGCTGCTTCTTCCTGCTACTGCCTCTTGGTGTTGGGATCTCTGCTCTCTCCTGTGGGGAAATAAATCCCTGGAGTGGCTGTATTAAGTGATACACACTTCACTTGAAGTAGTTGAAGTAGGGCTAGGAGCCCAGAGGCAATTCCCGGGGTATTTCTGGCATCCACACCCAGCACAGCACCCCTCAGGCCTTCAAGGTGCTTGCACCAAGGACACGAGACCGGGGCATGGAGGGTGTGGGGTGGGCACTGCAGCAAGCAGAGACCCCACTGAGTGTCTGCGAGGCCCTGGAGGGGATTTGTAAGCTCAGGACTCAGCCCTGCTCCTCTATGCCCAACTTTCTGACCTCTTGTGTAGCGCACACACCTGAGGCAGTGTGTGTGGGGATGTCACCCAGCCCATTTATCCTCCCCCATTATAGAGGACCACCAGTGACATGTGCTAGGGGTGCTTAGGATGAGGTGGCTTGTGGAATTCGGGCCTGGTTGGACGTGGCCACAGCTCCTCCGCTCTGTGCTGTCACCGCGGTGGGTGGCAGCAGGACGCCTCCAGGGAGGTTCCTCTTCCTCCATCCTCCTCACGGCTCCCTTCTGGCCTAGGTGGAGCAGCTGTTCCTCAGGCAGGTGGTGGAGGACGCGGAGAAGGCCTACAGCAGCAGCAGCAGCCCGCTGGTCCCCGCGGCCAACGAGACGCAGCATGAGCAGGTGTACAGGATCTTCCAGGACATCTGCGGCCCCCACCAGCGGCCCCTCTTCAGAGAAAACCAGCAGATCGCCGCGTGAGCCGCCTCCTCCGCCGGTGTCAGTGGTCTGGGTCGCTCCAGGCCGGTTTGGTCCCATTACTGCCCCCAATTCCCCTTTTTTTGGCATGTTGGTTCGTGTTCTTTGCTGTTCTCAGTCCGGAGTCTGTGTAAGCAGAGCGGTAAAAATTGCCAGGAGAAACTCAGCTGAATGCCCAGCGGTGGTGCTGGGGGCTCTTCACTGATCACAAAAGCTTTTGTACCAGATGTGACAGTCCCTGTGTCACTGCAGCTAGCAGACCTGGAGCTCACAGCTCTAACAACCTGCCCCAGCCATCTGCCACCTGGACCTTGCACAGTATAGCGTTTTGGAAGGAGAAAACTCTTGGAAAAGCCTTAAAATTCTCAAATGTAGTAAGTTCTTCCCCAAAATCAACCCCTCCCTGCCTCTGCCAAAGTGTTTGCAGTCCTGCTGAAGGCTGTGGTATGGTATGCCTTCTGAGGTGTACCTCAAATTCTTGTTTGTTTTTGCCATGAGGTTTATATTTTTATCTGTAATATTGAAGTATTTTTGAGATTTGGAAAGCAATGCAGAGATTATATATGTAAATGTTGAATATAAGAATGTAGAAATCCTTAATTTTCCTAACCAAAGATGGGAGTTTATACCAGTCTTTTTATTTTAAAGATTGCAGCATAGTGTTCGTAGGTTGGCTTCACCCTCCCCAGTGCACGTGTCGGTCTCTCCCAAGTGTGACCAGGCAGCAGCATCCATGTGGAAATCCTCATTAACACGCTTTGTGTGCCCAGCGCCGGGGAGCTGCTTGGGCACGGGGCTTGTGCCTTGCAGCTGCTGCAAACCAGGACCGTGCATGTGTATGTGCTACGAGGCTGCGTATTTATTTTATGCCTAAACTTTTGTGAAATGTTTTTGTAATTTTATCTGCCTGCGATTAAAGTGCTATATTTTGTATTTCTCTTGTGACGTGTTTTGGCTGTTGCAATGAGTGGGGTGGCAAATCTCTGATGGGCAAGAACAAATTGGAGACATCCAAACCTTCCTTGTGGTGTGGGGTCTGTCATTCTGTCACCTCCCTCCTGCTCTGTAGCTTCAGCTGTGGGGCAGGGGAGGAACAAGCCAAAACCTTATAAAGGAAGGAAGAAAGGGGCCCCACTTGTAGAGCCATCATTCAAGGGAGCATGAAGATGTGTCCCTGCCCATCTTTGCAGCACTGAGCTGGGTGCTCACAGATCTGGCCCTTGATGCTCTGAGGTGATGGGAAGGGGGTGGTCACTTGTGGTCCTGCTCCTTATTGCCTGCAGGAACCCTCCCCAGTGTCCCTCAATCCACCTTTCTCATGAGGGATCTGGTCTATTTGAGGGTGGTGGTGGATGTCTGGGGGCAGAAAGGGTCCGTCAATGAAGTCCACGTTGTCGGAAAGGTGGCTGAGTATGCACCATCACCTGCCTTTCTTACAAGCCTGCTTTTTAGGCACTAACACAAGAAGCACTGGACCTTGTTTGGTCTGGGTCCTGTTCCCCCACTGAACACCAACACACTGTGATGTGCTCAGGGTCAGCCCTGCCAAGGTTTTTTGAAAAAACAAACACCCTATTCATCAGTCTCCAGATCCAGGCAGCTGGAGACTGAGTCCCTTGGAATGGGCAGAGGAGATGAATGCAAAGCTCTCCCCTCTGCTTGGGTACTAAAGCAGATCAACCCCTATTCGTTCTGATTTGATTTATTTTATTTTTATTCATGATAGAGACTTTCACAAGCATAAATGTGGGCATGGCACAGCTATGGTGACCTCCCTGTTCTTCATGGGGTGTATTGACCAAGGCTCCCCTCTGTGCCAGGTTGTTCTGGCTGCAGGGTTTCTATCTGTTTTTTTGGGGGGTAAATAACAGTCTTCCATAAAATAATTAATTGCTCAGCTCTCATGGGACTTGCAGCTGACTGTTGCATCCTTCCCAGCTGAGCAGCTACAGCCTGTCTCTGTTCTGTCCCAATGAGCAGCTTACCCTGCAGCTCCCCAAAAGTGCTCCAAGATGACAGACCCAGCTGAAGTGTGGTTGAGTTAGGGTTGAGGGACGGCCCTACATCCCATGGTGTCCTGGGGTGTGAGCCCTTTGGCAGTCTGTCCTGCCAGGCCATGTGGGGTGGGTATTTACACTACACGTTGGCTAAATTGTGCACCGGACCCCCGTGTTGGGGGGATGCTCGTGGTCCTCTCTGCCCTTGTGCACATCCCTTGCAGGCATTACAGTCTGTAGCTTTGGTGCCTGTGAGGAGAGGGCTGCAGACCGAGATTTCTGAGGATGCACCAGTATCCCCAGTGCAAGGAATTCCCCAGCTCCTGGTCCTGGTACAGCTTTGGATTATGGGATGCTTGGTCATGGAGGTGGGTGGTGGGGGACAGCACCACCAGCATGCACACCCCAAGTCTTTCTTTGCTGCTTGGGGCCATCGTGGTGTCTCCCTCGGTGTTTAATCCCATTTCAGTCCTCAGAGCTCACCAGCCCAGGGATCAGCACGTTAGCACATAACATGGTTTCGCTGCCACCCACACCAAGCTGACAAAAACACGAGGAAGAGGGGCAGCCTTTCCCCTTTTCTGGCAATCTCTTCAGACCAACGAGTCCACCCCACATTGCTCGTCCCTTCCCCGGGGAAAATTTCCCCCTGGTGCACGAGGAAGCCTCCTCTCTGCAGGCAAGGTGCTGGAGGGGGAGGCGGGCAGGGGGCAGTGGGAGCGAGGTGCCTGCTCAGCTGCGATGGAACAACACGTGCCCACTTGTGAAACACATGATGGGCCGCAGGCTTGAACACCAAAACACCACTTGCGGTTTCCCCAGCTGTCCTGGAGCAGGTCCTTCCTCAGAAACCACCATATTGTGCTCGCCTGGAGCCACCTGCTATGTATTCAGGGCTCTTTCAATTTCCACCCCAAGACCGCGGAGGAGCGGCGGGGAGCAGCAGCACCTTTATCTGGAGCTGGTTGTGCAGTTTTTTTTTTATTTTTAGTGTTACCAAAGTGCCTCAGAGCCTGGGGTGCGGTTTGGGACCGCCGCTGCCTCTCGCTCCGTAAAACCCGCAGCACAGCTCCCACCCCAAACGGCTGCCAGGCCACGAGGAGACAAGGGGGGGACGTGGAAGGACTGGGGAGGACACTGTGGGATGGGGGCAGATGGCAGAGGAGGGTTGTAAGGGTAACACGGGGGGCTCCGTGATTGCATGCGGGGTCCCCTTGCTCCTGAGGGCTTTGTGGTGGTGTTGGGTTTGTGCTTAACGCCTGCCCCAAGCGGACATCCCTGGCTCTGTCCTCCTCTGAAATCCATCCCAGGAGAAGCACCCGAGGCTGGTGCTCAGCCATGGGCATAGGACCAGGTGCTGCAGCAGGTGGGAGCAGGTTCCCAGACACCTGCGCCACATCGCACGAAGGGATTCTAGACTATCAGTGGCATCTCTACAAGCCCAGAGTAATTTCTGCCCCCAAACAGGGCTTAAATCCCAGACCAGGTTGTTATTAACAGGGTGTGCCTCAGCCTTAGGAAGGAAAAGGCTTTTTCCAGGCTGTTCCCAGCACCCTGTCGGGGAGCAGGTGCTGGTGGTGGCACCGACCCGCAGGCACATCCCAGCCCGATGAGCCCGATGAGCCGCTCACTGCAGCTGCGCCGAATCTCAGTGGTTTGGGGCTCAAATACTTTCGTTGGTTTCTGTTCACTTGGGTTCTTCTCCATGCATGGCCTCACTGAAGTGAAACCTCGGCGCCTTGGGTTGGCTCTTCGTCATCAATGGCTCGTCCACAGCAAGTCCCCAGCTGAATGTCCGTGGAGGAAGGCTGCCCTGGCTGGGCAGGAGATGCACAACCAAGTGTGGTTGGGAACGAGCAGTGGCCAGAAGAGAAGGGTGGACCAAGGCAGAGAATGCAGGGGAATTGTTTATCGACTCCTTCTCTAAGGTCTTCCAACATAATGACAGCTATCCATAGGATAGACCAGAGTGCTTTGATTTCTGGGTCCTGAGAAAGACCTGATTAGCATTTCAAGCCCTCACCTGCTGTTGGAGTGTTGCATGGGTTCAAAGCCAGCCATGCTGTTGAGCTATGCCAGCCTGGAAGGCTTTTCTGCCACCGGGAATCATTTTCCTTGGGAGCAAAATGAGCCTGGCCCTATCCTGCAGTGTTACCAGTCTCATTCCTTAATGCTGGGTGTGGTGTTCCCATAGATTCCCATAACTTGCTGTGTAACAAACACCAAAAGGACCACTGCCCACGTCTTCAGAAGCACAATTCAGTGTCTGTGAGTCGAACCAGCTTCTGTCCATCCCTACTGCAGGCTCGAGATGCCAGCTCCGTGGGCCGAGCTCTGCGCAGAGACGCGGCCACAGCTCAATGGCAGGTCCGAACTCACGGTTGAGCTGCTGAGGAACACAACACAACCCGGCTCCAGCTGCTTCCTCCAACCCACTGCTGCTCGGCGTGGGCCCCCACCGGCCCCTCTAGGCGTTAGAAAAACAGTCACTTTTTATTTCTAGACACCAGGGTTTCCAACTGGTTTGATTGCTCAACGCCCCATTTCAGCACAGCAGCGTGTCCACGAAGAGCATCTCTGGGCTCTTCCTGCGAGCGTGTTGTAATATGGGAAGCACCCTCCGTCCTGTGGTCATCGGCAGCAGGACATCTCCTCCCTGCCCGAGGGGGCTTGGCAAACCTCAGGGATGCCTTGTGAAGGGGATGACTCCCCTACTGGTGGGACTAGTCCCCTACTGGTGGGACAAGTCGCCTACTGGTGGGACGATTCCCCTACAGGCATCGCTGTTGGAGCCCAAAGATTTGGGTTTCCACCCCGTCTCAGGTGTCAAATCACAGTTGTCACAAAACCAGCCCCGTGCAGGCAATGGGAGATGTCTGAAGGCATCTCATCAGCCCTGCGCATCCCGGCTGTCCCACAGCTGGCTGAGAAGAAGGGAGAGGAGGCAATGGGAAGAGCCAAGGGCGAGGGCTGAGCCCCGGAGGCAGGCAGCAAGATGTGCTTGCGGAAAGCTGGGGCTCGCCTAGAGGTAAGGAGATCCCAAACTCCGGGCACTTGTCATTCTGACCCCATTTCTGAGGGATGACCTCTTCCTCCTGCGACTCTTTGCCGTAACGCCAGACACGAGGTCATAAAAACAGGCTCCGCCCCAGCCCCAGCGGCAAAAATACAGAGAGAAAGAGTGATGCATGTTTTGTTTTGTCAGCCCATCGGGTTTATTATGAGACCAGCCCTGTGAAACCAAAGTCCAGGCTGAAATCCCCTCCCTTCCCCCCGAGTTTGCATGTGCCTCGATGTTGTGTCCTGCTCGGGGGCTATTTCTGGTGCATGCGATTTGCTTGCAACAACACCCAGCTCAGCACCACGGCCATCCACCAGCAGTGCAAAACGCAGCCAGACAGCGCCCTGCGTCACGCCTCTCAGATACCGGGGAGCTTTTGTGGAGGAGTAACACCACGAACTTGCACTTTGGTACTCAGGAAAGTGGAAAGTTAAAGGGCATTTCGGGCTGTTGCACAGAGATCTTGGTAAAGTGGCAATTTAAAAACAAAAACTCAAAGATGGAGAAACATTTGGTTTTCTCTCTTTTTTTTTTTTATTTTATTTTATTTTTTATTTTTTTCCCCCAATGTGTGACAGCAGATGGATGTTCAGAAGTTTGTCCCAGTTCTTGCTGGCGTGGCATATGTAAATTCTCTGCTTGATGGTTTACAGGAAAAAGGCTAGGAATCCCAAACTACAAAGTGATTTTCAATTCTGAAGCAAGTAGGTTGTGGATTTCAATAGTATCAATTGCCAGCAAGTCGTGGTTCCTCCTTCTGATGATGATGAGCTTCGAAGAGACTCGTACCCCTGTAGAGCTTCTGGATCTTAATCTTATTTTTTTTATTTTTATTTTTTTTTTTCCACTGCAAAAAGTCAAGAGAAAAGGTGCTGGAGGAGTCCTATGCTGGTTTTGCTGCAAGACTGAGCATTGCTGAGCCAAATTGCGATCTCTGATTCTTGGGATAAACTGTCTTGTGCCTGGATGCTGGGGGAGAGCAGAGGGCAGCGGTCATCCCCCTTGTGCTGGAGAGCAAACTTGTGCTCCTGGCAGCTGCGGTGTGCCACACAGATGCCTGCAGGGTTATTGTATTTGGGCAGGGAGAGGTGTGTGGGGCAATTCCTATAACCCAGCTGGAGGGCGAGGTCAGCTCCAAACAGCAGTCGCCCGGCAGCCTCCAGCTGTAATCTGGGATCGTGTCCAGCTCTTAGCTTATTAATACCGTCTCCAGCTCTGAAACTGGAGCTGTAATTCAGTAATGATCTATTTGCTCGCTGCAGCCATAAAGGAAACGTGCATTTCCTGGACATCAGACACCTCGGTGCACTCGAGCCAGGTCCCCATCCACGCTATGCCCTTCTCTCCTGGACCTCTCTCATCCCCAGCATCTCAATTCCCTGCCCAACCTTAGGAGCCCCTCAGGACAAAACCATGAGCTTCATTCTCAATCCACCCTGGGACCTGAAACCGCCGGAGGTCCTCGGCGAGGTTCCTACCAAAATCAACGTTTCCCCATTTTTGCAGAGCGATGCTGGATGGCGGGGGGAGCCCCTCCGGCACGGCGCTGCAGCCCCCGCTGGGAAGCAGCACGGATGTGGAAGCAGCGCTGGGGGTTCGAAACAAGTGATTCCCTCGCCTGGATCTTTCTGTTCTGTATTTCTCTCGAGCAGTAACCACTTCTCCCCGAGATAAATCTGGCTCACGGACATGTCCACCGGGGGTGGGAGGCGGTGTGTCTGCAGGTTGGTCTTCCCAGCAAGTGGGCTTAAAACATGGAAAAAAGGGTCAGCCTAGGGAATGGTGTCACCACTCTGCCTGGTTTTATTTTGGGGGGGAGGTCTCAGCATCTTCTCTGCAGAGATCCCGAATATTTGAAGGGATGGGCAAAGCCTCGAGGCTCTGCCTCCTGGGGCAGACGGCTCCCAGGTGGAGAAGGGCAGGGACAACGTGATTCCTCTTCAGGCAGTGAGGGAAAAGGCAGTGTGAAATGTTTCCTTGTGGTGTCCCCGAGTCCTGAGCAAGGGCGAGGAGAGCCAGGAGGAAGGGATCTCATGGTCGTGTTGCTGGGAAGGTGGCTGTGGGGTTCCCCACCAAGCAGGGGATCAAGAAGGGGAAGGAAAGGGGGCAACGAGGACAGATGGAGGGCAAGGCTCATCCCTGAATCAGCCGAGGAGGAGCTGGTGGAATAAATCAACAGGCAGGGGTGAACCTCTGCCACACCAAGGCCAGCCAAATGTCCTGCGCCTAGCCTCAGCCCACGCTGGATGTCTGCGAGATGAAGGGACAAGCCTGGCAGGAGAATCTTGCTGTGGTGATCCCAAAAGCTGAGGGGCAGCCTGGACCAAATGTTGTACCTATAAGGTGGTGGCTCATGACACCAGGACCTCCGGGGACTTGGCCAATGCCCTCAATGGGTTCATGGCTCTGGTGGCCATCCCCATGAGCTCCCTGGGGTGACATCCAGGAGGGGACTGTGGGCAGAGTGGAGGGAAGAGAAGGGACAGGGAATTGTTCCCGTGGGGCTGGCAATGGCACCGGTGCTCCTGGAAAAGAGGGAATCTCCTGGGTTTCTTCTGACGTGCCCAAGAGTGGCTTCAGCTCAAGGTGCTGCCTCGGTTCCTCTTTCTTGGCCGTGACAAGTGGCGGTGCTGCCTTCTCCCTGGTGGCTGTGTGGCAGGGAAGGAGGCCAGCGGCGGGCTGAGCAGGGGGAAAATGAACCTGCCGTGCCCGCTGTGCTACGGCTCTGCCCTCAGGGTGGATGTGGGAAACTCTCGGTCTTCACGAGGGACTGGAAATTCTGGGGTAATTATAACCTCGCCGTGGGTTGTGAGAAACCAAGGGGCTTTACAGGTCGCCGTGCCGGGCAGTCAAAGTCACGGTATGCAACTTCCCCAGGAGAGGCAGCGAGACACAGCGGAGCCGTGGTGTGATGGGGATGAAGGTGGCACAGGGAGGGCTCGGGGCATCGGGGGCAGCTCTGGGGGATGTGCTCCAGGGCTGCTGGGGCTGGAGGAGCCCGTCTTTTCCATTCAGCCTTTCTGGGTGAAGCTTGCTCTCCTCCAACAAAGCCAGGAGCTGGCATTGAGGGAAGTTTTGGGCAGCAGGCAGGCACCTGGCCGGGCTGTTTCGTTAGTGCCCAGCCTGCCCAGGAGCTCTTCTTTCTGCGTCCCTAAAACAGCAGCCGTTCTTTATCCTGCTCTGCATCGCTCTGAATTTCACTGCAGGGCCCCAGGGAGGGCCCTGGCCGAAGGAGAGTGGCAGCTTTTGCTTCGTTCAGAGGTTATTTCACGTTTGCTGCCAAGTGGCAGCAGCAGCACCCCGAGCTGCAGGAGGAAACTGCGCTCGGCGCTGCGCCGGCTGCCACCTCTGGTCCTGTCCCTCCTGCTCCAGAGGGCGAGGTCTGGTGGCAGGGGTGATGTGCCGCTCAGGGCAGGGATGGGTGACAGATCACAAGGGCAGGAATGAGTCAGGACATTGATTTATCCCTTTTATAAGCGTGCTGTAAATTCTTGCTTCCAGCCTGACCACCGGCGAGGCACCGAGGGGTGATCCCAGCTCTCCGGGCATCGCGCTGCGTCTGGCAGCACCGGGACCCACCCTGTGGGAGCTGCTCTGCCCTTGACCCTTGGCTGCACTGACTTGAGTACGCCTCTATTAGCTTTTCCTTGAGATTAGAAATATTTGCAAGTCAAGGTTCCTTTCTTTTCTGTGTTTTAGCCTTTTTTTCTATTATTTTTTTTTACACGTAAATCATAGAATATCCCAATTTGGAAGGGACCCACAAGGACCATCGAGTCCAACTCTTGTCTCCACTCTACATCATAACTCAGTCTTTTTTCATGGTGTACAGAGGACAGACCTGATTCTCCCCCAAACCGGTGCCTTTCCAGCTCTCGTTTTATCATCTGAAGCTGCAGGTGCGGCTATCTCAGCCGGCTCCGAAATAGCCCTCCGAAAGATGAGTGTTTAGGCTTTGGAAATCCACAAAGCTACAAAAATCCCCGGCCCCTTCCCCCCACCCCCCGGCCCCCAGAGCTGCTCTCAGTTTTGTACGTTGGCAAAAGTGGGGTTTCGCTGAAACGAGCTGCCCAAATGCCTCGGCGTCCACCTGGAGCCGCTCTCCTTTCTGCAGCTCATGATGGTTTCCTTTGGTACAGCCTTCTCGTGGACCAGACCTGGCCTTTTGGGCTCGAATTGGCCATATTTAGTCAAATCCGAGCAACGGCCTTCTGCAGAGGGATGCTGGCGCTTGTAGAGTGCCAGGCAATAGTTCTGCAAAGACTTTGAGAAAAAAGGCTTTTCCTACCCAATTCCCACTGGTTTTGGTGCCCAGCAGCTCCGAGCACTGGGCAGTTAGGGAAGTCTCACTGAGCTGAGCCTGAAGAAAACATCCACTTCCAACTGGGAATTTTGCATGCCAGTGGTGGAGATAAAAACAGATTCCAGTTAAAGACCAGATCTTCAAAAGCAAATTAAGAAATAATAATAATAATAATAAAAAAGTAGATCTGGTACAATCTGGTACACAAAACCTGTGTGCACAGGAAAGTAAAATTCACCAAATAAATGTTTTCTCTGCTTGGCTGAGCTCGTCCTGCTCCTCGCAGAGCTGGGATGAGCCACATCCATCAAGACTCGCTGCCCTGACAGCAAACCGAGCCTCGGGGCTGAATTTGGACTTTGGCCCCTGCCGGGAATTGATTAGCATGCATTGCCCTGCTCTTATCGAGACCTCAGCTATCTGGTTTTGTGTTTGACTATGCGAGACGCGGCGAGGGGATGGGGAAAAGCAAACATGGTGCCACGGCTGGGTGGCTCCGTAATGCCGTGCGTGACATCGCTTCAAATCCCTCCTGAATTCAGGGGGGGCCGCTGTGAGCCGCGCCGGGGGCGCCCCTGACTGAAATCAGAATTTCCTTCCATGCTTTCGCTGCTGGCGTTACTGTAAGTGCCTCGCAGCAGCAGTGACGGGGTGAAACTCGGCGGCTGGTGCTGGTCCCATCCTGGTGGCCCCAGCCTCATTTACATCGGGCTGAGAGAGCACCGAGCGGCTTCTCAGGTGTCTGCTAGTGGGGTTGGGCATGCGCCTCAGCCTCACCATCAGAGGGGTCGTTCGTTTTGCTCTTTCCACGAAGCCTGGAGAAATTTGGCATTCCCGAGGCTGCTGACCAGGTTCGGCATCTTCCGAAGTCCCGGTGGGGCAGAGCAGAGGCGGGATGTTCAAACCACTCCTGCCCCGCACCAAACCCCAGGAGGCAGCTCGCCTCTCCCACTCTCATTCAGCCCAGCTCTGGTGGAGGCGATGCGGTCGCTGCAGCCGCTGTGCTGCTTGCTGGCTGCCTGGACCCCCACCGTGCGCACGGGAACGTGTTTAATTGAGTTAGCAGTTAATGAAGCATCCTTTCACATCCCATGCTTTTATTTCGCAGCCTTATTCAGTAGATTCGGGGAAACCTTACTGCACCAGACAAGCTGCAGGGATGGGGAGAGTGTTTTTTTTTTTTTTTTTTTTGCCATCTGAGTATGACAATGAATGAGGGATGCGTTTCCTTTCTGCTGCCATTATTCATGACATTGGTCTCTTTTTTGTGTTGCTTTATTTTTTTTGCCATTTTTTGGCTCAGGAGGCTGCAGCACAGGGCGAGGCATTGACCCTTCTGCTTCTGCTTCTGCTCCTGCCTCGTCCTCGCGCCTGCACCGGCCCCGTGGCAGCGATAAGCCCCATCCCCAGGGATAAGCCATAAAAAATGAGAGAACTGGGTCAGAGATGAATCCAGCCCTCGGGGATTTGCAAAAGCGCTGGAAATCTCACCAGGCTGGGCTGCATCTCATGAGATTTCTGACACTTCCCACTTCTGGCTGGGCCAGAAATACCACAAGAACAACGCTGCGTCATCACTCTCGGCGCTGGCTGCTCTTCCCACACTCCCGGCATGGATCGTCCCTGCGAGCATCCCTCGGGCACCGTGAGCATCCCTTGGGCGCAGCCCCCAGCACCCCGGGCTGCCCGCCGCCCCTTCTCTTCCTTCGAGACCCATGCGCCGAGCAGGAAGGTATTTTTGGCCGAGAAATCAAATGAGTCATCTGTGGATCCGAAGAACTATTTCGGGAGGGGAAGGAGGCGCAGTCCCATGCCGTCGCCTGCAGCGGCTCCTCCAGCAGCCCCGGCTGGGCGGCTGCAGAAGGGACATTGCACTCCCAGCCTGCCCAGTCTCCCCAGATTTGGAGCCCCCGACGGCCAGGGAGGTTGTGCAATCCCACTGCACACATTTCAGCTCGGTCCTTACCCTTTCCGCCCTCCGGCCGGGTTTGTTATGCAGAGGAAGCTTGTTAGGAGCCTTGACAAACAGACAGGAAACCAAATCTTTCGCTGTGCGTACACATTGTCTGCCGGGGGCTAATTTTGAACAGAAAAAAAAAAAAACAACACACCAAAAACTAATTTATTTCTTTTATTTATAAATCCCGAGCCTTTCGCTTTGAAGGCAGACGCACACTCTTGTTTTGCTAGGAAGTGCACAGGGCAAGGGGAAGAGCAGCCTGGAGTGGCCGTACAAAATCCGGGCTCTGGCGTTGCTGCGGGGTCACGCCAGGCTCGGATGTCCCGTGGGACATCATGGGATGTCATCGGGCAGCACCAGGACAGCACAGAAAGGTGGTGCTGAAATGGTGCAGACGCCAGGGCTCAAGTTTGGATCTGCTTGAAGATTCTGGAGGTGGAGACCACACCAAGGACCTCACGGGCAACCCAAAGTGGTGGTGGTGTGAAGATGATGCTGGGCACGGACCCACATCACCTGCCCGAGCCCTAAATGCCCTTGGGGGGTTGTGTGATGGGGATGTGGCGCCTCCAGACCGCGGCCACCTGTGTGCCATGGTGGTGAGGTCTGGTGGCCACCAGGTCAACACCTGGGGACATCACCACTGGCCAAAGTCCATCACGGCTGCAAAGTCACTCAGGTTCCCCGTGGTGCCAAGGCCCTGGGGGCTTTGAGACACTCAGGAAGATCAGGGGCTCCTTTGGAGATGCTTTTTTTGTTTGTTTTCCCTGTGCTGGTGGGTATTTCCAGAGCAAGGTAGTGTGCCACGGGCAGGCAGATTATTAGTCACCGCAGCAGACTTTAAAAAGTGAAAACGCGAAGTTGAAAGCAAACGAACCTGCGGCAACTTCCCAAATCCCACCCGAAAAGGAGCAAAACTCACCTAAAAAGGCATAAAAATAAAAAAAGTAAAAGCTCCAGCATCACTATTTTTGTTGTTGTTGTTGTTTTTGGAGAAACGCCATGCTTTATTCCGAGAAAGGGGAAGCGCCGGGGCCATCGGATCTGCGGGGCTCTGCATCCCCAGCCTGATCCCCCACGTCCTTGCCCCCAGAAATTAAAAATGGGGCTGAGCCCCAGCACCCCGGTGGTGCAGAATGAGACATGTTGGTGATGGAGAGGAAGAGAAATGTCCCCTTAATCCCCTCCCTTGCCCCAGTAGGGTTTTGCATGGACGGAGCTGAGCACGGGGCTGCTCCATCACTGCACAGTGATGTCCCACCGCCCCGCTTGGTCTCAGCTGCGCCCAAAGTCCCCCTCCAGCCGTGGTGGCTCTTTTCTTTATTTAACCCTCCCTGGGCGCAGGATCGAGGAGCCACTTCCACATTTCCCCCCACCCCAGGCAGGGCTGAAAAGCCCTGGAGCCGTTTCTGCCGCTCTTGCCTGGCCGGCCTCGCTGCAGATGCTCAAACCACACTGCGTGCCTTCGCCCATCCCGGCCCCGGCAGCTGGACACGGCTAAAAATACCGCCCGGCCGCAGGGTTTCCATTCGCCTAGCCAGGGTCCTGCAGCTGGGACCGAGAGGACAGGCTAAAAATAAGGGCACGGCGCGAGTTTCGGCAGGTGCCCCGCCGTGAGCTGAAACTCGGTCCGGGCAAACGGAAGGGCTGAGCCTGTCGAGGGGCTGATTTCTGCTTGGGGAGGCTCAACGGGAGAAATAGGGGAGCCTGGGTGGTTCTCGTGCATGGATTTATTAGGGCCATCACTGCTACCTCCTTGCATCACCAGTGTTTGCAATTTGGGGCTCACGGCCAGGCCAACGAGCTGCCTTATTGGGGAGCAGAGTTGCTAAATCTGTGCCGTACCCACAAATCTCTCATTGGGGGTGAAAACCTCGGGGTCTGGCCCCTTTGTTGCAGCCCTGCAGCATTTCCCAGCTCTTTGCCTCATGCACCAGGTGCAGGCTGGTGACTGTATAACATCCCCCCATAACTGCGTGCATGTTTTAAGAGCATCCTTGCAACCCAGCTGAGCCCCGTCCCACCTGAGAGGATGCTCCAGCCCAGCAGCCCTTTATCAATTTGGTGGAACATCTCTCTGCTATTTCCAGCCGGGAACACGAGCTGGTGGCATGCCTGAAGCTGTGTGGTCACGGATGGGTCCCCTCTGCTCGCCACCGAGCCCGGGGGGAGCCCATCACTGCGCTGTCCCCCTGCCTTGCACAAGCCCCGCTCCTTCTCTTTCCTCACGCCGGGTGAAATCAGAGCTGTTATTTCAAAGAGCAGCTTGTGATTTATCGCTGTAATCTCAACCACAAGTTGAGCTGGCAGGAGTTAGGGGAGCCACGAGGAATAAGCGAAGGGTTAGCTATTTATTTCTGCATCCTCTATGCTCTTGAGGTTTTTATTTCTTCAAGACAAGAGCAAGGAAATATGGGTTTCTGCTGAGTAAAGAGGAGAAAATTACAAGGAAAAAAAAAAATGCCCGGGATTTGTGCTGAAGCAGCTCGCATTGGGCAGTTTCTGTGCATGTTGTGTTTTTTTTTTTTTTTTTATTTAAAAAAAAAGCAGCTTTCTGAACTCTGAGAAGCAAGGTCATCGTGGGAAGCAGAGGCACCGGCCCCTTCTTGGCAGAGAAATGCCCTGGGAACGAGCGCGGGGCTGTGCTGGTGGGATCAGGAGCAGATTTAGGGGCTTGCCTTCTCCCTTCCTCCCCTCTCTACTGCCCCATAAGTTACTTTTATGGCTCTCAGCTGTGAGCCTACCGCAGCCGTTTTGGGAAAGCACAGCTTTGCGCTGATGTTAATGGGTCTTTAAATCAAGGGCGCAGCTGAAGGGGGGAATTTGCCAAATCTCTCCTTGCTTCTCCTTCCAGGAAGGGCTGGGCTGTGGGTCTGCAGCCCAGTGTGGCCGAAATTGAGAAAGCTCACGTGCAGGTCAGAAAATCCCAAACACCGGCAGCCTGTGAAGTGACAGTGTTGTCATCTTGGTTATTACTACCGTTATTTATTTTGGTCTTTATTTAAGACTTGAAATTCTATTTTCCCCGGTTTTTCTTTGCTTGGTGGAGCCCCGGAGGTTTATTTTATGCTGAACGTCAGTGATAGACACGTTATCTCATGTGATGTCAGAGCCTGGAGATGCAATAACCCCCCAAATTTCCCAGCACGGGAGCTGGTAGAGCCCTTTGCACGCAGGGCTCTGAGCTCCTGACCTGCTCAGAAGAAAACCCATCGCTTCCTGGCTCCTTTTCCTTATCTTACAGAAGGGAAGGACATTTTCCAGGCCTGCTGCAGACCGCGGAGGAGGCAGACAGCATTTTAACCCAGGCTGAGGAAATGACAAAGCACTAACTCCCTTGCAAGGTACTGGAATAGTTTTCATTAAATGCAATCTTTGCAGCAGCCCTGCAGTTATTTTCCGAGCCAAAAAATAAAGAAGAGAAAAAAAAAAAAAGTTGCTCTTTCTTGGCCTTTCTGGTTTGCTAATCTACTTTGACATTTATTAACAATTATTTATTTCCTTCCCCGTTGGCTGTTTGTGGTGCAATTTTTCAACCAAATAGGCATTACTCAATAATAACCTCTGCAGAAGGCAATTATGAAATGCGAAGGAGTGCATTGCAGGGGCTGGGGAGAGGGATCGGGGGCCCCTTCTCCTGCACGAAATCTCCTCTTTTGGCACCGACAGAGCCACAGAGGCAGGGTCCGGCCAGGTTTGGTGCCCTGCAGAGCTCAGTCCTTGTCACCATCCCTTCTGCAAAGGGCACGGGGGCTTCTCCCTGTTATCTGCTGCATTGCATGGAGCAGGATGAGAAAGGCAGGGTTAGAAAAACCTATTTATTTTATTTTTATTTATTTATTTTTTTTTGGCGTCTCCTGGGTAATAATTCTCTTTCTCCCCCTTGGGTTTGTTGATGAGGAAGGCTGTAAGAAAACAGGACTCTTCTTCCTTAATGAAAACTCTCCGTGCTGGGAGACTCCCACGAGTTCCCAGAAAGCCACGAGGTAAGGCAGAAATGAAAACCAAGCCCGGGCATCACCCAGCGCAGCTTGGCAGGAGTGTTCCCCATTTCGCCCAGCCGCGGGGCAGAGCTGCTCGCCTGCCCTGCAAATTCCCTCCCCCCGCACCCCTGATGGTGACTTTCCTTAGAAAAGATTTCATACAGCCCCTTGCATGCAACAAGCCACAGGTTGAGGGGGGGAAATAAAAAGCTTTTTGTTGAAATATTTGGGTTTGCTAGGAAATAAAGCTGGCATTTGCACGCGGCGCCACCACCACGCACCTTTCCCAGTGGGTGCTGATGGGGATTTTGGGCATGTTGCTGGGGACCATGCTGGGGGCAACGTTCTGGATGATGCTGGGGGCAATGTTGGCCCATCTCATCCCACCCAGCTGGGGAAAAAGATGCAAAACCCATCCCAGAAGCAGCCAGGGTGGGGGGAAGGCAGG
Source organism: Aythya ferina (assembly GCF_964211825.1). Taxonomy (NCBI): domain Eukaryota; kingdom Metazoa; phylum Chordata; class Aves; order Anseriformes; family Anatidae; genus Aythya; species Aythya ferina. The sequence goes on from NC_140308.1 coordinate 2,703,030, forward strand.
AAGCAGCCAGCGAGGGGTGCGAGCACAGCGTGCGCTGCTCGAGGGCGGGGGACAGCCCACTCCTGGTTCTGCTTCGCTGCAGCTCTCACCTAAAATAATCAGCCCCGCTGCAGTATTTTTTGCTGGTTTGGGCAACTTCATTTTCATTTTCCGAGCCATTTCCTGGCGGGGACCCACGCCAGAGCTGTGCACGGTGGCGGTGCTGGGTTATTCAGCACCAGGCGCTGCAGAGCTGCAATTTGGGCTGGTTTTGCTGCTTTCACCCATTTCCCTATGCCAGATCTGTCAGATCCATACAGGCTGGAGATGGAGCACCGCGCTGCTTGCTCAGCACTATGAATTCTTACACCGTGCATGCTGTGGGACCAGCATGGCTGATGCGTATCCAGCAATAGCACGGCGCCAATTATGTAATAAAATCCCTCTGGGTTATGATAAGCTTGTTAAATTATCTGCGCTCCGGCAGACAATATGCCCAAACCTTCTGCAGGCACCACATGCTCTGTGAGACGAGCTGGAGCTCACCCACGAGCAATCCCACGGAGCTGCAGCGATGCGCACGAGCCCTCGAGGACTGCGGGGCCATTCCCTGTTCCTTTCTCTCCATATGCCACGGATCCTATAATCCCCAGGGCAGCACACGTACTGAGCCAACCCCTGTTTATATTCCAATTTTCTCTGCGCTATAAAGGTCTGAGAACATTTCCCTTTGGATTTGTGGATTCTTTTAAATTGTCCTCCCCAAACAACTCTTTGCATCAGACAAAGTGCGAGCATTTGAGCCAGGCATCCTACAGATAGCCTAGGATTCATTTCACCATTATGAATTTTTCTAATTTCTTACCAGATTCAAAAGGTCTTAATCTTAATATTGCTTCAAGTCAGAGCTGAGATACGAGTAGCTTGTTTAGTGCCTGGATTTCTTTCTAGCCAATTATTTTTAGTAACTGCCGTTGAAAAATGTGCTTTTCTGCCTGTACAAAATATAATAAGAGGAAAAGGTGGCTTTTTAGCAAGCCAAGGCAATCCCTGAAATTAGGAATGTCAAATCCTGCTGGAAGGTGTGCCTGGGGAAAATACCCAAATGCTGTGGCTTGGAAAGTGAGCAGTGGAAACATTTGTGCGTATGAACAGGAAGAATCCACAGCCATCGAAAGGCTTCGTGGTGTTAATTAGGGCAGATTGACTAAAAACTGTGTCCGGCAGGAGCTTCGCTCCGCTCACAGGGCTGGTCGGGGGCCGGGACTGAGTCAGTGTGAGAGCCACGTGCTGCAAGGCTAGAGGAAAAAGAGTAAAGGTTAGAGGAAAAAGAGCATTTAACGGCAGGTGGGATTTTCCACGGCGCTGGGTGATGGAGCAGCGGGGCTGCCAGCATTTAATGGGGACCTGGCTGCCTTTTCCCATGCAGGGATGGCACCAGCACCATCTGCAGCTCCTGGAGGATGCTCGGTGGGGTGGGAGCCGCGCAGACCTTGCTGGGGTTGCTCTCCCAAGGGCATCTCAGGAAATTTGGAAATACAAACATGGATGGAAAAGCCACTGCTGGGTGAAGGAGCCGGCATCCTTGGAAGGTGGAAAATAGAGAGGGTGGAAACCCAGCCTCCTCTGTCCTACAAGGGGTCTGGCCGTGCCAGGGGTGCGCACCTTGGCACGGCAGCGAGGAGCCCTGCCTCGGGGTGCTCGGCGCTTCGGAGAAAGTTTGAGGGCCGTGCAAACCACTTCCTCAAAATTGTGACTGCTCTGTCACCATTGGAAGTGATGAAGGCCCCTGCAAAAAATAGATGCGTGCACCGGTTGTTACTGGGGGAAACACAGGGAAAGCGGGGCCGGGGCCTGCCTGCCTGGAGAGGATGGTGCCCCCAGGTCCCCACGTGTGGCTCCATCTCCTTTGGGTATCTTGACCCGTTCCTGAGCTCTAATTAAGGAGCTGCATCCTCCTGATGCACTTGGGATAAAGAAATAGGAAGGGTCCATACATCCCTGTGCCATCAGTGCATTTGGGGCACACGAGGCTGGCTGCTGGCTGCTCTAGCAGTGCCTCCCTTAGCCCTAGTGCTGCCCTGCCTCTTGCTCTGAACCTCAGCATGTCCCTTATCATGCTCTTTCCATGGGTTTAATTTGCTATCATAAATTCAGGTGGCTTTGACAACCTCGCCAGCGAGAAGAGCGTGCAGCCCTGGCTGGGTCTTACGGAGCTGCTGCCTTCTGCAGGGAGAGACGGGGAGCTGGGGCAGTGCACGAGGGAGCATCTCTAGCACCCTGCTCTCATGGCCAGGAGCTGGAGAAAGCAAATCCCCACTGCCTCTTGCTGCATTTCTTTGCAATGGTGTTTTTGGGACCCATCGCTGCCTGCCATCCAGGAGTGTGCTGGAGCTCCCCTCCAGCAAACCCGGTCCCGTGTACAAAGGACACAAACGGCAGGCGCTTTGGGCTCGGCCACAGCGGGTAAAAGCCAAAGGAAACCCAGCTGCACCTTGGTCCTTGGAGCAACCCTTCCCTGCCCTCTGTGCCCAATGTGCTCGGGGAAGGAGGTGGCTTTTCTCCACGGGCACACAGGTTGGGGTGCCGGGGCAGGAGCACGGCTGCAAAGGTGGCTGGCATCTCCCCAGAGGAACAGAGAGCACTCTGCATTTAGGAAGTTAAAGGGGTTCCCTAAAGGAGTGGCCTGAGAGCAAGAAGAAGGACAGAGTGGTGAAAGCTTGGGGCAGAGCTGCAGGGGCTTGGGGCACCTCTGTCCCCGCTGTCCCCAGGGCCAGGAGGAGCGTGGCCAAGGCACCCGGGGCTGCCGGCACCCAGGTCATGCCGAGCCACATGATCTGTGGGGTCGGAGCAGCGACAACAACAGGAACAATCTGTGGGAGAGGAACTTAGGATGAGCCCAACTTCCCTAAAAGTATAAAAAGACCCCGGGGCCGCAAAGGCATCAACTGCACGTCCCCTCCTCCCCTCCGCTTGCTGCCGCCTCGCAGCCCTGACGGTTGGAGCCGGCGCTGTCCCGGCGTTGTGCAATCTCTCTTCTCTGCTCTTGGCATTGGCTCGCCCCGCTGCTCGCCTTCCCTCCCCGAAAAGGAAACGCAACCGCACCGATGTGCGAGCGCCCGTGGCCAGGGAGCAAACGGCTCACGCAAAAAGGAGGGAGCGAGCCTGCTAAAAAAAAACCCAAATCCCATTAAAGAGCGTCAGGGAAGGGAGCTGTGAGGGGTACCTCTGCTTCCCATCAAAAGGTACTCAGGCAGCTCAAGGCAGGAGTGGAGCCAATTAATTCTGCCTGCTGAAAAGTCAAGCAGGTTTTTGGCACCTTGCTGGTTAGGCAATTGCTTGCAGCAGGTTTTCCTGCGGTGAGCGCTCTTTTTTTGTAGAGAAATCCTCCCCCCCCCCTCCAGGTAGTGAACCAGGGAAATGACAGCCTGGAAAGACCAAAAAATCCTGTCCTTTGAAAAATGGAAAAGCGATTTTGCTCTGCTGCTGGGTGGAGATGAGAGGGAGAGGAGAACGGGGAGGGGTAGCGCATCCGAGCACCTGCAGCATGAGCCGTGAGCTGCTCCAAGAGGGAGAATTTCCTTTTGGCTGCAGAAGGAAGGGCTGGGAAATGCTCCTGGCTGGGTTGCTGCAAGCCCCGTGCTTGTGTGTGGAGTTTTTCCTCCGTTGGCAAGAGAGGTGCAGCCCTCGGGAGCTCACCTCGCTGCCCTCCCTCTTGCTCAGAAGCAAGAAGGGAGCAGCTGAGGTCCCTCGGGCACCGTGCCTGCAGGGTGACGGCTCTGCCAAAGACCGTGCATTGGCACCAGGTTTGCATTTTACCCTTGAGAGAAAAATCTTTCTCTGAGCAGGCAATAACGAGGTGAAAAACCTTGATTGTGAATTCTAGCTTACATCTGGCGGCGAGAAAACTGGTCCTTGCCATGGAGGCAAAGTGATGAGAGCAGGGAGGAGAAAACCTCAAAACGTGAGTGTGATTTCAAACCGTAGCCCACGGCCACAGGCGAGGCAGCTGTGGCTTGTGTGTTACAACACTCCTGCTCCTCCTGGTGAGTCACTCGAGCCAGGAGCAGAGATTCCAGGAATTTGGGTTTTTAACTGATAGGAAAGGGAGAAGAAGCAGGCAGAGGCTTAAAAATGACCTAAAAATACCATTTAGAGGTGGACATCTGCTACAAAAATTTGAGTGGGGAGGTCCCCAGCGTTCGGGCTGCTCTCCTCCAAGTGCCACCTTGGGAGAGGTCCCAGGACCGAAAAGGAAAGTGAAAGGTGGCAGCCGTGCCCCTTTCCCCCTGAGCGATACATTTTGCCCTGGCCAGCTTGCAAAGAGCAATCGACTGGAAAGGAAACTTCATCTCCTGGTGGCGGTGCCAGGACGGGGACACCCCGAGCTGCCCCACGTGCTGCTGCGTGACCGTCCTCCTCCCGGAGCCCCCTGCCTGCATCTGGACCCGTCCCAGCTGCCGGGGGCCCCCGGGGGATGTGGGGTTTGCCCAGAAGTATGAGCAGGCATTCATAAAACTACCGGGAGGTGGGGGTTGTGAAAACCCAGCACTTTTTTTTTTTTTTTTTTTTTTTTTTTTTCATTTTTTCATCTAACAAATGACCTTTTTCTTTCCTTTTATTTTCACTTTCAATCTCTCGCCTTCCAGAGGTCAAGTGCTTTAAAAAAAAAAACAAACTTGGCAGAACTAAAGAGGCAGGATTAATCCCCCTAATTACTTTATCTTCCTGGCCACCACGTCATCTTCCTCTTGCCAAGGTCAGTAATTTTCCTAAACCATCCTATTCCAAAATAACACAAGTCAGCCTCCGGAGAGCCCACAAAACCGGAGTTAAAAAGCACAACCTTTGCACGAACACCCTCATGTCTCCTCGCTGTTGTCTCTCCGTTCGGAGAATCTTCACAGTTCTTGTTTTTTAAAAAAAGGAAGAGCGAGTCTGATGTAAGGGCAGGACTCTGGGAGCTGGAGATTTATGGGGGAAAAAATAACGAGTATCATACAACCCCTGGTAAAGAAACCACCTTGCTAACAGCCCTGCGGTGAGCATCCGTCACTTTGCTGCTTGAACATGGCTCGTTTCATAGGGTTATACCCAGCTGGGGCAAGGAGCAGGCCATAAACCCACCAGCTATACGTGCTGCTCTCATTAATTAGCCTGCCCGCCGCCCTGATTAATTAACCCCTGCAGTAGGATGTGGTGCCTCTTATCAGGGCTCGCTGGAAGCACATCCTCCCCTCTGCAGTTAAACAGTAACGAGCTGCCTGGGCAGTGGATTTCCAGGAATCTGACGAGCTAAGGTCATCCCGAGGGATGTGGCACAGGGCTTCTGCTCCGTGCCATGGGACAAGGCTCAAGGGGAAGTTTTGTGGGGGTACCAGCTGTGGCTGAGCTCCCCTAAGGCCAGGTCCTGTGCAGGGGATGCACCTCGGGCTCCTGCCTGGGGTCTTGCAGCCCCATGGCTACATGATTATAGGGAAAATCAAGACGCCTGTAGCATTGAGTGGAGGGGATTTGAGCCTCCAGGTTTCTGAAAGCCCTTTTGTTGCTCCTAATGGGATGGCAAGTGGTGTCCCCATCATCCACGTGAACCCCTTCAGGTCGTGCCTCCAGCTCAGGGCCAATGGCAGCGAGCTCTGCCTCGGGAAATGCTGCCCTTCAGGGTTATTTTCCCATCCATCCCTCTCCTTTCATGGCTCCTCATGCTTGTGAAAACAGCTATTAATCTCCCTCCAGCCTTCTTCCAATTATTTAATACCTGTATTTTATTCCTTCTCGTTTGTCTTTGTAACAACCCTATTTTTTTTTTTCCCCAGTCCCTCTCATCAGCGTTTTCCCAAGCTCTTGATTGTTTTCTGATTGCTGTAATTCTGCACTATCTTCTGGCCCTGAAGCACGGCTCCCCAGAGGGGGAGGCTCATGAATTTATACAGCGACATTACACAGGCTGTGTAAAGCCTGGGGCAGGATTTTTGGAGGCTACAAGCTCGGTGTCCCCCAAGTTTCCCCCTCCCTGCACCTCTGACTCGGCAGGGCATTTCTCTCTTCATTCGTCAAGATGAGTTTCAACCTGGGAGGAAATTTTCCCCATGGTATTAGTTTCTTCTTCTTGCAACTGAAGCACGGTTGAGAATTTGTTCCCGAAACTTCCTTGGTTCTAATTTTACATGACGGGGCTGTCAGAAAGAGCGCGCAGAGAAACGAGCTCTTTGGGTGGCTGCTCTGCCTTACAGGGGGTTTTGGGCAAAGGGAAACTCAGCGCCCGCTCCCCTGATCATCAGCCCCACCTTTCCTACCTCGGCTCGGGTGTATTTGTGTGCCACAGACTCAACCTGGGCCCAAAATGATGTCATTTTGGTTCTCCCCAAGCAGCTCCTCCACTCCTGTCACTTGGCAAGGACGCTGCCTGCAAAGCAAACAAATGCTTCGGTGAGCTGGTGTCCGGAGAGGCATCTGAAAAGCAGTCAGTATGAGGAAACGCACCGGGGTGCTGGGAAGGAACAAGTTCCCTGGCAGCTTATTCATCTCACGGAGACGTCCCGGACTGAGGTTTGGGATCGGGTGAGGTGGGAGCCAAACTTAGCTCTATGACAGGTCCCTTCAAGCAACCCATTGTTCTCCTCCAACGATTTGTTCCACTTTCTGCCCAGGATCAGAATTAAAAGAGTCACAAAATATAACGAGAAAGCTCGTTTGTGAAATATTCTGCATTTTTTGAAGGGCAGAGCTGTGAAGCAAATACCAATGGCTGGATTGAGATGTATGCACCCGTGTCAGGTTTGGCTGTGGGTCAGGGCTCTGGTGGGGTTGCAGGGATCCAGAATTTGGGCTGTGGCCACTGATTTGTCCTGACTTCTTCCCCTAGTCCATCCCACTTGAAAAGACCAGGTAATTGCAAGTTCTGCTGCTGGTTAGAACAAAAACCAACACTCCCTTAACAGGTTCCCCAGGAAGGATGCTCTAGGTCAGGATGGGAAAGTGGTTTCCTCCATGACTCATTATTTATCAGTCTCATCTACCTCCCCTCGGTGTAGGATAGGGCAGCTCTCTCGCCGAGCAGCAAAGACTGATGTGGGCTGGTTGGTTGGCCATCAGGAGAGGCCCAGAAAAATCAAGTGAAGATGCAAACATCTCCTGAAGGGTTTGGCACCTGGAGGTGGAGTTTGACCTCTGCTGTATGATTTCTGCAGCATGAATTACCTGGAGAGCCCCATCCCTCTGTGCTGGGCTCAAGTCCTGCTTGGAAGGTGTAAATGCAACTTACTGCCTGCAAACAGCAATCAGTGTCTGTCTGCTCCCAAAATTATGGGTGGAAGGAGGAACTTTCCTCATTTGGACTGCGGTTTGGGGTGATGGTCAGCATTTTTCCCCCATGGCAGTAGCATGACAACACCAACATGGATCTGGCTCCATTTTTTCAGCCCAAATCCTGCCCACAGGAGATGTCCCCTCCTGCCCGATGAGTTTTGTCCCCTTTCCTGGCCCCGTGGTGCACCAACAGTTCAGGTCATGGGATGACCTGCCACAGAAGCATGCCCACGGCATCTCCTTGTGGTCCAGTTTCACCTTTTATTTTTTTTCGGAGAGGGCAGATTATGACCATAAAAGGGAATAACGGAATATCGGGTGCAGAGCCCTGCCTCGTTTGGCCGAGCACCAATTCGCGATGGTTTCAGGGGAAATAACCAGGTCGGAGTCATTTTCCTCTCCCCCCCAGGCCGAGAATGAAAACCATGCGACAAAACCGCGTGGTTCACCATTGAAACCAGGGCAGGACTTTTTTGTGTCGGCACCTCCTGTTGTTCTTGGTTCCACCTGCCTGAAACTGCAGCGGGGCCCTCACTTCTGCCTGGGCACGGCCGCACGGAGCCGCCGGTTCCCATAAAACCAGCTGGTGCTATCTAGGGTGACATCTCCCAGTGGTGAACTGGGGGGGTCTGGTGGTTGGGTTGGCCAGGAACCACAACCTGGTGGCCTTGGAGAGCCCATGAACCTGCTTCTTGTGCTTGTGTATCCACACCTCCGTGTCCTAAAGCCAACAGAACAAATTCCCTTCGTGCTTGAACATCCCTTCCACCCAGCTGCCTTCTCACGGCCCTCACCAGACCATTCTTGCGGTTAAAACCAGAACTTTAATCTCTTGAGGTATTCGCCTAAAACGTGCCACCGGCACTGAATTACAGCCTTTAATACACCTGATAAAAAGGGCTGAGAGGGTTTCCTGGAAACCTTGACAGCCTTGAGTTGGGAGCAGCTGTTGGCGGCCAGCAAAGCCCTGGTAAGCAATAAAGCCTTTTTCCTGTTTAATGATTACCCTTCGAAATCTCACAGCCGACTGAGAGCACTTGTGACCGGGAGCTTAGCTAGGTATCAGCTTCACCCTTCTGGGAAGGCCGCACCCAGATAAATTCCTCACTCCTTGCCTTCTCCTGCTGAGACCGAGGTGGCGTTAGGGCCCATGCTGGGTCCTGACTCGTTTCCAAGAGGACAACCCCGGCACCACCCTGAGCACACAAGGCAGGGCAGGAGATTGCCACTCCCTGCCTGGGAGATGCCTCCGGGGATGAGGCAGCAGCCGCCAGGCTGGTCTGGCTGCTGAAGGAGGTTTGTGTTAATCACCCTGCAGAAGAAGTGGCTCTGGCAGCCTTGGGTTCCTTCCTTAAACTGCAATGGGATTTTTTGCCCCCCTTTCCAGGCAGCGTCGTGCTGATCATCTGCTCCTTTTGGGATCAGCGAGGACGGCCGGGATCAAGGGAGATGCACCGTGCAGGCGGCTCATGTGCATGTATAACACATCATATATAATACATAACACACAATATAACCCAAATCCTCCTTGCCTCCACGTTTCCCTCCCCTTCTCCCTTCTTTCTGGGCAGCTCCTTGCAGAAAAACCACGGCTGCTGGTCCTGCACCATCACCCCCCCTCTCTGCCAGGCACCTTCCTCTGCTCTTGCCCCGCTCCCGGGTACCTTTGCTCTCCCGTGGCAGCAGTGCCCCGCTTCTCCTCGCTCCACCACCCGCTACGATTCCTCTCACCGTTACCACTGCAGCTATTTCTTCAAGCGGCGACCGCAGCGGTGAGCCCCGGGACCTATCGCAGCATCGCAAGCCATGGCCCCACAAAACCCGAGGGGAACCACAGCACCTTACTCATTGGCACCGGGGCGGTGGTAGCTCATCGCCTCCTTCCCGCTGGGCAGCGGTTTGGGGAGAGGAGGAAGAGATGGCTGTGCTCATTTTGGGTGTCTGCTCTGGGGGATGCTCGTCACCGTGGCCACCAGCGCAGCAGCTCGGGTTTCTGGGTTATCTGCCCAGGTTGTTTTTGGAGAGCCAAGATTTGAAGATAGCATCTTTTGCACGGGAGGGACAAAGGTGGCGTTGAATGTTTGTTATCAGTGTGGTTTGGGGTAACACCGCTGGTAAAGTGGCTCCGAAAACTGCAGCAGGAGGCTGGGGAAGCCAACCTGACCAAAGGTTTGTGCGGTGGTTTGCTGCCGGCTGCATTTTGGTATGTAGAACTGAGTCATCAGGTCTTTGGGTTTAAGCTACGCCGGTCTGCAGGATGCATGAAAACACCTGCTGGGAGAGCAGCTGAAGTCCTCTGGGAGTTTTGGATACATGCATGTCCTCACAGTACGCCTGGGGTAGGGCTGTGCTGACGTCCCCACTGCGCAGGCAGCAAGACGAGGTGGGAGGACACAGAAGGGTTCACCCACGGCTGCAAAAAAAGCCCATGGCAGAAGCTCAGCTCCCCCTGTAACCGGGCTCCAGTCTCCCAGACCATAGATTTCCTTCCCAACCCATTGCTCCTCACCCCAAACCCGCTGCAGGGAGCAAGAGGGGATTGCACAGATGCCTCGGCTGCATTTTGGAGACCCCCCAAGGATGCCTGCCTTGGTGCCCCGTGATGCCAACAAGCCCAAGCCCTGAGCACAGCCCTGGTCCCACCAGCACAGCAGCTTTCAAGGGTAATTCAGAGCTTGCCAAGGACAGCACCCTGTTGCAATGGGTTGCTTTGCCCTGCTGGGATGGAGACATCGCCACAGCCCTGCACTGACAGAGCTGAGGAAGCAGCAGCAGGGCAAAGTACAACAGGCAAATGAGCGTCGAAAAAAAAATAATTAAAAAAACAAAACCCCAAAGGCTAACTACACGACAGCGCGGCTGGGCCCCTGTTCCTGTATTTGCCTCGCTGGGGGCTATCTTTACAAGTCACCCCCCTGCCAGATGTTCCCCCATTTGCATGCGGGGTGAAGGGAAGGGATGCTCGCAGGTCCCAGGGGTGCTGGTGCCGGATGGCGATTGCCACCCAGTGGCTGTGCCTGTGCTGGCTTTCACCCTGCGAGCTCCCTAGGAAAAAAAAGCCTCATTTCTGCAGGCACCGGGCTTGGGGCAGCTGATTCCCTCCATCAGGGATCTCTGTGCAGGGCTCAGAGCTATCTACTGCATTATTGGGTTGGTATTACCCATAAAAAGCACGCATAATAAAAAGATTTACTCCTTTTGCCTGCAGCAAAGCTGTTCTTAACCCCCACAGCAAGCCTTCTTCCCCTTGTTTCCCCTATTAAATGGTAAACAAGCCTCACCTTCACACAGACACCTCCCCCAACATGCTTAATTGACCGTGGCCCCTTTCAAATCAGTGGGCTGCACCCTGCTCTCGTTAATGAAGCTCATTAAGAAGAGGGTGCTGGGGAAGGAAGTGCTTTTGCTGTGTTTATCTGATGCTTCAGTGGCTGGAGCTGAAGGTCGTGCACCTTGCAGGTCCCGTAACCTACATGCTGGGGCTGTGTGTGTTTACCAAGGGGCCGAGCTGCTTGTTTGTTCCTTTTTATCATTTCTGCTCTAGCTATGGGGCCAGCCTATTCCATAATGTGGTTTGAGACGTCTGCACCGCATCCCTTGAAAACGGGCTGAGTGGGCTGTAGCTGTCTGAGCCTGCCTGCAGAATTTCTGTAAGGCTTGCTATTGAGCAGAAATTACTCAATTCCCCAGCTGTGGAGAGACATCTGGGGAATCGAGCAGTCTGTTCAGGTGCAATATCACCTTTTTTTTATTTCTTGCACAGAATTTGAGAGGACCCCGGTGCTCTGTGTGGGTTTAACCCCATGCCCAGAGCCACGAGGCTCAGCTCTGCTCTACCTCCCAGCCCAAACCCTGACGCTGGTCCTGAGGGGGCTCTGAGCAAATGCCTGGATAAGATTTATTTATTTTTTTTTTTTTTTCTGTGCAAAGCTCCCTGTGCTCTGCAGCAGAGCCTGGTCCTTCCTGCAGGACAGCGTTCGTGGGAACAGCTCAGCCACTGCTAAACTTTCTCTCAGTGCAAAGCTTCTTCCCTGTTGCTCCTTCATGTCAGCATTTAGTTTACACTTGGTTCATCTGGAGGAAAAAAAAAAAAATAAAGACAGTAGCAGTCTCCAAACCATTTCCTCTTTCTGAGATGCGTTGCTGAGCCAGAAGACAAACACTGCCGGTTGGGTTCGACAGAGCTCTGACCACGCATCTGCTCCAGCTCCTGCGGGCTGGGTTTTTTTTTGGGGGGGGGATGAAATGAGGATTTTTGTTATATAATAACCCAGGGCTGCTAGAAATATGAACCAGAGTGATCGTGAGGAAAGCAGGAGTCCGTGCGTGCTGGCTGTAGCATTGCTGCTGGGGAAATGGGACCCAGGCACTGTCCTGTGCTCACTGGGGAGTTGCTGGAGACATCTTTTTGTGCTCTCCAGGCTCAGCTAGATTGTCCCAGGGGAGTGAAAGCTCTTTGGTGGCTGCAGAGGGAGCCTGGGGTAACTTGGCTGGGGTGCACAACAAGCTGGTGCTGGCCACACTGGGACCAGAGCTGGCAAGGCTGGATCAGTGCACGCACCCCTGTCTGCCTCGTGCAGAAGGATTTATCTGCCTGGGACAGGCTGGAGGAGTTTGTGTTTGTCTCAAAAGCAAGCTCCTTCGCGAAGCCTTTGTGCCAAAGCAAGCATGCAGCAGTGCTTAAAGCAGGGGGATGTGGGCGAGACAGAGAGTTGTGGACAAAGTTGGGTGAAAAGATGGAGAAGAACATAGGGAGAAAGCTAGGAAGGCACCACTTGGCTTGGATGCATGTCTTGGAAAGTCTCTTTCAGCAAAAGAGCTTCTTGGGCATGGTGCAGGCTCTAAGCAGGACAGACTGGGCACCTCGGGCAATATTTTCTGTTGCGCATGGCCAGGAAGGCAGCCCCGTGTGGGTGCACAAGGGTAAGGATACAGCATCCCCAAAACATTCCTCTGCACAGGGACAGCACCACCATCCTCACCAGCAGCTGGGGTTGGTGCCTAGAGCAGCAGAGGGGAGATGGCCTCGTGAGGCTGGACCCAATTCCCAAACCCCGTCCGCATCGGGAGCCCTGCACCATCCTCTTCCCATGGGACACGGCTCCTGCTCCAGGGGACGGGATGTGAGCTGGTTCAAAGAGCTGCTGTGGCCAAAAATAACCCTTCCAAAAAGGCCGATGATTTTTTTCAGGGGCTGGATCAGCTCCCCAGGGTGGCTCGGAGCAGGCAAGGGGATGGGAATGTGGCGCAGATGGGCTGTGGCAGCCCAGCTTCAACTGCAATGGATTAAGTTTATCAGAAACCACACCCAAAGAGAAGCTGATTTCCCTCATTTGATGAGTTTTGCTCCAAAAGCCTTTTCTGGGCCTGCACCTGGAGTTGGGTGACCAGTGATTTTGGGGTGGGAAAGTGAGGGGCTACAGGCAAGTGTGGAGCAAGCCCTGCTTGGGTTCCTCCTGGACTTCTGCCCCAAAATACCCCAAATTGAGCCAAACCTCTGCTCAGAGAGATAACACCCTTCACAGCCAGGAGACTGAGCCTGAATCCCCTTTGAATTTTCAGAGCTGTTTATACTCAGCCCTGCCTGTAACAGATGGATGTTTAAATGCAGTGATTTAGGTGAATATTGCATTAAAATGCCTCGGGAGCCAGAAAGCGCAGCTTCTGTGGGAGCCCCTTGTCAAGACTAAATCATATTTCCCCACTTAGTGTTGGTGGTTAGCACTGCCACGTTTCCAGCCCCTCTCTCCCAGTGAGATATTTGGGATGCTGGATATGCAGGAGATTTGCTCAGGCACCTCCAAGCTGGGGGGGACACAGCCCTCAGCCTGCGGAGACGCTGCCCCAGCAGCTGAGCAGCAGAAATGTCACCGAGTGCTACTGAGAAAGCAGAAACTCAGCTTTTTCCCCTAAATCAGCCTAAGGAAGGCTCTCCGGGGTTTCAATATTGAACCTTTTCTCAAACTTCCTTAAAAAACTTAATTTAATCCCTCACTAGACTTTCTTTCCCTAAGGCGAGAGGGGAAGTGGAACCACCTACCCCTATCGATTTCAAAGTATCTGTTTTAATTCCAGATTATTTTAGAAAGCATCAGAAAAAACCAGAGTTTAGATGCAAAGTTGAAAGTTTAAGAAAATGCTTTCGGACCAGGTCTTTGTAGCTGTTTATGCTGCACCCTCTGGCGTGCCTGTCTGTCCATCAGGTAATCATTAAATGGTTCTATAAATTTCATCACCTAAGAGTATTCTTCTAAATACCTTAATATAGAGATTATACTGACTTTTAAAAAGTGTTCCCGTAGGCTTAAAACTCTGTTAAGAATGGTGACATTTATGTTTAATTTATATTTCATTTCTAGGCACAGCTATGCTGTTTGTATATGTCTGCCTCTTTACCTAAAATCTGCAAGCATACAATGTGGGTCTAACTAATGCTCCTCACAAATACACGAAACTTTAAAAATGTTATTGTCCCAGATAAAACCCATCCCAAATAAAATTAATTGGAAGGAAAAAATGATGAAAAAAAAGCCTGAATTCACTGCTTTTCTGCCTGTGCTGCCCTCGGTGAGTGCCCTCTGCTCTCACCCCTTACTTTTTCTTACAGGAAAATAAAAAAAGTTTTTGTTGTTGTTTTTTCCTACAGAAAGTCCTGGTGCAGCAGCAAGGTGCATTTATCAATTCAATTGATTTATCAATCAATGCCACTCCTGCTTGCCCTGCCTTGCTGTTAGCAGAGGGTTTTATGCCAGGGTGAGCTGGGTGCACAGCTCTGTGATATCAGCCCAGGAGAGCTATTATCTTCTGTGCTGGTGGAAACCAAACCTGAATGGCCGGAGAAAGGTCCCTTTGTGCACTATTTGCACATGCTGGGATGGGGGGGATTAACCTAGGAGGGTGATTTTGGGAGGCAATCCCACCTGAGCCCAGCCATCCACACAGAGCTGGAGCAAGCCCAGCTCTGGAGAGATCCAGATTTGGGCTGGTAGAAGGGAACTGCCTGTGCACAGGGAAGACAGATCCCTTCAGAGCCTCAATGCAGAAAGCTCTGGCTGCCCAGAAATATCCTCGGCCGGCTTCTGTTGGAGACTGCCTCCCTCTAGTGAGGGCGAGCGCAACCCGCACGCACGGCGCGGTGCCTTGGTCTCTGCGCTGCGCGAGCAGCGGGTGCTGTGCAGGTCCTGGGTGCTGTGCTGCCTGCATCTTGGGTCTTATTTTGCATGTGTCTTGGGTGTTATTTTGCATGTATTTTGGATGCTGCGCTGCGTGCATCTTGGGTGTTATTTTGCATGCATCTTGGGTGCTGTGCTGGGTACATCTCGGGTGCTATTTCGCATGCGTCTTGGGAGCTGTGCACACCCTGGGTATCTCCTATTCCTTGGGCGCTGTGCACACAACGGGCACTGGATTATCCATAGCCCTGTGCTGCCTGGGGAGCCGTGGCGATGCCCGAGGCAGTGGTGCAGACAGTTCCTGACCTGGCACGAGATCTGTGTTCTCACAAATGGGCAGCAGGCAGCAAGCAGCCTGGATCCCTGGATTTGTACTGAACTAGCGCTTTTTTAAGTGGCTGCTGTGTTTTTCTTCTAATCCTAGGTCCCTCAGGCGGGATTTGTTGTGCTGCTGGGTTCTCCTGAGCCAGCAAGGCTATGATTTCATCAAATGAGCTGTATAATTTCGCTGCATCCTCCAGGGCTTGCCTGCAGCTTGAGCTCCTCCAAGCTGCCTTAGCAGCTGGTGCAGGCACAGCAGAGCCTCAGCACCAAAGGGTGCTTTATGCCCACAAGTGCATCACCCCAGGGTGCTGGGATGGGCATGTAGGCATCCTGCACTCCTGCTCCTTGCCAGGGGCCCTCTGCTTCTAGCGTGGCCGCTGGCTCCAAAGGATCTGGATGCAATCCTGGATGTGCAGCAGGCAGGGGTCCTGCTGGGGATGTGCAGGGTTAAGGGGAAGGAAAGCAGGGTGGCAAGCTGTAGGCCCCCTCGGCTGGTCCTGCAGGCTCCCAGTCCTGCTGTGCGGGCATGAAGACTGGGGAGATTTGGGTATTTGGAGAGAGATTGATTTCCCCAGCAGCGAGGATCACGCTTCAAGCTTTTTGCTCACCAGAGGAATGAAGGCTGCTGATCCTGGGAAGATGCCTCACGCACAGAGCTGGTGGGAGCAGGAAAACAGCGACAGCAGCTCCCTTGCTTATCCCTGCAAAAATTCCCTTCCCGAGAAAAAAGATTAAGCAGTCATTTTTTGCAGCATCCAGGCACTGCTGCGCGCAGGGGAATGGGAGCAAGGGGATGAATGCTGCCCCTGGGTGCACAGCCCCAGCTCTGCAGCTCCTGGCCCGGCTCCTGGGTGTTGCAGGAGCCGTGTGGGTGCAGGCACCCAGCCGGTGACCCCGGGGCAAGCAGCACACTGCAAATCCTGCTGGCGGCCAGGAGCTGTGCCGGGGTCAGCGGCACTGACGTGCACGCTGCAAATCTTCCAGCTGTGGAGCGTACGCAGGCACGGCAAGCAAGAGCAGCGAGGGGGGGTTATTTCCAAGCCCTCCTTGCAGCCGATAGGGATTTGCAAGGAAAATGTTGCTGTTTTTGCATGCCTGAAGTGGCAGGTTTGTGCCCCTTGGAGGGGAGGGTGGCAGCTGCAAAGGGCCCCCGGGCAGGGGGGGAGTGAGAGATGTCCCACGGGCAGGAAACCTGGGAACGGCAGCAGACTGCAGCGTCTGTTTTGATCACACTTGGAGAATGAGCAGGATTTATTGCACCGACAGCGATAATAAATGGGCTGAGTGTGGTAGAAAAATGAAGTCTGCGGAGAGGAGGAGATGCCAGATCGTTGTGTTGCGGGGTGTATGTGGGTAATCGGGCTGGTTAGTGAGAAAATCTGTGGTGGGGCAAGACCAGAATGCAGCTTTGCTATTTTCAGGGCTTTGCATCATGAGATGCTCTTCCCCCTCCCTCAGGATTGGGCTTATTTCTGTTTCGCTTCTGCCCCGTGTTGCTACGGGTCCAATATCAGTGTCTCAGGGGTCACCAGCCAAGCAGAAGGGCTCAGTGCCAGCCTGGATGGACCTCGGGTTGTGCTGCACCAAAAGGGGTGGCAGCGACCCACAGCCCACCACCAGTGCATCCCAGTGGCAGGTTTCCATCCCATCCCATCCCATCCCATCCCATCCCATCCCATCCCATCCCATCCCATCCCATCCCATCCCATCCCATCCCATCCCATCCCATCTGCTCCCCAGGCCACCCCCAGCCCTCCACCAGGATCAGCCAGAGCTTTGATTTCAAAGCCTTTTTTTTTTTTTTTCTTCCTTTTTTTTTTTTTTTTTTTTGCTGAATTTCCTCCCTCCTTGAAGATCCATATCTCCCCCCTGCTCTTATATAGCACCTATTAGGCTGCTACCTACATGTCACCGGGGGGGAGCACAGCTGTGCCGCGCTGACCCCCACTAAATCTCCCGGGGGCTCGGCGAGGTCTGCAGAGCCGATAGCGACGCTTCCCGGGGGTGCCATATAACAGCGAGGGGGCTGTTTGCACCAAAGGGCCCCTGACACGCAGCAGAGACCATACATCAGCTGGGGGACTTTGATTCAGATAGCGATCTGCACAGGGCTCGCCTTGATTTGGGTTTTACGACCCTGCTTTCCCCCAGACCAGGGCGCGTCGGCATCCGAGGGGCGGCAGCGGCCGTGCGGGGCCATGGGCGCTTGCAGGAGGTCCTGGAGGAAATTGGGGGTGCAGGGAAAGCAGGGCAGGTTTTTCCTTTTTCTCCTTCCCTCCAAGAAAATAGGGACAATTCCCATTTTATTTAAAATTCAAGTAGAGACCAATTTTATTTAAAATTAATATAGGGACCAATTTTATTTAAAGATACAGGGGGGAATAGGAATGGAAGGAAAAGCCAGATAAAGACTATTTTTGGCATGCATTATTCCTGCCTTTCTCCTTTCCTCACACTGGGTGGACTCCAGCATGTGCCTGGGCTTTTGTCCGCAGGGCAGAGCTGGCGTAGGGGATGAATGAGGAGAAATTGGCCGTTTTTTTTTTTTTTTTTCAAGAAAAAGCAGCATTATGTCACACAAAAGCGCAAGCGTCTGCTGTGTTATTCTGCACACCGGCACGGCGTGGATGCTAAGTGCACCCCCTGAAGGATTAATGGGGATGGAGGCAGGGAGCATCGCTTGGCTGAGCTGCCCCAGGGTGCTCCCTGCTCTGGGGGTGCGCACCCCAAAGCACCCCTCAGCACACGGGGGGGATGTTGTGCATCCCTACCCCACACCTAGAGCCCTCTTGGTGCATTTCAGTGCAGATTTGGGTGCGTTTGGGGTTGCTTGCTTTGTTCCCACTGGAATCAAAGCTCCAGCCAACCCCCTGAGCATCCTTGTAGGAAGGTTTTTGGGCTCGGAGCTGCACCTGCGTGGCTTGAGGAGCACCTCCAGGTAGGGGAGTTGCAAATCCCATTACAAAGCTGCGCTGCTCATCCCCGCGAGCATCACTGAGCACTCCTCCTCCTCCGCTGAGTGGTAGCCAGCCGCGTTCCCAAACAGTATCTGCTGCTATTGCATTAATTACAGTAATCTAATGGGAAAAGTAAACAGGAAGGCTCGGGGGGAGATAAGGGGTGCGGGCGCTGTGGGACGCGAGGCAGGGCTGCGCGGCTCCCTCTGGCGCAAGGAATGGGGTTCAGAGGAAAGTTCACTCTCCAGCTCGCGGCTGGCCACCGCTCAAAGGCGTTAATTAGGGCGGACCGATAGCAATCGGGGCAGCGTCCCCATCCGTTTCCCCTTTTTGGTGACAGTCTTATTCCTGAAGTTCAGCTCTGGAGGCATAACGCCTTCGGTGCAGCAGGAGCTGGGACTGATGTGCTGCTGTGTGAGAGATGTATTATTTTTATTTTTCATCCCCCGTGGTTCAATCCCACCTGAGCTGAGCTGCTTCCAGTTCTCTCCTTTCAGTTCGGGCACAGGCTTGGGCGGGGAAGCAAGCAGGATGGCTGTGAAGTTCCTCCTTTTATTCCACCTTCTCCTTTTATTTCATTCTCCTCTGATTCTCATTTTCGCGTCCAAAAATCAGTTTCTTTAGCACTTCCCCCTTTTGAGGCTCCAGCTTCCCCTTCTGCCCCGCTGTGCCTGCAAACGCCGTGCCAGAGGGAGAGGTGTGCCACAGGGGCTTTATTTTTGGCTCTGTAACAACCAGGGAGCATCTCAAAAAGCCCTTTCACATATCTCCCCAGTGTGCCAGAGACTTCCAAGCTCAGATCCTGCTGGCGATGAGTCCTGCGGGGAGGCAAAAGCCTCTCCTGGCATCCCTCTGGCTGGAAGCTGTGCCTGGCCCGGTGTCCTCCCTTGTTTTTTTTGGTGTTGTGATGGAAGAGAAACACAGTGTAGTGACTTGGTGGGGGGAAACTGTTTTGCTCAAACCAAAAGAAATCTTGATTTGTATTCTCAACCTGCTTTGCAAGCAGGCTTTGTTTCTCTTGCAGAGCAAGCCTTTGTGTTTCCATTCGGAGAGGGGGCATAAAATCACCGATACTCTTGGCAAACAAATTCCCTCTTCTTGCTCTTGCCCCGAGCCTGACCGCATTGCAGAAATTCTGCTCATCTCCTGTAAAAATCTAAATCAAATGAATTTTATAGATTTTAGAGATGTTGGAAGTGAGAATCTGGTCCTCTCCCCACCCTTGGTGGAAACCCACGGCATCTCTCCTGCTAAGCCTTGAGTTCATCTGGATTTATATCGGTGCAATTGAGAGCGTAACGTGGCTCCGAGCCCCTTTGAACTCCCTTGCTGAGAAAACAAGGGAAGCGTGTAAACCCGGCTATTACAAGGCCTCTCTCCTGTTGCTGCTCAATTTAAGATACATCTGGAACAATAAAAGCAGCGCCAGTGCCAGCGCCGCGCTTGTGGAGCCGTGGCCCCGCGGTCCCTCGCCGCTGCCTCTGCCCTGTTCTCCTGGCTTTCAAGTCACCTCCTTTATAACGAGAGAAAAGCGACGCGTCTGCCAGCCTGCTCTGCAGCTCCCAGAAGGTGGATTTGTGAATGGTTGGCCGGTCATTACACGCCTCGGGGCCGTAATTTTTTTTTTTTCCACACCGGTTTGGGGAGGAAGTTTGCAGGATGTTATCAGCATCCTGTTTCTGTGACCTGCTGAGCAATAGCATGTAAATATGTCTCCCCTTCACCACACCCCAGTGTCAACCTTTTGGCTCCTGTCTGCTGGCCATGTTCTGCAAGATTAATGTGTTGGTCTTTTTTTCTTTTTTCTTTTTTTTTTTTTTTTTTTGACTGCAGGCAGAACCATGTCGTTAGAGGGGACGGGTTTTTGTTCTGTATTTCTGCATGTGCAGAGAAACGCCGTGCTGTGTTTTCACCAGCATTCATGATATTGGCCATTATCCATCTAATTCTGTCGCTGGAGCTCGCCTGGCAGCACAGCTTTCCATTGGAAATAGCTGGGCCGCAACTGAATCCTTTGCAGGAAATGCCTTCGTTTCATTGAAAAATGTCAAGAAAAGAATATGAAAGGGAGACCCGCTTGAGCCTTCTCGTTCCATATTGATGTTCGTGTAATTCTATAATCACACGGTACCTCTAATATTAGCATAATATTTCAATCTCCCTGGAACAAAACATTCCGATGGTTCCAAATGCATATATTTAGGCATTCTTGTTCCAAGGGGAAAAAGAGAAGAAGGTGAAATGCCAACTGCTCAGACTGCCTCGGGGTGAAAACAAAACTCAGAAACTCCTCTCAGAAGATGGATTTGGCTTTTTCCCCATCCCATGCCCTGGCCCATCCTTCTCCTTCCTGGCCTGAGAGCAGGGCTGGTCCCACGAGGTTGGTTTTTCTATGGAGGCACCCCGTGGGGATGAACACAGCCCCCGAGGTACCTGCAAGGGAAGCAGGAGCACAAATAAAACATCAGGAGAAGGTTACGGGGTGGCAACAGCCATAAAGGATGGGGTCTGCTGGAGTGTGAGGGATTGCACCCATGGGTAGGCTAGTGGTGATGCTGATTTTTGGCTCCCCCCAGGTTGGTACACCCGTACCACAGCTTTAGCCACTCGTTTGTGTTTCCCAGGGTGAAGTCAATGGGCCAGTATGGAAAAAAAAAGTGGTTGTAGATGTCTACAAAGCCATGACCAACCTGGAAAAGGTAAGTACAAAGTACCCCATCTCTTCCAGTGCAAGAACAACCAGGAGGAGGTGGCTGTTCCCAAACATGAGTGTCCAGGGGACGCTGGGGTCCCTGAGAGATTTACCCGATGGGTCACTGCTACACAGAAACCTCGTTTGTCCCAGCAAGTCCATGGGCTGAAGATTAGGACCCTGCTAGGTCTATGATTGCCTGCTTTGTTGGAGACAGTGCTGTCTATAAGGTCTCACCCAGTCTGGTTTCTGTTCTAATTTTGGGGTTTCTACGTGCCCTGTGCTGTCAGGTGGTCCCAGCAGAGTTTCAAGCAAGCGGGGGGATGCCACCTCTGAAACATTGGTGCTGCCTTGCCTAATTATGCTCCCGGGGATCCTTCACGTCCGTGTGTCCTGCTGCCACCCTGCCTGGGCTTCCCAGTGAGCTCCCCATGTCCTCACCCCGCTCCCAGCCTCCCGGCTCAGCTCCTCTCCCCCGGCAGCTGTCTGCTCATTGAGAAATTACTCCCCAAGGCTGCTTGGGAATACAAACGAGCATGCAACAGCAACAATAAATTACACTGACTGCCGCGGGTCCTGCCAGGAGATGCAATAGCCGAGGCTGTTTCAAACAGTATTAATTCAGCATGCTGACAGAGGAGCCGCTGGAGTTATTGTTATCGCGGGGGCTTGACGGGGCTGTCACCTCCGTGCCAGCTGTCGGGGGGACACGGTGCGTTTAAGGATACTTCCTCGGGAGGGATTTGGTCATTCCTCCTTAGCCAGGGGCGTGGAGTTTGGCAGATGCAAAGCTGGTGGGTGATGTGGGTGAGTTGTGCGGAGCAGCCCTGAAAATCCAGCCCATGACATCCCCGTGGATGGTGTGAGCCTCCTGCCTGATGTTTTGGCACCGAGGTTCTTCGTCCTCTGAACTCGTTCTGAGCTGGTGGGATGGAGCTAGGGTTTGGATAAAAGGGTCTTCATGGGCTGGAGGCTCCGACGTGGTGAAGGACAAGGAGAACAACTGGAACCGCTCTGGGACCTTGGAGAATCCAGCCTCGACATTTCTCATCCTGAAGCCTCTTGGTGACATGCCAGCTGGATGCCTCGAGGATGTGACATTGTTTGTCCGAGGCCCTTCCTATTCCCTGCAGAACGAGCTGGTGTTCATCACCGGGCAATAAGCCTCCAGCAGGATGGCTGCTGCTGTAAGGTCCTGCATGAGCTGATCCTCTTAGGGCACAACAGGGAAAAGACACTTCTAGTCCTATTATTATTAAGCAGCTCCTTTTTCCGCAGCTGGATGATGAAGTGGCCGAGCTGTTCCCATCCCCAGCCACCCCGGGTGCTGTGTGAGCCCAGCACCATGCAGGAGCTGCCAAAAACATCAGCTGCCCTCTTGTACCCTGTGCCCAGGGGGCGGTAAATCTGTAAGCAGCCATTAGGTCTTCCTGAAAAGTCTGGCTTTGCAGGGAGAAAATAAAAGCTGGAGGAGGATTTTTATTATCTTTCTCCTCATTGTCTTTTTTTTTTTTTTTTTTATTGCCTTCTGGAGTCACCCTGGAGAGCAATCTCCTTCCCGCGCCGTGGCCCTGCCAGACTTCCTCTGCTGTCGCTGTGACCTAAGAAATGTAGGGCAATGCCTTCCTCTGCTCAGAGCGTTAACGAGCATGGGTCCTCGTTATAACCCTGAGCCTTGGAGACCCTTCTTGGCATTGTCCAGGGCTGCAGCAGCACTCCTAGGCTTTTAGCCTCTGCCAGAGGAAGAGCAGTGCCTGCATCCTGCATTGGGAAGGCTCCAAGGGCAGCCTGCATGGGGCACGGAGCCACCCCCTGTTAGTTTCCTGAGCATTTCTCTCCGTCTCCCTGGTGGCTCCTGCTTTTCAGGAGCTGGAGCCAAGGAGGTAGGGGCACGGCAGATGTCAGGCTGTGATGTGCTCGTGTCCTAAAGGAGAAGGCATCAGTGGGATACCGCTGCTGAGGTTGTGGGGACTCCTGGCCCTTATCTCACTGAGGAATTCAGCCCTGCTCCTGCTTTCCTGGGGAGCCAGGAGGTGAATAATGAACGTGTGTGGACACACAGCCACAGGAAGGAGCAGGAGAACCCCTCACTTCGATCTCCTGGTGGCAAATCCCACTCTGGATCGCTGCTACAGCACTAGCAAAGCGAGCCTGGGTGCTATTGCCTGTGGTAGGTTAGTCCCCTCATGGGTCTTTGCCTGCCCTTATGTGTGGAGATGCAGGACGTGAGAGGTGGTGGGGGCGAATGTCCTGACCCAAAGGTTCTCCAGCAGCCCCCCAGTAGTGGCTGGGGTGTCCCCAGCACCCACTCCGAGCATCTCTGCAGTCGGTGGGGTTTGAACCAAGCGATAAAACATGCCTGGTTGTGTGTTGGGGAGCTTGTGATGTGACAGTGATACCCTCTACATCCATAGAGCAACTTCCCTCTGCTAACCGAGGCTTGGCTTGGATCTATTTTTTGGGTTTTCCACTTGGAAAGGGAAGACATACCCCCCCAAAATATTTTCCACAGCTCTTCCTTCAGCAATGTCATCCAAACCTGTAGCAAACCCGAGCCCAGGCAGCCTTTATTCCAACGCCTGGGCTCTGTGTGAATGGCAAATTTAGGACACATATTTGTTAGGTCTGAAGTTTCTCCCCTAACTGTGACTGAGGTCTAGCTTCCTTCCCTATGTGTTTTCGTACTAGAATATAAATTCATTAATAGCACACTTACACACCTGTTTCTGCGGATGGAGTTTGTCCAAAAATGAGCTCCGTTTTGCCAGATCATTTCTATTTTATTTTTTTTGAGAAGCGTTTTCCAGCCAAAAAATTATCAACAGGCTGTTCTTTCTCTGCTGCAAACCACCAGGCGCTGGGCTAGCTTCTTCAACACCTTGCAAAATGCTGCTAAAAAGACAAAATGCTCTTGCAAAACACCCAGCCAACCTGCTCCTCGGCGCTGACATGTTCTGCAGATGCTTGGCCCTGGGGCTGAAGGCGCAGGTTGCGGCTGCGTTTGGCTGCAGCCCCGTTGCGGCGGAGCCGTGGCCTCGCCGTGCTGCTCGGCGCCGCAGCCGGGCTGCTCGTCCCTCCTCTGACGTCCGACCACATTCCCCTCGTACTTCCAAGGTCACGATTTGGGCTGACTCACTCAGGACCAAATGGGGGATTTCCAGGAGCAAAAGCCATATGAATTCTTCTTTTTTTCCTTTTTTTTTTTTTTCTTTTTTTTTTTTTTTGTTCTTTTCATGCATGCCCTCGGAAAACTGTCTGGCCTGATTCTGCCCAGCATGGTGGTGCCTGGCTGAGATACTCCAGCTTTTTCACCCCATCCTTTTCCTCCTAGGAGGGGTTAGAAGAGGTGCTGCTTCCTCCTGGAGGTGCCTGGGGTCTTCTTGCACCTTGGGGAAGGGACATGGGGAGGCTCGGTCGGCGTGAAGCTAAAAAAGCCCAACACCATCATTTTGCACTGTCAGAGTCCTGAAGCTCCAGATTCAGGGAAATGGTGAGTGAAATATCTACAAGTACAGGCTGTGAGCAGCCCCCATGGGATAACAGCAGGGACTTTGGTGTAAATATGAGGGAATTCTCTGCTAAACCTGATTTACTTTGGCTTTGGCTGTGCTGGTCTTCAGAAGCATCTGAGATGGGGTGTCAAGAGCGCACCGCACTGCCAGGGCTGGTTATGGTCGTGTCCAAACTTTGCACATCTTCCCCCAAAACCTGGATAAGTTCTTTGAGTTCAGAAAAAATGAACAAACAAACAAACAAACAAAAAGACAGTAATCCAGATTTTCTCTCCAAACTTGAACCTGAGCATTGCGACTTCCCAAAGCCCAACATCCCTCTCTGGCTGCAGAAGGACATTTTCCGCCATCCCAATTCCCCCCAAGGCTCCAAACCAGAGACACCACTTGGAAAACATCCCCAGGAGTGGGGGAGGCACTCAGACTGACCGATGCCCCTTCGTTACTGGAGGGAGCTGACTGAGCATTAATAGGGGACAGGAAAAAAACATTCAGCTGTGGCATTTGCTGGTTGCGTGCAGCCGCAGGCAGGAACTGCTTCCTCTGTTTGCAGGCTTTTAGGGAAAGGGGAGCTCCACGGAGTTGCTAAATTAGAATGAAGTGAAAAAATATTGCTGTGAACAACAGAATGTTTGGCCTTTTTTTTTTTTTTTAAACAAAAACACAAAACCTTGGAGTGATTTACATGGGAAAGGGGAGCCGGAAACAATTTTAGAGGCTGTTTTCCAAAATTGATGAATAACAGAAGATACAATGGTTAAAGCAAATGGCCCAAATTTCCTGCTCTTTTAAGCAGCTGAATAGATACTAAAAAACAAGGGTGCCCTGTTTTTCTCCTTATAGAGCTGGCAGAGAGGTTTTCCCTGGGTTATTTTGGTTCTGGAGGGCTCGGCAGAAGCTGGTGGCTGGGCAGAGCGGGTGCCGGCTCCGCGCAGGACGCACGGGAATTCGAGAGGTGGGGAATAGCAGCGCGGGCCAGAAGCGTCGTTTTGAATCATTTCTGGTGAATAATGCTGCAGGCATGAGTCATGAGGAGGGATCTGAAGCTTCCTTTTGTATTTTTTTTTTTTTTTAATAATTTCTGCGGGTAGCAATCCGACTGCTCTGCCTGAGCCTTGCTTTCCTCCAGTGCAGGGTGCGTCTCCCTTCTAAAGCTCACCCCTCTCCGGCCCCGCTGGATGAGGATGCAAGGATGGCTCCAGCCAAACATAAATTGGAAGCATTTTCTTCTTGCAAAGGTTTTTGTTGTTTCCAGAAAGTGTTCTTGTTGTCCTTAGAGAAATAATTACTGAGCATGATCCCTGCAAAGCTGTTGTCTTCCTTGCCTTTAGCCAAGGTCCAGCAGCTGCAGCGCTTGTCTGAGACACTGCAAAGGATGACTGTGTGTCTAATTGCTTATCAGTGCTACAACAACCTAGGGAAGCCTCCAAACAAACCTCTTTGCTACGTCTTCTTGCAGCCTTTCCACTCTATGTGCACAAAAGCATGAAGCAGGGAAAGATTTTGGATGGTTAAACAATTTTGTAAGGAAAGCGTTGGGAGCAGTGGTGCTGGCCAAGACCAGGAGGCGCACCTTGAACATGAAGGGCAAGAAAGAAAACAAGAGAAGGGAGCTAAAGCTTTCAGCTGGGGCATAAATCCTGAGGTTTGAGGGCATGTCAGGAGCCACATGGTTAGCTACGAGGTCTCTCCAGCCTGCCCAGGCTGGCTCAGGAGCACTGCTGGATGATGTCCTGGTGACTAAGCCAGCAGCTACGGCCTCGCCAGCAGGGGCTGATGTCACTTGTGGTGGAACAGAATAGTTCAGTGGGCTGGGACCTTCAAAAATCATCTCGGTGCCAAAGTCCAGCTGGTGTGTTGTCATCACAGAAAGACAAAGGGGGAGCAGCCCTGTTTTCTGCTCCATCAGTTCCTGCAGGCTGCAGTCTCACGGCTCCTGGTTCCAGCACCTTCAGTGCTCTGCAGACCTGGGCACGGTAAAGTCAGTGCCTTGCTTCTTAGTGAGTTGTGCAGTGACACAGCAGTGGTCATCCCGTGTTTTTGGGACCTTGCTAACAGGTTTCTGCTGTCTTGTCATGGATTATTTCCTCTCAGTGAGTATTTTCTGCTTCTAAATCGATTTATGCAGGGAAATTTGAGGGGCATCATGTACGCTGCTGAACTGACACCTTCCATCCTGTTGGGCTCATGAGCATGCCTGCAGGGCTCCTGTGCCTTTCTGGCTTCTCCAGGTTACTTTAGGCTCAGAGCACACTCAGGATAATGAATTGCTTTCCTTGCTCCCTTTTTCCATCTCTGCAACATCTCTTCCTCCCCAAAACCTAGGAACTGCACCAAGTGGTTGCAGACACTTAATCAAACAAGTAACCACAGACAAGTTGGGTTGCTAATTGCTCACACACAGATCCCTTGCGTTTCACTGCTGGGACGTATGCTCACCCCTCCCCGAACACCTCCTCTTCCCCAGGCCTGTGAATCGGACAGAACATACATTAAATGCGTAATTGCAAAGCCACAATTACAAAATCCCTTTCTTGGGTTGTTTCCCATGTTAACCAAGGCCTGATAAATCATGTCGTGTATTTACGGACTCCGCGAGCAAACCATCAGTCGAAATGCCACTTGCAGCTTTCAAGCCCGAGTGAATTACTGCGTTTGTGATACACACCTCTTCCTTAACAACACATTCAGATGTCAGGATGCTGAGAAGCACTTTCCTCTCGAAGGCTCATTCAGGCCTCAGAGGAAAAAGAATTCAAGCCACTTTGGCATTTTTAACCAATTCTTTCCCAGTGGTGGGGGCCGGCTCAGCTGAGCCATCAGCCCTGCAGCTCCCCTGGCCCTGGAGAGACATCATAAAAGACCCACAGAAGTTATCAAATTTTATAAAGCGAATGAGAATTTTTAGGAAGCGTGTGGTCTCATCCTTGCTTGCAGTCGTTGTGCTTTGGTTTGTCTCTTTAGACTTGGTCTGGGTGCTCGTGGCCAAGCTCTGTGAGCTCTTGCAATTTGTGTTACTGCACATGGGCACTACTTCGTGCTGCCAGGGGGCCAGGACAATGCTGATGCCCTTGGAGAGGCTGATGTGGCCTGGGTTGGCAGCTAGTTGAGCTGAAACAGAGGTGATTGTCCTAAGAAAATGGGGACTGTGTTTCACCGAGCTGTGCCACAGTGGTGCAAGGTGTGCTTGGTAGAAACCCGGTGTCTGGAATTTACATGGGGGACCATGGCAGCAGCTTTCTGATTTATCGTGATTTATTTAGGATAGAGATGCAACCTCGACATGCGAAAAGCTTCTTCAGAACTGGGTTTATGAGGAACACTGATGTCTGGGAGGAGGGTGGGAGTCCTGCATTGTACAAGCCCCCAGGGAGGATGTCTATGTCATGGGGCTGATGCTGCCTCCAGAGGCGGTACGCGCTGTTCCAAAACTAATTACATACATCCACTTAATGTCATTTGCAGAGCCTGGAGTGGGCGTGGGGTTGCAGACAGCCCTTTGTTCCACGGGCCGACGAGCAGATGGAGACCAGCTCTGACCTCAAGCTCAGGATGCCCAGGAGTTTCACGAGCACCCAAGGACAAAGGCTGGCAAGCGATGAAAGGGCTCCTGCACTCGTTTACTGCACCGGTGTCCACGAACGTTACGTCGGTGGGGATGGAGCCTGCTGGCATGGGAGGAGATGGGCACGGTGCTCCCGACGTGGCGGGGCTGCTCCTCCAGCACCAGGAGGGATGTGGGTATGGGGTCAGTGATGGAGCTCAGCAGGTTCTGAAGGTTTATGGGATCTCTGCATGGGACACAGCATTTCGGAAAGTGAGCTCCGACCCAGAGTGGCTGGTAAGCTGAAAAACAGGGTCGGTGTGAGAGCCTGCTGGGAAGGGGAAGGCAGCACGCTGAGGAAGCCCCACCGTAAGCATTTTTCCTGCCCTGGGATGACCAACGTACATCCTGAGAAAAGGGTGCCTGCATTGTGCGGCCTGCCGCTCTGCCCATCCTGCCAGGAACAATGAAGCGGCTCTTAAAAATAAAAAAAAAAAAAAAGGCATTTTCAGGGTTGTGGGAGAGAGGAGCAGGGGGCATCGGGGAGGATGGGTGAGCAATGAGGGGTGAGGCAGAGGCAGATGTGCCTTGGCTGTGCAGCTTCTTGGTGAAGAAAGAGGTGGCATCTGGATCAAGCATCCCTTCCCAGATCCATCTTCCCTCTTGCCTGCCCTTTCTGCACCTAAAATGCCTTTTCTTCCCATCACCACAGCTGGATTAAAACCCTTTGGGGCCACTGCTCTGACAGCAGCTGAATTTTCAATCAGTGGAAGCTTTTTTGGAGCAGAAAGCATCTTTTTATTATTTTGGGAGCCCAGGAGGGCCCAGAACGAGGACCCAAAGGCAGAAAGAGGCATTTTGGTTTTTCAATTATCAAATGGCCTCAGCTGGTACAAATTAATGTCACGACCCCTTGGTGGTGTCCCAGCTCAGCCTGGACGAGGGAATATAGCCCGTGTAGGAGGGGATGGGGATGCTGGAGGGGGAGAAGCCCCACGGAGCCCTTCACCCGGGGCCACGGCCTCAGCAGAGGGAGCTCTTCCTCGGCAGCTTGGGGTTCCCTAAATCACATCAGGGCCGGCGGGGAGGATCTGAAAGGATATGGTCAAATTTTGCTGTCGTCGTCAATTAGCCTTTATAGCTGGTGCCGGCATTCCCGGCTTCCGGCAATTCCCCGGCAGCCCCAGGACTGAATGCCTTCCTCGGCTGGTTGTGCTGGGGCTGATTAGCCCTGGCTGGGGCTGGCAGGGCAACACCGCTCATCCGGAGCTATTTCCAGCACGCCGTGGTCCAAACCTCCTCCTGGAAGCCCTCCATCTACCTGCGAGATCTTTAGGGTAAATTTTAATTTGGGGCTTTTTTTTTTTTTTTTTTTTTTTTTTTTTCCCCCAAGAAAGAGCCATTTGCAGGCAGCAGAAGGCTTTAAAGATTAATTTTTGTGAACGCACAGGAAATTCAGAGCAGCTGGTATCTGAGTACCTCTCTGCCCAAGAATCTCGTTCTGTATCTTCTGCTAAGTCGGCTGCACTAATTAGCACTAACCCCTTGTGTCCTGCTCCCAGCCACCAGCTCTGTCCCCATTTAGGACCAGGAACAAACCGCAGCAGCAAGGGCTCAGCCTCGGCTTCAGTGCAGTGAGCCTCGGCAGGGCTGGGATTTTTCGGGCCAACCCAGGAAAGCTGAGCTTGGCTGGGGCAGAGCCAGCCCTGCTGAGCGAGTGGAGTGCTCCAGGAAACGTCAGGCTCTGCTCTCCTTGCTGGCTCCCAGTTTAACCATGCAACGAGATGGCCAGCAAGCCCCACGGCCACATGGTGTGCAGTCATGGGCTGGGGACCAGTGGCAGAAACCATTCAGTGGCTATCTGTGAGCCTTGGGTGCTTGAATTCCTCATCTCCAGCTCCGGGGCACTGCTGCTGGTTCGTGTCCCAGGTCCCCAAACCTCTCTTTGCACTAAAGCACCGCCTGCAGTGGGAATTGTGTGTAACCATCATGGGAGAAAACCATCACTATCTCTACCCAACCTGTCCAGTTTTCCTGGCTGTCTTCAAGGCATCTGCTCTACGGGCTGTGGGTGGATACTGTTTGGAGTCTGGACAGTGGTGGTCCATGGGGAAGGGGTGCAGGAGCAGCTTGCCATGCTCTGAGAACCCCTGCCCGTGGTGCTAACGCCATGCTCGCTGGCTCACAGCAACAAATGATCCTCCCCGTTTGGCAGGGCTGTGAGCAAGGGCAGGCCCTGCTCCGAGGATCCTGCCACAGAGGTTATTTGAACTACCTGAGGATTTTTTTATTTTATTTTTGCATTATTTTTTTTAAGCCCTAAACTATGCGGGACTCAGACTAAACAGAAAATACAGCTAAGAAAACATCGTGTTATAGCGCTGGGAGTCAGACTGTTGCAGCGTGCTTCTGAAATCCAATTGTGGTTGTAAGGTGATCCCAGGAACCGAAAGATTACAACTGTGAGACACTTCGCAAATACCAGACCGTTAGGGAAGGCATCTTGGTTACGGAGGCCCGAATAATTTTCAGGGTGCCATTTGGTGCATTTCGCATCCCTGCAGGCTCTGAAGTAGAAGTGATGCACAGGGGATGCTGACCCAGAATACTGGAAGTGGAGGCAGAGGGTGCTGAGCTGGGAATTTCTCTCCTGTAAGCCATCGTGGTCTGCCCAGGCTAGTGTCCCCCCCTACATGAAGATAGTCCCTTCTACTCTAATCCTTCATTAATTGCATAAGCTGCTCTGACAGCTCACTGCTTGGCCTCCTTTGGGCTGTATTCCTTGTCCTGCTTTTCCTTGCTAGCTAAATCTCGTACAATGCCCATCCCTTTATACATTCAATCCATTTAGCTGGCAATTTCCTCTTAATGCTAGTAATCCACTAGCCAAACGATCAAATTAAAAGGAGGGAAACAGTGGTATAGCCTGTACTGTGTCTGGTGGAGGACTTCCACTTCTGTTCAAAGACAAGCTGGTGCCAGCACGCCTTCCAGTGTGGAGGTTTTGGCTTGAATGTCTTCTCCATGCTGAGTGCAAAGGGGGTTAATCAATGTTTTATTGCCATTCATAAAAGACAAGGATCACCATTCAGCCTGGGGCAGTGCCTCGGACTTTGCACACTTCTGCCTCTGGCACTGCTGCCTTTGGTGGTTCCCGTGGTGCTGGTGTGTTCGTCTTTTCTGGGGTGCCTGGGGGATTTCAGCCGAAATCAGGATGCACAGAGTAAAAAATATAAAATGTTAATGAAATCCTTCTCACTGCCTAGGACTGAGCACATCCCAAAGTGCATGGAAAACTGGATATGGAAAAAAAAGGAGCCATAATCATGGGGCAAGGAAAGTAATCTCCTTGAGAACATCCACCGGCCAAAATGGCCCATTACTGAATTTACATTACAGCTCCACATTCAGCTACTAATTCCACCCCATACCTCCAAGAAAGATGAGCTGGTTGAGCATAGGCTTACATTATAATATTTTTGCCTTGCAACATTGTTGGTTTTCAGCGCTAAAATTTCCTGTTTTTGCAGAGCTGAGCTTTAGGGAAAAAAAGTCCTGGTTACATCGAAGGTAGTGGCAAAACTCCCACAAACTTCTAGGAGCCAAGGTTGCCTCCCCAGAGAGTCGTTTTTCTCCAAAGTGATGAGCAGCCACAACTCAGCCTATAATTAACGGGAGCTGGAAGTCCTTGGCGTCTTCAGAAGTGAAGTTCAGGGTGTCCTGAACAAGAAATCCCATACGCCAGCACCTAAAAGCAGAGGGTGTTTTTCACCCTCCCGAATTTTAAAATCTCCCTTTCAAGCCTGATGGACGCAAGCCTGGGAAATCATGGGATCTGACTCTGCCTGGCCAAGAGGCAATTTCTATTTATATTGTGTTACAGGAGGATGAATCAGAGAGATGCTGTCTGTTTGGTTTCTTAAGTTGGTCTTCAGCATTTCAGAGGTCACAAAGCATTGCAGGATTGCAGGGCAAGAAATTGCCCGCTGCAGCTGAGCGCACCACAGCAGCTCGGCGCAGGCACTTAGCTTGGACAGCTGACCCGTTTGTTCCACATCCTTGTGGGCTGATAAATCAGAGATGTTTTTTTTTTTTTTTTTGCTTTGCAAAGCCTTTGCCTTGCCTTTCGATCCCATCCAGCAGGACAAGTAGCTGCAAACTCAGCTCGTTCACGCGGGAGAGCAGATGATGCTGCGGAGTCCTGCTGCCAATGTGGTTTGAGTTACTATTCGACACGGCAGCGCTGCTCCCAACCTGCCCAGCGCAAGCAAAAAGTGAGAGCGTTTGTATAAATTCTGACTCTGCTGGGAGACAGGTCCTGGTTTGAAAGATATTTTCCAGACTCCGTTAAACTGCTTTCCAAATGCACAGCGTGTTTCCTCAAGACAACCAGCCCTCGCCGTAATAGGCTGGACCAAATAGCTGATGATTTGAAATCAATTCGACATGGATGGTTTTAAAGCTGGCGTTCGGTTCATTTCCAGGCAGCTGCACATTGTTGTAATTTGCTAACAGTGTCACAAATGCTACTTTTTCCTTTCCTTGTAACAGCTCTTCTGAATTACAATAACTCCTTTAATTTCTGAACAAGTCCTCTCTCTTGCAGCCGCTGCCACCTCAAAGAGCAGCGAGAGCACCTCCCCTTTGCAATTTCCCTTTCCCTCTTAACCTTGACCTGTAATATGCTGAAAGTTGTTACTGAGAACTACCTTGATCAGAAATGACATTACAAAAACTCACTCGACCAGATGCAGCAAAAATCCAGCCACGATAAAGATTCCCAGAGCCAACAATTTTGAGTTATGGACCTACCCTGCCCTGGAACACAGCACGAGGAGCCAACCGCTTCAAGGTAGTAGCTATTAAGTTTTGTTTGCTTTCTTTCAGAGCGACTGGGCTTTGTAAAAAGAGGCTTGGCTGAGCCCTGTTATGCACAAAAACACCGAGCAGAGAAATGTTTCCTGTGCTGGACTGGGAAAGGAGCACTGGGGGCTGGACTCTGCCAAGTGCCCATTTGCGAGCAGGGTTGAGATTTGGGGACTGAGAGTCCGCGGTGTGCTGCGCACCTGAGAGCAGAGCCTGGCCCAAGCCTCCCGGCCCTTCAAGCATCATCACTTGTGGTCTGAATCCAGTTTGCACCTAAAACACCCCATTTACACAAAACTGGCTCTGAACTGCATGGCTTCATGGACCGAGACAGCAAAGGGAGCCTGGACACGAGGCTGAGCAGCGCTCCTTGTGTCACCATTCTGCAAAAATTGAGCAGGACCTGACCTCCACAACTCAGCAATGCTCTTGAAAATCATTTTTTTTTTTTTTTTCCCTTGAAATCTTTCTTGTTTCTGGGAGCACTTTTCTCAAGCCTTTTCCAGACTGGGTGGCAAATTCACAGGCCCCATTAGTGGGAGACCCTTGACCCAGAAGGTTACGATGAACCTCTGATTGCTTGAGTCCTTCTCCCACCCAGCCAAAGAACATTTGTGTATATTGAATTTTACAAGAGTTAACTTTTGGAAAGCCTGGAGCCTGGAAATTGAAACCACTTTAATGGGTTCTGCCTGAGACTTTTATTTACCGCAAACTCCAGTAGAGAAATCAAGGTCCAAAGCTGTTCCTACTGCAGCCAGGGAAAGCAGTGGACAGAGAATCCAACCCCGAGCTTGTGCTCAACCTGAACTCCTGCAGCCTGCATGCGCTGGCAGTGAATGAGCTGCTCTCGGTTGCTGCTCTTCCAGCTCTGGAATTCTTTTCGATCCCGGAGATAAGAAAAAAATCTTCTAAACAGATGCGTCATGGCTGCTTAATTTTCCATTAAAAACAGAGGAGATGTTTAACTCTGTCCTATCGGGGTGAGCATGAAAAAGCCGTGCTCCCCTGGCGGCCAGGTCCATCCTGTTTGCAGAGACGTTGTGGACACCTCGGAGTAGCTGTGCCCATAAACACCATTAGCTGTGGAAAAGCCATTCATTAGGAACAGGCAATATGCTCTTCTATCCTCTCCCCTGAAGAATAGGCAGTGCTATCTAAATAAGCTGTTTCCTGAGAAGTTACTCAAAGTTACTGCTGGAGCTGTGGGCCAGCTCTCCTCCCCCAGGAGCCCAACAGAAACGATGCTCTCGGGGAAGGAAGAGCTGCTTTTTCGTCCAGCAGACCGTGCCGTTCCTCTGGAGTCCTTCCTTTCTCCTGAGCCTCCAATCCCATCTTCAGATTCCTCTTGCTGCCTTCCCATGACCTCCTGCAGTCACTCTGCCTTCCTCCTCCTTCAGCATCTTCCTCAGCACCCCGTGACCTGCTGCCCTCATCTCCTCCCTTGTGTCCCCAGCTGAACAGCCACAGGAAGAATCTTCTTGCGGGTTTCATCCTGGACCACCCTAGCAGCAAGGACCTGGCATGGGAAGGGGGGAATTGGGAACAGCCTGAGTGACAGCAGTGCTATGAAAAAATCCTTCCTGCTTGCTTCTTGGCCAGGAGAGACACCTCTGTGGGATGCTTTCTTCAGTGGGCTCCTGGAGACCTCCTCTGATGGAGCGGGAGGGCGCCCTTGGAGGAAGGAGCTTACATTTCTTTGATCTGTGCTCCCCGCTGCGTGTCACTGGCACTTGGTGACACCGTGAGGCTTAGACAGGGTTCCCTGCCCTCACCAGCCCTCATCAGGAGGTGTTTTGGGTGACACATCGAGCAGGAGAGACTCTCCGAGGAGAGGGCAGTTGTAAGGATGCAGATTTGTGGTCCTGCACTGCCTTTTAGGCGAGACCCGTAGCTGTGATTTTAATTTCTCGGTGTTATTAATTCTCTCTGTTTTTCAGAATAAGCACGCTGGCCTTTGAATGGTCAAATTCCAGTGGGAGTGAGTTGTTTTGGCTTTCCCTAAATGCCACCTATGATCTCAGCTGGCTATCGCAGCCCCTCCTGCCTTCCCCTCCAGCTGCTCTCCCATCTCCAGCAGCTTTGTACTGAGAGCAGTCTGTTTTGGGCTGTCAGGGTGGCATTCCCAGCCTCTTCTAGTTCATATTTCTAACACAGCTGAGTTTTCCAGACATGCAGAAAAATCAGAGTGCTAACTGGGCTCCCACCAGATGGGAGATGATGGGAAATAATCACACTTGGCTCAAGGCGTGTTTTGTAGCACCCATTCGGCGTTTGCTATAGGGTATCAAACGGATCCAAGATACAAATCCAAGCAGAAGGGGAATAAAATGTATTAGGTAAACCCCTGGACCACCAAGTGAAGAGGATTTAGTGTGTATAATAAACTGCCTGCGTATCATTTATCACGGCTACACAGTGATTGCCTGGGGGTGATGATGGACACCATAAGTTGCAAAAATATAATGACGTGTCATGTAACAGACCGCAGGTGTCTGCGCAGGGAGCCGAGAGGAAATCAACCTGACAGCCCTGAAAAAACCTCCCCGTGCTGGCATCTGCACGGACCCAGTGGCGTGCGGAGCCACCCCCTGCCTGCCCGCGCCCCCCGAGCCCCCCGGGAGGGCTCTGCTGAAAGGCCCCTTTCTTCCTTCTGCCCTGGATGATCCCACCTCTTCGGACGGCTGCTGTTTTCCTTTGGAAATGGAGCAGCTGGGGTAGATCTCTCCTCTGGAGCGCTCTCTGTCTCCACATGTGCCTGGCTGGATGCGTGCGCCGGGGATGGATGCGGTGCCGAAAGCTGCGTGGTGTCCCCGAGGGGACTGGATCCTCGCTCTGCTCCTGAGCATGTGAGGGTCAGAAAGCTTTCCAGAAGCCATGCATTTCCCCAAAAAGCTCCACCAGCCCAATTTGCGGGGGGATGACATGCATCCCCATGGGGTCAGCCTCATCCCAGGGTCTTGGGGACGAGTGTTTCAGCGGAGCCTCGGTCCGTCCCCTCGGTTATTGGAGAGCCCGTGACCTCCCCGGCAGGTTTCCCCATTGTCTGCCTGACCCCACCGTTATAAAGCATTTCCTACTATTTAGCCCAGTGTTTTTCTTTCTTAATTTTAAGCCATTAGTGCTTGTTCTTCCCAAAATTTACTACTGAACAGGACTCTGCCTCCTCCCTTCCTCCCAGCTGACAGATGGCTGTGGGGTGACCCTCCAGGATTTATATCTCCAGTGGCGAGGCAGGGCTGCTCTCCTACCTTAATCCCCTCAAGGCCATAGAATAATAAAGTTGTTGTCTTTAAATCCGAATCCTTCACAACCCCTGCCTCCAAGCAGCGATCTTCTCCACCTCGCTGGAGTTCAGCTGTATTTGCTTTCACAGCTCGGTCCCAGGAACACCAGGAATGAACTTCCAAAAGTGCTTAATTTTTCACTAGGGAATTTAGAAACGTGTTATGTTGCCTCATGACATGCTAGCTAGACATGAATTTATCTACTTTATTTTTCATTCATCTACTTATTTTATTTTAATTATTTTTTTCCTATGCATGTATTACAAAATCCGTTCATTTCCCAACTGGATAGATAGGGAAATTTTCTCTTTTCCCTCTTTTTCCTCTGTATGAATAATGCCTTTTGTGTGAGTTACATGAGGGAAAAAAAAGTGAAAAAGATATATAGTTTGGTGAATAAAACAACTATTTTTTATAGCTTTTCATTTTAGTAATCATTTTAATTCTCTTTGGCTGTTAAAATTTAGAAAATTAAAAAAAAATAATGTCCAAACCAACATTGCTGGTGCTGACGCTCAAATGGAAGATGTTTGTAAAGTTTTGTCTGACCTATCTGAGCAAACATCATCCTGGATCCTGCTTGGTACCATGGTGAGAGAAGTTATCCCCTGTGCTCCTCCCGGGCTTGCAAGTCAGCCGTAAGGAGAGCACTGCTCCACTGTGACCATGGCTGAAGTGCTAACAGCAGAAGATGAGCTTAAACATGGGGAAAAGTGACTCTGAGTGGGAGTTTTGGTGGTTTTGCACTGCAGAGCTTGGAGGGCTGCAACACAACCATGAGTGGCTGCTTCCTCAGCTCGCACAGGCTCCCTCCTTACCCCAGAGTTTCCTCCAGGGCTGCTCCAGATGCCCACCTCCCAGAGGCGTTTCCTCTCCTGGTTCTCTTGTGAGGAGTGATGGGGAGCGAGGAGGAAGCTCAGAGATGGGCTTTGAGGAGAGCCAACGACCCAGGAGCTGCTCGGGAGGCTGGAAATCAGGGCACCGGGACCGGCCACGAAGCACAGGGGCGTCGCCTACTTGCAGTATTTTCTCCTAAACACAGACGCTGAGGATTTAATGGAAAGAGAGGTCAGGCTTTGACCCGACCGCTGAGTGGGGTGACAGGGATGGCTCCTCCATGTCCTCGTGGAGGTCTTGTTCGTCTGAAGTCTGGTCCCGACGTCAGATGATGCATTTTCCAGGGAAGCTAATGGATTCGCCTGCACTGCGCCGGAGTGGTTGGCGGGGCTGGGAGGGGTGGCTCTCTCGTGAGAGACAAATGACTTCCTCTCGACAAGCAGCTATGTTTTAACTCCGAAAATGATGGATGAGTCCCGAGCAAAGACTTGCGCGGGCAAACTAACATGCGAACGTCACATTGTCAGGGATCCAAACACGAAACAAAACAAAATCAAATCCCAAACCGGCCAAGGGAAAAACCAAAAGCTCGCGATGGCGAGCAGGAACCCAAATTGGGCTGCAGAGAGAGACTTGGGCCAAGCATGACGTGCCACCCACCACCCGAGGGGACGCCTCTGAGCCCTGGAGGCCTGCTCAGAAAGGGGTTATGGATTCATCTCCACCAGACCCCGCTCCCGTTACACCAAAGCCTTCCTGTGGCATGGGGAACCGCAGCCTTATCCTTCCGCCCTGCCGCGGTCCCTCCCAGGCCATTGTTTGGATTTTCCTTGGCATCCTCCAGCGTAGCAGCAGAACTTGGCCACCATGTTTTGCCAAATGTTTCCCTCGCATTTTTCTTCTGCGCTTACCTTTACAAAAGAAAAAAGGCTTTTATTAGCAGTATTTTATTTTTTTTTTTAATTTGTGTATATAAGTACTTGGCAAGTGCCGGGCACAGCGGCTGCGCCCAGGTTCCTGTTGCTAGCTCAGGCACTGGTATATCTCCTGGATGCATCTGGGAGCCCAAATACAGACTCCACCACTCTGGGTGTGGTGCAACCATGGCTGGGAAAGATGGGTCCTGTCCGGAAGAGCTGCAATTAAATCCTGAAGGGCTCCTGGCAGGGGATGAGAGGCAAAAACCCCATTGCCCATCTGCAATGAGGTTGGTGTGCCCATTTCAAGGGCTTAGCTCAAGGAAGACTAATTCTGAATGTGGAGGGAAGGGAGTAGCTACAGAGAGTCTTGAGTTGCTGTTAAGAATATACAAATAGCCATGGCAAAAAAAATAAAAATAATTCAACCACCAATTTCAGTGACCAGTGGACTTTCCTCTGCAACGAGCAGGGCTGCAGGGTCTAGAGATGCAGCCAGGTACCCATTCAAAGTCATGATTTTTTAATGTTTTTAGTATAATGTTTGAAATATTGAGTCTGAGCTTTCAGTTTTCAGTACTATGTTTGAAATATTGTTTGAGACTTAGCTTGTGGTCCCTGCTGTTGAGATTTTAAATGCTTTGCATTTGCAGGGGTGGCTCAAACTGCATCTCTGTGGCAGGAGATGGTTCTTGGAGGTGACACAGGTCCCAGGTGATGCCTGAGAGGCAACACCATGGGGAAATGATGCCCAGGAGAGGAAGGCACAGGGATGGAGAGCTGGAGGAAAGACAGGTCCTCACCACCATGACTGTCCAGGCTGGAGATGCAGCACTGCAGCAAGGGTTTCTCCACCCCAGACAACTTTGCTGCTTGCATAAATCTTTGGTTCGAGAAAGCATTGATGTCAGAAGGCAAAACCTGAACCTGGAACCATGCAGGGACTTTGTGCAATGCCACGGAGGGCATTAACAGCCCTGCAGGGCTCTGAGCACCCCACACGGGGCCGAGGGCAATCACTGTCTGTGGCTCCCTTGTCTCTTCCTCCTCCTTCCCCGCCGCAGCCCCAGATAAACCCTGGATGTTTATAGACCTTAACACAATAGTTCCCACAACGGCCAGGCGATGCAGGGAGACGTAAGCCGCCTGGCTGGCTCTCTGGTATTGGAAAGCTTCCATGCTTCAGATCCTGTTGTCAGCTGCAGATCTCCTTATCATTTTGCTTCTGAGGATCCAGTGATTTGACCTATTTTTACCGAGGGTTTTATTTATACCAGCGGTTGGGAGTAAATAAGTGCATTGCCTTCTGTAACTGAGTTCAGGCTCGTTTTATTGTTTAATCCTGGAAAGCTTCTTGCCTGCCTGCTTCAAGCGTAGCTCTGCCTGTTTGTTTCCAGAATTAATTGCTGGTCTTATTGATCGCAAGCAGGACGGCTGGGATTGCAAGCTGTTTCCCTGCTCGACTGTTAAGTGTCGTCTTTGCAAGGGAAAGGCAAACTGAAGTGTTGAATCTGTAGGCTTGATTTATGGATATTAAAATTTTTATAGCATTTTTTTTTATCACTTTCATTCCTCTCTGCTCCTCCTTTAGGTTTTGGCTGAGCTGGGATGGGTGGGGTGGGGAGGAATGGGGAGAGAGCCTCAAACCACCCCGGTGGTGCTCAGGATGGGGGGCTGCTGGCAGCATTGATGGGGGGCTGGGTGAGGATTGCTTTCTGAGGAGGAAGAGCAGGGCAGCATGAAGGTCGTCAAGCACGGGAAGCTGTCACCCAGGACCCCCGGGCTCATTAAAGACCGGGTTTGTTTCAACCCGGCGTTTGGAAAGCTCTGCATGTGCTGCCTTTTAAAGGCTGTCAGCAGCTTATCTCCTGCCTGCCAACCTGCCGGGTGGGGATGGACTGACAGCCCTGTGCACAGATGTCTCCCATCCAGCATTATCTGCAGGCCAGGTACAGCAGAGCTGGCCGAAATGCAGCCCTTCCCCTGCCTGCCCTCCCAGCGACCCGCAGGGACCCCCCCTGATGCTCCAGCCCCCCTGAAACCCACCGAGCATCCCTCCCCGCAGCCACCTGCGTGCTCGGCCAGGCTTCTCCCAAACACATTTCTCTCTAAAAGCCCAGATTAGCCTAAAATTCTGCTGGAGATAAAGCCGGGCCCGTTATCGGGGGCCGCATCCAGCCCCCACGCACTGCCGGCGCTCTGCAGGCTCCTGGTTCCTGCGGGGAGCGGGGCTGCTCGCCCAAATCCATCACCAGGGGCTTTGGGAAGGGGAGCCATAAATCCTGCTGAGGCGAGGGGTGGGTGACACCCGAATTCTTCTCTCCCATCCATCCATCAGCCTGCTCCCCCGGGCAGCCCCTCTCTTGGTGGATTCCTGGTCTTTCTGAGCATCATTTATTTTTTGGGTTTTTGTTCTGTTTTCTCCCATGCTAAGGCTCCTTGTGATGCTGCAGTTGACACCTGAGGTGGTTTTCAGAGCGAGGTGTTACGGGGCAGCATCCAGGCTCCAAGGGCTGTGGTTTTCCTTAGGAATACTTACAAGGAGGCGTTAATTCATAAAGCCTTGGGGAAAGTCAAGTGCAAGGCACGGGAGGGAGCTTGCCTGCAGCCGGGCTGCAAACCCTCCTGGTGCAGCAGGCAGCGATGTTTCTGGCTTGGAAATGCCAAATTTGCTTCAAACTGGCAGGAAAAGAAGCAGATTTTAAACAGAGGCTGTTACTTTGTCTCCCAGCCCAGCAAACCTTGGTCCGTGGCAGCATGGGATGGAGCCAGATAAGACCCATGCCCACTGTGGTTCAGGAGAGGGTTTTGGGGCATAGGGATACTTCCGGAGACAAGCTGTTTTAAGAGCCTCAGGGGACAGAAAAGAGCAGGACCCCTAAATCTGCTGCAGCGTCTGTGGTTGGGATCTGTGGGTCTCCTCCTCCTCCCCGTTGTCACCACGGGTAGGAGTTGTCCCAGTGAGGAACCTGCTGGTGGTGATGTCCCCATGTCCCCCTGTCCCCAAATCACAGCGCCCGGGGCATGGTTTGGCACCGTGCATCACACGGGTGCTCTCGCCTAGCTGCTAACGTGACCCGCAGATTCTGCCCCTTTATCAATAAACAACAGCAGGCAATATTAAACCCAGCTGAGCCGTGTCACGGGGGTTATCAGGGGACAGACAGTAGTTCCTTCAGCCAGAACAGCCAAAGGTCCTTGGGTTAAAAGCCAAGGGTCAGCTCCGCCACTGCCTCATGTGGCATGGATTAAATCAAAAATTATCTTGAGTGGCATTGCTGCAAACTAGCTGGGGCATTAATCTGGACCCTCGGCTGCTCGGGGCATAAATCACTTGGGCTGGGTGTCGGGTGGGCTTGTGGAGGGGCTGCTGTGCCCGTCCCGCATGCAGCATGAAGCAATGCTCCCCCCCTCGTTGTAAATCCATCCCAGAAAATTGAGCTGTGGTTCACAGCTTAGGGAGAAATGTTAGTTTTTTTGGGGCACCGCTGGCTGCAGCTGGGAGCAAGGTGCTGCCCTGCGGTGCTTGGGGAACCCAGAAAGCTCTCATCCAGCTCCCCAAAAAGCAATGCCAGCCTCTGCCACCCCCAGCGAGATTTCTGACCACTCTCAAATTCACATCTCTGCCCCTTCAATAGATAAATTCATCACAGAAGAGACAACCCTGCATTTTATTTATCCTATTTCTCCAAATTCGATAATTTTCGTTTAAAGATCATGCACAGGAGGAAACTCCTCAGGGCGCTTTTGACCCTCTAAACTTCCCCTTGCTCCGAGCTCCCGTTCTAACTGGTGAAATTACGGCTGGGGTTGTATTTGATTTATTTATCTCCTGGCTAAGTTACTGGCACCGAGGGAGCCAGATGAAGCAAAATCCGTCAGAGCTCAAAGAATTTTTGCTCCGTGTCTCCAAGAAGCGAGCCAGATTTCACTTTGTTTTCAGCTAACTACGGCGAGCAGGGATGAA
The DNA here is from genome assembly GCF_964211825.1 of Aythya ferina. Classification (NCBI taxonomy): domain Eukaryota; kingdom Metazoa; phylum Chordata; class Aves; order Anseriformes; family Anatidae; genus Aythya; species Aythya ferina. The sequence goes on from NC_140308.1 coordinate 2,744,392, forward strand.
AAGCTGTGAGCGTGCCCGGTGGGGTGCAACTCTTCTGTGCTATGCCCCAAGAGCTCCAGCTGGGGGCAGCAGCAATATTTTTTTCTGCCAAAAAGCAAAACTCAGATAATACTAAAAATAAAATAAAAAAAAAAATCCCTAGAAATGATATGTACCAGCAATTTTCTGGAAAGCTCAGGTGTGTTTCTTGAAAATGAGATAAAAAGTAATTATTGCTTCTTAAAAATGAGGGAAGGAAGAAGGGGTGTAGAAAAAAGCACACCGTATTTAGATATTTAGGGTAAAAGCAAGGAGACCTGATAAAAGAGTGCCTTGGGACGGAGGTGTTGGTGGAGACGGGGTGTGCTGAAAGGGCACTTGAAGCTCCCTCGGAGCTATCAGGTGCCGTGAGGGTGTAATGACCCCCGGGGGACCCAGCTTTCGGCGGCTGCTCACGCCTCCCTGATGCTCCCTGCCTTGCAGTACTCCCCTGACCCTGCTGTGGGTAGGGTAAGACTTGGTTTTGGTTGGGAAACTGAGATGATGGGAAATGTGAGCCCTCGCTCAGGGGCTCATGAGCTCCTTGGGGCAATTCGCACCGACTCCTGCTCCGGCTGCCCCAAGCCCTGGTGGCCCCTGGGCACGTGTTGTGCTTACCAGGTGGATATCCTTGAAGATTTGGGGTTTTCCTTTAATTTTCTTTCGATCTGGTTCACGGTGGCACTGAAATGCTGGCACCTAGCACTGAAACCAGCGACTGCTGCCTACCTCTGCACTTTTGCAGCATGTGGCTTCAGGCTGAGAATAAAGGCTCTGCCTTTATTTTGGTGAATCCCTGAGCAAATAGCTATGAATCCTGTAATTTAAGTGATATTGTGATGGCGATATTTCAAATGGTGAAGACAAACACTGAAAGAGGGGAGCATTGTAGGTAGAATATTCAAACCACTTTCTTCCCCATCCCTTGTCTTCTTCCAAGCGTTTCTCATAAGTTTGCACCATCCTCTTCTCCACAGCAGCATCTTTAGATTTTCTCTTGGCCTCTGCAGCCATCTGTCAGAAGGTTTTGTGTCCATGGGATTACAAAGGAGAATGATGATTTTCCATCCCCACTTTTTCATTGTGGTAACACTGACCCCAAAGAAAAAAGAAAAATAATAACCTCTGATATAATGCAAGTCTGACTCCTCTTAAGGCTTAAAAATTCCCCAGAAGGACCATTCCTGAGCTGGGAACCACCACACCCCTGGTTCATTAAGCCCTTGGTGTCTGTGGTTTGTCAGAGTCAGGCCGGTGGGGACTTGGCAAGAGGTGACAGCTTGGTCCCTGGGACCCTGCTCTTCCTGCTCCCCCTTGGGTGCCTGGAAGCCCTGAGCAACCCAGAAGTGCCCTGCTCCATGACTTAAGGGAGATGCTCTGCGTGCTTGGTGTGCTTTTCTTTTATTCTTATTTATATATATTTATTTATGCGTTTCTTTTATTCTTCTTTTATTTAAATGCCAGAAACCTGGAGAGGATCCAGCACAGGTCTCCCACCATGACCATGGACCTGGGGCTTGTATGATTTGCATGGAGAGCCTGGGATGCTGGGCTTTTTGGGATGGGTTTGTTGCTAGCCTGCAACAGGAGTTATGAAGGTAAGGGAGTCAATCTGTGCTGGGAAATAGCAGGATCACAGCGTCCACAATTTCAGGATGGATTTTAGAAAGAAATTTGTCTTTGGGAATCTTTGGGAACAGCTCTGTGAAATAATGTTGCTTTCCTATTGGCACTGTTACACTGCCGGAGGAGATCGGGGTGAATTTTGGAGCTCTCAACATGCAGTCACAATCACAGCTTCTGTGATTGAGTCGTTTCTCTCTAAATAAGTAAATTAACTCTAATACCCTTATTTGCTATCAACCTTATAAAACGTAATAAAAGCCAGATGTCTCTTCCTTAACCTGATGTGCTATAGAGGTTCAATGGATTATTTTTCCCAGACTTTACAAAAGTGATTTTCCATTCTCCTTGTGAATTCATTGCAGAATCTGATGAAAATAAATTTGCAAATTTATTAACATGGCAAAACCTGGTGTCATACAGGTCTCAGCTGAGGGAAAACCAACCTCCTGCTGTGTCTTGTTGCAAGGAGAGAATTAATGATGGAGGAATTTCAATTTAAAAGGGTGTAAAAGGATTTTCCATATCTGTTAAGTTGCAGTCCTCATCCCAAGAGCCTCCCAGGCAGCCTGGCTCTTTCCAGCTCCCACCAGAGAAGTCATCCAGGTCTGGAGCCACAGAGAGCATTTGGTGCCTGACCCTCGCTGATTGATTTCAGTGACAGTTAGGGGCTTAAACAGTTTTGTGGTTTGAAGGCTGTGGTGCTTGGCAAGATTGGGGCCAAAATTATGAAAAATAGCAGCTCTATCATTTTCTGTAATTTCCTTTTCCTCTGGTTGGGTTCAGCTGGATCACAGGATGCACCTTCCGCAGGGAAGCGGCACCGCAGACCACAGGACGCTTCGTCTTCAGCTCCTCAGTGCCCAGATGCAGCTGAGGATCTCGGCTCAGCTCTCTGCAAACCGAGGACGTGAAGCTATTCAAAGCCCCCGGCCTATCTCATTTAACAATTAGGCCCTGGGAAAGCATGCAAAAACTCCAGTCGTGCTTAAAAACGCCACTCGGGTTTGGGTTACGTGCCCCAAAACTGCTACAGGCTGGAGAGGAGGGACAGAGGAGAGCCAAGGCACAACCACGAGGTCTAGAGGGATGGGTTGATGGATGCACCACGTGGATGTCTGTGAGGTCCCCCAGGATGAGCAGAAACCAGAGGATTTGGCAACGAGGGCTCTGCTCTCGGGTGAGGCTCCCTGGTCAGCAGGTAGGGGTGAGGGTGGCCAGCATCCCAAATGCTTGCTGTTTGCTTTATTTCTGGGAAATGAAAGGACCCTGTTCTGCAACTGTGCCCCTCCGAGCTTTGGGACTTGTCTATTGAGTAATTTTGACTTCCAATTAAACTAAATGTTGTTTCTAAGGAAATAGTTTTTTTCCCCAGCTGGGGTGATAACACAGTCGTGATGTTTGGATGAGGTTTCCAGTGAAACAATTTGGGTTTTCATGTCGTTTACTGAGAGTCAGGCAAGTCCCTCATCCAAAATCATAATAAACAGGCAACACATACCACATAGCTGCTCTCCCAAGCTCAAGCAGCATCCATTCATGCACTCTTCTTCAATAACTCATCCACACACAGCTTTTCCCGTGGGGTCCGTCGCCTTGACTGCACCTCCCAGATAATGCTCCAATTCATACGTCCATGGGCATATTGCAAAATGTGAGGAAATTAGGCCAGGACAGAACAAAGCCATCAGGTTTCCTCATTCGGAGCTGCTCTTTCTTGCTACGGTTATGTACCATGGGTGTCCCCAGAAGGGGAGGGCTGTCACCCTGTGCTGTGCACTAACATCACCCTTTAGGAACATCTAGACAGGCAGATTTCTGCTGGACACCCATCAGCCAGCAAGACTATATTCTTAATTTTCACCTGGTATATGAAAACAAGTCCAGGTAGAGACCAGAGGGCTGGCAGTGATTTGAGCAGCCGTCTCGAGTTTTGCTCGGTTGATGCCATAAGACAAAGCAAATCTCATCACTGCGTTGACATGAATCCTCTCCCTGTTTTGTCTTGCTCCAAGAGCAGAAACCAGGCTGCTGGTAGAGTTTCATACTCCTGATTTGTACAAATCATGTAAAGCTTATGAGTGTGTCAGATGGCATTATGGTAAGCCCCCTTGCCTAACTGATTTTTCTGCATGCTGCTGATTTCCCCGCATCCCTAAATCTGGACGTGAAATGCCAAATCCGGCCAGCGAACCTTGCTGAGCTGCTGGCTTTTAATTAGGAAAAAAAAAAAAAAAGAAAAAAAAAGAAAAAGAACGAACAACCCCTGCTGCTGCACTAAAGCTGCAGGTATCTCAGTTACTGCAGAGGCATTAGGGGCTTAATCCAGCACAGAAGGGCACAGTCCTAAAGCTGCCTGTGCAAAACTGTGCGAGATGTCAAAACAATTTGTACCGAAACCCCAGCACGGGTCCTGCTGAAGACGCATCGTCCTCGCTCTCCAGGAGAATTAGTGGGAATCAGTTGTTTTAAGCTATGACCCCTTCGCTCGGCACATGCTACTGTCTTACTTGAACCATGCGAAGCTCCATCCATGCCCGTGGCTTTTAAACACAACATTTATTATCCTTAGCCCCCAGATTACGGGGATCCCTCCGATCGCTGCGGACAGCCCAGAGCAAGGCTGCACACACAGCATCTGGTTTTCATGTTCAATCTCATCCCTTTGACTTAGCCGTGAGGGGAGGCTCAAGTGACAACAGAACAATGCTCGCCCTGCAGACTGACTAATTAGGCTGCATCTGGAGCTAATTAAATGTGGAGTCACCCGCAAGGAGAGTACTCTCCTTATCATACCAGCAGCAGGGGTGAGACAGAAGAAAAATCGCTGATGATATGGCTCGTTTTCTTGCAAGCAATTTAAATGAGGCAACGGGGTGGACGGGTATTTTCCCCTTGGAAAAAAACGGGAACAGGATTGATCCCAGGATGATGAAGCGTTTTTTTGGGGAGCTGGAGATGTTTCAAATGTAAGAACAATTAAATGAGATCATGTTTGAACTGTTGCTTCTGTGCATAATGTATGGCCATGAAGATACCTCTTCAGTGCGAATATCATTTAATATTCCACTTTCTGATACTCAGTGGCACACGTAATTAATGTAATATGACCTTTACCAGATGAAATATGCTCTGATTTCTTTTTCTTTAACTATGAAAAGGAGTTTTTTTTTACTAAATATCCTAATCTCATTTTCATTGGCTAAAGTTTGGAGAAATATGGTTTATCAGTCACTAATTAGGATGAAGCTGCAGAGTTTTAATAGCTGGACAGTTTTATTTTGTAACCTTGGGAAGCAAACGAATTCTTCCAAAGGATGCAGAGAAGCATATGGGCTCAAACATAAAGTAGCAGGGTTTATTTTTTTGTGCCTGTATTTTTCATTGTAACACTTGAAATGTTAATAAAGGGAGAGAAATCCTCCAACTTCTGCAGATAAATTTGTCGTGGGTTGGTTCAAGAACAGTAAATTATTTTCAAATCAATATTAGCTCCTCTCTTCTGGCCTGAAAACATTTGGCTGGCAGGATGGACAATGGATTTTCATCCCATAGAGATGTGGGGGCTTTTTTTTAAAAAAAATAATATATCTTTTTATCATCTTTTTTCCCTAGGAGCCATCACCAAGGGATCATACCCGGGAGCGGATCCATTCAGCCCTGCAAGGGGTGCCCACCAGCACAGCCCAGCTGCACCCAGGCTTGCTGCTGTTACCAAACCTCCACCGTTTCAGCCCATTTTGGTGAAATGAGCATTTGGGATGCTGCCAGAGCTAGCTCAGGTTCTAGACCCCAAGGGCAGGTGGCGTCCTCCTCCTTGTGCCTCCTTCAGATTTTGCTCTCCATGCTGGGAGCCTCCAACTCCAAACATTTCAGCTATCAGGCTGATGGAAATACCTCCCCCAGATGGGTGATTTTTGTATTTTGCTTTACATATTACACACTTAACTTTATTCTTCTGTATTTTTCTCTCACTACAGAGTCAGGAAGCACCCTGGCACTCACACCAAGCCAAGGGCACGTAGCAGGAGCAGGAGCTTGAGGGCTGCCAGAGGAGGCAGGAGATTGCCTTGGAAGTGAAGGAAACAACTTCAGTCTACTGAAAGCCTCCCCAGAAGACTTTTTCAGAGAGTTCAAGCTGTTGGCATTCACAAGGGGTGAACACAGGAGAAATGACAGCTCTTTTACAGCTCTTTACAGGCTGAGCATCCAGATGCTCCTGCTCCTGGAGAGGAGATGCTCTGCGGAGCCCCAGCACTGGGGAATAAACCCAGGAGGCTCCTTTCCCACCGGTTCCCAGCAGCCTGATGTCCAGCCTGTGGCGGAGGGAAGAAAATATTCCCATGAATATTTGCATCTCAGAAATTATCTGATCTTTCCCAAATATCAAGGCTTTGGGTTGTTCCTTTCCTTTCAGAGCAGGGGAAGGGAAGGGCAGAGGTGCTGGGCTGTCCTGCTGCCCGCACAGGCACTGTTTCCAGCCCTCAGCTCTCGTCCTAAAACAGAGAAGTGACATGTATGGGTGAAATGATGACTTGGTTTGTGGTCTGTGTGGTTTAACCAGCGGCTCGTGCAGATTGCTATTAACTAAGTGGAGAACTCAGGCAGGAGGCTCCGCAACTTTCTTTTTGATTCCCAGCCCCATTCTGCTTCAAAATGTAAGGGTTCTGGCACAATTCGGCATATTAAATCTATGAGGGGGGCTGCGAACAGAGGACTCAGGGATCTGACGGCTCAATTTTTAGGCAAATGGTGCGTGTGTTAAAGGTCAGCTTGGGCTTGTCTCTAAATAAACCCAGGAAACTCCAGATCAGTCCCTTTTTTTGTCCCGTGCAGTCTGGCGAGCTGGCAAACCAGTGTGAATGACTTTTTTTTTTTTTTTTTAACATACAAATGTCACCCACTGAAGCATGAATTCAAATATTAGCTTTCCACCTAGCAAGACCAGACAGGAGCAGGGAAAAGCCGTGTCTGTTCCTTATCCTTGATGCAGGGAAACTATTTAAATCTGCTATTTTTTTTTTAATATATTTTTTTTTTAGCCGCATGGGAGTGTTTACTTTATTTGGGGGATTCAGAGGGCTAATGAATGCAGGTTTTAGTGAAACCCCCCTCATTGTAATTTTCACAAACTCCATCAAAACATCCCTTTCTCTCTCTCTCCCTTTTCAGAAAGAGCCTTTTTTTTTTTTTTTGCCTGCCCTCCCTCCCCTGTGTTTCTGCATGTTGTGATTTCACTGAGGCTTCCAATGGTCTTCAACAGTTCATTTATGCCGGGAGCCTTCTATAAACTGTACAGCCACGGTCTCCTCGCCCGGCCACCCACCGAATCAGCCTGTCTAAACAGCATCTGTCTACGTCCCAGACACATCGAGCGAGCTCAAGATGGACCGAGGCCAGCTTCTTTCGGCTCCCCTTTCTGCCCCCCTGCCACGCGGGGCTGGGAGTGGGGGCAGCGGCGATGCAGCCCCGCAGGATGGGAAATTGGGGTCTGGGCGTGGAAGCCCTCCATCCCTCAAATGGATGGCCAAATCTCCCCGTCGCGAGCTGATGCATTATTAGCGACTGGGGCCTATTTAAAGTTAATCCCAAATGCATTACCTAGTGAGTTTTACTTGGCTTTTTGACTTAAGGTATTGGAGGTTATTACCTCTGGTATGCAGGGGCTGGTCTGAAGAATCTCCCCGGCGAATGGCTCCATTTGGTGAGAGGGCAGGGACGGATGGGGTTTTCCCTGCTCGGGCATTTCGGGCACATTTTTGAAAGATGAAGTCAGAAAACTTGCATCCCCAGCAAAATAAGCTACTGACTGCGTTGACCTGGAGTTTTCATCGGGTTTATTCACATCTGCATCAATGCAGAGGATGCAGCAGAAATCACATTGCCAAGGACTTGTTTAGGCTTCAGTCCTGGAAAAGTGTCCTGTCTTAATTGTGGGAGCTGTCCTTACAGGTTGGATGGTATTCTGAAGAGAAAAGGCCACATTTCTCAGCCAGCAAAGTCTGGGCTCAAAAATAGGAACCGTGATGAAATGCAAGGTTCAATTCTATCCAGGTCATTGCTGAATTCACCAGTGGGTTCAACAGAGCAGGGATGTCGCACTGCATTTCTTGAATAAAACCTAGAAGAGCTTTGATTTTCTTTAACATTTAGTTTTCAAGATAAAATGTAAACTTTTGGGCTGATCCATGCAACGGGCTTGCCTTTTGCCATCTATCAAATGCCAGCTCCCTCTGAAATAAATCAAACCTTCGGTTTCTGTATTTCTGCCCTGTTTGACCTAAGAAAAGATAACCCATAGAAAAGTAAAGGGGAAACTGGAGGGAATTCCCTGAAGTCAAAATGCCATTCTTTAAATAAAGCAGAAAAATGGCACACACATGAAAGGAATTCTAACAAATAAATAAATAAATAAAAGGAAAGAAAAAGGGAAGAAAATTACACTTGCAGCATTGTGCTGGGCTGTTGCGAGCAGTGCTTTGCCGGGGACGGGCAGATCAGCTCTGTGTTGCTCGCTGCAATCCCCAGAGAGCTGTAGGAAGAGTTTTATGGACTTTGCCTTGCCTTTCCCACATTCATTCCATCCATGCCCTGCCTTTCCCACATTCACTCCATCCATAACCGGCCGCGCTTTCAATTTACCCACAGTTCTGTCTACCCAGATGTGCCAGTGCAGCAGGCTCCAGTGGGTTGCTCATTATTACACTGCGTGCCGACCTCTCTGCATATCACAGAGGTGATTTATTGCCGATTTCAGGTGCCTAAAGAGGTTTGTGTTTTACTCTCAAACCTATCACTAGTTTTGATGTTGAACGGAATTGGTAATAAAATGATGCATGGCTTGAAAAAACGAAAGCTTGTGATGTGCTCCCCCACACTAACGGCACTTCATTGTTCTTGTGCCTCCTTCAAGCCCAATTCAGATTAGATTCACTATCATTCATGATTATGTAAAAGAAGTGATAAAACGTGGCTTTTAAAAAAATCATGTTTGTACAAGAATTTGCTGACATATTGCGGAGTGATAACACGATAGTGAAAATAGCCAGAGCCTGCCTGGCCTGGCGTCTGGAATCAGTAAAAGGAGGCAGTCAGGCATATTGCAAACTAACTTCTGTTCCCTTTCCAGCACGAAATCTGCACCTTTTATTATTTTTAGTAAACAGACCTATGCGATTTTCATTGAAAACTTGCCATGTTTCCTGGATCTTGGCTTCGGCCTGAGCTGCATTGTAATCATTTCACGCCACAGTTGAAGGAGGGAAGTTTCTGAACACGTAAAAAGGACAAAACCTCAGCGTTTCAACAGCAAGAGCCAGCCAGGCTTGCCAACCCAAACCCTAGCATTGCCTGCCGAGGCAGGAAGAATGCAAGCAGTGCGTGGAGAGGGAGCGGAGACAACCAGAGGGAACCAAATCCCTAAAACCTGGGTGAAAATAGGCACCTGGGGATTAAAAAATGGGAAAGCTGCAGAGCCCTTGGTGGCCATGGTCCATCTCAGGAGGTTGAAGCATCACCATGTTCCCAGACCACATTTACCCATCGAGGAAAAGCTCCTCCCTGAAGTCTGGTGAATTTTGCTTTATCATCAGCTGGATGCAACACACAAAGAAGGAATGTCCTGAAAGACCTGGGCTCTTCCACCGTAATTCCCAGGATCCTAGCCACAATCCTTTATTGCATGAATATTTGCGTAGTAGCTGGGCATGTTGTATGAAAGTTCAGGAGCACTCAAATTTTAATGCATTTTGGCACAAACTGCCCCCAAATCCCAGTGAGTGCTCGCTAAGCTCAGTGTGGAGGGGCTGTTTATGAGGCAGGACCCTGCTTTCAGCTGTCTGTTGTTAAACCCATGGCTTCTTTGGGCTGGGAGGAGAAGTCTTGATGGAAAAACAGCATAGAAGTCATGCGAGAAGGGGCAGGTCTCCCTTACCTATTTTCCTTTCACCATCCAGCAGGTTGGCAGTGACTCCAAAGGCTCCAAAAGAGCCAAAGAAAGAGCCAAAGGAGCCAAAAAGGCTCCAAAGGAGGGGGTCTGTGGTTAAGAAAAATGCAGCCACTTTCTTCCTCCTGTTCGGACTCCCTCTTCCCGAGCAGTCTCTGCAGAAGAATGAAAAAGGCTATGAAGGTGGACAGAAAGGCATGTTTTTAATAATAACTGTGTGGAAAGGAAACACGTGCGCATAATCTATTTTTTTGCTTGCTGAAAGTCTCCACTGAATTCGGACCGCGTGTCCTTGCGCCTATCAGTAACCACAGGAATTACTCACTATGTCCTCTGCCCCTTCTGCCAATGCTGTGATTTGTAGCGTGTTGGATAACTTTGGTAATAAGGCTTCAATCCCTTCTCCTGGGGGGCTGTGACAAGCCTGGATAGACTTTGCCATTAGAGAGGGATTTTCCCTTTGCTTAATTCCACCCCATTACTCTTCGTTTAATCCCTTTGTATCGCTCTCAGCATTTACTTCCCCTCCGCAGGACGCTGCCTCTGTAGGTATCGGATGGCCAGCTCTGGGTTTGCTTTGTAATATCTTATTTGGACACACAAATATAGAGATATTTGACAATTACGGTAAGCAGAGAAGGGAGGGAATGGCTGTGAACGGGGGGGTTGCACGCGTGTTTTCCATAAAATGCTATTTCTGTAGTTTTATGGCTGATGAGGCAGCGTGTGCCTAAAACTGGATGCTTTTGTATAAGGTGAAAATGTCATGAAATAGCTCGGATCCTCTCGCATCTGGAGGAATGTCCATGTTGCAATGGGGCTCTGTAAATATTTATACCTGATGACTTAGCAGCTGGCTATTAAGTGCCCTGATTGTTCCTGTGGCGCTGCTAGCAAATGGGGATCTGGCATTTAAAGGACGCAGCACAAATTGTTCTGTTGGCCTTAACTTTTGGTCGGAGAATTTACTCAGCGCTGGTGATATCACTGGGGAAGCATCCCTCTCGCCCCTTCTCCTCCCCAGCCACGCAGACCCAGCGGCGCTCGGGGGTCAGGAGGAAAGCGGGGCTGGCAAAACCGCCCCCAATCTGCTCCAAACAAATGATGTGGCTGCTGGTGGCTTGGGTGGCTTTGGTGCTACCTTGAAGGGCAGCTTCAGCCCCGGTGCTTTTCCTCCAAGCAGTGCTGGGCGCCCGCCAGGCCACCGCGACCTCCGAGCGCCGGTGACTCACTAATGCCACGGATCTGCTCCTTGCAAAGCCTTTCCTGTCGGGTCGTGTTAACCCCTTGCCGGATGGGCTGTTGCAGGAGTCCCAAAGCCCCTCGCAGAGGGAGGAAATGACAGCTCAAAGTAGCTCCAGCAGGGCCAAGACAGGAGAGGAAACGTTTGGCTGGGGAGCGGGATCCTTTCTCGGCGCCTTTGGGAGCTGGGGTGGGGTGTGTGTCCCGGTTGTCCAGCCCCGTTGCAAATCCACTTAAATACCAGGCATGTAAAAATGCCCTTTTATCATCACCGCAGCGAATGCCAGTACCAGGGAGACCTTTCTGTTTTATATAAATTAATACTTTGTTTGCACCTCTGGTTGGATTGAAATTATTAGTGAACTCACGCCGAGCAGTGACAGGGGCTGCAGCGAGGGACAGAAACCATCAAGAAGCCAAACAAACCACAAAGTGCTTCGTTTTGACTTTCAGAAGAAAGTAACTGCTTTCCAACTTCTCCCTTTGAAAAGATGTCTCATCGCCGGACTCATTTTGAACTAACGAAAAATAAATAAGGCCCCTCCGTGCCTGCCAGCAGAACCCAGTGTTTCGTTCTATTGGAAATGAAGCAAATAAAAACAAATCAATCTTCAAAAGCCAAACACTGGCACGGGGGCCGGCACGCATCAGGCTGCAAACAAGGTTTGCAGATGTGGCCAGGAGGATGCAGGTGATTCTCAGGCTGCAGAGCTGTGCCTGTAGAGAAACTGCGTGAGTAGTCCACCCCCCCCCTTTTTTTTGATCACTTTGAAAAGCTGCAGGTACCACTGAAAGCTGCTCCATCGTGTTTGTTTTAGCAGGCTGCACCTTCAAAGGGTTTAAATCATCTATTTTCTAAGCCTGCAAGTGCTGTATTCCTCCCTTTGTACCTGTGCTATGAAACCCAGCGTTGCAGCCCCACAATAAAATGCTTTGCAGCCCTCTGACCCACCAGCAGGGGATGCCCCGGGTGGGCTGGGGCTCTGGCTGGGCTCCAGCGTGTGTTCCCAATGCTGGGATATGTGGGGGTTTATATTTTGGGCCTTTCTACTTGGAGAGGAAGCAAATTTATGCAAAACATCATGGCTCGGGTTTTAAACAAAGAGGATGTGCTGTGCTCTGTGCAAGCAGAATATTTACAGTTATAAGGCAGGATGATATATGCCCCGTACAAATAATAAATAAAGGTTGAGTGTTGGGAATTGGATTCGTAAGGCTAAAACTAATAACGTAATAGTCTTTATTGAGGAAAATGAAGCAGTCTTATGCCTGGGATGAAATCCCAAAATAAATTTACTGTTTACTAAAACACTGTAGAGCGATTTAGATGTTGTTATAAAACCATTTTTATCGTCTGCACAGAAGATGTGGGTCAGTGGGGCTGTTCCAGCTTTCCTAGAAAACCTAAACGTAGTCCCAATAATCACAGCACGGTCCAGGCAGCTTAGCAGAGCTGCTCTCATTTCCAGCAAGGCAGAGGGGAACTCACATCCCCATAAAACACAGCGAATGGACAAAACGAGAGTGACCCTGAGTAAATGCTCCCAATTAATCGTACAGCCTCTAACACTGCTGCCTGTATCAGCTTCAGGCACCGAAAAATACAATTGCTGCTGCTTTCTGCATGTGGGCAATCGTGGTGGGGTCATCCTGCTGCGAAAAAGCTAAAATTAATGTTTTACCTTAAAACTCGGTGAAGATGCAGAAAGCTAAAAAGCTGAAAAGCATTTTCTTTCTTTGAGTCTTCAGAAAAGAAAGCTATTCAGCTATTGCCAACGTTTTTGTAGGCTACTGATTATGGAAATCTGTGTATTTGGAAGATATAAAGAAGCTAAAAAAGAGACACATGGGAAAATAAGATTATACACGTGCAAGTGAATCCAAGGATTCAGAGGGCAAAGCAGGCAGGACAGGTCCAAATCTTGTTGGGCACCAGGGCAGAGCAGCAGCTACCCAGTGGAAGGGAAGCATCTCATGGGAAAGGTTATTTTCCAGCCAAGGGATAAGGCTGCAAGTGGTATTTTAGTTGTGGACTTTAGTGATCATGGGGAGGGCAGGGAACAGCTCAGCTCCTCGGTTACTGCAATGAACTTAAAATTATCTTTAACCCCTTCATTTAATTAAGCTCAAAATTCATCAGTGGCCTGGTGCAAAGGAAATCCAGGGCTTTAAAACAGAGTAGTCAAGTGTGTCTGAGACAAATTCAAAAGTGAGGATGGAAAGAGCCTGGAAATGTGAAGAGAACTTTACAGATAAATTATATCCTCTCTGTTTTTGTGGGATTATATTTGCAGGTATGGGTGCAACCCCTCCACAAAATATTTCTGAAATTAAGTCTTTTTCCTGGATTTGGAGTTAGACTCAGTGCTTTAGCAACAGTTTATTTGACTTTCAGATGCAGGAGTAATGCCTCGGAGAAATGTTTCCTCCTGCTTTGGTGCTTGGGCTGGGCACTGCAGCGCGAGCAAGGATCTCCAGCAGCATGGTTGAATCCCATGTCCCTTACAAAAGCCCAGATAAATTCTCTGTAGCTCCTGACTCCCCCTTGGGAAATGCCAGCGGCTCTCCTGCTTGCTCGACCCAGCACGTAGCTTCCTCCCAGGGCTGAATTTTGCCCTCGCTGCACCATGCAAATAAGCACAACATGTACAAATTAGAATGGAACATGGCAATCGTCCTCCTGCCGACGTTACATTGCACAGCCCCACCACTAAAAGCATAGCTTAAGCTATTAGCCACCAAGAGAAACCTGATGCCTGTTTTGGAAAGTGTGTTTGCTTGCTAGGATGCCTGGAAAGACTTATGCACAGTCAACCTGGTGACCGCAGATGCTCGCAGCCCAGCCCTGGAATAGCCAAGTTTGGAGGGAGAACTGGGATCAGGTATGGCCTGGGAGAAACAGCATGAGCACTGCAGGCATGCTTTGCAGTCCTGCCCTCCGAATACCACTTCTGTCAGCCAAGAAACTGAGGCCTGGATACATCAAAAATGATGTGGACTGCCAGATCCGTGCAGAATAAAGCCAGGCTTTCCTTGTGAGGACAGATGGACACAGAGCAGGTTTACCCTTGGCATGCACAGGGGGTTGCTAGCAGCACAGTGCCACAGACCCGCAGTTGTGTGGCAAAACAGGGGTGACATTTGCTGTTGTAATACAAAGAGAGGACTTAAAATATCCTGCCTGATGCATTTTTTCCCCTCCCATGGTGAATGCATTCTCCTCTCTTGCCCTTTTAACAATTTCCCATTGTTTTTCCCAGTTTTCTCTTTGAGTCTCTCCCTTCATGTTCCCTCAGATTCCTCCTTGCGGTGGGATGTGCTGTCAGGATCAACAACATTTGCACTTTTCTCATGAAATCCACAATATATGGCTGGTAGAGCTTCGTATGTAGGAAAACCAGGGGAATTGGGTCTGGGAGAGATGGTCCTGTCCTTCATTGACCAAAAGAGCCCCAGAAAGTGGCGATGGGCCCAGAACATTCACTGGTTTGGTTATTTTCTCAGTCCTTGCTTCTCAAGACCCATATATCTATTTATCATTTATATCATTTATACCCCAATGCTTGAAAGTTGTGTTTTACGGCTTCTTTAATAAGCCCTAGGTGATTCCTTGTGCTATGTGGATAGCACGTGGATGGTTCTTTGGGATTTCAGGCAGTGACCTACACAGCTCTTCTTGTGCACGTTGTTATCCTACAGGCTCCCATGCATCTGGCCCCACTAAGACAAGCAGTGCCCTGTGGAGGAGGGAGACCAATTAGTTGCTCCTTAGCAGGAAAAATTTGGGAATTTCCTGAAACCTGGCTCCTTTGCTTATTTGCATTTGAGATTTCTCAAAATTCTGCTAACAAACAAAAAGGGGTTTGAAGACTGCGGTGACAAACTGATTATGGAACCCTATAGGAAGGACTGAGTAGGAAGAAAAGAGGATTGCAAGTATTTGTGGGCCCAGAAGGCCAATAATGCTCACAAAATAACTGCTTCTGCTGTGTCCTAAAGGGTCTGCCCAAGCAGCCAGGGTGCAGTGTGAAATCCTAGGACATGGGTGCTTTAGGTAATCATTATTTATCACCATATTTTGCAACTGGGAAAAAAAAAAAAAAAAAGAAAAAGCCGAAAGCTTTATCACGTGCTGGAACTGTGCTATTTCCTCCCTTTAAACCTTTGAGCAATAGAGATAAAAAGTGAGTGTTACTCGTGATACCGGGAGAAAGAATGCAATATTATATCTGTTACTGTCTGGAAGAGCCCCTATCATCTGGCCTTGCTTTCTGCCCTCCCAGCTCCAGGCATGGAGACACACACACATGCACGCATCGACTTAAGAGGTAGAAGCCAGTCATTTTTAACGTGCAGTCCTAATTCCTGGCGTTCTCTTTCCCTTTGGACAGGTTTCCATTGAGCTGCAGAAGTGACCACCATTTGGCACAACTAAACATGGAAACCTGGCCGAAAAATATGACAGGCAAGATGATGCAGCGCTTTAGGATTGGGCTCGTTCTGCTAAATTGTTAACTTATGTTGAACGTTTCCCCTCTGCCCCTTGAGTGCTAAGACTCTTCTTCCTTTGGTGGGGCAGTTAAACTGGGGACCCTGTGAGAGGAGATAAAAGCAGATCTGTCTTTTGTGAGGCCAAAGATGCATAGCCAGCATCCCTGCTAGGACGCGAGGATTAGGAGAATACGTAGAATTTCCAAATTTAGAGTGGAGGACTAGCTCCCTATAAACAAAGGCCGCTTTTTAAAATGAGATGTTAGCAAGATAATGCCAAAAAAAAAAGAAAAAAAAAAAGAAAAAAAAAGTTTGCCTTTTGTGACTAAATTCTGTTATTTTGCAGCCAACCTTCAAATGGGCTGTTGGTGCAAGTGAACAAACGCTTCCTGTCTGTCCGTCCTCATGGGTGGTCGCGTTTTAAAATGAAATATACAGGCTGACAAATGCCTTTACAAAGGCCAGATTATAAACTGTAAACCTACTGTCAGCTGGGTAGAAAAAAAAATCCAAATGCCTCTTATACCATTTAAAGATTTAGTTTGGCTTCAACACTAAAGCACTTCATCTTGAAGGAGAAAGGAGCTTAGAGTTTATAAATTGTTGTTTGGGCTCTAGTAAGCTCTGGATAAGGGAATCTATCTGCTAGGAAACAAATGACCTTCCCAAAATTTAGGGAGCTCTGGGTATTGTTACAAAGACAAAATGCCTTGGAAAAATGTCCCCAGAACACAAAGGGATTTGAGATTGCTCTGTTACTCTTAACATACAGTTCATACAGCTGCAAAGGGCAAATCTTACAGTTCCCATCTTTAAAAAAGGGTGGAAAAAAGTTAAACATATCAGGGTAATAAAGAACAAGCTGTTTAGATTGTTCCACTCTGTCTAAATCAACTCTAGACTTGCTCTTGCACATGGCTGTTGAATCCAGGCTCAATATCCACATTATCTTGGCCAAAAAGTCTCAAAATAGCCTACGTTCTCCCCAGTAATGATCACCAAAGGAAAATTCTGCAGCAAATGCAGTGGTTTATGGTAACGTGGTTGCTATCTTCAGCATTTTGAATGCAACGCAAAGGCAAGAGCAAGCTCCAGAAGTGATGGGCGTTGCACACCCATGTTTCCATTGCATGGAAATTTTGCAACTCCATCACACATCTGTGCTCACATCAACATTTCAGATCTGCCCTGACTTCTGAAGCACACTGAAAGCTCTCATCCTTTGTCTGCGAATGCCATCCACAATCTACGTTTCTCCAGTGGGATGAGTTTGCAGGTAGGCTTCTGCTGTAAGACAGGAGATGAACAAAGAGATTCAGGCCTATGTTTTAAAAAGACTTTGCTATTTATTTATCTATATATTTATTTTCACATCTGGCTTTTACTTTGAGGGTCTTGAAATGGAGCTGAACTGGCCAGAGGATCTGGAGGCAGTGACATGCATTTAATCTGCAAATCCTGGCTGCGCTCCCCTTGCCCAGCTCTTTGCTGGGAATGTTTCAGGTCATGCTGCACTTGCTGGAGGCAAGCTGAAATTTCACAGTTGATTTCACCAAATCCAGGAAGGTTGTGAGGAATGTGCTTGCTGGGTTGGGTGGGAAACAGAAAGCAGAAACATCTCTCCCATCGGTTGTAGACTGAGTTCCCGTCCACCTTGTGTGGATCAGTGCTTCCCCAAGGCATCATTTCTCATTCTCTTCTCCCCTTTATTACTGGTGTCCATAATGATTAGGAAAATTGTTTGACACTCCTTCCTTGGGAAATCCCTGCCTCCACCTTTGGGGATGCCCACTCTAATCTTCGAATCCACACTTTCATTGTGCCCTTGTGTTTTTAGAAGGCTTTTTATGTTATCTTTAAATACTGCATACCATCGCAGCAGTTATTTCATACAATATCCCTTTTCCAGGGCTCTCAGCAGGCTTGAAAGGATGTGAGGTAGAAGCATGCTTTATTTTCTACGCATGCCACATACTTGAGGCTACAGTACGTCAGCACTGAATTCTCTGAGACCTTCGGAAACGATGACTATTTCAGTGCCCATCAGATTGTTTTAATGCCTGG
Organism: Aythya ferina; assembly: GCF_964211825.1. Classification (NCBI taxonomy): domain Eukaryota; kingdom Metazoa; phylum Chordata; class Aves; order Anseriformes; family Anatidae; genus Aythya; species Aythya ferina. The sequence goes on from NC_140308.1 coordinate 2,761,775, forward strand.
ATGTGAATCACGCTGGGACTCGTGCTATCGCCTGTCCCTTCTCTCCTACCCAGAGACCAGATGACAGTTGTGCAGCTGCACAAAATTCTTTTTTAGAAAGGAACAAAAAGGAAATTACTGGAAAATCTTCACAGCGGATCTCCCTCCGCCCACAGAGTGGTGGGAATAAACATCACAACTTCAGATCTTGGTGAATGCAGATAAATAGAGGCTTAGCTGATAAGTTAATGACATACCAAAAACAGATTGCTTGAAACCTAAGACAATAAGGGGCCAATGAGCAGAATACTGGAATCCTGACAAAACTCTGAGCGTTGGGATGCTGCTGGCCCCTGGTGAGGGGGGATGTGGCTGGAAGTGGATGGAATGGGGAGCCCCAGGTCATTGTGGTCTTGGCTTTTCTATCCCCTTCTTGGCTTTTCCAAGTGCTATGAGAGAACTTCAGGTCTCCTGGTCTCATCATCTTTGTCTTAACCCCAAACCTCACAGGCTTCTTCATCGTGGCATGTCTGACAGCCTGAGGTTCTCCATGAATGACTTCTCCAGTGTGGCCTCTTCTGTCCATCTGTACCACCAGGTCTCTTCTCTTGGCTTCCCTTAGCTCGTGGCTCCACTATTGCAGCCCAGCAAATGTCACATTCTCACACCCACTCAGAAGAGAGTTTGATCATGTCTCATCTTCTTCTCAGTGATATCTAATATAAGCGACCTCCTTTCCTTTTCAAACCCATTCCCATCTTCCTCACACCTGCTCTCTTTCAAGATCAAACCGTGATGCATGTCTTCTGCTGGCAAATGAGTATCTGGTATCCTACACCTCTCTCCCAGTCTAAGCAATCACTACCCTGTCATGGATTTCTCTTGACAATTACCCCTTGAGGTCAGAACTATTCTTGGGGAAACTCAGGCTTGGAGAAATTAAGGAGTGCACCCAGCCACACAAGTACCCCCAGGTGGGCTGAATCCAGCTCCATCGCTGACCCATCTTTCCCAGCTCTTCCATGTCTTTCAGGCACCCGAAGTGAATGAAGTAAGTGAAAAGTTGTGAAAATTCCCCAAAAGTGTCTCCAAGAAGATATTTTGTAAATTATTTTCACCACAATACTCTTGTACATTGATGCATTTATACAAATTATCTCCGGGCTATGCTTTTCATGTGTGACAGTGACCGAAATATGCAAAGAAATCACCAAAACCTTCTCTTGAAGATCAACTTCACTCATGCATAGACCATGGCAGAATTTCTGCTCCCTTCCTGCAGCTTGAATAAAGATTTCATGGCTGAATATCAGGAAAGCTGCCCACTGGGCTGCTTGATGAAATTCTTCTTGGTCCTCCTTGTGCTCTTGCTGGAGCTCTGGCTCTGGAGGTGAGGATCCAGTTGCGCCTGGTGGGCAAAGCAGTGCTTCAAACACTGCTGTTGGCAAACAGAGCTGGCACATCCTCTTCCCTTGGAAGATCTTTTCGTGTAACTGGGGGGCTCTGAGATGTGTTTTCATCCATCTGGGGGGCTCTGTCTGTTTGCTTTGCCTTTGCTAGACCCAGACTCTCACATTCAGGACTGGATGGGGTAACAGGGATGAAGTCAATCATTGAATCACTGAATCCCAGAATGGTTTGGGTTGGAAGGGACCTCAAAGTGCATCTGGTTCCATGGGCAGGAACCAGAGCCCACTGCCCGCTGGATTTGAGGCACAAATGGCTGGTAACTGTATGACAGCTCCTCCTTTGGGGCTCAATCCTCCTGCAGCTGGCGCTGGTGGTGGTGGGCAGGTAGAAAGCATGGGGTCCTGAGTCCTGTTAGGAAGTCAGAAACTCCTTCTGACCATCCTGGGACTCTTGCATGTACAGAGGCAGATCCTTTGCTGGTGGAAAATGGATCCAGCAGTGCAGCAGGGAGCACAGCCCAGGATTCCCAGCATTTCTCAAGCCCTCCAGAAAAGAATCTGCGGAAGGAAAACCCATAAAAAAAAAAAAAAAAAAAAAAAAAAAGCTCATCTCCAAAACATTCCTCCAACTGCACCCATTGCTTTGCCTGTATTATTTTTTTTTCTTTCTGCACAGGCAGTTTCCCCCCTCCTTTTTTTCTTTTTACAGGCTGTCGCTGTTGCAGGGAAGGCTCTGTAATATAAATCTGTGCTCTCACTTGGAAATGCTTAGCATTTCACAGCAGCTTGCTCAAAATCCTGGTCCTGCAGCCTGCTTGGGACTGCTTGTCAAAAAATACAGCACAGGCTGCCCTTGGTCAGATGTGGATGCTGAGAGCAGGTTGCAGGGGCTTTGGGGGCTGAGCAGGGGGAAGCCACTGCCCCCCCGGCTGCCCCATTTATCCCTGCCTGCAGAGAGAGAAGGCTTGATCCAGGCAATTCACAGGATCGGGCCGTCGAGTAAATGGGGAATTCATCCAGAGATATCTAGTAAATACACGGAATAAGCTGCCAACCCTCTTCTCGAAGCCAACAGTTCACTAATTTTAATCAACAGCTGGATATTTTTATGGGGAGTGAAGGGACGGAGGGGTATTATGACAGAACAAGGGAGGTGGGATTAGACTAATCTAACCCAGGCCAAGTGGGCTCTTCCTGCTCAGCCATGTGCAGTGTCATGACTGTGTGATTTAGACTACTGCGCACTCACCAACACTGATAAGGAGGACAATTACGGGGAGCACACAGCTCTTTGGTGCAGCCCTCAGCCAGCAGAGCAGCGTGGATGTCAGCCGGGGACCATCTCCAGCTCTGAATCTGAGCTTTCCCCATGACGGGGACACGGTTGTCTCAGGGATTGTGCCCCAGGGCTCTCGTGATGCTGCTCCAAGACACCCTAAGGGAACCTGGTGCTCGTTCTGCTCTCGGATAGAGCTCACCCTTGCTCTGTCCTTTGCAAAAATTCATCAGGACCATTCTGATGAGCCCCTTCATCCTGCTGGGAAAACGTGGTGGGTGGCAGCTTCATTACGCACTTCTCCGGAGAAGGTTTCTCCATATTATGGCTCTGCTGAGTCCCTCAAGGGCAGTTTCTCCAGCGTTAATTGCCGTCTTTCCCTGTAACTTCTGGTTCTCTCTATGTCCTTCCTCACCTTCCGCTTACTCAGACCCAGTCGAGACTTGTGCCAGACTGTCGCTGCCTCAACATCTCCAACAAATCAAGGCGAAACACACAAAGCCACCTCGCCTAGCCCCGTTCAGTTGGACACTCCTTCTGGTGGGAAGCATGGGAAGAAGCATTCGGAGCCAGATTTTTTCCTTTTTTTTTTTCCCTTTTTTTGGAATAACCCCCTGATTGGCACATAGCAGCTTTTGTTGTTGTTTATTTGTGTAGCTTTTCATCTTAATGAGGATGTACGGAAACAATTACCACATGGTTCATTCACAATATCAACTCAAGCTTTTCCTGTCTGTGTGGTGATTGGAGTTAGCCACTGAAAATTATCTAGCCTTGCAGAAATCATGCTTTTTACTTTTTTTTTTTTTTTTTTTTTAATACATATTGTACAATAGGAATGGTTTTCCCTGTGAAATAATGTTTGGGTTTTGCACCAGGTGGCTGGAAATGTCACACTGTTTCTCCTTTTGGGGGGCTGAAACTCCAAACACTTTTAGAAGATGTACTTTTTTTTTTTTTTTTTTTTCCTTCTGGAGGGCAGAGGGAGGTCAAGATGCACTGACTAATTCAAGATTTCCTCCATTCGTTTCCATAACAAATAATCATTTTTCTTTATTTAGCTGCACTCACTGGTAGGTTTTCATTTGCATCAAAGCTTTGTTCTGCTCTCATTTGGGCTGCCTCCAGCGACCAAACAACATCACAGGCTGCTCCGGGCACATCCTCCAAAGACGTGGGCCAAAGTCAGAGCTGCAAGTTGGCTCCCAAGTGGAACCCTTGCGATACCGACCCTGGAGGGGCGAATCTGAGAGAGGTGTCTGGACATCAATTTGGGGATTTCCAGTGGAAATCAGCCCTAAAACTAAAAACACTTGGTTTCGGTATAATAAGGCGGATGGGGCAGCCATGCTATTATTAACTTGGTAACAACTACTCGAAAAGCTTTTATCTGGTTATTCATATTGAAATTTTAGCTCTTTGGGCTGCATCCTTCCATTCATGCGACTCTCGTCCCAGGCTGATTTAATATTGCCATTCCTCTTTAGGGAATTTCATTCCTAATAACTCAGGAAATGAGCCTTCAAACTCACCTCCAAAAACTGCAGCTTGCTTTTCCGCGTGAAACCCTGGCACCGCCGCGCTGGGGAAACGAAGGGGAATTTGGCAGGCGCTGGCTTTCCTAGCGGCCGTTTGCCCTTTTCCCGTCCCTGCGGAGAGCTGCCCCGGCGGAACGGCACGATAAGGGGCTGAAAAATGGTGTTGTGCATGGGAGATCTGCGAGGATTTGACAGCTAACTTCCCTGCAGATACTGGTCTGTGCTGGGTGCGCTCCAGCTGGGGCCGCGGGAGCTCCGATGGGACTTTGGAAAGGATGGGGGTCATGGGCATGAGACCCCAGAGCAAGGATGGGGACTCTCAGTCCTCATCTGGCCCCAAGCACCGTGGTGAAAGAGAAGGCCTGAACAACCCCGCTGCCTCATTTTGAGGTGTGCAACCACGCACGTGGACATTTCCATGGCTCAGACTGGCGCAGTTGGGTGGCTCCTGAGTGTGCACTGAAAGGTGCGAAATCGCATCTCGTGCTCAGGCATCTCTGCCCTGTCCTCATCGTAGCAAAAACATGGATGAGGAATTTCTCATGGCCCCATCCTTGGTGCTGCCCAATCTACGGACTTGCCACAGTGATGCATGCTGCATTTATATTTATCTGATGCGCGGAGACATCTGTTTATCATATGTTGCACGTCTGATAAGCAACTTTTTTTCTTCGTCCCAAGGCTCGATTAAAGATTCCGATTAATGTAACTTGCTGGAAGGTCCCGTAACGCAGCTTTTAAATCAATGTCATGTAAACTTTGCTGGGTTAATCCGGCACATCTGAATTCAGCTAAAAACCAACACTGCAAGGTCAGGCTGTACAAATTGATGGATTTTTATTCCTTTAACCTTAGAAGTGTTGCGGAGAGGGTAATAGCAGCAAGACTTGCTTCTTCCAATAGCTTCCATTTCCTACACAAAAAAAAGAGCCATCAAAAATTTTCCCTCCTCCTGCTATGTGCATATGTATGTAGTATACATATAAATATATGCATATATTTTACGCATTTTTAAATAGTGAGATTTTAAACCAGCAAAGCACTACAAAAAGTTGTTGCTTCTTTTCACGTGTAACTGTTTTCTCTCTCTCTCTCTCTCTCTCTTTTTTTCTTTTTTTTTTTTTTTTTTTCTTGTGCATTAATTTGATAAAGAAGAAAAGAATTCTGGTACTATAAACTGGTACTATAATGAAGAATATCCCTCCCATTTTTTGAATTTAGTTTGGTAACACCCTGACTAGTTCTAATAAAAAATCTCTTTAAAGATATCCCAGAACATTTTGTAGCTGATGAAGACGTTAATGTTGGCATAACAAATCAGCATGCTATTATGGGTTTGCAATGAAGAAAACAGTGTGCAATTCACGGACTTTTCTTGTCTTACTTCTAGCAGGAGATTTTTGCAATGTCTTTGCGACTCAAAAGTAACAATCTCTTATCAAAGCTCTTTAGTGCCTTTACACTATCATCAATACATATAAACAAAGGATAAGAAAGCTAATACTTTGTGTGGATAACTTTCTGCAGGAAAATGCAGCCTGTAAAACAGCCTGTGGTAGAAAATCTCTTTATCAGCCCTAAACTAAGGAGTGTATTTTATTTATGGAATGCAGCACTGCCTGCATTCTTGTTTCTTTGTTTGCCAATATTTTGCATGTCCCATATCCTATTACTCTATTTTGTTCAAGCATAAATGTTAGTATTTTAAATTGCAAATACCTTTTTGTTACTATTTAATTGTAAAGACCTGCTGGAGGCATTTTGCCTTTTGGCTTGGACTCCCGTGGCTTTATTTTCCCTTCTTAAATCTGAGAACTTGTCTGTAAGAGTAACTGTGAGCTTATGCTAACTGAAACATTTCCCCTGCACTTTCTACTTGCTTTTTTTAAAAAAAATGCATATATTTATCTTTCCTGTATTGGTTAATCACAGAATCACACACAGAATCACAGAATTTCTAGGTTGGAAGAGACCTCAAGATCATTGAGTCCAACCTCTGACCTAACGCTAGCAGTCCCCACTAAACCATATCGCTAAGCTCTACATCCAAACATTAAAGGTTAAAGCCAGCAGAGATGCCCTGGAGAGCCCTGAATGCCACAGCCCTGGCAGGGTGGGCAGGGGCACACGGCCGGGCTGGCTCTTGGCCCCATATGGGCCGCCAAAGTCCTGGCACCATGCAGCCTGCTGAAATCCTACCAGCATGGTTAGCCTCTATCTTGGAAGGGAAAGCACGGGCCAGAAGGTTGTGGCTCCTGCAGGATAGGTCATGCCAACGGGGGCATCTGTGCTCCTCCAACCTTACCTGCTCCCCTTGGTCCTGCTTCTGACTGGGACTTTGTTCTGCCCTTCTTTCCTCCTGAACTTGGCTAATTTACTCGGCTAATGTATTTTTATTTATTTATTTTTTTCCCCCTTCATTCTTGCAGAAGCATAAGGGATTTCATCAGCAAAAAAAGTGCTGTGCCAGGATTTCAGCTGGAGCTCCTTCTGCTGGCAGGATGACTGCTCTGCACAGAAAACGTCCTCGGCAAGGCCAGACTAAATAACTTTTCTTCTTTCTCTGTCTTTATACATACTTCTTGCCAGCAAAGGGATGACCTGAATAAAAAATAAGCATGCTAAGAATCGACCTGGGCATGTGTCTGTCCCCCACAGCTTGTTATTGCAGGGAGATATACTCGAGCACTGTGGCTCACTTTAAACTTGGCTGAATCTTACTGGGATCTTTTATCAGCTGCGATGGTTTTGGTATTGAGCCCGATGCTGCATGTGGAAGTGATGGAGTCCAGGACTGTGAGCAGTTCTGCTCTGAGTTTTCTGCCCGTCGTTTCAGAATCAGCATTATCTCTCTGCCTGTGCTTTGTTGGACAACCACTCCTTCTCCTGCCAGATAATTTTGTCAATGACTTCAGTGCGGACAAGGCTTGGAAAAACACAGATTCCTGGCAGCCTAATTTCTTTATATATTTGCCTAATTGTGCACAGGGATGTGGACATTCCTGAATGTCTTAAGCACCAGCAATATCTAAGAGAAGACCTATTCTTGTCAGACACCATCCAGCTGCCAGCTGTGCTACAAACTTGTGATTAACTTGGCAGTTTTCTATGTTAAATAGCCCAAACCCAGTCCCTTAGCTGAAGAAGCCCAGCACCATTCCCTGGCTCCCAAATCACCAAGCTCTGTGTAATTACCTCTGGCTGTGGCAGTTTAATTTGGGACAAGCCACTTCGGGATGCTGTCGTGTTACTGAATCCATAAAGCAATATATAAGCCATGAGAGACTTAAATCTCCCAATAAATGTGAATGTACACCAAACCATTCTGAACTGGTGTAGGATCATAATTTATGCTTGTGGGTAACATTTATGCAGAAAAGTATTCTGTAAACAGCTGGTTTTGCTTTAAAAATCTGGAATTATCCATAGAAAGCATTCACAAGGCTTACAGACTCGTGTAGGATTTTTATTTATTTTTTTATTTTTATTTTTTTTTCCAGGAATTCTAGTTTCCGTGCCTGGCCTTGCCTTTCCTCTGGTTTTCTATTCCCTATAACAACATTGTTAATAAAATATGCAGTAATAAGGTAGTTTCTTATACAGATGCACTAACTAAAATCCAAAATCAAAAGCTGAAAAGAAAAATTGTTTTTCAAACTTAGAAAAAAAAAAACAGAACAAAACAAAACAAAGAGCAACAACAACAACAACAACAACAACAACAACAACAAAACAAATAAACAACCACCTAGAAACCCTATATGTTTTAGAATGAAAGTAAAGAGTAAAAATAAAATGAGGATAAAACATGGAGTAACCTCCAAATGTGCAAGGAATATTTCTGTGGAGGCCACAGTTCTGGAGAGCTTGCATCTGAGTGGCCAAATGATATTTTCTCTTTGATTTCTAGGAAATTCATGTCATTGCAATACAAGAAAAGAATATGCTGGTCCATGGTCTACCTACTGTAGATCTGGCGCTGATGGGAAGAGTATGAGAAGTTGGATGTATGTTTATGCAGAGAAGCTGAATGTATGTATATGGATGTATGTATATAGAGATTGTCCCTTTACAGGGTCTTGGTGGCTGGGGGCTGGTATTGGCAGGTGGGAAGCTGCCTCTTGGCCACAGCAGCACCCGCGTCCTGTGGTGGTCACTTCTCCAGGTTTGCAGAAGTGATATCGTGTGCCTGGACAATGCTACAAGCCTCCAAAGTCTTGTGCACATCCCTGCATGGACTCATCTGGCCACGGGAAGAAAAGAAAGAAAGGAAGAAAACCCGCCAGCACTGCCCCATTGCTGCGCAGGAGCTGAGCCTCACCAGCCATTTTTCTCATGCAGCACCAAAACAGCCATTTGATGGAAATGGCTCGGTGCCATCCCTGACCTAGGCTGCTTTTGAACCGGGCGACCTCGAAGTGAAAGGCTCAGTATCACATTGCCAGTTCCCCAAACCATCTGTCCTCCTTCAGGGAGCTTCCTTCAAAAGTCCCCGCACACTTCATAAACATCCCAGCCCTCCTCACCCCTCCAGCTGCCCCTTCCTTTAGGAGAACCAGCAGTTCGAAGGAAATACCACTCATTTCTATTTTTTATTTTTTTTTCCCTGAGTGTGTTGAATTTGACGTCTGAGATTTGGCAAAAGCAAATTTTTTTTTTTCTTTTTTCCCTCCTGTGATGTGTTTTAAACCTGTTGGTGAGGATGGAGAAGTCGGGGACCCGAGTGTGTGCGGGCGGAGGCGATGCACTGCCCGGTAGCAAAGCCTCCTCTCGCAGCCACGTCTTTGAACGCGAACAATAAAGCAAACTTCCATTTCCTTAACATAACATCGTCGTGTCACAGCCCCCAGAGCTCCACCTTCCCTTTCAAGAGGCTAGAAAGTGGGACTTTAGACAAAGAAAAATAGTCTCAGGTGGGTTCGCCATGGATCATTTTGACTATATTTTAAACACTGAAATGTCAATGCTTAGTCATAGACAAGACATGATTCTTATCTAGCTACATGTGGCTTCCAGTATAAAAAAATTTGAACCCGTGCCATTTCCTGTTGGAGAGAGCTTAAACACAGGGGTGACAAGGGCACATCTATTTTGGATCCCTATTTTAAAAGCCTCCAGATATCATAGAAATCAACTGGCACAAACAGAGGACTTTGAATTTCTTTCATGGCGGTGGCAAATTACGTATATCAATGAAACACATACTTAGTGAAGCGGAAGTGAGCACCAGCAATACTTCAATCAGCTTTGGCATATGTATACATTATTCTGTTTGATCTCATAGGATGCTGGATTTAGATGATATAATACATTCTGGTTATCTTCCTCGAAGTTGGAGGGACGTAAGGAGATATCCACTTTCACAAGATAAAATTAGCACCTCTTTATTTTTCAGATAAACATTCCTCTTTTTTTTTGCAGGAAAGCGCTGATTAGAGTTACAAAGCATACCAATGGGTATGAGTTTATTCATATTCAACCCAAATCCTATTTATAATATAAAGGAAATAACATTGGTATTACACAGGGCAACTTGGACAGCCTTCATGTAGGAATAGCGAGCCATACTCGGGCAGGTCTCTTCAAAAGTGCCGAAAGCTGTTATTTTCCAAAGCCATGGTGGGAAAGTGGGCATTTCACTTAGAAAATTGCACCAGAAAATTGTCAGTCCACACTGATTCCACTCTTTTACTGTGTCTTTTGACATCTTCTTGCAGCTATGAGCATTACGTATGAAATACGGACCTTAATTTCATCCATGATAAGATTCAACGTATTTTCTTCGTGAAAAACCCGTCATCTCAATTTATTTCCCACCTACCACAGGTAGCAACAAATGCTAACCACATTATCTGCTAAAGGCCTCATTTGTGGATTAAAGGTCTCATTTGTAGATTAATTTAGTGGTTTAAAGCAACCCAGTGGAAAGTTATTTTTGTTAAGTCAAAGTATGGATGTCTTGGGCACGGGAAATACGCTTCTGGGTAGATCTGTGTGAATAACTGATTGTTTGGTTCACTTGCCGCTCCAAACAATCGGGAGAGAAAAATGGCTTCCGGTGAATTAAATCTTTTGTACAACATGGAAGGCCTTAATAGACCTTTGAACTTCTCAAAATAAAGAAATACATTGCGTTATCTGCAATGCCTTGTTTCATGTGAAAAAGAAAGGTGGTGACCTTTAAAAGTCTTTTGGTGGCGATAACAATTTGGTGAAATCAACACAATTTTCCCAAATTGTTTCGGTCAATTTGAATCTCTGCATTTCATTCCATGGAGGGGAAAAACATGGTCGAAGGAGTTTTGCTGTTGTTTATGAAAAGACAGATCGTGGGTTTGGCAGGGTGAGACGCTCATGGACTCATCGACACTGATGGTAGACTGAATGAGCTCCAGATGGACGTACATACTTGTGTCTTTATGGGGAACACAGCCGTACGACAGCTTTTAAGTGCATGCTGTCTGGTGGTGGAAAATAGCACAAAGTTCCCATTTCATGCAATCCTTGAGAGGGGTCTTCTTGTTGTGCTGCACTGGATCAAGCCCCTGTAGTTACTGGCAGAAAGCTCCCTTAAATACAATGCACCAAGAAATTTGTATCAGCGTGTACAGATAGTTTTGTTTTGGAAAATCACCCTTGCATTTGCATTGCAGTTATGAGAGTAAACCACAAATGATACGATCTGCTGAAATATTATGTGAGGCCTTAGTTATCAGGATGTGATTTTGTACCACGCTCCAACATGAAGCTTTCCAGTTTAATACACAATGACAGAACAAGATCCGTTTACAGGGATAAAGCTAGCTCGTTTTCAAGACCAAGTTTAGCAACTTCTCAAATGTCTGTTGTTGTCTGTCCTGTTAATTGGCTGCATGGCTGCAGTTTGTGTGGGCTGGCCATTATAACGTCAATAAATCCAGTGACTGGAAATGAAATTTGATGCATAACGGGACTGAATGTTTTGTTCCTGCGAGCCTGACCATGTGCATCAGTCATAAGAGTTCAGTGGACACCGTTGAGTAGCCTCATCAGATATAAAGGCAATTATTTCTGGAGAAGAAGGCTAGGCTCTAGCTTTTTAAATGGCTCTTCCCCAAAGAGTGGCAATTTAAATGTTATTTAGGTTTTCACAGAGAAAAGGCAGCAGAAAGAAATTTTTTTCCCCTTCACCTCAATGTCCCCAAGTCATTGAGGGCGCCGATGTTTCCCCGTGGGACTTGGACAGAAGCTGATTTCCCTGGGAATGCCATAGGCTGTGGGAAGGCTGTCATAAGACTTTAGTGTAAGGAGCCTAAATTGTGTATTTTTCTGCCTTTTCCATTAAAAAAAAAGAAAAAAGAAAAAAGAAAAAAAGAAAACTGAAAGCACCCTTCCCAAAAATATCAACTAATGAGAGAGAGCCCAAGCAATCAGAAAAGCCAGGAGGTAGCAGCGTGCTGCGCGCGATGGCAGACGGATCTCCACGCCGATGGGGATTATTAATAGCAAGAGCACGCCATGTGGTTCTTTTTCCACTCACGCTGACGGCAACTGTTTGTCTTCTGTTGTCCAAATTGTTCAATTCATTGCGGTCCGAAAATTGCAATTTCTGAAGGAGCACACCGCGGATGAGTCTGAGGCTCTGCAGGTTGGCTGCTCGAGCCACTGTAATAGCAGGTTATATTAAAAAAATTATAAATCTAATGCACTAAAAAAAAAAAATCAAATCTGCCACTTGAAGCATGCTGTGCAAGACAAGATCTTGGAAAATTTGCAGACCTTGTTCCCCCAGAAGCAGAAATGAGGGTAATAAGAGAAACTTATTGTCTGTAAGTGAGTGTTTCTGTACGTTTGTAATCACAGCCTTTGTATCCCCCTGAGAGCTCGGATTTCACGGGGAAGGAGCCGGACCACTGAGCCGTTCGAGCAGAGAGCAACCACTGCTACAATTAGCTGCAGAAGCCCAATTTGGGGGTTTTCTCATTAACCTGTCATGTCAAATGCTGTATGATAAGATGGTGAAAATTGGGGGGAGGAGTGGCGGTGGAGGGGTAAAAGTTCATTTTGCAAAGCAAACAAACAGCAAGTCACTTGATTTTACTAATTATCGTAGCCTGTGGCTCTTTCAGCCATTATTTTTCCCCCCCCCATCAGCGTATGAACTGACAAGATAAGATAGCGGCTGGTATTTTCTAAACTATCCTGGCTGACGGCATATACAGATAATATGAGGATTCATTTGCAAGAACGCGCAGAAGATTAATTGATTTTCTTAATGCTAGAGTAAATCGCTCATTACAAAAATAACTCCTAGCATTCACGGGGAACTGGTGTCAGGGCATGCCAGAATGCCCGCCTGTGAGCTCTGCCCTAGACGTAGCTTTTTGGGTGAAGAAGGGCGATTTCATGTGCCGCATCATCACAAATTGTGGGTCTGCTCCACAGTGCAGTGATACCGATGGGTGGGGAAGCGCGATGGCTTGCACTGTCTATAGAGCAGACCTTTTATATATACTTTTTTATGATATATTCTACTGCGAACGATCAGCACCGGTGCACTTCTCAGCCCTGCAAGTTCCCAGACATGCTTAAGTGGACAAAAAATTCTTTCATTTTACTAGCACTAATAGGCAAGACCATACCCACTCTGTACTCCTTATTTCTGGGGTTGAGGTCTGCATTTTGCTTTGATATGAAGCTCTCCAACCCTATGACAGAAATCCTGGAGGAAACCAAGTGTCCTGAATGTGCCCCAGCCCAATGCATTCTTACAGTTCTGGGAAAAAAAAAAGGGGGGGGAATTAAATGGTTATGTGGTTTGCCAAGGACGTTGCATTAAATCAGTGCATTAATATGAATAATACACTGCTCTAAAAGATATCTCTCTTTTTATTTATTTTCTTTTTCATGACACAAGGACTAAATGGATGTGTGAGCATGTGTTCCCCTTGCACTGTGCCTTTTACAAGCTGCTGTGCTGACCAGCGTGTCCATCCCCAGCGGGGACAGCACCAAGCAGCCTGCGGGAGCCAGCCGCCCTCCTTGCCATTAAGGACAGAAATATCGGAATGTTAACTTCCAATATCAAATTTTAACCCAAAGCCAGTAAAACGTGTTATGTCAGAATATGCTAGATCTATAAAGCTGGTTTCGGCAACATGTTGCAGCTGGTGGTGTGTATTTATAGCTTTTTTTTTTTTAAAGAAAAAAAAAAAAAACACTGGAAAGAGTAGAAAGCATTTTAAACAGCAAATTTGTCAATGTTTTTCCTTGCTGCTGAGTCGGACTATGGGTCGGCACTGGTTTAGATTAGCCATGTCCTGTGCAATTTGACAGTAGCGACATGAACCTGCAACGCATGAATCCGAAGCAAAGATAGGACTAACGAGGAGGAATTCAGGGAATGTTTTTCCTCGGAGCGCTGTTGCAGCGCGTACTGCGGGACCGGGGCTGCAGTGACAGCACTAACACTTCCCAGAGCCGAGGACCCCAAAGCTGGAATGGCATTGCCCACCCTGAAAGTGAGAAGGTAAAGTTTATTTTTGTATTTTTTTTCTCCCCTTTCTCTCTCTCACTCTCCCATATACAGAATGTATCGAGACCACCAAGAGTGGCCCATTTTTTTTTCACGATGATGTACAATTCACATTTGTTAATAAAAAAAAATTCTGCCTGAGGTCATCCACCTAGGTTTTTTTTTTTTTTAGACAGGAAACGGGTTTCAGATGTTTATATGTTAAAAAGTAAGGCTGCTAATCTGCCTGCCCATTTAACAGGCATTGACAACTGTCAAATATTTTTGCTTTACATTGCTGGCTTTCGAGCCAAGTTATGTATTTGCTTAATATTTTTTAAATCAGCAAAATAACCGCTATCATGCATTTGCTTGCTTTCTGGATTTACTTGCTAACACCAAGCAAAGCTGCCTCGGAAAGTGTAATCCAGCGTTTACCATAAAGTGAATCACGAGCTTTTGTGCTTATTGAGATAAACTGCTCGAGCAGGGCAGCCCGGAGAAAAGCGCTTGAGGAGCTACAGCTTGGCTGGCGTTTGGTGCTTGTGCCCATCAGATGCAGTGAGCACATAAAAAGCTGCAGTTTGAACTTTTGAAGCACTGGTGTCTGCGATATCAGGGTAAATAAAGGTAAATTTAATCTGCACTGGTAGGCTTCTTCCCCACTGCACGATGCGCAGTTTTTACTAGCACCACACATAACAGAGAGATGCGTTCCCCTGAAATAATCAATATTCTTATTTCCTTCTTTCTAGCCCATGCAGGGAAGAGACTGATAATGTGCCATTAATACTGGCAGAGCAAAACTGCCCTGGAGGGCTCTGTCAGGCACCTTAAGGTAGGGAGCGATGCTCGTGCTGCATTGCCCATGGTTCCTCGCCTGGCTGTGGTGCAGCAGCCACGGCGTGGTTCACCCCAACAGCTTCTACACCTTATCCACCCTTCTGATCAAAGCAAGCCGGATTTGTGCACAGAGCCCCAAACCCAACACCCAGCTAATGGTGTTCCACGAGTATGAGAATAAATTTAAATTAATGAAGTGCTTCATTAACAAAACCGATGAGGGTAGCAGACAAAACCTCTGAGTCACCTTCCTTTGCAGGCAAAAGTCCTGGAGACTCTCAAGCAAATTTATCTGGAAAAAATACTGGAGACTCAGAGTCATTCTCTCATAAAACCTGTTGGTTTTGAGGATATTGCTGAACTATACGTGTGAAATATTAATGATTTTTTTACCACGATGCAGGTAAAAGGCATGCAGTAACAAAACGTGTGTTATTTACTGGCTACACCGAAAGAGGAGTGATCGGAGTGCTAAAGGACAGAGTCATGGCATTCTAGCAAATGCAAAG
Source organism: Aythya ferina (assembly GCF_964211825.1). Classification (NCBI taxonomy): domain Eukaryota; kingdom Metazoa; phylum Chordata; class Aves; order Anseriformes; family Anatidae; genus Aythya; species Aythya ferina. Next base: position 2,776,822 of record NC_140308.1, read on the forward strand.
TGAGCCTCAGAAATTATTTTTCCACCTGAAAACAAAACAAAACAAAAATAAAAGAAACCCCACAAATTTTGAAGTTACTTCGTGCCACCTATTTAATCATAGTTTTTCTTTCTGAGCCTTCTAGCAACAAAACCTGGCTTCTGACCTGAAATAAAAGTGGTGATAATCCACTGTTAAAATTCTATGTTAAACATACTGTGAAAAAAAAAAAAATGAAAAGAAAGAAAAGAAAACAGAAACAAAAAGAAGCAAGGAGAATGACTTTATTTGCACCATTTCAGCAACCACAGAACCCAGCATATCTGGTTCATTTTATCTGGTTACATGAAAAACCTTGCACTGCAAATCATCACATATACAAATTACTTTTAATCTATGTACCATAATTTTTCTGTGTGCTGGCACTTTTTGATTTCAAAAAAACCATGAAGACGCAGAACTGCAGGAGCCATTTCCCCCTGTTTTAGGGTGAAAATGGGCTGCTTCGCAGCGCGACTGAGATCGGCGCAGCAGACGCATGAGCCTGACACCCAGCTCGCTGCTGTTCTCCGAGCAAATAACCTCAGCCCCTCTCAAATACCTACTTTGGGGATTTCACTAATTCAGTCAATCAATTCTCTGTTTTCCTAAAAGCCAAAAATCTGTATCTCGCCAGCAAGTTGAAGAAAAAATCCTCCTTCTTGGCACATCCTCTGTAACAAATGTGGAAGCTCGCTGATGACCACAAATATATTGTAAAAATGTGTAAACCAAAGGCAGTGATATTTTCCAAAAGAACACCTGGAAGGTGTAAATCAAAAATATTGTAAACACGTCAGCTGGGAACATACGACAGGCACACTGGTTTGCTGTGCACCCAGCCCATCGTGCTTTGGAAATCCGAATCGATAAATCAGGGGATGAACCTTGGACTAATAAACAGTTCTTTCATGAAAAGGAGATATTCTCTGCCCCTGGAGCCTAGCAGTGAACCGCCCTTTGGAGTGGCAGCGAGAGATAAATTTGCTACATTTAGAAAAATACAGCAAGACATTGCTAATAACGGGATTCTTTAAAAAATCACTGCTCAAAGGAACTCTCAAGATCAAGCTCATCTTGTTTCGTGCTTTGCTTAAATTTGCAGCAAAACTAATAAAACTATCTAGCTGCTTTCCTACGTAATATTTTTCGAGCATTTATTTCCCCTCTTAAGCTTTTTAAATGTTGATCAGATGCAAAGGTTATATTTTACGTCTGTCTTTTACCAAGGGGGTGTTCTGAAGCAAAAGGGGCAGAGGGGGAAATGGGGAGAAAGCTCTGCAAAACGAAGAGAGAGCAGGAGCAGCCTGCTCGCTCTGCCGTGCTGCAAAAAAGAGCCCGGGCTTTTCCCTCATGGTTATCTCGGTCGAATGAAAGAAGCCCTATTAAAATGCTATCTTCTGGAAAGCGTCATAGAGGCACGAGGTTGGTAAACATTATAAAAACAACCCCTCATAAAAATTTTATGGCTTTACATTTCTGTACATTTTACAGCCAGCACGGGGAAAAGAAGCGACAGCAATTTCTCCGCCTTGATAGCAGGCAGGAACTTTTCCTTGCTTTCTGCTCATCAAAATAAATAAAAAGGCTGAAGCGCGTTCGTTTCTCAGGCGTTCAGTGGGATTATTTCACAGGCAGAAGAAGTCGAGGGGAAACCTAAAGGCTAAACGAACCTCACGGTGCTAATCTGTGAGCTATAAACAAGCATTGTCCTTTTTGGACACCACGATAGCTTTCTGCGTCACAAAACAAAGCACTTTATTTCACAGAGATGTGAGTTGTCTCTTTTTAAATGCACAGGGAAAAACCTGCCCGTACGCACATCTCGTGCACGTCCTCACCACTAATTATTAAGCCAGTCTGCCGATGAGGGTTTTCAAATTGCTCCCCAAAAAGCAGCATAGACATTTGCTTCCTGAGTAGGTATTTATAGCTTCTGAATGGATCAAGTCATGAACAAAAAAAAGGTAATTGTGCTTGCAAGTAAGTATTTAAATATTTACATTTTAAATATATTTGCTGCCAGCTGCTGTTAGCAAGAAGAAAAGTAATTTGGGAAATCGCAACCCTTCCTATTTCCCACATTTTTTAACCATAATAAATGCATCTCTGAATTTAGCATGCCCCGCAGCTTGGCTGGCCAGTGGGGAGCCCAGGCTCATCACTCACTCGGGTAACGGGGCTGCGGGGCTCGGACCGGGGGCGTGCGGGGGCCGTGGCTGCGGCTGCGTTGGGCAGGGAGCCCGAGCAGCCCGAACGGCTGGGGCCGGCTCTCCTGTGAGCAAAACCCTCCTCCGGCCAGCGGCTGTGCTCATTTCTTGTTGTATGACCTCAAGCAACAAGCGCGCAACCGAGGGCAGGTGGCCTGAGTCACATTTCCCCAAAGCTCCCCAGCCCCTGCGCTCGCCAGCGTGGCACAACCGGGCAGTGACGTCTGGGGATGCGCCGGGGATTCTGCGCCCCGTACCCCTGTCTACACCCCAGTTTAAGTCACACTGGAAAGTCCAGGACGCACTAAAACATCAGACGGATGAGTAAGAGGGGGATATTGTGAAGAAACAGGGCAGATGGATCCCTGCAGCGCCCATCCCTGGGGCTGGGCATCATCCCCCCTGCCCCTCCTTCCGAAGGTGCTACAGGTGGCCAGCACCCAGCCCTCTGACAAAGGGTGGTTTTACCCTCATGAAAGTGCCATTTTCCTTTATTTTTATTATTATTTTATTTTTCAAATTATTTTTCCTTTGGCTTTCCATCTATCCATTGAGGGTCTTACCCATGGAAGTTTCTGCCTCCTGGTGGGAACAAGGAGAGAGGCTTGCTAGGGCCAAACAACATTGGACAACAAAGAGATGATCTGGGTTCTTCCTGCTATTGAGGGTTTTTGGAGAAGATCTGCTTCTTCAAATGTTTCTGATGTCGAGAAGCCACCAAAATCTCTTCCAAAAATCTATCCCAGCTCACACGCCATGTTGTGCTTAGCTTAGAGAGAAGTGTCCCGTTGGCCTTGGGGATGCTCCGTGGCCTGACCTCATGCGCAATCACACCAGCCCCACACTCCTCCCAGGGTAGCAGCTGAATTTGGGTGGCCAGGAAAGAGCCCTGTACCGGGACAGCTCCATATGACGCCTGCCACATCCTGCTGGTGGCCAGCGGGGACATCTCCATGGAGCCAGCACCTCCTTGCTCTCGGTTCATCCGGGTTCAAGCGCTGGCCTCTCTCTTGCCCTCGGGATGCTCGGTGTGTTGCTGCAACCAAAACGCACGCAAAGCAAACAGCTCCCGATGACACAGCTTGTGGTCACACATGTTTTACCACCTTCCTTGTATGACGGGGGGGGAAAAGAACAAAAAATAACACAACGACGTCAAGTGTTTCATTCGCAAGCAGAATGAGGGGGAAGGAAAGCTGAACTTTTGTTTATTGGTCTGAGATGACCATCAGTCCTGAGCAGGAGCAGAATTAAGCTGGTGGTGCTTAACGCATCCTACGTAGGCGGCTCCTCAGAGAATGTTGATTTAATCAGTAAAGATGTTCTTTAGCTAGTGAGGACTGGGGCAAAGCCCTTCTTTTTAAGCTCCTGCAAATGGCATAAGGATGAAAGTATAGGGCTGTAACCTCTGTGAATATGTAGTTCATCTCAACATAAAGTTTCCTCCTATAATCTATTTTTTTTTAGTGTTTTAAGTTTTTGCAGTGTCTAAGACTGCTGGTGGGGGTTTTATTGCTGGGTTTTCCAGTGACTGTGCCACCAGTTAGGATGGGAAAGGGAAGAGCAGAGATCGCAGCCATGAGCTTCACTTGCTTTTGCAGCTACCAACTGATCTTTGCCTCCATTTTTAAAGGTTTTGGGGTAAAAATTGGCCCTGTTCTAATCAGTGGCAACTCTCCCACTGCCTTTTGATTGTGCTGGGATTTCACTCTCCTGTCTTTACCTTTTCATCATTGCCTGTAGTGTGAGAAGCTTTGGTTGGGAGCTTACCAAAGCAAGAAAATCAGCCCGACTCTGGAACTACTATTGTTTATTTTAAAGCACATTTTGTTTCCATTTTGCTATAAATATAGATGAAGTGAAAATCTGCTGTTGTGTAGGCCCTGTCAGTTCAGCAGCAGTTTAGCAGAATTTCTCATATGGTCTCTTCAGTCCACGGAAAATCATTCAGGAGATGCTGGACCCCACCCTGCGAGGCATCACATCCTTTTAATGTTTCTGCAAATCGGTGGAAGCTTGAAATTGCTTGACCCTGGACAAGAAAAAAAAAAGAAAAAAAAAAAAAAAAAGAAAAAGAAATAAAAGCGATGGAATAAAATCTCAGCTCCTCTTAGGACTAGGCTGAGAGACGATGAGTCCTTTAACACCAGGAAAAACAGCAACAAGGTTGATAAGGATGCCCTAGTGTTTTGTTTTCAGCACCATTTAATTACAACACAGGTTCACATGCAGTGCATTTAGGTATTTGCTCTGTTATAAAAACTCGGACTGGAAGTATTTTGCTTAACTAATTTTTAAATGAAATGGGAACACACAAAATGGGTAGCAAAAGCAGAGGGCTAGGAAAACATAAATATCAAATAGATGAAAGGTGCGTGCACACTGCATGCTGGCATACTCCTGCTATAAAGTAAGCTCCTGTTAATTCAAAATACATTGTACCTGATCCTTGGAGGATCAGGACAGCCCTAGGAGAGGTGCTGGGTGGCTTTAAATTGCACCCTCCAGCCCTGCTTCCTAGCCCTGTGTTGCAACTCCGTCCTTGACACTCCTCAGATATCTCATGGATTACCCCAGATTCTAAGAAGTGCTATTCCCAGGCCATTTCTTTACCCTATTTTGGCCTTTCTCACCCCGATCCTGCCTTATTGCCCAAGACCTGGAACTGGGGAGTATGCAAATGCTCAGCTGACAATAAAACCTGCCCCAGGCTGTGGTGTTTTATCCTGATTTTAAAGGAGAGCCTCCACCCACGGTTTCGATTTTATGACGCAAATTCAAAAACCATACGGAACATTCTGGCGTCTCCCAGTTTTGGGTTTTCTACAAAAAGCCGTGCTGGTTTAAAAGGAGTGTTGGTGTGAGGAGACCTCATCCCGTCACATGCGTTTTCCCTTCTCCATAAATGCACAATGTAAAAATGCTGCGCTGAAAGGCACATACTCGAGGCTCTGTAGACATTTATGTGAAAAGTTATTGTTTACAGATCTGTCAGAGATTTTGCTTTGATGATGTAACATTGGCAAATGTCATATGTAACTTCCCTGACACTGTTTTTCTAACAAATGGCTCTTTTTGCCTGCCTTGACTTGAAAAAAAGAAGGAGTTTGAAAGGACTCTGAACCTCAAAGCCATTCAAGTTTTGTCCCGCGTCTACCAGATTGGGTCTGATAAAACATCTGAGCTCTCTCTGCAGAACTGGTCTGCTGGGAGCCCACTGCTATTGCTTAGAGGAAAATGTGTCCTTTTATTAAATATTGCTTAAAGTTCCTTCAAAATGGGGTTCTCCGATGTACCTCTAGGAAGGCTGAGGGTCTCGGGATTAGCAGGGCTGGCAAGTTAATGCGGTGTGCTTTTTAGGAAGACCTTAAATATCACAAACCAAATCAGGAAATATCAAAGTGGGGCAGGGAAGAAAAGAAACAAAACCTTCAAATGGCAGAGGGAAGGGTTCAGACCTAGCTGAAGGTTTGGAGGAGCTCGATTCCCACACTTATGATGGAAGAATGGGGTGAATTTAGGCAAAACTGGAGCGGTGAAGGAAGCAGGGCTGCTGGAAGGGAAATAAATCAGAAAGTGCAACCAGGGGGCTTTATATCAGGGTTCAGCACCTCTTATTTTAGAAACGGAGACTGTCAGACAAAACAAAGAGATGAAGCTGAGGAAAAGGGGTACATAATTTATTAATTATGCATATGGTTAATTAAGGGCATATGGGATTTGTGCCTTTCACTGCTTATGAGGTCCTCCACCAGCGAGCTGAAGCGGGAGAGGGCTCACAGTGGGGGAAATCCTCCCTGGCTGCAAAGCTGCCCACAAAATGCAAACCGAGGCTGGGAGGAATTCCTTGGTTTTGACCATCTGAGGCTGGAAATGAACTGTCAACATCCGAGTATGCATTAATGCAGCCCGCAGAAAAACCTCCCTCGTGCTGAGCAATTGAGGAGAGCAGGAAAACACCTCCGAGGGCACTTTTTGGTGTGCCAACACAAGCTGGCTCCGTCTGCAAAGCATCTCTCTTGGACATGGTATAAAAGAAACCTCCCTGAGGTTTCCTCTCCATCTGCCTCCGTGCAAAGCTGTGGATGGGAGCAGGGGCTGCCAACATCCAGCCCCTCTTGTGGTGGGCAGCTCATCCCCTTCTCCCTGCCCAGATAAGAAACATTCCCTGGGCACAGCTTGCATCTGAACACGTTTGGCTCCAGAAAAAAAAAAAAAAAAAATCAGATCAGGCTCCAATTTTATTCACCACTCAGCTTTGCTATCCTTAAAAAGCACACTGTGCTTGATTTCTGGCCAGCCAGCCATTTTTTTTTTTCTTTGGTTGTTTTTATTTTCTCCAGCTCATTTGTCCCAACCAACAGGAAATCCATCACTTGCAGCACAGTGAGGTTCAAACGTGTCCCCACAGCTGCTCTGGCTGTGTGTTTTGGGGTGAAAATGGGCTCCTCTCCTTGCTGAGCATCACTGCCAGAGATGCTACCTTAGCTAATCCCTCAAGCTGCAGTGTTCTCTGGAAAATCAATGCATTTTAGCTGCTAAGAATCTGAAAAAAGTTTGAGGTAAATGGAAAGAGAAGGAAAATGGTAGGAAGTGTTGCTGTTGGTTTTAGGGCTGGCCTCTGGAAATGCAAGATATGTTTCAGCTCTTGAAAGATTGTAAAAAACATTTCTGTGTTCAGGTTGAAGTGTTTGACACCCAGGAGAGGAAAACCTGTGTGCTGCTGGGCAGTGATGGAAGCACCTTTCTGCCTGTGTCTTACAACATTTGTCTTAATCTGGCATGGCGGGGGCTCTGGTAGAGATATCACATCTGACGTGACACTTTAAACATGTAAAACTCAAGTATTTTCCTTCCCTCCTCTGCCGCCTCCTCAGCTGTCCAAGAGAAATAAAACCAATAATCCTGGATAAATGTGTTTTGCTAGTGCTTAAAATGAAGGTTGGCTCTGACCACAGAGTCCGGCAGAGCAGGGAGGGGGATTTGGGAGAAGAAACTCACTGCCAAGAATCACCCCGTTTAGGAGCATCCACTGCAGCCTTCATGGCACTTCTGGCTGCTTGTGCAGTGCCTGGAGGAGCAGGCAGGGCAGGGAAGGATGGCTCAACTGGACTTGGAGCATCACAGGGAGCTCTGCTGGAGGAAACCACAACCATCCAGGTCCCCTGATCTTGTGTTCAGGAGGACGTGCAAATGTTTGCTGCTTTGTGATTTACTCTGCTGATCCTTTGGCTTGGCCATCATTGGAAGGAGAGGATGGCAGCTGCCATTCAGAATTCACACTGGAGGTGGCCACCTGAGTGGTAGGACGTGCCACAGTGATGCTGATGAGGTATGGAAAAGTGGGGAGATAATATTCGAAAATACCACCCTGGGCTGGCTGCCCCTTAAGCAGTGTTTCTTTCCACTTTCTGTGTGTACAAAGGAGAGTTTCTCCAGGACAAGTGCTTACCAGTGCTTTCCTGCTGCTCCAGTGACAATGCCAGCATTAAAAGCAGAAAAGCAACTCGCTTTCCTCTGCAAGGGGCCGCTGCGTGGTGAGATAATGCTCTTCCCAAAAGTGCGTGTTCACTGCTGCTGGGTGGCGGCCAAGAGCGGCCTCCCCATTCGTTCTGGAGGTGACAACAATGCACATGTGTGTCATTTCCTGACCTCGTGGAAATTGCAGGACTGAGATTCACTGCTGGAAAAAAAAAAAAAAAGAATGAGCAGAAAGGGATTTGGAAAATCAAGGGCCTTCCCCTCGAAGACTCCACCTTCCAGATTGCTTCACTTCGATGTCAAGTGTCTCCTCACCCCATGTGCTCCACTGCCAAGGCCAAGTCCTCCTCTAGACTCTGCACCATCCTGTCTGTCCCCACATCTCAGCACCCCAGGGTTGTGGGGCTGATGCCCACCCCTCACACTCAGATCCTGCCTGTGGATCTGCAGGGGATCATTCAAATGTGACAAAGTTTTAAGCTAAAACAATAATATCACTAAAACATCCAAATATGTCCAGATAAGACTATCTATCCCCAAGATACTGCGCAGTCATGCACATCATTTAAAGCCACTCTTAAGCCATCACCACGCTGAATTTCTTTGCTACTTGTCGTTCTTCAGATGGGAGCAAATCTGCATCCCCACGGGGCAACATTTGGGCTGCATCTAGTTGTCCATATTGCTGCTCGAGGGGTCCAGGGAGAAGGGCACGGTGTGCAGTTCCTTTGGGGCATTGCACTCCTGGAAGTGCTCCACGCAGTAGGAGCTTGAAGAAGGAAGGCTTGAATCCCTTCCAGCCACTCTATCTTGTATCGCTGCATTTTGGCAAAACACAGAACAAATGAGCGGCGGGGTCGGATAAACAAGCTTAAGGTAAACATTATCTGCATGTATATCCTGATTTATAATGTACGTGCATCAGTTAAAAATTTACTTGAATTTACCACAGTGTTTTAAGTAATGTTATTAAGAATGTAACTTCTTAGGAAAACTCAGTCTGTTTTTAGCCCAGACATGCAATTAGGGGAATTAGTAACACGATACGTCATCTTCAAGAACACACAGATACAGTGGTCAGAAACCTCATGCAACCCTCTGGAAGGAAATTTTGCTCGCAGCATATGTGAGTGCTCTCTTACAAGCCTCCTAATTCTCACCGAGAAATAATTTGACCTCCCCGAGCCAGCGCGCAGTCTGGGTGCGCTGAGGATGAGGCCATAGGTTTAGCATCCTCCTTTTGGGGGAGAAAAGGGGCCAAGGGAAGATCTGCAGGATGCTCACGCATGGTGGGGCATGAGGAATCTGCGGTGGCGTGGGAGGGAGGGAGCAGAGCTCGGAATTCGCAGCCCTCTCCTCGAAGGCATTCAGGTGGGATCAGGGGGTGGCTGGTGCTCCCTGTGCAGAAATGGAGATGCCTGCTGAGCTCTGACACTCCAGTTTTGCCTCTTTCCTTCTCCTATGGGGGCAGGATGAGAATTTTTCAGGTACAGAACAGACGGAGCCTGTGGTTGAGGGTTGGAGGCATGGGACTGTGCCACCTCTGGAAAGCAGCACCGTGGCTTTGCATCCTGTTCAGGGTTCCTGCCCCAGAAGCACAAATCAGACAACACCAGAGCCCCCAAACTGCAGCAAACCTTTATGTTTACTCCTCTGTTTAGGGCCAAATAAAGGGTTCAAGTCAACAGTCAGGGTAAAAAGATCTCCTGCCACCACCATGCACGGGCTCACATCAGCTCCCCAAACTGTGGCTGCGCAGCCCCTCCACCTCTTCCCAAAACACCATGCCTGTTCTTGGGGCTGTGGAAAATTCCAGAAAAAAGAAGCAAAATCCGACCCTCCCTGCTTCTTTCTAGAGTTCCAGAAACTCCAGCTGAATTTCACAAATTCAGGAGGCTTTTGGCTAGTTTGTGTAAGCCAGAGTCCAAATTTTTGGTTGCTGAACCAAGCTTTGACACAAGTCGTTGAGGTTTCTTTATCGCTAGCAACAATCTCTGCTTTTGTTTTTGTTGTGCTTTAGGCCACCGAACGACGTGATCCTGCTACGTGGACATGTGTGAGGGAAGCGAAAAAGATTGGGGAATGCTCAGTAATAGCTGCGAGTGATAGAGGATCCTGCAAAAATGCTGGAAAATATGAAAGGCCAATGAAGCAGAGAAAAAAAGTGTTCCAAAAAAGGTTTCCTTTCTTCCACTAAGAAATAATGCATTATCTGGAAATCCCACTTTGTAGTTTGGAATTTGTTTTTTGTGTTAGTTTCTTTCGGTGACCAACTCTGAATAAAGAGCAACCGCAGAAACAGTACACCAAAGCAACAGCAGTGGGTGGCAAATTTCTCTGTTACCACAAATATCCTTCCATACTTGACAGTCCAGATTGAAAACATTTTTTGTTGTTGTTTGCGTATCTCATCTTCAATAACTCTCTGCGAGGGTCAGAAACGATTGATTTGATGGTTTCTTTATCTAAAAGAAAAAAGGTTTTCTTCTTCTTGCCCCCCAATTTTGTCACGACCCATTGCAGTGTTCAATGCTCAGGGCTGCTCACACCCATGGGTCCCTCTCTGTAAGCCAAGGGAGAGATGTGCAGGCCCTGATGGTCACTTTGTGTGGGATTCCTGCAGGATTCAGGTATCCAAAGCCCAGGCTTCTCACCTGCTGGGCTTGCCTAGGGCGAATTAAGTGCAAACTCATCACATTTTTTCAACTTCAAGCTCTTGGCTGGAGAGATCTCAGCCTTGGGTAGGGCTGAAGCACCTCCCTGTCAGGAGGAGGATCCCAATCCCCCAAAATATGTGTTTGTGCCTCCAAGCACGCACAGCCTCATTGGTTTAGTACATACGTTTCTGCAGCTGGGATCTTGCACTATAAACTGTGGCAGGGAAGCCTTTTGCCAGATAATCATACAGCGCGTAGCATGCCGGAGTCCTGATTTTTGCTGGGATTTTTGCATTGCGTAAAAACACCGCCCATCCCCAGGCAGCACAGCCCTGGCTGAAGACCTGTTGGGTCTGGCGTCAGCACGCAGCAGCCTGTTTTTGCCACGAGGCTCCCACGTAATAGAAAGCATCGGCCGCGCTTGTGCAGACGGGCTTCTGCATAGCGTCGAGGTTAATCCTTGGAAAGGTTATTGCCGTGAAGCAATAAAGCCCCCAAAAGCAAAAGGTTATGGCATGGTCTGCAACCCAGCCCTCAAGAGCCCTTTAATTTGGAGATGAGCACTGGATGAACCCCAGCTGAGACTTGAGCAAAGCTGCTCGGCTAGGACCAAAAGTCCATGACTGAAGGGGAAATAACTTCACAAAGCATCAGGCTGTTGCTTAACTTGGGTTTTTTTCCTGGAGGTGGATACTTTTTTTAGCTTGCACATTTCTCTTTATTCAGATAGGCTAATTTTTCCTGGCTTCTCTTTGTAGGCTTCATGTTTAGTTCAAAATCGAATTAAAAACATAAGGGGATACATGTCATCCTCAGCTCTTCCCTGCAGACAGTATTTTTTTGGGGGAGAGCAGCATCCAGCTTCACAGCAACACCGTGCAGTCATTTACACACTTAATTTCAAGACGTGTTAGCCCAGCTCTGGAGCTGTGGTAATTCCACATCCTTAGCAAAACTCTGGATTTACCCAGCTCTCAGGTGGTCCCGTTGCAGTTATTGGGTTTTTAGATGATAGGCAGTCAAGTCCAGAGCAACCATTTATTTTTTTTAGGGGAAATGATACCTTCACAGTATCCCATGGCTGAGTGGGAAGCGTGGTGTGTCCCCCAGGCACTGAAGCTTTACCGGTATAACATCCCTGCTTGTTTTAATAATCATACTTGATACGATGCAATAACCACAAATGTGATCCTAGCCCTCTGGAACAAGGAAAAGGATGATATTTTAGGGGCTAGGAGAAGATTTGTACACCAGCCAAATGAATAACATGATTTTTTTTCTGTCTGAATTTGCCAGAAACTCTCCTTCATCTGCTGTAAGTGCTGCTAATTGCCCTTAGGAAAGCATCTCCATCTCTGCAGGAACAGACAAACCCAATAAATCAGGACTCCTCCAGCAGATACCAACCTCTTCCTTTTGCCTGTTTCTCCCCCAATTTTGGATCAGCAAGCCCTGTGGTGCTCAGAATACAATGACCAAATTGCCTCTTTGTCTCCAAAGAGGCAATTTGGAAATCACCAGCTGCTACCAGAGACAAGGCTTTGCCCTGCACTCTCCTGCCCCACTATCCCTGGGAAAGCCACAGCAGCCTCGTGCACCGTACCACCATCAACACCAGATTTTGAGGGCTGAAACAGGCGGAAAAACACCCAAACAGTCCCAGGATCCCCGCTTCAGGCATGGTCTCTGCTCCATGGTGCTCGTCCTGGGAGGAGGACGGCATCCCGTTTTGATGGAGGTGCGGAAGAGCTCTCTTAATTCGCCTGCCAGTGCAGCCTTTTTTGTTGTTTTCCACGAGAACACGATATGTTTATCTAGCTTTGATATTTTTTTTTTCGCTTTGTAGCTGAATTAACTGATTATTACTTTCATCTGGTTCCCTCTGCAGGGTCAGATGAAGCCCAAATAATAAAATTGAATGTGAGCGTGCGTATGTATTTATAATTAATAGGTTGCATACTGAATAATGTGGGGTCCCAAAAGAACGTGTAAAGAGAAAATGCTCTAAAACTCGATCTTTATTTTGGTTCAACCTCAACAATTTCCTGCAAAGCATAAATGGTGATATAATACGGGGCAGATCAAACCAAACTCTAATTCTGTTCTGCTTCTCATGCCAAATGTCATCCCCTTAAGATGTGCTTTTCTCCATCTGGTGATTTTGGCTTCTCTATGTTCCCTGTAAGTCTTTGGACCTTTCGCTAAAATGTTTGTGATATGACTCAGAATAACAAACAAAACATGCAGAACCTTCATTCAGTCAAGCACAATACTGGCAATAAATGGAGCTGGCTCAACTGGAGGTTTTTATAGAGACCCCATGAAACCCAAAGGAGACAAATAAATCAGCAACTGATGCTTTACTTTAATTTTTTTTTAGAGAAATCAGAACTGTTTTTCAGTGAAGTTAGAACTTTTCCATGTTTTCACCAAAGCAAACAGAAAGCAGGTGCGTGCTGAAAGAATTTTGGCCAGGAATGTGCAGAGAAGTGCATATGGATTTTCCTGTGAGCACTCACAGTTAATGGGCTTAATTTTGCTTTCAGTTATGTCGATGCAAGTTTTGCTGTTCTCTTCAAAGAAAGCAGGCACCAACACCTACAGAGTCACGGCATTCCTTATGGAAGTGAGTGCAAGAAGTGCAAGGCTAGTTTTCTGGTAGTCTGTGTATTTTAAGGGATGTCACAACCCCCATGCAAATCCTTTGCTGTGCGAAACGGCGCTCCGCTCACTGAAACCTCACTCTGAAAACAGAGCCCTTCCTTGGATTAAAAAAAATATAATTCTGGAGGGGAGACAACAAATGTGGTCCTGCTTCCCAGCTGTTCTCAGGTGCTTTTTTGGTGGTAGCATGCTTTCTGCTTTTTTTTTGATGCAACACTTGGTTTTCGCATCTTGGTGGACTGTGGACACATTCGCAGCCCTGTGAGCTTTGCCATGGTTTAGCATATTCCTCCTGGGAATTTATTGGCTCTTTAAAGCTCATTTCCCACTGTTTTTTTATATACATGTAAGAGCAGGGTAGCACCGACATTGCCACGACTGCCTAAGGATGCTGGCTTGAAACCAGAGCGAGCGTGGCAGCTCCTGATGACGGATGGCACAGCCGAGGGCAGAGCCCCTGCTTCGTGCCAGCCCGGCTGCATCCCTCTGCAGATCACCTACGAGCTGGGGGGATATTTGAGCCAACACGTCCTAATGCACAGAAATCCTGAGTGCATAAAGCCTCCCCTATCTATGACCATAAAAGTACAGCAAGTCCGTGAGCACGGATGCCTTGTACACGTGTCTTGCTGGAGTGGAGTTGCCAGTTTGGCACTTGGCAGCCGATGCCTGCCACGGGCAGCAAAACCCATTTGTCACTGTGGAGCGTGTTTAAGCCATGTTTACAGAAATCCTAATGCCTCCCAGAATGGGTCTTTCTGCCATGGACCTGGCACGCTCGGAGGGAGAGCCAGGACAGAGGGCAAGGATGGAACTGAACTGGGGCTGCTGCCATCAGCAGGGTGACATTAGGGGACGGGTCAGGTCCAGTCCAGGGAGTTCTGCAGAAATCCCCCCAAAAATACAACCTCTCAAAGCAGCTGTTGGCTTCCTGCAAGCAAAAGGACCGCTGCCCTTTCCTGTCTCAGCTCTGTCCCCACCGCCGAGGCTGTCCCTTCAGGTGACCACGTCTTTAATGTCCCTCCCGCGAGAGATCCCTTCCTCTCTGCGGAAGAGGTGGGGGAAGAGCTGGCATCTGGCCCTTGCGGTCTTCGGGAAAAACTTGTGAAAGGAGCGTAGCCGAAATGCTCAGAAAGCAGAAAACAACACTGCTTTCCACTCCCCTGGTATGGGATTTATTAAAGAAAGCCCTGGGACGTGAGGAAGGAAGAGCGGCTGCTTTATGGTGCTTTTGAAGGCTTTATTTACCTGAAGGCTTGGAAAATAGCTCTGCACCACGCATGATCTCAGCCGTGTAATGAGTTGCAGAAGAGCTGGCTTGCCCAGGTGAATGGGGGGGCTGCATCCTGATGTGGTGCACATCTCTGTGCTCAGGCACGAGCCCATCCCAGGCACTGCCACCACCACCATCAGCAGGGACAAGTCCTGGCACCCCTGTGTGACAGCCACTTGCTGAATTACCTGTGTGCCGCTTCTCATGTGCTGCTCAGGACCTGGGACTTGTGCCTCCAACCTCCAAGCAAGGACCTAGTAAACCACTGACAGGCCTTAAATTAAAGTCTATTTTGTCCTAACCGATGTCCAGATGGGTTTGGGAGTGCCCTTGCATGACCCCAGGCCCCCTTCCAGTCCTATTCCTCCCTCCCCTTCTTCATAACTTGTACTGTTTAGAATAATCGGGTTATTGATAATCCATGTCTCTGTAAAGGCTAATATATCAGGTGTGTAAGAATTTACGCGGACAGCTAAACCATCTTGCTTGCCCATAAACCTCTGCTATAAATATAAGCAATTTTTAAACACAATGAAACCTGACCAGGTTTCCAAGCCACAGCTTTTAAGCCCTTCAGTAGATGCACACAGACAGTGGTACTGAACCTTAGCTGGAATGAAAGTTATTTCCCTGGATGCTTTCCTTCCCTGCATGTTTACAGACATGCAATTATTTACTGGGCTTGATTGCTCCGGCTTTAGGCAGATTTATTGCACCTCACTCCTGCTGGATGTGAGCTCTTTTCCTGCAGACAAATCAAAGACAAGGAGAGCAAACTTGAGACTCAGCTCTGTTGGAAAAGGGCTGCAACAAGGTTTGCTCACATGGCACTGTGTGGCGACTGCTGTCCCCTAAAATATTTGACTGGTCATGTCTGATGAGGCTGTGAGAGCTCCAGGAAGAAGCTGCCTGGCATCACAGGCTGAGCAGGAGATGCTAAGAGCTATTGGAAAGGGATAAGGAGAGAAGTGGTGTCTCGGAGGCAGCCCTCGCCTGCTCTGCGTCTCGCAGAGGCCTTCCTCTCAACCCAGCCCATTTGCTCCTTCATCGAATTACAGCACTTTTCGTCGGCGTGGGGTGAGTTCCTGCTGGAAATTAGGCTGCGCCGTCCCATCTGATAAGAAAATTGCGTGAGCCCTTTTGTAGCGTTTTTTAAAAGGCAGAGAAACTGGTGGTCACAGACTCCAGAAGTCAGATGGATTTTCCTTAAACGGGGAATCAGGAAAAGAGGGGGGCAGGGAAGCAAAACCTACTGGGGAAGTTGTAACTAAATCTATAGGGTTTGGCCAAGGAATTCATAATCAGGGGGCTGCTTATGAGTTTCCAAGCTGATTGAACGCATTTCCTTTCCCCCCACAACAGTGCGTTGGGGCTGATTGGGCTCTCAGCATGCAGCCAGACTCCGCTTTAAAATGATGATAATGATGGAGCGTGGAAGAAAAGAAAGTGCCATACAGAGGGGCTGAGCAAAGCAGCCTTTGTGGGATGGAGGAATAACTCTTATTAAGCCAACTGATACAGTCTGGGGGAAGAAGCAGGTAAGCTTTCAGGCTTGCAAGTTCTTTGCAGGAGTCTTTTAAGCATTATTGGGATTGATGCTTCTCTCCCTGCATCTTGCTTTGACGTTGAGATGCCCAAGCACAGTAGCTGAACACCCTCGGGGTGAACTCTCCCATGGTGGACTCACCTCCTATTGCATCCAGCCTGAATTTCTTCCTGAGTGTTTCATTTCTTCCAGTAATAGGTAGTCATGCACCGCATTTATCATCAGCCCCTACTTTTATTCCTGGATATTGTTCAGATGCGTTTTTATATCACTTTGGATTCTCTTCTTTGGAAAGTCCCCATGGAAGTATCAGCCAAAATGAATAACAACCGGAAACAATAAAATAGAGAAAGATAAAATCAGGAAGAGTAAGCTCTGTTTATAGACACGAACAGCTTTTCCAGTAAACCACCAAATAAAGAGGTTCTTCGAACTTGGAAAGTCTGAAAATGGGACAGTTGGAAAAGCAATCGGGCTCAGAGAAGCTTCAGACAGGAAAAAAAAAAAAAAGTAAGAAACAACATGAGTTTTTCTCTTGAGAGTATTTACAGAAAAAGAGATAGCATTGAGTCAAAATGTGCACATCGCAGACGTGGCATCACCCGCCCCCAGAGCCGAGGCAGAAGAGGGGTGATGCTGTGTGCTCTCAGCATTTACACAAGAAGATGAAAAAAACAACTGAATGAAAGAGAAGGAAGAGAGGTGGCTGCAGAAAAATACACTGGAAATTATGTTTTAAAATAGGAGGAAAAAGAAAGGTAAGAGGTATGGTAAAACCACCATGAACACCGCTGCTCAGGCTTGTGTGTATAAAGAAAATAGGCATTAATTGTCCATCCATTCAGCTAATTCCCATTTAATTTACAATTCAGGGCATGAGCTGTGAAAGAAGAAATATAAAGCATAGTCCCCAGTGGCTGCTTTCAGTGATTTTAGTGGCGTGGCCCCCAGAAATTGGAGGTAGATGGTTCTGCACCGCAGGATTGCCGACCCTTTGGTCTCGCTGCACAGAGTTGTGTGCTCTTTGCTGACAGAAGGAAGAGAGCGGGAGATGGAGGAGAGTTCTGTGGTGCCAAGGAACACGGCTGGAGTGCCGACGGTGGTGCTGATAGGTTTCATGTGAGCGTAGCTCGGTGGGGATCCAGCCGAGCACAGGAGTAAATGTGTGCCTCCATGCGTGCAAGTAGCTATTAAATAAGCTCCCTTTCCTCAGAGGAAGAGGCTCCATGGCTGGTGCTGGCTGGGGATATTGTCAGGGTGCTTTACAGAGGGAATGAGCTGCTGGCTGCAGGGAATGCACCAGCATTTTGTCCATCCGACGTTGCTAAAAGCTCTTTCTTGGGCACTCCACACTAAGCATGTTTCATTGCAGTTCCCTGCATCCAAGAACAATTTAACGAGTTGTCCTTTTCTTAAATAGTGACTTTGAGCATCACAGGTACAAACGTGCTAGACCCCACTTACCAGATGGGGCCGTATATTTTGCGTTCTGCGCTCCTTTGCAACATGTTTGCTCACTTCTGCTTCTAATCTAGGATGCTTTGTTTTCCGGATATCGTTTAATCAAACTGAGACCTAATCAGTGCCAGAGCATTAATAAGTGTGAGCCTCCGCAATTCTAAGCAGCCATGCAAAATGTTGGATAACAGTAACTTCCCCTGCTGGTCTTTCTGCTTCGGGTCCTGAAATCCCCCAATTACATCTTAAACCAAGAAATGAGTAATGTTCGTTGCAAGCTCAATTCATCGCAAACTCATGTTGGTGGGACACTTCCAAGGCCCTGCCTCCCGCTCCTGTGAGGCATTAAGCACGTGGAAAACAAAGCAAAGCCCACGTGCGGGGCCTCTGGGGTCGGGAGCCACCCCTGTACCTCCGCATCTGCAGCCACAGAGCTCTACTGTCCCGAGGCTGCTTCCCTGTTGACATCACCAGGGTGGAATTAATGAAATAATTAATAAAATTATCAATAAAATGAATAAAGCCCTTCCCACCTGGGCCTTTTTTTTTTTTTTTTTTTTTTTTTTTTTAAAAAAAAAAAAAGTCCATTGAATAAGCCACTAATTAATAGGCACCAGGATTGTGGTTTCTCTGTGGGCAGGTAATTCCATCTGCAGATGTGGCGAGGCTTTCTTGTCACATCCCAGGAAGCATCTGGTGCTGGCTACTGTCAGGGACAGACGCAGGATTGCACAGGACATTTATCTGGCCAAGGAATTTATATGATCCTAACTTCATCCTGTTAAGAGCATCTTAGGAGCTAAGCCTGAATAAACACTTTGAGCAACCCTTTATTGAAATAGCAGAGAACAGAATACAAGCAGGAGGGAGAAAATCGTTATTTTTCTTCAAGGGCTGAAGCACTTGTATTTTTTTGATGTTTTAACATTAAAGAACAGGCGGTGGATTGTTAGGAGGTGTAAACCTGTGCAGTGAGACCATCCACTGGCTCCAGCCCAGCAAGACAGCAGCAGAACAGGTTTGCATCGCCTTACAAAGCATGTAAATCCCTCGGATTAGAAACTCGCTGGGGCATGCATAGGGTCTGCACATGGGGGATGCAACACCCACCACAACAGGGCTTTTGTCTGTGTCCAGGGGGATGGTGTAATACAAGCAGGGAATAACAAATATTTAGGAATTGAAGCTGTCTGCTGGTGGAATATTGCATATCTCCAACAAATCCCTCCTTCCTGGGAAGCTCTGTCCCAGCATGGCACCAAGGCTGGTCCAGTCCCCAGCACAGCCTTCACCTCCCAGCCACCAGCTGCATTTCGAGCTGACCCCCACCATTTTTCTGCCTGCACTGGTGCATTACTTCCAGTGTGTTTTGCTAGGAAAGTGCAATTTCAAAGGGAAATCCCTTGCTGCAGCAGCTTCCTGCTGTCCTCGGCTGCACTGATCCCATGTCAGAAACATTTCCGAGGGGCCTGTGGACTTCCAGTGCTCCGCCTGTCTCAGCCCAGTAGCCTGAATCCCACAACCCAGCCCATAAATGTTTAAGGGCTTTTTTTTTTTTTTTTTTTTTTTTTTTTTTTTTTTTTTGGTGTGCTATTATTATTATTATTACTGTGCTTGTTCTGGCACAAAAAAAAAAAAAAAAAAAAAAAAAAGCCCCAACCCTGTTTCATTCTCTTTCCTGGCTTAGAATTTTGGTCAACGTTTAATTAAATTTAGAGGAGCTGGAAAAACCACATAATTCAAAAGTAAATGAAAGCAGTGGCTATTGCCGGGGGTGGCAGCCCGCCTGGCCACGGCCCTGGGGACATGGTGGGGGACATGGGAGGGAAGGGGGATCTGAAATGCTGAGCTCTGAAATGACCTTGAAAATTCGGAATTCCCTCGCTTTATAGGAGAAGGGGAAGGGGTTGGGGGGGGGGGTGAAGGGCTCCCCACGGTGCTGTGCAGCGTGTAGAGGATGCTCGGAGGTGTCCGGGTACCCGGCAGAATGAGGCCCTTGTTTGTCCCTGCCCGTGCGGTCAGGCGCTGTGGGTGGGAGCAGGGGGATCTGTTTTCCCAGGCTCCCTGCCATCAGGAATTACTGAGCTGCCATGAAATGGGAGGAAATATTTCATTATAGGCACATGCGCTTCAATTTCACATGATGGAAACTTCAGGATCAGCTTTCTGCCCTCCCTCCCCTCCCTCCTCTCCCCGCCTGTGCCTCATCCCTGCAGCGGGGTGAGCCGAGCATCCCCTCTCCTCCTGCCTGGGGGGGGGACGGGGACACCCTTTCTGCACCCCAGGGTGCAGCCCCACATCATCCCCGGGTGGGGGGCACATGCCAAAAATCTGTCCCCCAGCCCTAAAGCAGAGGAAGTGTGAAATCTCACAGAAATGTGCTGATGGAGGGGACCCCCCCTGCATGGATTTTGGGGGCTGCTGAGCTCCTCCGAGTGGGGCCGTAGGGATAAATCCCCCCCTTCTCCTCACCCAGCAGGAAGGAGCTGCAGCCACCCCGCTGGGGAAATGTCCTTATGGGATTTCCTTAGAGGTGATATCTTTATGGGGACTTTTTTTAATAAGCCCTTTATTTAGCAGGGGAATCTCGCAGGTCTTTCCCAAAGTGAAGCACTCGGGGGGCTGTGCTGGGGGGTCTGGGGGGGATGTGGGGTTGGAAATCCAGCCGAGCTGTCCCAGGGACCCCCTCTACCTCCCATAATTTCCTCAGGGCAACGAGAAATCCCCCAGGGTAAGAAGAACAACCCGCTGTGATGTGACCCCCCCCAACACACTAAAACAGCTTTCTGCCCCCAAATCCAACTTCGGACCCCATTTATACAGAGCCTTCATCTCCCGTTAATTGAGAAAAACCGTCAGGCGGGTGGGGACGAAGGGCAAAAGCTGCGATTTTTGCTTTGCCCCCGCCTCGCCGAGCCGTGAGCCCGGGGGGGCTGCGGGCAAGGGGGGGGGAGCAGCGGGGCTCGGCGGCGCCCGCCCGTGTCAGCGGGGTTAATGCGGAGGTCGGGGGCAGCGCCTGGCGCCCCGGCGGCCCCCGCCCTGCTCCGAAACACGGGGCAGGCCCCCGGACCCCCCCCTCGGCATCCCCTGGTTCCCCCCTCCCGGCATCTCCCGGCCCCGCGGAGGCTCCGCGCTGGGGATGCTCCAGCCCCCGGGGGCGCTCCCGTGCGGGGGGAAAGGAGGAGAGGGGGAGAGGGGATGGGGGGTGGGAAAAAGGAGGGAAGGGAAAAGGGAAAGGGGAAAGGGGAAAAGCGGAAAAGGAAAAAAAAAAAACGGGGGGGGGGGGGAAATGAAAAGGGAAAATGAAAAGGGAAAAAGGGGAAAGGGAATAGGGACAAGGAAAAGAGAAAAGGAAAAATAAAATGAAAAAAAAAAAAGAAGAAAAAGAGAAAGAAAGAAAAAGAAAAAGAAAAAGAAAAAGAAAAAGAAAAAGAAAAAGAAAAAGAAAAAGAAAAAGAAAAAGAAAAAGAAAAAGAAAAGGAAAAAGAAAAAGAAAAAGAAAAAGAAAAAGAAAAAGAAAAGGAAAAGGAAAAAGAAAAAGAAAAAGAAAAAGAAAAAGAAAAAGAAAAAGAAAAAGAAAAAGAAAAAGAAAAAGAAAAAGAAAAAGAAAAAGAAAAAGAAAAAGAAAAAGAAAAAGAAAAAAAGAAAAAGAAAAAGAAAAAGAAAAAATATAAAGGAAAAAATATAAAGAAGGGAAAGGAAAGGAAAGGAAAGGAAAGGAAAGGAAAGGAAAGGAAAGGAAAGGAAAGGAAAGGAAAGGAAAGGAAAGGAAAGGAAAGGAAAGGAAAGGAAAGGAAAGGAAAGGAAAGGAAAGGAAAGGAAAGGAAAGGAGTAGGAAGATTGCAGAAAATTAAAAAAAAAAAAAAGAGGAAAATGGAGAAGGAAATGGAAGGAGATAAAAGGAAAAGGAAAAAAGGAAAAGACAGAAAGAAATGCATTTTAAGTAAAGATTGATTAAAACCCAGGTGGTCAGTGTCTAAGGCTGCTCTCTAGAAGACAAGCTCCAGCCGGTGTCTCACACCGGCTGCACATCAGGGCTTCAATTAGCATTTTTTTCCTTAAAAACACCAAGAGATGCAAGAACCTGGCACATCCGAGCTGCACAGGGGTCCCCAGGCTGTACCTGAAGTTCGAGCTCATTCCCAGTCCCTTTCTGGCCCTACTCAGGGTTTCCAGAGCTCCCCTCCAGCTGCTTCCCCCAGTTCCTGATTTGAGCCCTCTGGTCTAGCTGTGAGACATATTATTTCTCTCTGCACAAAACGATAACTTTGTACCTTATTAAATTACATATATCTAAAGCTGCTTCCAGCTTTGAAACCATATTGTATACGTAAAGGCAAAGGCTGGGAGGAATTTTTACAGATGAGTAATAAACATCTGAAATAAGATTTATGATGGAAAGCTGACACAACCTTAAGTGGATAATTCAATTTTTACTCCCTTTCTTTGTTCCCTACAGAGGCACTTAGGGCTACAAAGCACAGGCACACCCGGGGCCATCGATCCTGTGGCGTGGAGCACCCCAGAGCTGGTCTCCTGTGGTGCACACACAGCCAAGCATCGTGTGATGGGTGCATGCTTCCCTTTTTCTGGTGTGTCCATCTCCTTGCCACACATATCCACACCTACATCATTCATTGCTTGGCTTTTGCCTCTTTTTTAATTTTGTGCTGTTTGTTTGTTTGTTTTCCAGCTTATTCTTTCTTGTGATTGGCTGGAATGTCTGAACAGGTCTCTCTGCTTTTTTTTTTTTCCAGTATTTTTCTTGTTCCCATCTTTATAGGAGACAGATAAGCCTGATTTAGCTGTTATTACAGTTCCGTGGTTGGATTGGGAAGGTACAAGTTCTTGTTTCCCATTTCTAACAAATTTGCAACCATAAATTAAGAGGAGGCAGAGTTTGGGGCACTTTGGTTTTCTTTAACTGAATTCTGATTTCTTTCTCTGTATGCTGCTCTGCACCTCATTCATCTTTTTTTTTTTTTTTTTTTTTTGGTCTACCACTTACTAAAAAGCTTTTCAACTTGGTAGTGATGCAAAGATGGGTGCAAACACTTCCAAGAGTATACTTGATAAAGACACAAGAGAAACCAAGCTGGACCAGAGCAAAATGCAGACACACAGGCAAAAAAATAAAAATAAAATTAAAAAAAAATCCTTCCCCAGACAAAAGCTCCCAAGTTTCAGTGGGCAACACTTTGCACACCCTGGGATTTGCGGGGCTGCTGCTTCCCATCAAGCTTCTTGTGAGAATAACGTCATTCAAAGGAGCGAATATGGAGAAGTGATGAAAAGGAGAAAGCTGTTTTCTAGGAATTCTGCGGCTGAGCATAATTTCCTCCCAATCTGGCTGGCAGGAATGAGTTTATTTCCATTACAATTGCAAAAAAAAAGGACTGCTTGATCTCTAAATTTCATTGCACTGAAAAATCTCACAGCTCAGGCTGATTAGCACAGCTGATTTTGAGCCTCAGAATTTCACCTCATGGTAGCCTACAGATTTGGGTTTAAAGAAAAGGCCAGCATGGAGCATTTGTGAATGATTAAGATAAATATTGTGATTGATACAGTCCAAAAATCAAAGAATTTTGTGTTTGCTAAAGATTATGATCCGCATTTTTAATCCCCATGAGAAGAAATTTCAAAATCTCAAACTCTCCCCCTGTGCTGGAAAAAACATTTCCCACCTACACATGAAAAGTATGTTCACAAGGCTGGCCTGCCACTGCGTCTGCGAGCGTTTTCCATGATGAAGCAGCATGCTGGTAGGCGCACAGCATCCACACCGCGTGGCATTGTTCCCAAAGCAGATAGAACAAAATCCCTGCGTGCACACACACACGCACACACACATGCTTGCATGCACACACAATTACTGGGTGGCCCCATTGCTGCACGCAGAACCACTTCAGCCCCATGTGCACGCATGCATCACAGCCCAGCAAATGCACAGAGAGATGCAGTCAGTGTGCACATGGCACACGTGCAATCACAGCTCGTGCTCTTGCAGTCCTGGCACGGGCAGGTACACAGAGTCAAGGCACAGACATGTTCATAGCATGCACGTGTTGCACATGTGTGGCTGCAGCACATGCATGCAATCCCTGCATGCAAGTGCAACCAGTGCATGCAAAAAGAGCATCCATGCACATGCAACTGCAGCATGCATGTGCAATCGCATCACCATGCACGTGCAATCACATCACCACGCACACGCAACGCCAGCCCCCACACAGCATCACAGCACCCACAAACGTGCAATCGCAGCCCCCACGCAGCCCCCAAGCCGTGCAGTCCCACGCACACCCCTACCCGCACACGAGCACCCTGCTCGGGCACCCACCTCCCTCCCTCCCTCTCTCCCCCCCCTCGCACACACAATTACCAGACACACAGGCATATTTTTATTGCAGCTGTCAGGAACATGAAAAACCTTTCTGCCAGCACTCAGCACGGGCAATTTATGAGCCTGGTCTGTTTGAGTGAGGAGGGGCGTGGGGGGTGGATCAGAGAAGAAATGATGGGAGAGAAAATGGCCCATAAATTGTTCGCCATGATTTACACTGTAGTCCATTTGCAGCCTATTCTTTTTTTGGAGCCTCACACACAGATCTCTCTCCCGCTCTCCTTCACTTTGGGGTCCTGAGCCGGCCCAGCTGGAGGAAGGCAGCGATCAGAGTTCAGTTGGTGCAGACAGAGCTAAAGTAAACAGACGTGGTCATTCAGCAGGCAGTTAGCAGCCTTTGGACAGATGAGCAGGGTTTTGCAGGACCACACACGCAACCCCCTCTGGACCACACAGGGACGGGGCCGCGTTGCCTTTGCACGCAACGCATGCACGGGGACGGCTTCTCCTCCTCCTCCTGCCACGGGGCTGGGGCTGTGCTGGGGCTTGGGAGCCCCCCGGCCACGCCGGGAAATGTTTCCTGCCCCCGGCCGCCCCGGTCCCCCCCCTTGCTCGCCGGGTGATTAACTCTGTCACCCGGCCCGGGGAGCAGGGCACGCATTCCTCGGCAGAAGACATAGCGTACTGCTGGAAAAGTGCCACCGCTACTTCCACAGCTAATAAAGTCATCTGCTGGCCTTCTCCTTCTCTCCCGTCCAGGGAAACTCTGTCCATCGGGTCTCTACCTCACGATTCCTCTCCATCACACGTCGGTGAGGTACCAAAGTGATGTTATCAGCCCTCTCTTTTCGGGACACACGCTCCATGCCAAGGCTGGGAGGCCTCCTGGATGTTTCCAAAGCTTCCAGGGAAACCCAGCCTGGAGCCAGCCTGTGTGCATGGGTAATTCATCAGACAACACGTACATAACCCGTATGCTTCGGCACTGCACAGCATCCCACGTGCTGCAGCCCTCCCATCCCACGCCAGATGAAGATGCATCCTTCAGCCCCTGAGCCCCTTGCCGAGAAAATCCTCTGGTCCTTGCAAGCACCCCAAAAACACGTCCCCTCCATCCCAGCCTGTTTTAGGAGGGTGAGCATCACTCTATCTCTTCCCCTGCTGCAGGGCGACTCGGATTTGTGGTTTGGGGACCGGCAGGGAAGGTGGTGATCCCAGGGGGTGCCCACCCTGGTGAGCCCTGCGGCTGCTGCCTGCAGCCTGGGAGCTGCTCTAGCACCCAGCCCTCACCCAAGGAGAAAGCTGGGATTTCCTGGAAATGGCCATGGAAAGGAAAGGGCTGGAGGTCAGAGGAAGAGCCTGTCATCCCCCTGCCTTGACTATTCCTAGCACCCAACAGCAGCTCAGCCTTTCGGCTCTGTGTGCATCAGACCCGTGCAGCCCCAGCATCACCCTCTGCCACCAGAACCCCTCCTGGAGCACCGGGCCGATTTTCTGCGTAACCTTCCTCACTCCTTGGGCATCCCAGCCCTTTTCTCCTTCTCTGGCCATGGTGATCAGTACCCCCGGGGTTGTCCCGCACCCCCCTGTTGCTGCAGGGCCACATCCCCTCCCGCAGCAGCGCATTAGCTGCAGCTGGGCCGGCGTTCAGCGCGTGAGATTATAAACCAGATCAGCGTTCACTCGAGTGAACTCTGAGAAATTGCATTTGCCTGTCAGTATCATGTTAAAGCATAACACAGACTCTCATTTTCCCACTACTTTGGCTCCGAGGGCGTTTCAGTCCCTGCTGAGAAACACGAAGGTCGTGGCCTTCAGGTTTCCAGATCTGCCCTTACACACCATAGGGAGATCTGACAACAGCCTTATTATTTATGTAGCCAGGCAGGGCTCGCCTAATGAAACCCAGAGATTTTTATTGACACACATTGGGGCTCTGGGTAAGAGCGAAGCAATCTGTCGGGCAGCTCACGTAAACACAGTGGCTATTCATTTAGGGCCCGTCCGACGGGCAGACCTTCGTGCCAGCTTTGACAGCACTTAATTCATGCCGAGGGACGCACCAAAGGTCTCAGCCCCTGCCAAGGGATCCCTGCGCTCTGCTGGGTGCTGGGTGCTGGGGAAGGGGATGAGGATGGACCCAATTCCCTGCCCTAAAAAAAGGGGAGAAGGGCGGTTTTATAAATGCTATCATTGGGAGGGCGGTAGTGAGAAATGTACAATTTTTCATGGGTGATTTAGGAGGGGAAAAGTCAATTAATGACCTTTCTGGCCAGAAAGGTATTACAATTTCTCATCTCGCTGCTGATCCTTCCTCCACTGCCAGTGAAAAAGAAAATATTTTGGTCACCCTGCTTGCTTTGCTGACATTGCAAAATGCACCTTTGGGGTACCCTGTGGACACCAGTTGCAGTCACATCCCTTGTGCCCTGACCCCTAACTTTGCAGAGGGCTGCCCGGGTCTATTCCGGGTTCAGGAGGAAAGAGAAGCTTTTCTTGGCAAGGAAACGACTCCTAAGTAGTCTCCTCACAAACCAGGAACACGCAGGGAAATTGTGACTGAGTACATTTTAGTCTGGCGTTTAAAGGGCTGAAAAATGATTGCAGTTTCCTTTGACACTTGCGGCGGGAGCCTGAAGATGTGACCTTTAGGGAGATTCTCTTTTCTGCAGCCACAGGCGGGAGCATTGCGTGAGCTCGGCACATCCCTGCTCGCTGCCTTGGCTCTGACCCCTCCGCCTGCCGGCCAAGCTTGCGGCAGTGAGCAAACAATAGGAAGGATACCTTGAACGTACTGCCTGAGATAAATCACCCTGAACCTTTCCCGTAGGACCTGAGCAGATGAGAATTGCACATGGCTGCACATCCTCTGCCCGGCGTTCGATGTCTCCGCAAGGTGCAAGGCAGAGCTCTCCCAGAGCCGCAGTTTTTAGGTGTCGGGGAGGTGTCGATGCCACCTTCTGCTTTTGGAGGTCCTCTGCCAGCAGCCACAGAGCCAGGATTTTTGCTCTTAAGACACAATTGAGAGTGGCCACATGAGCCCTGCCTGCTCCAGGTGGCAGCCGTGCATGTTTAGCAGGAGCACAGCTGCTCCCCCCGGGCTGAGCAGGCTCTCGTGGCAATTTTCTCACCAGCATCAAGGGGAAGCAAGCTAGCAAGAAGCTGCGTTGCGTGAGCATCCTTCTATGTGCAGCTTGGCACCTGGAGGTGGTTTAATTCCCATTAAGGTGCCAGAGAATGGGGCTGCAGATCCCACAGCAAAACCCAGCTCCGGGCATGTGGAGTCAGTCCCAGGAGGATTCAGCTGCCCCTTTGCATGGGTTGTACTACAGCTACAGACAAGCATTTTACGGGCTCTGAGCATGGGGCATCACAACCAAGCACGAAATATTGCTGTAGGGAGAGCGCAGTGCAGCTGCATAGTCCGTCCTGGAGCCTGGCACCAAAAATCTCCCACCTCCTCTGCATTTCTAAGAGCTTTTTCTCTGACGGGCTTGAGAATAGCTACACTTCGATTGCTTATCACTTAACACCCAGGCCCCCTTTCCTCCTCCCTCCCCTTTACTTTCTTCCACCCAAAAATGTCCTAATTCTCAGGAGTGCACCCCCCAAAAAAAAATTTAAAATAAAATCTGCCTGAAAGGTGTGTGTGAAGAATGTCATCCTTAATTACAGGCAGTGCCAAATGACTCCTGCAACTGTGCTGAGGGCTGGAGCAGTATATTAACTTGGAGTTTGGAGTGGTGGGATCTATTTGTAATTCGTGAGGAAATCCTAGGACCTGCTTTTCCTGCTGGAGACTAAATAGAGCTTGTCCTTAAACAATGCTGAAAGGGTTCCCATTGCAAAAACACTTTCTAGTAAATGGGAGATGTAAATTTAGATCTGGCCCTTCTGATGGTGCTCTTCTGTAGTTGCTCGAGGCACTGATTGTTTCTATTAGAGTTTGTTAACAATTGCAGAGCTACGTTTCAGGCTGAAGAGAGCTATTAATGGCCAAAAATGTTGCTACTTCTTTCCCCTTTCCCAATTGCCTTGTTTTATGGCATCCAATGCCTTCCTCTGGTGTGTGTCTGTGTGTCTGTGTGTCTGTGTGTGCGGCTCAGGCTAGGGACAAACAATCCGTTTTCAACTTCCTCTCCCCAGTGGCTTGGAGCAGGCTACCTTACAGTGGAAATTTGGGACGGTTTCCTGAAATTAGCAGGAAAAATATCAAAAATCTTTTTTTTTGCATGTGTCTGTGTCTTTCTTTTTAGCTGCAGAGTCCTATTCTGGGGCACGGGGCGGTGTGACCGCGTGCAGCAGCACACGTACGCACCTATTCCCTCGGCGATTGCTTAATGGTCACCCAAAAAGGAGAGCCAAAAGACTGTGCACACCCCTGAGCCAAATCCCCGTGGCTTCCCAAGAGCCACCAGCCCCTGGGATGGGAAGCAATGAGCCCAGCTGGGATTCAGACGAGACCTTGCTCCCTGCCAGCCCAAGAGGGGTTTTTGGTAACGTGTCCCATGCCATTTCCAGTCACTGTCACCTCCGTGCCCCAGTGTGAGTGTAGGCTTTGGGATTTACTAACGGTACCAGGAAACATCTCTTGGTGAAGACCCCATGGCTGATGGAAAGTGGGGCAATGCCTGCTGAACATCCTTCCCCCTGCCGAAAACACAGGCTGCTTCCAGGTCCCAGCGCACAGCTGAAGATAGCAGCCTACGAGGGTGGTTTCACCCCTATGGCCAACAAACAGGAATATTTTCCTTTTTGCTGCCCTCGCCTATGGGGAGGGAGGATTGCTCAAAGGTGGAAGAGGCACCTGGCTCCCCTGGACCTCCAAGCTGAGCCTTCAGGAATAACCCCTTTATATAACAGGGTGCTTTTCATTTATATTGGGGTTTTACGGAAGTCTTCTTAAAGATTTTATGATCATTTCCCTTCTGTTTTCCAGGAGGCTCCCACAAATACCTGTGAACTACGTGGCATCTGAAAATTCAGTTTGGCCCAATTGATTTCAGATGGCATTGCCAGGGGAGTGAGAAGCCACCGCCACCATCCCACTCCTCTCCCTCCTCAGCTAACCAAAAAAAAAAAAAAAGTTTTAAATTTTAGCCCCAAGTCTTTGCTAATAGGTTGGTGTATCTGTAACATACAATTATGCTTAGTGTCTTCCATCTAAGCTTGAATGCTAAACAAGGAGCAGATAGGTTTTCTTGCAATTATAGGATGAGATTTAGTGTGCAGTTGATTTGGTAACGTATAACCTCAGTTCTATTAATTTCCTGGTATGTTGCTATCTGTCCAAAATCAAGAGATATGTGCAGAGCAGTATATGAACCCCTCGCCAAACCAAGGTATCTCAAATAGAGGCACATATAATGCATCTGGGCCCAGAGGTGCTTTTGAGAAGGTTCAAGTGAGGATGTTCTCATTTTGGCTGCAAACAGAGATATTAACTCTTTCACTGACCTGCTATCTATTAAGAAGCTCCCCGTTAGGGATTCAATCTGCTCTGGAGGTTTACGGAGTTATTTTGGATTGTGTAAACAGGAAAAAAGAAAGCACACGAAGAGCAAGCTTCAGCTCTAGAAGATCCACCAACGCCCAATGTGAAGCTCTCGGGGAGGACAAAGTGTTGCTGGAAGAGAAGTGTTTTCATCGAGGCAGGGAGTGAAATCCATTGAGGAGATGACGCAGAGGGAATATTCGCCCTGGCTTGTTTAAACCCTCCTGCCGTATTTCTATTTAATTTTAATTATGTTACCTAGCTGAGGTCACTGGAGTTGTTCCTTCGCTTAAATATTTGCAAGGCTAAAGCTTTCTTTGCAAAATACCTTGAAGCGACTGTGCTGAGAAGCACTTAGCAAAACATATCTTAATCAGTGATAAGAATAACATATTACAACACCAACTTGCGTGGTCTGAGCTCAAGTACAAGGGACGGTTTGGCCAGGGCGACTCGGGTGCATTTTGGAGGGACGCCCTGCTTCCAGGGGAAGGGGTGGGCAGGAGGAGCTGAGCGGGGGGCTTGGCGCTGCAGACTGCGGGGCTCCTCCTGACGGCGAAGCTCATCGCTCTGGGCGGCCAAGACGTTAATCCCCGGAGACTCGGAGCTGCCTACACTAATAAATGAGGCATCGTTTGGAAAGTAGTGAAATTTGGACAGGACTCGCCTTGGCTCGGCCGGGCTCCTCACATTCCAAGCGCATACAGACTGCTCACGGAAGATTTATGCATTCAAACAGGAGAATAACCTCCTGCATATTTATTAACGTGCAACTTGGATATAGCTTTGTTTCCTTCCCCTCCACACCCTTAGTGCCTATAATTCCCGCGTGGCTAAACCCAGCCAGCCCCCAGGCCTGAAGTCCCCCAGAGGGTCACTTTTTTTTCCAGGTGAGCTTTGTCTCAGCATCGCTGCAAATTCCTTTTCTCCCACTATCACAAAACCTGGCTGTGCCCTTTCTTGTGCTGCCTTCCTGATTGCTGGTGGCATGTGGCTTTGCTATTTTTCTTCTTTAAAAATAACAAACAAAAACAACAATAAAAAAAACCTATCTGATGTACCCCAATGGTATTTAGGGGCTGGGTGCTAAAATTCAAAAGACATGGATGATGTGCTTCACCAAATGTCTTTTAAAAATCAGCGCAGCACAAAATGAACTGCACCTTTTCTGCAGTTTGAGAAATGATGTCGGGCCAGCAGATCCTTCTGCCCCAGGAATGCGAATATTTGTTCTTTAAATAACTGGACCTTGACCAAAACGCTATGGAAATGAAAGAAAAGCACTGATTTCCATGTGTTTGGAACGGAGTCCTGATTAAGCTTTCTTTTTAATTAATTGGAAAAGCAAAATGAAATGTCAGTGTCATGCATTTGCTTGAAAGTCCTGGTGCTTTTATTAATTTACACTCTGAGCTTTTGGATTCATCATTCTAATGTAGCCTTGATTGCAAACGTAGGAGCAATTTGTCTTTTAGATCCCCTCCGACATGACATGCGCTTCCTGCCGGGATTACAAAGAATTTAAGACTGAGTATTCACACCCAGGTTGTATTCCTGCAACACACAGCTTCGACCTTTATTTATAGCATTTTCTACTTCTGAAAAATCATGCTGGAGTGGCAGGCAGCTTCTCTTGGCACCCCCTGTGAGAAGAGCTTTGAGTGTATATCCGTACCGTGTTGACGCTACACCTATTCCTTAGAAAAGCCTTGAAATTTTAAATTACTGCTGGTTGTGGGTGAGTATCTCAGGGTAATTAGCAATCTGAGAAGGGAAAAGAAGAGAAGAAAAAAAAAAAAAAAGAAAAGAAAAAAAAAAGAGGTGATATCCTTATGATGAATATAAAGTTAAGAGATCAAGAAATATCTTGATAGCTCTTCCTCCCTAGTTTTCTTGTTAGAATATACTTTCCAGACATAGCAAAATGGTTTATTTGAAGGAAATTAGAAATACATTTAGGGCTGCTGTGTTATTTCATTTTTGATTTGCAAGGAGACATGATCTGAAGTAGAAATGCTGCATTTTGAGCAGAAAAAGGGTGAACTGCAGCATGTAGCTGTGTAAACCAAGGATAGTATAGCCAAAGGTAATTTTTACTGCTTTACAGGCAGCAATAAGGGCATAGACAAGATAACACCCAGATACTTAGGCAAGGATAAAGCAAGGAACAAGACCTAGACCTTCTGTGAACCTCAGTCCAGTTGAATTTTTGTTATTAGTTTGTCCCTAATTAATCCTGGTTTGTATTCTGCACAGTGCTTTAATAAATTAATAAATTGACCTGTATATGCATTTGTTTGCAAAAATATGTGTGTTTGTATTTATATAGCTGTTTGTGTGATATATACTATGCATAGAAGATAGTAATGAATTAGATATTGTAAAATTAGATATGTTAGTGTAATCGAGAGGAGTTTGGGGTGTGTAACAAGGGTCTAGGTCCCTTCTATTTCACCTTATACAGGTCTCCTCTCACTGTTCTGAAGAGGAATCTGCCATCTCCCTCCTTTAAGTCCCATTTTGAAGGTTAAACCCTTCCTCCACCCTCCTTCTTTCCTGACAGTCCTTGCTGAAGCAA
This sequence comes from Aythya ferina, assembly GCF_964211825.1. Classification (NCBI taxonomy): domain Eukaryota; kingdom Metazoa; phylum Chordata; class Aves; order Anseriformes; family Anatidae; genus Aythya; species Aythya ferina. Next base: position 2,808,547 of record NC_140308.1, read on the forward strand.
TAAGCTCCTTTTCTTTTGAAACAGGGAAGGGATGTGAGAAGAGGAGGCTGAAAAGCCGTGTCTGGCCATGGTCAGCATCTCCAGAAGCATCCCTCAAAGTGTAGGTTTTACCCTCAAATCTGTCCCTGCCTCCGTGGCTGTGCACAGTGATAAGGGGCAGAGCTGGGCGAGTTCCTGGACCTTGCCATACTGCGGGGGGTTGCTGCTCACTTCGTCAGGGTCAGTATTTCACCCTGTTATCTGCCTCTGCTGCAGCTCTGGTTTTGCCAGCGTTTTGCACGCTGCAGCTGGACGCGTCCATCCGGTTGTTCTTGCAGGATTATTCATTTATAAGTTATGGCCATTAGTTACTGGGTGACTTTTTTAATCCCAGGGTTGTGCAGATAGCTTAATACATATCTTATTTAATATATTAAATGAAATGATTGAAATTGTTAATGTTTCCCCTCTTCAGAGCAATTAAAGAGATAGAGACTTCCCCGAGAGTCTGGAAGTTCAGCTTGGATGTTATTAAATCAACCACAAACTTATCTTAACCTCCCTGGAACTGGGTGATAACAAAATCTTATCGCTTGTGGGTTTACAGCCCAGCAAGGAGAGCCTCTTCTCTTTGCTCTCCGTTTCCTACTGCTTTTGCTGCTATAGGCTGAGAGCAGTGACGCCCCAGCCAGACCCCCAAAATTTTGGTCCACCCTTCTGAAATACAACCTCAACCAAGCGACAAAATAAAAAGAGTTAATTGAAGTCCTTCAGACTTAAAACAAAAAATAATAAATAAAATAATAAAAATCCTTGGGGTTGTGTGCTGGTAAAGAGGCAGGTTGATGCTTTTATTTGATCTCAACAGGTTTTCCCCAGCTGGGGAGACAAGGTTCAAATAAAACCCCCGGACATTTTGAATATGAAATGTTTGGCAAACTCCAGACGTTGGAACATCTGTTGAAACCTGATTTAAAGTCCTGCTTTCTCCACCCCCCCACCCCCCCCCGGCGCATCTGGGATCACTTTCTCTCTTATCTCTTCGATTCCAATTACAACACCGTCATCCCTGTGGTTTCACTCTTTGTCAAGAAATCAGGTTTTATTTTCCGAACCCACTACTGGTGGAACCAAGTGCCGCAACCAAAACACCACCGAGGGCTTTGCCCCCCAGCTCTACGGAAGGGTGGGAGAGGAGAAGCTGGGTCACTCCAAAAAGCCATGTGCGAGTGGATTTGAGCAGAAGATGAGGATTTTGGGGGGCGGTGGGAGAAGCGCAGCCGATTCCTGCGGGCTCCAGAAGGGAGCAGTGGTGCTCGCGCTGCCCGGGCTGCGGAGCGCAGAGGTGCCCGCACCCCCCAAGGGGGTTTGGCAAGGAGAAGAGAGGGGTTCTGGCTGCTGGGGGCCGTTTGGGGTGGAAAGGCAGCAGCGGGAGGACGGGGGAGGCGGAATGCCCGCAAGACACTGATAAATGACCGTATTGTGGCTCCCTGCGGTTGAAAGGGGAAGGGAGAGGGCAGAGGGAGAGATAAGGAAGGGGGATGAGAAGTAGGAAAAGAGCCAGCAGGTCCGAACCAGTTGAGATTTTGCAATCCAGTGACTATTCTGAGGTTTACTTTTTTTTTTTTTTTTTTTTTTTTGTTTCCCCCCCACAAAAAAAGCAGAGGCTGTAGGATTTGTCCTCTGTGCTGAATGTGAAGGGGTGACAGTCTTCAGGGAGAGCAAAATTCATCCAAAATCCTTTTTGCACAGCACTGGAGCCAGGAAAGAGAGAAAATCCTTTGCAAAGATGAGTTGCTACAGCCTTATATCAGCCAAAACTACCCCCAAAAAATACAGATGCAACCCAGTAAACCCATACCCACTTCGCTCTTGATTTAAACCAGATTTATAGAGCAGAATGGGAGCAGAGCAGGACCAAATATGTATATATGTATCCACCCTCCTCAGTGCCATGGCATGAAAAAAAAATGGTTAACAAAGATCTTTTGAGGGGAGCAGATGGAGTTTGAACCTCGGAGCCAAGTCCAGGCGAAAGCTTAATGAGGTCTACAGGAGGTTTACCTAAGTTTGAAACTCATAACGGGGTCTTTTATGTGTGCTTCTGCTTGCATGTGCGTGCGCTCGCGCCTGTGTGCCTGCATATACACAGACACATGGAGGTCATCCTTTAGAAAACGTGTCGGTTGTTTCAGATAACAAAATAGCGTTACCTCACCCTTCCACTGGGAACACTTCAGATGTGGAGGGGAGGACATTTATTTAACTAAGGAAAAGCCGCAGAAGCCGCGATGGGTGACCACTGTGCATGTGGGCATGTGCGCGGGTGAGAACAGCAACGGGGTTTGTTGCCTCTCCCGCTTGCGAAAGACTTTGAAAGGCAAAGGGAGTTTAAAAGGACAGGAGCCCACGAAAAGCAAACTGAAGAGAATCCTGGGCACAATCTTGAAGAAACTGGAGGTGCATTGCTAATAGCTGGATCTAATTAATACACAGCTTACCATGAGGAAATGGGGTAAATAGTCTTCAGCTGGGACTATCTATAAATCAGAGCCGGCGACGTTCACAGTAATGCTCAGCAGCTTCCTCTGGAGATGGTCTGCATTTTCAGGCTGGGCTGTTGGATAGCCATCACCCTTCCCTTCAGCTTTTAATATTTTATTTTGTTTTTCACATAGAAAAAAAAAAAAAGCCAGCAAGCAGCCACATTTGTAATGTTTTATTGTTGACTGGAAAGGAGCAGCTCCCCTTTATGCTCTCTGTTTGTCCTGGCGTGCATGCATACCGCATGGGGATAAAACCCCCTACACCCAAATGCCCTGAAGATGCCGGTGCTGTCAGAAGAATGTGACTTTAACTTGTTTTATTCCCAGGGCTGCTTCACATCCTGTCGCTAGACCAGCCACCAAAGAAAGGTCTAGTGCCAAGGATGTCCTGGCCAGGGACATCTCCAGATGATGGTGGTCTCCTGCCATGCCCATTCCTCAGTCAATTCCCTAAAATGACAGTTGGGGATGTTTTGGGTCCCATTTTAATAAGGTGGACAGAAAGCATCACCTCCAGCTCTGAGGTCCATGCCAAAGCAGGAAGGACAGCCAAGAGTCAGTGCAGTCCCAGGCCACCATGGTTTAGGTACATCCATCACTGGTGCTGGACCAATGCTAAAACAAGAGGCAAACAGGCAAACACAAGACCAGGTGACTGCAACAATCAGTTCAATATGTGAGAGGGAAAAAAATAAATACATGAATAATCTCTTTTCCACTTTCTGATCAGGGTGTCCACTTAGTATTTGAGTATCAGGATGTTTTCACTTACCCGTTCAATGCAGAGCAACTGAAAATCTGCATTTTGCATAGAAAGCAAAACCACTAGAGCATTGGAAAGAAGCTAATTTTGTTATAAAAATAATCTTTTATCTGTGCATGACAGAAATATTTATTCAGGAAGGGTACACAGACAGCAGGAGGCCAACACTCCCACTGCTTGACTCAAAGGCTTCACCACACTCTTTATTTCATTTCTTTTTCTTTCTTTCTTTTTTTTTTTTTTTTGACAATTTTTTCCCATATTTATTTTTTTTCCTGAAAAGTGTGTCTTGAATTGATTTTTTCTCAACACAGATCAATAAAACCCAACGGTCCCTGGTTGGGTCAGGACTTTTGGCTCACAGTCCATTTCTGTACTTGATGGTAATACATGGACCTGTCTCCACAAACTCAAACTGTCCCCGTCCCCTCCAGCAACAAGCACAAATTCATGCCCTTGGCCCAAGTCTCAGGAGTTAGTGGCTACAGTTGTGCACACCCTTTCCAAAGCTGTCACTGAACTTAAAGGAAATATGCTGAGAACTAGGTAAGATGTTGCAACTCTTTTATTATTTATTTTATTTTATTTTATTTTATTTTATTTTATTTTATTTTATTTTATTTTATTTTATTTTATTTTATTTTATTTTATTTTATTTTATTTTATTTTAAAGTATGGGGCAATATTATTTTATGCTCCTTCTTTTCCCCATTCCAGCCCTGAGAGGTGTTGATGCCTTCCCGAACCTCTCTCCAAACACAGCACCAAACCACTGCAGTGAGGACCAGCCCTTTTGTCAGCACCGAGATGCCAAAATCCCAACAAAATCTGTCATCTCGTTAAGAAGGAAAGGGAGAAGCTGGCCCTGGAGGTGTTGCTGTCTTCCCCTGGTGTATGCTCCCCTCTGCTTTGTTCTGTGGGTGATGGAGGGAAGGTGGGGATGGAGGCTGGGGGACAAGAAAAACATTCAGGTTGCAAAAGGGAGAAAATCCCTCTGTTTCACACAAGCAGCTATAAATTTGGAGGCTGTGTTTCAACGCTATTGAAATACTGCCTGCGCTCTGACAAAACAGGGCATCTGTCAGTGAAGGAACTAAGGAGGATGTTATTAAAATGTTTGCTGTCTCTTTCTATATGTTTTCAGCCTGCGTAGTGATATAAGGCTTTTAGAGCCCTTTAAGCACCTGTAATAACATTAACCTTTTCATCAGAATGTCCTTTGAGCATACGAAATTTTGTTTATTTAAATTTTGCAACAGGGTAATGATAAAGTTACTTCTCTATTTCCCTGCTCCTGTTATTTGCACATGAAAAACCTCTACCCAGTGAATTGTGGTTAATGTGAGCCTTTCGTTTGGGCTCCCCTCTCCCCCTTTTGCTCCTGCAGGCACTTGGGGACATCAGGACACATTTTTGCCTCTCGGGACAGGGGATGAGCGGAGCGGGCTGGGCAAGGGGCTGCTGCAGGGGCGTGCGGTGGATGTGGGCACACGAGGATGGGGTGGGATGCCTCCAACTGCTCGCAAGGTGCTGCTAGATACAGCCAGATAAGGTTTGTTGTTGTTGTTGTTTTCCTTTTGTTCCAGTTTAACCCTTTACAGACCATGTAACACAACTCCCACCTCCAGGCTAGGATAACACCGCAAGCTGATTTCAGTTGTTTCTGTAGAGGCTCTGATGGAGCAAATGTTTACCTATAGAAAGAAAATAACCCCCTGGAAACCCCCCCAGGGCTCACCTGCACTGGTAGAGGTGCACAAAGGCAGCTAGACGTTTACTCCTTTGATTACCCTATTTCTTTGCCTTGTTGCAGGGCTGTCCCACACCACAACGAAAGTTTTGCTGATAGCACACGCCTTGAGCGGTGTCAGCGCAGAAAGAGGGAGTAAAGAGAGGGAGAAAAAGATCTGCTTTTGATGGACTTAATCTAAGCCCTGCTGAAAGACGTGACTGAATCCGAGCGCCGAGCGTGCCTGCGTCCATCACCATCTTCTCGCCTTTCAAACCTCGGCCGTGTGTGTTCGCCTCCATGGATGCAGCACGGGCTCTGCTGAGCTGCCAGCCCTCGCCGGGCTTCAGCACGCTGCTGGCTTGCTCCAGGCTGCACTAAGACCCTATTGTGTTCAAGCCTGTAGAGAATCAGGACACAAAAAGCCAGCCCTTGCACCAAAGGTGATTTTTTTTGCAGCGGCTGAGCAGCTCTTGCAGCTCCCTCGGCTCTCCAGTGAGAGGCTGTAGATGGATGGAGACAGGCGGGGACAGTGGGAGGAAGCACTCAGTTGATATTAGCAGGATGGGAACAACAACAATCTAGGCTGCTGTCATGTTTTGTTTTGTCTTTAAGGCACCATGGTGGTGGAGAGCTCTACGGAGGGGGCTGAGGGGGCTGGAGAGGTTTTGCAGATGTTTGAGGGGGACCACTGGCAGATGGAGGAGGAACACGGTGGAAATGGGGAGGTGCCTGATCCAACGGAGTAAGGCAGGGGTGGAGGTAGGCTTGTGGTGGATCCAGAGGACAGCTTTTACATCCCAAGGACAGGGGAGGGCTGGGCTGGGTGGGCTGCGAGGTGAGGACAAGCAGCTGACATCTGATGTGATGGAGAAAAGCCAGAGCATGAGATGCACAGGGAAGAGTGCCTTGTGCCCTGGGCAAGCTAAGAAAAAAAAATGCTTTACAGAGATATTCTGGAGAATAGAGCTGGAAATGAGGGCATGAACCCAGCCCAGGGAAGAGAGGGGTGCTAGAAATGAGATGAAGGACTGGCCTTGGCATAGCTTGCCTGAAGGCTGTGCATTGCTCAAGTGTGACCTCAGACGTGTTGCTTTCATTGAGGAGAGGTGGCCTGGAGAGCCCGAGGGTCTCCACTGCTGGGAGGAAAGGGGCTGAGGATGTTGGGCTCACTTCTCCCAGAAACGGGTCTGGTGGAGCTGGCCACACCTGGGGCTACTCCTGACCTCTTCTGTGCTCCTTCCAGCCCTACTGCTATACAAATCTGGGTCCCTGTAAATAGGCACATGGATTGTTTTCTGTGATTCTGATTGTAAATATGTGTATTTAGCTCCCCACTACTATCTGGAGGCTGCTGTGAATATAGGCAGAGGGAAACAATACCATTTGTTAAGCTTGTCTTCTCCTTCCCCACACGCACTTCAGTTTCTTTGTCTTCAGGTTTAACCACTTTCATCAATATTTTGCATTTTATCCACAAAGCACACAGTTGGGATTCGTCAGGACTGCGAGACCTGAAAACAGCAGAGGAACCGCAGTCAAACCAAATGCATCTGCAGTTCCTGGCTCTCCTTTTGGCGGAGCGAAAAGGTGGTTAGAGCTCTGGGAGTTCTGACGTTTCAAATGGAAAAAGTTGGACTGAGAAAAGGAAAATTACAGATTTATGATTATTGTTATTGTTTGCTTTGTTTGAGGTGGTCCCCAGAAGTTTATCTTTTAGGGTAACCCCTACAACCGCTGGGATTTGCAGACGGCTGTGAAGTCGGAGGAGCCGGTGGGGGCATACCTTGCTGTCTCGAGCAGCGAGCGTGTCACCAAATCCTTCCCAGGAAACGGCAATTGTAAGCGAGCCTTCCAGCAAAATTTCACAGGGCTTTCTTCCCCAGCAGGATAAAATTAGCCGAGCTCTCTTGAGATGACAGCTAAGAACTCCAGCTTCCCTCAGATGACCTCAATGGAGTCATTTGTTGCTTAAATGACAGACAAACGCAGTAATTAGGTCTATTTAGTAAAGGGGAGGTGAAAGGTCAAACTACTGGGCAAACTGTCTCCACTGCTTGACTTGGTGACCAGGCCGGGGGTTTGCAGGAGGTGATGTTTGTACAACAACCTGACACTGGCAACAGCCCGCCAGCAGGTCCCTGCTCAGCGGCAGGGGCTCCGCTTGCCCTCGGAGCCTGAAATCCCCCTTTTCCTCTAAAAAAAAACAAAACTGAACTTTCTCGCTTGTGTCCTAAGAGATCAGCCCCAGAGGAAGGAAGAGCTGATGAAAAGATAGGCTGTTACCTATTGCAGCGTGGGCAATAGGAGGGTGAGGGGGAAGGAGGCACGGGCTGAGTGTGTGGGAAATCACCAACCCTTTGTGTTCCCTCTGCCTCTTCCTCCCTGGCAATGCTCCCGTCTATTCTCCGAATTTATTTGTTTTCCGAGCATGGTTGTGCTTTGTGTGAGCAACCTGGCCGTGCAGCCAGCATGGCAGGGGCACGCCACACCTGGCTTTCTCCCTGTTGTTGTGCCTTGGATGTCACGGCTCGGAGTTTGTGCACAGAAATTCAAATATCCCACCTACATGAAAACATTGGTTTCAGTTCCTCCCAAATCTTCAGAAGACCCCTGAACCAAAATGTTTAACAAAAGTGGCTATTTTGGGCAGAACAGTACAGTTATGCTTACTCCTGCTGGCTGTCCATCCTTGGGAACCACAGCAAAGCTTTTACCCATGGATAATTTACGAGATTTCCCTCTGCTGCTTCATAAACTTGGGGATTACTATAAGGCTGTCAAGCAATGGAGACTACAAATCCATAGCTCCATTTTCCATGGAGAGGTGGTAGAAGGAGACCTCCAGTTTGGTTTTGGATGGAACTAGCCAGGAGTGCTCCTAGCCAAGTGGGAAGGCTCTGGGCTGCTTGCCTACTCTCCAAAATATTCTGTTTTTGGGTGCTTCTCTGCGTTTCTTTTAAATTCCTCTACAATGATCTGCTTCTGAATCTATGTGATGTGGGGACGGCGCTTAGAAATCCCGCAGGTGATCCAGGCCCTTTCCTGCGGCTCAGTAGTGTTGGGTGTTGCTCCAAGGCACACCTAATTCGCCAAGGAGTTCCCTCCATGCCTCGCCTCCCCCCGTGGCCCTTCCACCTGAGCTCCTGCCCGTCTCCTCCAGCCCCGGCATCAACGCTCCCCTCCCTCTCCAGGCCTCTTAACCCCTGTCTGCGGGGCCCCGCGAGGAGGTGGCGGTGAAGCCGATGAGAGAGAAGGTCACCAAGAGCCAATGCGAGAGTGAAAAGAAAATTAGAAAACAAACAGAGGGGAGGTGGGGAGGCAGCCCCACAGCCAGCCCCAGCGCGGCCAGCCTTCCCGCGCGCCCTTGAAGTGCAAAGACCCCCCTCCGCTGAAACGGGCTTATCTTCAAAAAGGGCCCTCGCGATGATACAAGAAAGAGCAGGCTTCTCACACCTTGTCTTCGCTTCCCGGAGATCCTATCTGCCCAGAAGTGCCTGTGATCTCAGTCAGACCTCTCTACCTTGCCACTTGCCTTTTAAGTCTGTTTTGCTAAGGCAGAGACCTTCCCACTTCATCCTTTTCTCCCTCGGCAATGGCGAGTGAGAAGACAGGCGGCGTTTCTGATGCGCCGGGGGAGCAGTAAATGTCATTCCAGAGCCTTTCTTTTGTATATTTTCCCGTGGATGGATTAGTTTGTTTAAAGGACATCTCCTATTTAACACCTCATTGAGCAAAAAAACATGTACAGACAAGATTTTTTTAAAGTGGCTGCTTAAAGTGCAAGCTTTAAGTCCATACCGAGTACCTTAATAACTGGTGTGAGCTGCAGAAGTACTGATCACACAAGAGCCCTGGGTGACTCACAAAGCTTTTATGTTCTGTAACAACATGATTTATACTTTTCCACGTATTTTTCTGTCCAAAACCAGCCAAATTCTGACATTCTGGATGAATATTCAGGGTGTGAGTAAATAACGCAGATTCAAAATAAGGTTTACAACACTGGTTTATTCTGCACAGATTTTCCTCTGTAGGCTCTGGTTGAAATCCCATGGCTCCTGTGTTGGCATCAACAGGGAGTAGCCCTTGTTTGCATGGACTGAATCATTCCTGCAGTGTAATGATAACATTTTCTTTTTGCATTGCACTTCTTGTTAGCCTCTGCAGACAGCAGTGACCCCCCCTGCATAGCCCCCCAAAATGCTGATGTTCTCTTAGGAGATCTCCCTTACTCTGTTCCCCATCTCCATGTGATATAAGCCATCCAGAAGGTTCTCTGTAATGGGATTACATGGATAAAATCCCCTTTATCATGAGATCTTTGAGTGTTTATGACCTTTCATTGGTCCTTTGTGACACTCTTGGGAAAGAAGTGCCCAATTCAGCCAGATAACATCCCTCTGCTGCTCTGCTACTCCTCCTTTAGAAGTCTTTCCATCTGCTGCACAGGGACTGCTCTTGGGGTAAGGCCCAACTCCCTTCCCATAGAGTAGGTTTCCTTCAGAAACAGGCAAAGCCATTTCTTCCTTGGGGAAGAATTAGCTCTAATGGCTGTCTCAAACTCTTCCAGCCCAATCAACCCTCATTCTGTGCTTTGTAGGTCACTGCAATTTCCTATGAACTTAAGGGGAGATTTTCTTGGGAAAAACTTGTTTTTCTGTAAGTTTTCCAGCTGTTGATTTTCCCCAAGGAAAGTCAAATTATCCTTGAGCATTGTATCAGCAGATGTATGAAAAAACTGATCTGTCACACAAGAAAAACCTGAACCGAACAACTTCCTGCATTTTCTGGGCTGTGAAAGTTAGAAAATAAAACCCAGACTATTTTTCTTCTAGCAGCAAAATGTCCAGTGTGAAATCAAACCATGACCCCTGGGACCTTGGAGGACAAGAGGGATTTGGTGTATATAGTCTACTAGGGAGGGGAAGCCACTGGCCGAAATTAGAGCGTTTCAGGGACCAGATTAAATTGTAACCATGTTCCAGGGAGCTTGCCAGGGAGGCTAATGGACTGATCTCATTCACCTTGATGTAAATCCAGAGCTGCTCCATGAAAGCCAATAGCACTTCTCCTGGCTCTGTGCGGAGGTATGGCTGAGATCACAAAGCATGCATTTCTAATGAAGACAATGTCAAAGGAACACGTGCCACACATGGAAAGTGAGGGCGTAGCAAAGTCTCAGGTCCCAGGCTTTGAGTCTCAGAGGAAATGAAACTGGCCTAAGTATTAAGGTTTTTGGAGATGTTCTTCCTTTGATTTGCTCAGTAAATCAGGCACACCGATGCCAGTTAATACAGTTCTTGTGATTAAAACCATGAACCTGGATAGGAGCTGCAGACCCACGCAGTCTGTGGCATGGTTTTTCAGCAAGAGCTCAGAAGTATTGTTGCAGGAGCATTGCCTCAGTACCCATGCCCGCCATCAGGATGTCACTTCAGGAAGATGCTGAGAAGGCATTTGCTATTTAGCACTGAGCAAGGCAAGCCCCAGGCACCCAACCTCCTCCACCTGGGCTTAAACACAATGCCCTCACCTCCCGTTTGGATGGGTTTGAGTGCATGAGGCATGTCCTTTACCACAGCCCAGCTGAGGTGTTGTACCCCAGGGATCTACAGGACCTCAGCCGTGTCTGAACCCTTGGAGATGTGTTTTTCCCTCATGCTGAACATTTTCCTGGAGCTCTCAGAGTATGTCTCTGGTAGGTCTCCTCTCCAAATGCCCTCCCACAGCCTTATTAAACTGAGGCATGAATTTATCTCATGTGCCTTGCACAAGTCCAAAGAGAAAGGCAGAAGAAAGGAGCAGTGTCATGAACTCCGTCAATGGTTACTCATTTTCCAAAAATTTAGCTGAACATGGATTAAAAAAAAAAAAAAAAAAAAAAAAACAAGCTGTGAGAAATCTGGACAGGCTCCTTCCTTGGATGCATAGTAAAAATTCATTGTGAGGTCCCCAAGGACACTCTCTCCCTGGTTCTAAATCTCATGCAAGAGAGGATAAATTGAGAGCCCCTTCCCCCCTCTCCCTTGACATTTCATTTGTGATTAAGGCACTATTCATCGCCCCTCGTCTTCCAAACCCTTTACTATTTATGGACCTGCTGTTTTTCCAGTGGTTGACACTAGCGTGCATTCAGCTCAGTTCTTCTTTCCCCATCCCATCCTGTTCCCCCCCTCCCCTCCATGAAGGCATTTCTCCATTTCAGTAGAGAAACCACTAGTGACTGGAGTGTCTGTGACCTCTGGGCTGTCAAACTCCCACTAACTAAATAAAAGCAGCCCAAGAGGGAGAGGGTTTGCATAAATCACCTCCCATGACAGAGACCACCTGGTATACGCTCGCTGCATGGAGGTACCCAGTCTACTCCAGCTGCTGAGTTTGCACTTTCCCGCATTTTTATGGACACCGTTGGAGAGATACATTGTGTTTACACAAGGAATGGAAATTTCAGTTTTACTGCAAGTAACTGATTTCCTCGGCTGGCGGTGGGCAAGCTCTTTGATTAGAGAAGTGATGAGGCCCATCACATCCCGGAGGTGTGTTATGAGCCTGAGAGGGTCCATTCCCAGGTGGTACGGGGCAAGCGCTTGCAAGGTTTGGACTTCTGCTCTGTTCATCCACGTGAGAGTTCTTGCCACAATCAGGGCAAAATAATATGTTTTTTACACATGCCTAAACTACCTTGAAGCCTGTGGCTGACATGAAGAGCAATAGGGACCAATTAAAGTCGATGCAAAGACCATATAAAGATTTTGGATCTGTCATTGATGAGAAATTGGCTCTCTCTAGAATCATGTATGGCCATTGCTAATGACTTCAGGATAGTTACTCTAAATGATGTGAACAAAGGGGGGTTGTGATTTGACCCTGCCCTGTACATCCAAGAAAGTTGCTTTAAATTATTTCCAGCCAGAATTGCAACATTCATATGTAAGGTCTCAGAGCTTGTTATTAAAGAGCATCACCATTTTTAAACAAAAAAGATGTATATACCAAGCAATGTTTATCAAAAAGAGACTTTCACTAAAAACAAGGGAATTTTGTTAATAATGTTCCACGAACAAAGAGAATGGTGGTGGAAGGGAAGGAATAACAAATTAGAGGCAAAGCAAAGGCCAGTAAAAACCATCTTGTGAAATGAAATTTTAAGTGGCAAAAGTAGGTTTATGTAACGGTCATTCTGAAAGGAGGAAGAAGATAATTTCCCAGAAGTTTCTGAAATTTGAAAAAGAAAACAATTATGCTGCAGTTGAAAATAGCAACCGACAGGTATGCGTACTTTCTTCTGATCACTGTTTTTCCTTACTGTAAAAGTCTCAAAGTAATTTTATTATTATTATTATTATTATTATTATTATTATTATTATTATTATTATTCCCATTAGTAGCTTGGAAGAACAAGAGGCTAAGATGGATTTCAGGACAGGAACATATTTTTCCATCTTGGAGGTTACTGCAGCCAAAGTGCAGCTATGGGAACTCTGAAGCCAGCTGATAGAGAAAAACCCTAGGACTGGGTGCACAATTAATTTTTTCAGACTGGTTCCAAACCCAAATAACTCAGAGGAAAAGCAGTTTGGAAATAATTCAGGTGAGATCAGCCAGAAATGATGTTTTGCTTTTGCTCAGAAAAGCAAAGCCAAAAATCAGAATTGCAGTGAATGAACCCATTCACGGTGAACCTGCTCGCTGTGAAACCACCTCTTCTAAGGGAGCCCTGCTGACCCCTCGCACCACGTGCGGTGCCTGGCTCGCTTTTCCCTGCAAAACCCTGGGGGTGACACCACAAACGGCTCAGCTCAAAGGGGAATGGTGATCTCAGGCTGTCCCCATGCCCTCATCTAGCTCAGCTTTGCTCCAGCTGCTGGGGCTCTCAAACCCTTGGCACTGCTAGACCCCAAGGGAGGGGAAGCAGAGGGAAGAGAAGATGGAGAGGTCTGTTCAGAGGCTGGGCACAGCCTGGCTGGCAGAAGCTGGTCTGAAGAGCCTTGGTATTTAAAGGGATCTGTTTTCTGTGTCCCTTTCCCCCTTCGTATAACCACAGCAAGGTATGAGTTGTGCCTGAAGAGTATCATGGGGAAGTCAGGAACTTTGGCATCTGCAGAATGCTAAAGAAATGGGAAAGCTCCCAATTTGAAGAAGAGCTCCCTTGCTTTTCCAGGGAAAATCTATCGGAGATGTTCAAGGCACTGGATTTTGAGGTACTTTTCTCTGCAGAGCTGACATCCAACCAGTTTGACCCCTGTTGATTGAGCAAGATCCAGCTGGAGGTGAGCCAAGCACACGCTGGTCCTCCTGCAGGTGCTGCCTTGGGCAGCTTGGGGACCAGCCTTCTGCTTCCACCAGCACCTGAAAGCACCCAGGCAGCTACGGATCACTGCTCCTTTGGGTGCTCCTGCCCTGGGAAGAGGCATGGAAACACCTGAGGATGGAGACTGGGCCTGTCCCCAAGCTGGACGCAGCTCCTGGCTTCTCGATCTCCAACCAAAGCGGCTCCCTCACCCCCTGTCAGGCCAGCAACTTTGCTTTTTCCTGGAGGCCCTTCAGCTGTGGGACGCCAGAGAGCATGCCAGAGGAGAAAATTCTTCAATGACGTAAATGCAGTAATAGCACTTGTTAGTGGTATGTGTGCTCCTTGCCAGGCTAGGGGAGAGGAACTCGGGTTTTATGCAGAACAGTGTCTCTGTGTCCCCTTCACACAAAAAAAGCAAAGAAAGCCCGAGTCCTTTCCACAGGGTATACCGAATCCACAAATTTAATTTAGGAGTGCTGCGTGTTCTCAGATAAGGGTTTGGTTTGCTCAGGTTTACAGAGTTACATTTAATTGAAGTGCTCTGAGTAGCAAAAACCGAGAGGTCTCCATAAAGACTTAGACAGCCGGGACATTAATCGCATTATTTTCTTTACAGATAAATCTTATTGGTGGAGCCAGCATCATCAGATAAAAAATAGATAAGATCAAACCTTGTCTTTAAATTCCAGATCTCCTGGCTTGAGAAAATATGGAGATCAGATTACGGTGTAACTTTTAATGGGCTTCAGAGATTTCTGCCCAAGCGAGATGGTAAAAAACGTAGATCCTTCAAGATCCTGGAAGGAGCAGATATGCTGTATTTGTGCAGTAGTCAGCAGTTTCAGATAAGGAATAGAGGATATTCAGGTCTGATTGCTGCTGCGCTGAAGTTTTCCACATAAAAGCTGCACTCTCCTTCAGGAAAAGGATTCGAGTCTCTTCAGTAAACATGAAAGCCAGCCCTTATACCCGGTCTAATTCTCCTTGTCGGCTTTGATCCAAAACATTCTTCCAAGCAAAAGAAGGCTGGGAAGGGAGAGGGGAAGGGACCGGGGGAAGATTGAATAAGGGAGCCAAGAGGCTGCTCTGGAAAATCACGGCTGAAGTTATAGGAGGGGAATTAATCTTGAGAGGCCGTATGTAGCAGTTTCATCCATCAAGTGTGACACTGGTGCCATTATTAGAGAAGATGGAAAATTAAATTGCAAAATTATCTGTTCTGTTTCATTGACTTTTTTTTTTTTTCCTCTTTTCATTCCAGGCATCATTTGCAGCAATACCACTTGCAGTTGGCAGCGCGTTATTAAAAGCACCTGGCCATGAAAGGAAATCAGGGCATGTGTGGTACTGCTGCGGTCTCGGAGCTATTGGTCAAACCGTGGCAAGAGAGGGCGACGCAGCGGGCGCATGGGGTGGAGCGAGGACGAGGGGCCCCATGTGGGCTGCCTTGATGTGCCGGGCTCCCAAAATCCCTGCCCATCCCTACTCAGCCACAAGGGTTTCAGTCCAGCCGGGGAGATGTTGGAGATGGGAACCACTGGCACCGGTTAGTGGGCACCTGAGTTATTTCTGCTCTTTCTCTCTGCTTCTCTGATGCTCTCCATCTCTTGCTTTTCATTCTTTGCTGTCCCCCTCCTCACGTTTCCACTGGAGATCTGCCGTCCTAAATTCCCACTCTCTCCTTTTTCTGCAGGCTCCAAAACCCAATCTGGGGCCAGTGGGAATGTGGTAATTGAAAAGCAACAACAGCCTAAAAAAAATCCCTGCTGGAAACTATTTTTAAACAAGTGACCCCTCCATCCCCCCAGTAGCCTTTTATTGCAACCCAAACACAGGGACACACCAGCGTCATGGGAATCCGAGAGAAACAGGGACTAGCAGGGAGCTATTGCCCAAAGTTCAACAGCCCAAGCTGTGTCCCTCTCCCAAGTGATGTGCAAAGGGTAAACATGCAGAAGAAAGCACGAGAAGTGGTTCAGGAGACTCAGCATCCTTCAGACGCTAGGTCTCTTAATAAATCAGAGGATTTTCTCATATAATTTCTCAGATAATATCATGAGTGGATCAAGTCCTAATAAGTGGAAGAGTTTTGGTTGTTTTCTGAGTCCTAGTTGAGTATTATCTCATAAAGAGAGCAGGGAAAGAGAAAAGGCAAAGAAATGACCTAAGGATCTCTGAGTTGTGCTGGTGGAAAGATCAATTCATAATACTGAGAAGAAAAGTAAATAAATTGTCTATCTTGGTGGGAATTGACCCCTGGGGTTCCCATGGCCTGGCCATCAAAAATAATTTCCTTTTTCTGTATATATGTACGCATGTGTATATACGCATGCATACACATGTGTATATTTATATGTATTTTAAATCACATTACAGATTTTGAAGGCATGTGGGGAGCGGTACCCTGGTGAAACAGCCTTCTGTTAACAACTGAATCATATGCAGCAGGCAGTGAGGTCTGCACTGAACAACCTTGCTCTCTCTTGTGTTTTCTCTGCCTGATTTCTAGCTTTTTCTGGCTCTTACATCTAGAAGTAATTTGTAGGGGTCAAGACACAGACTGTAACTCCAGCACTGTATCTTATGCCGCTACCGTTTCACTGAAAGTGGAGAGTGAAATCTGTATAATAACAACAATAAATAGTAATATGCAGGTCTTATGAAGCTCTTTAATCAGAGTTTCTCAAAGTATTTTGCAAAGGGAGAAGGCAATAGAGCATTTTTTTCTACTGGAGAAAACTTTTCAGCAGCTTCAGTCAGGGGTTTCTGCTAGTCTTGATGGAAACAGATTTGGCAATTGTGACCATGGCAGCTCCGCTGCTGTGGCTGCCAGACTCAGCACCCTCACATGATGGCCAGAAGTCCTATGGGAAGGCTGGTCCAAAGCTGTTTAGATGGAGATCAGGATCACCTCCAGCACAGAGATCATTGCACTAGCCTGCTATGGGACTCTGTGCTCACAGCCTTGGCTTTGGTATCAAAACCCTTGCAGAGGTGGACGCTCAGCTTTCTCCAGCAGCTAAATTTCCTGCTGTGGTAAGGAATATCCTCGAGCCTCAACAACAGGTGAGAGATACCTGTCCATAACATGAATCAGAGATGGAGAGACTGAGGTTAGCATTTTTGTACTTTTTTTGGGGGAGCGGGGGAACTGGGACATGGCCTTCCTAATACTAGACTCAGAGGACATAGCAGACCTTTGCATTGATTATCTCACAGTGACACAGAAATTGTTGTATCCACAGGAATCAATATGACCTAGCAGATCATGACCTGTGGGGATCATTCCTTCATTTGAAGCATCCAGAGAGAAGATCCTAGTGAGATCTGGACTTCCTAACATCATTTTCTGTAGGTTTGACATGGCCATCCTGAGCTGCCTACAGCATGAAATGTCTTGTTGACTAAGAGATGAAGACTGGATGGATGGATGGATGGATGGATGGATGGATGGATGGATGGATGGATGGATGGATGGATGGATGGGACTCAGAAGGGTTCTTACACACCTGTGGTTATTTAGATAGAAGGAGGGAGAGAAAAAAACTAGAAACCAAAATTCAAATAAGAGAAAGTAATTCTCATTTTCCCCACTTTCCTCTAAATCTGTATATAGCCCAGCCAAAGGTGTGATGGTCTTATGTTAAAATCTGAGCTAGCCCAGAGCACAAGAAAGTGCAAGTGGGAGAGTGGTGGTCAGTAGCTGGCTCTGGGGCTACTTATCTGTGTCTGTCCTGGCCTCTTCAAGTGCCTCCATCACCATAAAGAAGTCAGAAATGCCCCTCTGCCCTCACCCCAACCTCTGGCAATAAATCCAGGGGGATGCGATGCATAGCACAGGCGAGGGACTGTGCCAGAACTGTCTCCGGAGCAGCACAGACAGGACGACAGTACCAGGAGAACATAAATTTCAGCCTGCTCTGCCTTATACCATGAACGCTGAGAGAGAGAAATGTAATACAAGCCTCTCCCAGGCCATTCCTGTGCCAAACAGCAGCCTCTATATCATTTGTTGGTTTATTATAAACAGGCTCCCACTGCAGTTTTGAAGCAGATATTTTTTATGAATAAACGCAGGGCCGTGTTATTTTTTTTTCCCCTTGCAAATCCGTCGCTTGCAAACCTTCACGTGTCAACCCAGAGAAGCGAGGACCCCTGCAAACCTCAGCAAGGCGGCGGTATGTTTTACTTCTGGAGTGGTGCGTGGGGCGCAGGGGTTATTTGGGGGTTACTCCTGGAAATGCCGCCCGGGGACTTGTTATCATTTGCCTTTCCCAGACTAGCCTGTGCTGGGAGGCTTCGCAAAGTTCCCTTCATAAATGATTAGCAGCAGTCTGTTAATGTTCATACCCAGATTCCCTGTTTACTACTTATGCAAAAGCTTTTTTTTTTTTTTTCATCAGTGTAAACACAGTTGATCACTTTATATCCTCTGTATATTGTTTCTTAATATGAATGAAGTGAAGCAGGCTAAGCAGCAGTCATTCAGATTATGGCCTAACATAAACTTACAGCGGGTTCTGAAGTGTTTGGTTTTGCAAACTGTGAAAATGGCTTAAACTGTGTAATAAGAACATGGTCATATTGTCAGCACTTAGCATTTGATATTTAAAAAAAAAATTAGGCCGTGGATATCTGCTGCATACAAATTTGAGCTGTTTACCTTGCTGGTACTTTTTTTTCTTTTTAAACAACTCTCACTGGACAAATGTTGTATCTGCTACTGCATAATCCAAGACAAACAAACCTGCTGCGAGTGCATTTAAAAGAAGCAGGTTCTTGCATTCAAACGAGGTAAGAGAAAGAAATATTTGACCTTTTTGCCAAAAATATTATGGCTTACATTTGTTTTTTATTTTCCTTTTATTAAATCACTTTTATAAACCACTCGAAGTTTATTCTGTGACAATTAGTTTATGGTGTTTCTGAAGTGGATTTAGATTTGAGTGATAAAATTACAGGCCAAAATTACAACCATAATGGAAAATACTGGTTCATGTTTGGCTTTGCATACCACAACTGAAAGATTACTAGCCATTGCCAATAAGCAGGGGGAAGTAAAGATAATAGTCTATGCATTTATAGACACAAGCTGGATTCCAGGACATGCCACAATAGATTTGTAGAAGGAGAACTGGAGTATTTTAGCTGTGTTTCATTAATGGAGAAAAACCTGACAGGTTGTAAGGAGGTAACTATAGTTCAGACACTTGCTTTGTATGATCTTTCTAGGAAAAATGGCATTTTTTTAAATCCTCAAATTAAACTTCTCTCTGAATCCTAATTCAGCTGATTACATCACATCATATTTCCTTCTTTCCTTTGTGTTTTCCCCAAAACAGTCCTGAGGTGGCTGTGATGTTTTCTTGGGTTGGATGTTGTTGTTTTTCAGGGAAACACTTGCAAAAACATAACGCTCTTCTGGGAACGGGAAATGCAGCCACAACAGAGGGTTTGCAGCTCAGCTCGATGCTCCTGCTTGATCCCAGCTGTGCAGGAGCTTGTGGTCATCCTGGCTCAGGTGTCGGCTCCTTTCCCATGGCCCTACATCCCCCCTGCTCTGCCTCCTCCAGGATGCTCCTGGTTTGCAGATCCCATGGGATGTGTGAGTGCTGGTTAATGCCAATCGGACACAAAATGTCCTCATGACCCCTGTGGCAGGTGGGGTTCCTCCTTCTTGTCCCAAACACCTGAAGCATCAAGACGTCCTCAGAAGCAGGCAGCAGTCATGCCCAGTTTACATTCAAGGTGCCCATCTCCAGCTCCCAAACACAGCAGACAAGGAGCATGTATCAGGAAACATATCTAGGATTCACCTATCTACCTTTTCCCCTCTCCTCCCACCTTTTCCCTCTCCTCTTCCCCATTTAAGGCCATGTTTTCTCCTCTTCGGTTGACCAACTTTTGCTTATGCCCAAGGCAGGCTGACCAGGCACGCTGATCTGAAAGGCGGGTAGAGCAGAACAAAAACAAACAAACAAACAAACAAACAAACAAAAAATCCCCAAACCAGAAAACTTTCATTCCAAGTGTATGTGTGAGAAAATGTCCAGCTGCAGAGTGTGGGCTTGTGGCTCTTGAGCTAGCACATCCACTGCCTGGTTCACGTTAATGTGCTGAGCTGGGAGGAATCGGCACTCAAAGGGAGGATGGTCATGTGCAGGGGGGGTTTAGTGCCCCCCTCAAAAAAACTTCTGCATACATCAGCCAAATCCAGTGAATTCTGGCAAAGGAAGAGAGAAGGTGCAAAGAGATGAAGTTTTCACAGTTTTTTTGGAAATAAGTGCTCTGGGGAGGTGTGTGTGTGTCTTTGTGGGATGTGAGCACAGCCCCTGCTCAACACCAGAGATGGGACGTGAAGGTCTTTGTGGCTGGGAAAACTTTGAGTTGATTTTGGAGATGGTTGGACACCACAGCATCCATTAGCATCTGTAGCCAACTCTTTCACCCTCAGTGGATGCTCTGGTGTCTAAGAAGCCACCATCATGCTGTAGTTATGCTGCAGGCACTGTATAACCATCACGTCAATCAGCTACCAGACAAAAGTCCACCAAAATTCTACATTTATTATTTTAAATGTTCATGACACATATAGCCTAGGTCTGAAGCTTCCTAAATTTGGCTTAGCCAGAGTACATCCACTATGAAAACAAGCCCAGCTTCAGTTTTCCAAATGTTTCCAAAGTTGTTGCTCCACAGGAACTAACACAGCCCTAGGGCCAAAGAGAAGACAAACAGGTGACTCAGACTGTGAGAAAATGCTACGGAAGAAATTTGCGGTCAGTGATCCCCAGGTAAGCTTGCCTTGGTGGCTACAGATGGCTCAGTGTCTGCTTAGCATCCAATTAGCTCTGGGAAGTGGGTTTTATTCTGATGGCTAATTAGCAGACAGAGCTCCGTGTGAAAGGTTGCTGCTGAAGCACTGTGATGAGCACTGGTTAAAAACCCTTTGAGAACTTTCAGAGGTTTTTTTTTTTTTTTTTTTTTTTTTTCCTAAGAAAATGAGCCAATGCTGCTGAGAAACTGAAAACATTAGTGGTCTGAAAGAGTGTCATTATTTTTGCTGTAAAAATGTACCGGGTAGTTTGGCATCTCCATCTGACATCTGCTCCTCATTGTTTTCTGCCAATGCAAACTCATCAAGTCAGGAAAGATGAAATATTCCCCTTCGCTCCCAAACCCACCTCTCCTCTGGCTTGCTCTGCAGCTGTCAGCAGCTCAGCCACCTTGGTTTCATTACCGAGCCGTCCCCCCCGGCCAGGCACTTCTGCTGCTGACAGTTTTGCTCCAAGTCCCACGGAGCCAATTTAAGATGCAGCTTCCCCGTGGCTCTCCACGTCTCATTCCCTCCCAGCAAAGTCATGTGGGACAAACCTCATGAAAAAAACCCATGCCTTGACACCAACCCATGACATTGAATGTTTTACGTTAAGAGGCTGGGCTGGGTGCTTGTCCCGAGCTGTGGGAACATGATCCCTCCTGCAACATCAGCTGTGGGGATGAGGATGGGGCAGAACAACAATTTCAGAGCCCCCCAGGGCAGGATTCACTCTGGCTTGGTGTTATCAGGCAGAATTATTTGCCCCACAGTGTCTTTTTCAACCCCTGCATTACATAAGCTCTTATGGCAATGTTCTTTTGAGAATTCCTTCTCAAATAGCCAGTGCTTGGTTGTGAAGACCAGTCATAGAAATTATCCTTTCACAGGGCAAGAGCAATGGGAAATAAACACCATCAAACACACAAGTATGAACTGAGAAACTGGAGGCACAGAGCGATGGAGAGTGTAGAGTTGTAGAAATGAAAGAAAAGGCATGAAGGGGGAAGGTAAAAGAGGACGAGAGGCAAATATTGCAATTTTAACTCTGTTCCCAGTATACTTTCTAAGTCTGTGCCAAAAAGGTGAGCATCGACTGGAGTGCAGGTTCAAACCCAGTCTCAGTCAGTGAAGATATCAGTGTGGCTTGTAGGGCATCCTTCAGGAATTCTCTGGAATCATTGCAGCGCTGAGTATTTGTCCTGGAAGGAAGACAGCGTTGGTTGAGATGCCTCTCTCAGGACCAATTTGACTTCCTTGCATGCCCTGGCCATACACACAGACAGCAGCCTGGGGTTAGGAATGTACAGCTCCAAAGTGCTGAGACTTATTTTAAGACCTGAGTTCTGGAACGTTAAACTATTGAGCTCCCCTCTTGGCAGAGAGCTCTTCAATTTCAGATTTTTTATGGCTACTAGCATTTATCCTGGTTTGGGCTTTTCCATGTTGTTATTCCCACATGTTCAGTACCACTTCTGAACTGCTTCTGAAAAGTGCAGCCTTCCCTCAAGCTTTGCAAGCACACCAACAAGCTGTCTATTACTTCAAACTGGAATATGTCCCAAACCTTTCACCACTCATCTCAGGGTATTGACAGCTCCAAGTGTTTTCTCTAAACTGTTGATGTTGTTGGTATGGTTGTGATATTTTCTCCGTAGTCTCAAACTGCCGTGCTTCATTTCTTTGTTTATATAAGTCTCACAGTGTTCATTAGGAAAGCCTGGGCTGGAAAAAATGCCCAGTGTATAAAGCAGTTTATTAGAGGGAAGGCGAACCAAAGCTAAGGCTATGTTGGGGTGGACTTGTGCTGTGTGATTTACACCACACCAGTGTGTTGGGGCTCCTGTGGATAGACCCAGAATAGGTGTTGGCTTAATGGAGTGCATAGGGCTAGCAGCTTTCCATCCCCTGTCAGTGATGCTGGCAAAGATCACCAACAGCTGGAAGGCTGGTCCCACCAGCACGCCTGTGTCTGGGAACCCTGGAAGACTTTGCAGAGTCTGATGAGTCCAGAGCCAGGGCGCTGTGCTGAGCATGAAGCATGTTTGCATGGCTTGCACTCACCATGTGTGCAGCACGATCCCTCCAGGTCTGCCCTGAGGGGCTGAACAGGTGCTCCATATCCAAATCCACTGATCCAAATCCCTGCTTCAGTCTTGTACGGGACTTCCCCTCACTTGTCAGTTACCCCTTCAGGGCTCTCTGAGTGCATTCAGGGGCTCTTACATGTCAAAGCCACTATTGGACAAGGTGTTTCCTTTCTGCTCTGGGAATGGTTGTATCACCCTGATGATCTCTGGAGGAGTTAAGTTTCCTGTGCAAGACGTTGATTTCATTACAATCCCCAGCTATAAACACTGCGTGCTGTGGCACTGACAAACTGCTGGGCGTTATTGGCAGATGGAGAAATGTGCGCATGGGCCAAAGGATCAATTCAGCCCTTTGCTCTCTGCCAACAAGTGAGTTATCTCCATCTCGAGTGATTTTTGTTTCACTTCTTAATCTTATTTGTAAATGTGATCCCCCGATGACACAATGCATAAAACCTTGGCTTGCAGCGCAACGTTACTGAGATGAAGCTGGAAGGAGCTCCAAACTGCATAAGTTATTTTAAACGTGAACTTAAAATCTTTCATTTTCTCCCCCTTTGGACTTGTTTGGACTAAGTGCATGAATGAAAAGGGGAGATGATGTTGCTTTGATTTAAAGGAGAAGGAGGAAATACATGCCTTGTGCCTAGGTGGGAACCTGGAACCCTGGTGGAAACTGGTTTCTTCTCCCAATTCTGCTGCTTTCCCATGTGGGTTCCTTCTCATTTACTTCAAGCCTCCTGTTCTTTCTGAGATCTGCCTACAAGAAGAGTTGCAAGGGTGATGTAGAAGGTGCGTGTTCAGAGTCATGCTTTGTGGGAGCTGAGTACAAAGCTGCCTTCCGTGATCAGTATGAGTGCCTCATCTACAGCCCTGTGGTTGTCTTTGCTCATGTGAGCAATTACCTTAAATTCAATGACTCCATGAGTCTTACAAAGATGTGTGAATTTGACCGGTCAAATTCAGTCAGTTCACTTGTGCATGGCTACATCAGCAAAGCTCCTCCGAGCAGGGCTAGGTGCTGCTGGGGAAGAGCAGCCTCCCCAGGCCTTGCCCTGTGGAATATCAAGGATAAACAGCACCCATAGGTGCACGCTGGGCAGAAGAGTTGTTGCATGCAGCCACATGTGGCATCTGCTCTGAGATCTGTCAGGGATGGAGCGCAGAGGGGATCCTGCCTTGCAGCAGGGAGGAGGGAATGGGGACAGGATGGTGAGACCCTGGGAAATCCCTCCCAGGCTTTCTCTGAATCCACGTCCAGATAGGGCTGGGAGATAACCGCGTCCACCATCCAACTGCTAGGATTTCCTCAGAGCATGAGAAACAGACTTTTTATGCCTCTGACCTTGATCTAAGTTTGTTTCCTTTCAAACCGCTATTTAAAAGGGGGGAGGAGGTTGAAAGAGAAAGAAGGCAAGTTTGATTTCTTTAATGTTCGTGGAAGCAAGCGATTGATAACACTTGCAAGAGCCAGGCAGCGAGCCAGAGGGATACTGCACAAGGCAGCCTTGCCAGCGAAGTACGGCGCTGCTGGCTGGGGATGCAAAGCTCTGCTTGTTTACAAATCCAGGCCACCCTTTGAGATGCTCTTGCCAATTGTTTCAGACTGGAGGGAGTGCTGTGTGCTGGGCTTTATGAGCCGAGCAAATGCCCACCAGGGACTGGGTTAGGACCACCAGCTTCATGGTCCTTTCCCAAGCCTGCAGGCAGATGGCCTCCCCGCTGAGAGGCAAAGGGATTAACTCCTTCCACCTTGACTGCTGCTTTCATGACAGTTTTGGCTTGGGGGCATAGAGGGGGAGTTGTGAGGTTTTGTTTCTTTTAAAAAGAGGTATGAGAAATGCATGAAAATTTCAGCGTTGCAGCTTAGAAAATAGTTCTTATCACAACTCTGGGAAACTATTGTTCTGATTTTTATAAATATGCTTGTATTCCCCTTGACTTTTTTCCTCTCCCTCCCCAGTTGCTATCTCCCCAGCTGTATGCCCTTGGCTGCTTCCCAGATGCTTCATGATGCAAGAGAAGATAAGCTGTTATGAGGCATAAAAATTAGGGGTGCTGCACGTCTTGCATTCCCCTAAAACATTCATATTTCTGGAAATTCCCATACAAAGCCCCATGATATCTACAGTGAGACACAGATGGTCCCAGACTCTTCCTCTCCAGGATGCAGACCTGCAGATCAGCATGTGGATGGGAATCTCCTGTTTCTGGCTTCCTGGGCACATCCCTGCCACCAACATGTGAACAAAGCCTGGGTAACCTTCCTGGCATCTGCTCCTGGCCAGATGCCCTTTGCTGATGGCCTCCATTGTGCTGAGTAAGGCCTGAAGGTTAGAGGGAAACAGGAATCAAAAGCCCCCAGGCAGAGCAAGATTTCCAACAGTGATAAGAAACATGGGTTGGAAGCGGGGATTTTCAGTGTTTTGGAAAGTGAAAACCATGACATCTTCTTGGGGTTTCGAAGGCACTTTTTCTGTGATGCTCTGGACCACTGACTGGGGTGAGAAACTTCTGGGACATTTGAAAAACAAGAGGAGACAGAAATCTTTTGCTCTGCTGTTTTCAAACTTTGGCCCCAAAGATTCAGTTTTGCTTTTTTGGTGACTCGGAGCATGACATTGGCTCTGTTCCTCTTCCTTGAAAAGGAAGCAAATAAGTCTAGCAATCTATCTCAAATATATTTAGCATATCAGATTCCCTTCTGCAAAGTGTAATAGCTTCCTGGGTTGGAAAGAGCTGTGTAAAAAGCCAAGCAAACTCAGAGGGTGTAAATCACTGCAATCGGACAAGGTTTTTAAGAATTACTCTGTAGTAGATCACCTGGATCCATTACTCCCTTCACAATTCATTGACACACCACAAGCCTTGGCAGCGTTACCCATTAATGCTGCTGTGAACTGAGGCTTCTTGTGGCAGTGGGGAAAAAATACAGGGTAGGTTTTGGGGACTCCTACTTACAGGTATCTGATGGAGGAGGGTGTGCAGAAATATCTCATGCTCTGTTTGTAGCACATGAAGGAAGGAGACAGCAGAAAGTGTCCAGGCTATGGTGGCTGGTCAGGAGGGCTGGGTGGTGGGCGTTAGATCCCTTTCCTTGCAACATCAGCCAGGAGGAGGGGATGTTTTACGCAGCGAGGAGGAGGGGAAGAGCTGACCCCCGCTAAGGCTGTCACGCTGTGGTGCCTGCTCTGTGTTAAGAGAGTGGAGAAACCGTTAAGCTGCTGCCCAGCTCACCCGCAGCACTCTGCCTTGCCTTAAAAGAAGCAGAAATCTAAATCCCTGGGTAACTTCAAAGCAACTCGGGGAAGATTAGGTCCTTTCAGAGGCAGGCGGCAGATGAGCAAGAGGGAGGAGGGATTCTGCTCAAATGTTGGGGGGGGGGGAGGAGGATCTGGCCCCTCTGGTTTTGAGATGCCTGTAGCAGACTGGGGCCCTGTGGCCCCCCAGCATCACCCCTGTTCTCTGTTCCCAGCTGCTGGCTCGCTCTTTGTAGCTGCTTCCTGCTCCTCTTCATTAGCAGCTCTCAGCAGTGCAAAGGAATAGTACTCAGAAGTATGAGTTCATCTAAAACTTTGTACTGATGCCAGCGGGGCAGTCACTTTGCAAAAAAAGAAACTTCCCTTCAAGAAACACTATCCCTTTTGAGAAAAGGCCAACAAGCCAGAAAAACAAACTATCAAAAATGCTGCCTTCCAAAACACTCCTTAACTTGCATCTGTTTCTGCTCTCGTCCAGTTGGATGGCTGTTGGAGTAAGCAGAACCTCCCGTGCTCTTTCGCCTATGCCAATGACCTACAAAACCTGCTTCTGTGGGGTGACTTAGCCTGGCTGCCCTGTACAAAGGATGGGCAGCAGTTTCTGGCAGAGGCAGATGCAAGTCTTGCACAGTTCCTGTCCTGTCGGGGAAGCACATGTGCTGTGCAAGTTACCGACCATGTGTATCCACCTCTCAGCTCATCTTGGCTTTAAGGAGCGTCTGGAGAGGCTGGTAGCTACCAGCAGATTGCTGCCACTGGAGCTGCTCACGTAGCCCTCTGGGCATCACTACAAGTCCCTAGGACCAGGACGTTATGTCAAAAGGAGTTATGTCAGGCTGTTGGCTGGTACCTGCCTGACACTGAACACGTCCTTGTTTCATAGCACTACCAGGTGGAGCTTTCACCCATCCTTCATCATACACAATATGGCTCCATGTGGAAGCCAGTGCAACCTGTGAAGGAGCTGTGGTTTCTGCTTGTTCCTCTTATGGTCACTGAACCTTAGGAAGAACATCACAGCCTGGCTAACACTTGGTTCGAAAAATGTTGTTCTGCACCTTCATGTCTTAAACAATCCAGACCCCAATGCCACAGTTCCTTCTAGTGCATGTCACTTTATTTCCCCCTCAAAGTCCTTTCTCTGCTGGAAAAGATTTTTTCAGGTTGAGCAGCAGCAAAGGCAGCTGAAATGTGTTATTCCTGTAGAGGAATAATGTTTTCCTAATCTCAGCATCTTTTTTAAGCATGTCCACATGTAGTGCACTTCCAGAGCAATTCAAGTCCAAGGCACAGCTGTGGAGGATACTGAGGAAGGTTTAACTACTGGCACAGTCCAGGCCTGTGCCTCTCTGTTTTAGAAGCTGTGAGAAACTGGACAAATTATTTGCATGCTCCTCTGCTCGAGTGGAAGTTTTGCTTGTGTTCTTTCAGTTACTTCCTCCACGTTCCCCTGGACAGAAGCCAACTGCACAAGGTGTGCAGAAAGATGGAAAAAGCCTTCCAAGGAAGAGTAGGGGCTGTAGGAAGCACCGGTAGCATGGCAGCTCTGTACGTTGGGTTAATCGGTCAGGATGCACTGGAAAATCTCCAGCTCAGGAGTGTGGGAGATGCAGAGCAGCTACAGTTCGTGGTGCCTGGGGCAGGGAAGTGTTGGGTACAAGTGGGCACACTGGGCTGAAGGCAAGGCCCTCCTAGCATCTTGGGCAACTCATGGGAGAGGTCCCTGCGGGCATGGAGGGGTCCCCTCACGTGCCATGGAGGTAACATCGCCATGGATGCCTGGTTAAAACACAACTTGTTTACTTTTTTCATCCCAGTATCCTCACAGCCCTCTGAGGTGCGGTGTGATTGGGAAAAGCTTGTACTGCCAATTGCTGATTGAGAATCTAGGCAAGAGTGGAGATGTGCTTTCTGCTTTGAAAGCCAGTGGCTACCTGCCAGATTTCCTTCTCAGATCCATTCCTGACCTTGTCCAAATGCACTCAGCTGAGTCACACTAACAGCATTGCTCTGGATTGGGCTGTGTACACGGGCACTAGGAGTTGTCTTCTGGCTGGAGCCTGGAGCCTGCAGTCCTGCTGGCTGCCGAGACTCAAATCCAGACTTGAGGAGTTCAGAGCTGGAGAGAGGCTGCCTACATTCCTGCTGCTCTTTCCCTGTTTTCCATGCTGCTTCTGCTGAGTGAACCATAAATAATCCTCTAACTCTTCCAAAAGGAAGCTGAAATGGTCACCAGTTTTCATTCTCAATAGAAAACCACGGAGGTCTTGCGAGATCAGGCCAAATCAATGGACTATTGTAATAATTAAATATCATTCCACTAATGACAATGTTGCTAAGATTCAGCTGAATAGAACTGAGCATTCTGTGCAAAGAACTAGAACAGGCTGTCTGGAAGGTAAGAGTTAAAAGATTCAGGATGGAGGTTCTCAAAGTGTCCTCTGTCCAACCTCCTGCTCCAAGCAGGGTCAGCTACAATCCCACTGACATCAGGAAAAGCTGGCAGTAATACCATGTGCCTTACTGGTCTGAACATTTTCAGCTTCTGATACAGGTACAAAGGATGACCTGGAGTAATATCCAGCCTGGCCAATCTTCTACGGAGCTGCCACATCTCACTGCTCTCTTCTCTTTACTTCATCATTGCTAAGACAGGGAGCTTATGCTGTTAGCTTGTCTAATTCATTCTGATTTTTATTTTTTTATTTTTTTATATAAATAAATGTTGTCCTTGATCACCAAACCAGTGTCCTGACTCCTGCTGCTGGAATGTTTTTGGGAACTGAGATGTAACTGTCCCATTTCTACTCCAGTTTCAATCCAGCTGACCACAGTAGACCTTCACAAATAAAATGCATTTTATCCCATTACCACTGAAGGAGGCAGGACCTTCATAAGACCTGAGTTAAACTTTTTCAAAGCTTCTGTGTGACCTGAGTGACATACTTGTCTAGACTATTCCCTGTAAAATAGCTGCTTTTGATTGCTCAGCTGCCTCCGAGCTGGAGACTATTCTGGGTTAATAAATACTGACAGCTGCAAGGAACTCTGAAAAAAAAGGAGGATAAAGCTCTTTAGATCTAACCTTGAGCTCTTGGGAATGAATCCTTCGCCTTGCTCAATCCAGTGTTTTTCTTCTGGATAACTACTTATATTAGGCTTATCTACTCACTTGTGAATTGCAGGCCTGTAAAACCATGACAAAATACAACAGGGGACGTGCAGATTTGATCCAATATGTCCATTTATTTTTCCCGATAGGCAGAGACGAAGATACAGCAATCTTGAAAGTATGTAGCACATGCTGCCGTTTGGAGCCCAGCTAGACTTTTAGTGTCAACCCTTATCCCCTATACTCTTTAGACTTTTAGGCTGATGTTGTATATCACAATCACACTTAAATCTATAGGGTACCACCTCATTTGTCAGTTGCCACAAAGCGTTTTTGCTGTCAACCAGGACAAGGTCCATATTCAAACCATGATCAAGCCTTGGACACGGAGCATGAGCAACAGCTCCAGTGAATATTCCTGTCAGTACACGGATTAGAGTCTTCTCTAAAGCACCTCCTGCCAAGGCTCTGATGTCATCTGTCTTCTCGGATCAGGGAAATGGTGTGAATTCAATTTTTGTGATGAACAAATTGCTTTCTATGAGAGCACTCAGGCTTGGTACCAAGAATTTGTCTGATTACTTTTTTCCCTTCTCCCCTTCCCCCCCATCCCCACCCTGATGAGGTAGGTGTTGGCACTGACTGCGGTTATGGTGTGTATGAGATACTGATTTATTTAACGATAGCCTCTAAATGGACAACACTTCTAAGAACAACAAGGACTGAGCCCAAGTCTGAAATCAGGAATTGACAGCTCCAGTTGGTGTGGAAGGTTGAATACACACTCACTCTTGGATATACAAGTTGGCTGTACCCAGACACGAGCAAGATGTGCTTACTGGTGATCCCTGTGGACCTGGGACATGACTAGAAAGCCCTCTGGGAACATGTGTTTTGTGTTTTTTTTCTATACTGCTGGTAGAGCTGAAGTAGGCTAGTTGTAGGCTCCTACTTTGGCAATAACATCCCCAGGATCACAAAGGAGACCGGTGGCAATGCCAGGCTTCTGGATCAGAGTCTGCAGAACATCTTCCCACCCAGCTGGAAGCCTTCCATGGGGGGAGCACAGAACATGACCTTCCTGTAAAATGTGTCAGCTCTAAGGGTTTTATTCCTCTTTGGAAAAAAGTTGTTGAATTAATCCATGTTGCTTCTTTCTGATCACCCTTTTTGTCCCATTGGTACATTTTTCTCTTTAGTTGCTAGGGTTTCAGTTAGGTAAAACTTCCAGCTGACAAACATCTCGTGGCTCTGCACTGGGGGTAGCTCTACCAATGCATGTTAATGTTAGCCTGTGTATGTTAACGTGAGCTGCAGCCTCCCTGAGCATCATGAGATGCCTAACACCCGTGATGGTGAGTTATGTGCTTCCAG
This sequence comes from Aythya ferina, assembly GCF_964211825.1. NCBI lineage: Eukaryota > Metazoa > Chordata > Aves > Anseriformes > Anatidae > Aythya > Aythya ferina. Next base: position 2,838,513 of record NC_140308.1, read on the forward strand.
GGAAAACCTGGCTCGCAGCAGCTCCACATCTATGCTTGTCAGGTGGCCAGTGAAACCTTACCGAGAGCTCCAAAGTGTGGCAGTGCCAGCTTACTGTATGCTCTGCTGAAAAGTATTGACTTCAAATACTTTTAAGGAGTGTCACTAAATATCAAGAATCAGATTTTCAGAGTTTGATCCCACATCTTCTTAGAGGGAGTTTAACAGGACCCTGGACTGTTACTCTAATCTTAGTAAAAACTGCTGAAAGAATACCAAAAAAACATTTTGTAAAAATAATTATTCTGTCTTCCTTCTGTCACCATTACCAAGCTGAATAAAACCAGGAATTTAGGCCTTGATTCAGCAAAGCACTTAAATGAACACTCACATTTTAGCGAGTACACTTGCCATGGTCACTCTCTGTTCAAATGTGCTGCTCTCAGGGCCTTTCCAAAGGATTATTATTTATCTTTTACAATATACCTTTCAAAAGAAACTCTTATTTCTTCCATAGTGTATAGTTCTCCATCTGGTGTTACTGCCTACTGTAACAAAGCAGGTTGCAGAAATGCATTATAAGTAAAGATAAGTGAATTCATGGACTGTATTCACTGAAAAAATGGATATTTTATAGGAAACTGAGTATTCACTGTATAGAATTAAATCTGGCAGGTGTTTTTACTATAATAACCAATATACTGCATGGAATTGAAGGCATTGTTGCCAAACTGCAGAACTTCAGATCTGGAAAGCTTTCATCCAAAAATGGATGCACCTTTTAATGGGTTAAATCAGAGGTTTTTTCCTCCCTGTCCAGTCACCCGACTGCCCACCCTGTGACTCTCCAAACCCCTGTTACAAGTGGGGGTTGCCCCACTGATTTCACACAGTGTGAGGTCTGAGGAAGCACTTCACAAGAAGATGCAAAGTAACCTGGAATGATGCAATGTTATTTGTCATAATAATTACTAATCCCTTAAGAAAGCAGAGCAGTGTTTTCATTGGACGTACAGATAGATTAAAATTTCAGCCTGCACTTGATCTTAATTCTCTTGATTGCAAGTTGTTCGTTAGCAGCTTGTAAGACTTTTTGACCTGCAATGTTTAAAAGTCCAGAGCATATTCTTGGCTAGCTTTTTCTTTAGCAGACCCTTCCCTAACTGAATACCCACCCAGCTGCTAGAGGTAATGCCCTCGTAGGAAACAGATAATCCTTCCCCAAACAAAGCCTTCCTTTCCTTCTTTATTTTTTTATTCTTTTTGGTCGCTGCTATTTGATATCATGTTGTATTGTATTACATTATCATATCTTGTCAAGTTGTAACATGGTATAAAGCAGCTTAATGTGGTGGAAGGAATGTGATATTATCTGAAGTCACCATCTACAGTAATCCCCTCTGTTGTTTTTGCTTCCCGGAGCCTGTTCAATGCATTTTGCACAAAGTGGAATCGATCAAAGCTTCTCATTTTCATATCTACATGGTATAATGTTACCTAAGCAAGAAGAAAAAACCTGTGTGAGATATCAAAGAACAGACTTCGTTCCCAGAAGTCGTGCCCAATATTTTTGTTGGACCAGGAGCCTCCTGCTTCTAGCCAGAGAAACAGCTTAAACCACAATGCTTAAACTTTTCATTTTACATAGATTTGAAATGTGTCAAACATGGTACCTAAACCCTCGTTTTGTTTCCACCAACTTTAACAATGGAAGTGTGATCCTTTGTAAAACTTGGGATGGTTTGTATAAACTTTAGCCAAATCTGTACAGCAATGTCAAACCAGCACTAAGTCTTTTGGTAAATGGAGACGGGAGGGAAGCAACTACCTCTGAGGTTTTATTTCAGACCAGCTTCTCCTGTAAATATTTCTCAACTGTCCACTTCTACTTTAATTGCACAGGAATTTTTGTGACATCTTTACTTCCCAGAAAAGTGCACGGGGAGGGATGCTTTATGTAACTTCCTTCAGTTGCATAAAAAATCAGTTCTGCCAAGAACTGCATGCATTTGAAGTTTTAGATCTTTTTTTTTTTTTTTTTTTTTTCACTCATCGGATCTGTTATCACATTTCATCCTTAAAAGTGGTTGAAGTTCTCTTTATTTCTCCTTGGTGGTGGGGATGGAAACAGGAGAAGAGTACATTCTATTCTGTTTTATTTTTAGGTATAAAATCAGAACATTTAAGTCCTGGCCCAAGTGGATTGTAAACTTCATAGTAAAGCAGGTCCCATTTCTGCGCTGTGTGTTGGTACAGCATCTAGCACAACAGGATTCTGTCAGAAGACTGCAAGCATTGCATTAATGCAGATGATTACAAAGGGGGCTTGTTCTGGGTGAGACGTGATTTACCACCTGCCCACTTCCAAATATCTCAAAGCTTTGCCAAAACCTCTATTTTGAAGAAAATTGGGATATCATATTTAAAACTTTCAGGAGAGAAAAAGCTGTGCTTGAAAGAGATAAATCAAGGTCAACTTAAAAAGAGGGATGAAATCCACTGGCTTCTGAGCTCTGTGCATATGTACATGCAGATCTGGTTTTGCTGTCTGGATAATGAGCCTGTCCTAGGAAGCAGCCTCAGTAAGGGTTGCATACTGCTGCCCTGAAATAATCCTACCAGGTGCTGTGAAGTGTTCCCAAGCAATGCATCATCCCAGAGTATATCTGTGGATGAAGCATTAAATCTGTGCTGTCGGAAGAACAGTGTGTGCTTTCTAGATGCAGGAAGGATCTCCTTTTTAAATTCAGCACCAATTTTTCAGCCGTGTCTTACCCCTGATTCAAACTAGCACATCAATGCTTCAAGCTACTGCTTCGGGACTGTCTCTGCAGACTCCTGCTGGTCATTTTGGTGGCAAACACCTTGCTCTGGCAGTGTTATCCCTTTGGCCTTCTTTATCTTCAGGATGAATAGGTGCAGTACCTCCAGATGCCCTGCTTGTGCAGTGATGCTATCAAGCCAAAAGAGCAGGAGAGACTAGGGGAGAATGAGCTCTGCAAAGCAGTCAGCTCTGCCTTCACCTGCTGCAGAGCTGGCTGGGTTTACATATTGCCTGAACTCAGGCTAAAAGGAGGCCACCTGCAGAAAACCAGCAGCTTGTCTGCCAGGTCCTGGGCTGCAGGTCAATACAGAGTGCAAACCAAATTTCTTTAGCAGCAGCGTGGACATTTCTTGGCAATCTGGTATTGAATACCCTGATTATTATTTTTTTCCCTGACTTAATATGTCAGCCTGAGTCCTCCAGACTGGCAGAATGGCTCAGGCTTCAGCAGCCCATACAGCACCAAACCCTCAGATCTCCTTTCAGCAGCAGCTTTCCCTGCACAGCAACTCGTGCGAGCTGAACCCATGCGTGTGGGAGCGCATGCACGGGACAGAGGTGTGCAACGCTTGGATGGTGTGGTCCAACAGCTGAAGTCATGCTTGTGGTATCGCAAATATGAGAGTCAAAAACTGTTTAAAGGGTTTCCAAGTCAAACACTCGAGCACATTTTGTTTCCTTTGAAATACAGCTGGCTGAAAACTCCTGACAGTGTGATCTATTAGGCAGTGGAATAGTTTCCCCAGGGAAGTGTTGGAAGGGCTATCATTTGAGTCATTTAGTGCTGAGGAGAATATACTATAGGGAACAATCCCTCATTAGCTGAACTAATGGATCTTTCTGTTTCATATTCTAGTGCTCCTACAAAAAAAAAAAAAAATACATTGACATCTTCTTGTTCTTCCATATGCTTGAATTGGCAGGGCTGTGGGGCCTTTGGCTACATTTTTTAGCGTGTGTTTACAAGGCACATAAATTTATCAAAGCGGGGGGGGGGAGTTTCATGTGTCAGACAAAGCGTGTAGTGTCAAGAGCAATCTAAAGAAAACAGTCAGAGGGATAAATGAAACACACATACATTATTTTCTAAAAACAAGGCGAAATGCAGATCCTTCTTGAGAAGCTCTGTCTCTGAGCAAGCTTCAGGAAATGCAGACAAGCCAGGCACAAGCAGGCAGCTGAGCTGAACTTTGAGTTCCTTTGCCACTGGTGGATAGCAGCTCGCGGGGCTGGCCTACTTCATCTCATTTCTCTTTGGACTCACTCCTGGGGTGACAAAATTAGGTCCTCTGTTGTCCTTAAAGCAAGTGTGATGTGCCCTTTTGCTCCTCTGTTGTTTCAGAGCAGTCATTCTCATGCCCTGGATGTGAAAGCATCCCAGCTCTGGTCCTCTGGCACTGGGTGTGGGAACTTTGAGCTGACTTTGGTTACTGAGAAGACACAGTGGCCACTTTTGGATGACAATTGGCTCCCTCTCCTGCAGTCTTTCAGAGTAACATTGGAGATGTCACTCAGGTCTCTGAAATCACTTGTCATAAGGTGTAAGATAGCAGCTCTAGAGGGTGGTTCCCTGCCTACTGTCCTGGCTGCCTAGATCATCACTGGCTTTGTCTCATCAACTTTAAACATGAAAGCTGCCTCCCCAGACTTTATTGTAAGCCACAACGCTGCTGGTAGGTCTTAACTTCTCTTCATGCCTGTGTAAATCAGCCAAGATTTGGTCACTTCAGAGAACTGCTTCTGTGACTGAAACTGCCATAGGTCTGTCAGGGACAGAATGGCTTCTCGGAGGAGTGGAGACTTTACTGACACAATTCCACAATTTGTAGAGGATTTGGTTAAGAGCTATTCCTTGGGTGAAACAGCCTTGGCTTCCAGTGTTTTGAATATTTTCCAGCGACGATGATTTTCCCTTCTGTGCTTCTTTTTTTAACGTTACATTTTCCAAGTGGACAATCCCAAAGGTGGCCAGCTTAACGGGGGAAAAAGAAGAGAGTCATAGAGATATTTTAAATGCGACGAGAATTTTATGCCAAAAAGTGTCTTTTCCATATTTATAAGCCCCTGTCATCCCCTCTCCCTCCGCCTCCTCCTGCTTAAAAGGAAACTCCATTACAAAGGCAGGAAAGAACATCAAACAAACCTCGCTTGGCAGCCATGTCTATATGTGAAATTACTGTCAGAGTACAAAGGGAGACTCAAGATTTAGAAGGTAGCATGTGACAAGAGAATGCTGCCCTTCTCAATGTCTTTACCTTTTGTTGGTGAGAACTGGGAAGGGATTGTTGATGCTTTTTTTTTTTGTTTTTAAAAAAATCTTGCCAATTATAGAAATCCAAAGGCACAAATCACCGCAGAACCTTGGGGGCTATTTTGCTTGTTGTAAGCCATAGTTCTGAAGGCAGCGGTCACGGCTTCAACAAGGTTTGTGAGCTGACATGTGTTGACCCTTTAGCTTTGTCCTTTTGGGAGGTGGGCATGTGTTTGGGCTGCCCAAGAAGCAGCCATGTGTATGGCCACACCAGCCCTTGGTGGAGCCTTGGTTAGGAGGTAAAATGTGAGTGGCTGAAGCAGCCATGCATGCTTTATGTATAGCCCTTGCAATGGTTTAAGCAAATGTGTTTTATTTCACTACTGAGGCGAGTTATTACTTTGTAGTTATTCCTGCTCAGTGAATGGAAAATAATTCATGCACTAACTGAGATTTTTTGGGGCTGTCCCATGTCTTGAAGTAGCTCATGCCTCATTTGTCTTGGAGACCATCTTTGTCAGCCCTCTTCTTCCCCGTGTGCTGGTAATCCTACATTTATGCCAGAACGACAGTCATTTTCCACCCTTCCCTCATGCACATGCCATAGGAGAGCAAGACACCAAAAGCAGAGGAGCAACATAAGCTGCTGGTACCCAGCCCTGATCCCCCTCTGCATGGACGCATGAACAGGAGATTGCAACCAACTGCTTTGCTCAAAGGTTCATATTCAGGCATTGTGGCAGTATTTGTAACTGAGGAAAATACCAAACCACGGGGCTGGCTATCTCATTTTGGTTTCCAGTGGTGGAAGGGGGTGTCTACACTGATGCTCCCCTACCGTGCAGTCCCCAGTGAAAGCTAAACTGAGACCAGTTCCTAGCCCTAACCATGTTTTCCACTTAAGTATTTATAAAATGTCTGAATTTTGCATCTGGCCCTTGCCCTATGTGGTGCCTTGGTCTGTGTTTTTTGAGAAACCTGTGGTCCTGCTTGCAGAATTTCTACAGGAGAAGCTGTTTCCTATCTTGGCTGTTAAGGTGGGAAGAGTCTCTCCCTTGTTCTTTGAAAGAGGAAATTATCTTAAAAACAAGGCTTAATACAAGAGAGTTTTAATCACTCTGCCCTGACAGCTATTTTTGTAATTAAAATGAGAATTTAATTTTTCAAGGAAGAGAAGCTTTCTTTTTTGGCTGTTGTGGAAGTGCTTGCACTACAAGCTCTTTCCTCCTTTATTTTAAGAGACAGAGGTATTGTTTTCTATTTTTTCTTCTTCTTCTCTCTTTTTTTTTTTTTTCTTTAAATATGGACTGGACTGTGAGCTACAAGTGACGTTTGTTGACCTCAGGCCAGACATTCAGAAGCACTGCACCAGCCGCGTCTTGTATCATAGGGAAAAATAACACCTCTTCCTCCTCCTTTGAGAACAATAAAATTGGGCCTTTTTCATCTTCCCTTGGAGGAGCAGAGCCCTTCTGAAAATCCGACTAGGGAGGCATGTGTGCAAGCTGAGTTTACAGCTCGCTTTCCAGTCCCATCAGAAGTTTCCTTGAATGAGGTGCAAAAAGTGGCTGAAAGCAGGGGGGAGGGAGAAAAATCCTCTTCTGTGCACACACACACGATGGAGACACTGGTTAGCAACATAAACAAAAGGTGGGTGGTAACCCCCGAGCTTTTTTTTGACAGCCAGTGGTGGCAGTGATGAATTTGTGAAGTTATCTAATTTTCCACTGTTTTAATTAGAGGCCTGGGCTATGAGACCTAACAGCTGGGTTCTTTGTACTGCTTTCTGTTGCCTGACAGAGAAAAATTTCTACTGTATCTTCAGCCAAGCTTTCAGTCTGACCTGAGCAAATGAAACTTCTGGGACTCATAAACTGTGGTTTCTGGGCAGATTGCTTTTTGAACTGCTCCTTAGCTATCCTAACATGCAAAGAACACAAAGGCTTACAAAGTGAACTCCCTTTGTACTTTAAAGCTAATGGTGATGCTCATTAAAGAGGTGGGAGGAGAGTGGGAGGGGAGGGAGGAACTCTCCCTGGCATATTAGAGGACTTATCAAGTGTAAAGTTTCTTCTCGTCAGACAAAGCACAGTTGAGGCTGGTTGGGAAGTTGAACTGCTCAAGCCCTCAGAAGACAATGACTTTGGTTGCACGATCAGTTGAGCAGCTGAATTTATTACTTGGCTCCTGCCAAGTCATTTTTAAAGCTTTACATTAGACTGAATGTGCATCACAGTTCATCACCCCTCTGTTTCTCAAGGCATGCACTATAGCCACTTTCTTTCACTAGAATCCAGAAGGAGAAATGTCAAGAGGAATTTTTAGACCTGCATTCAGCTCAGTCTTAAGTCCTTGCTTAAATCCCATTGGAGTCAAAGGAATTAAGCAAGGCTTTGACTTAAAGCACGTACTTAATTGCTTTGCTGAATCGGAGCCCATATTCTGACTCCTTCCTCAGGAGCACTTCATACTCAGCAATGTGTTTTCATCCTATAAAAGGCCATTGCTCCCTCTTTCCCCACCTGCACAACTATGGCAAACTTCCTTGAAGCTCTTCTGCTGTAGGAGTTAAGGAACTTGGTGATGACAAGCGTATTCCCAAGCCAACGCAATGTCAGTAAGCCAGAAAGTCATTTGATTTGCAATAAACTTAATAAAAATAGCTTTTCTGTAAAGGCAATTGAGTAATGACCTATCACTCAAGCAGTTGTGAAAGAAGAGCCCCTTACAGCACATAGGTGAAGAATGGTGCTCTTAATAGTCACAATTTCAGTCCTGCTTTGGGCAAAAATTTAAGGCATGCCCAAATACTGCAGCAGATGAATAGTGCAGCCCAGGGAGAGATTTGGGGCTTTTCATCATCCACACAGGGAATGGGACCATCATCTGCTGCAGCCTCCCTCCAGCCCCCTGCCTGCGCTGCCTCCCCACCACCCCCAGGAGAAGAGGCAGAGGGAGCCAGGGGTCAGTTCTTGCTCTTGTCCATAGCCAGGGTCCAAGACATCCACCTGTGTGGATTTGGGAAGAGGAGACATTTCTGAGATTTGAGCTTAGACATAATCCCTGAAAATAAAATCCCAATTTCATGTTTTCCAGTCCCAGTGACTAAAGAAAAGGCAGTCACTTATTTCCTCATGCCTGAGTTTGAGAGTTGTCTAGTTTGGACTCACCTCACTTATACAAAACAAAAGCTGGTGGCTTGTTTTAAGAAGTGAGAAGTCTCAGTTTTCATGGCATTTCTTTTTGTTGTTGTTGTTGTTTGTTTTATTTTCAATTTACTTTGCTAATTTTTCTCATGGCATCTCCTTTTCTTACTTGCCTGGATGGGTTGCAGGGAGTCCTCCTGCCCCCTGTCCTCCAGCAGCAAATGTCACGCTGTTTCCTCCCGTGCCTTGGATGGAGGACTGGCTGGTCCTCATCCAACCATGCTCCTTCACCCTTGAGACAGCAGCTCAGTCTTGCTTGTGCTGCTGAGAAACCTCGACCCAGGTCTACTGTTCTTTCTCAAAATCCCATGCTTTAGAAATATCCCGGAGCTGTACTGCAGAACCTTGCTTGGAGAGCAGTGGTTATGTATGAGTGTGTATTTAACCTTGTTGAACACTGGGGGGTTTGTTCACAAATGGCACTGGCTGTAATGTCTCTGCTGTGTGCACAGAAGCAGGGGAAAAAAAATAGTGGGATAGAGACCAGAAGTGGTAGTGAACCTGGTCAAAGACTGGTGGAGCAAGGTTTCAGCCTTAAGTGCCAGTTCAAAATAATTAAAAGAGCAGAACTTCTTCAAAGATAAATCCTGTTTTCTATTGTGATAGAGTGTGGGACTTGATGGCTATATGGTCGTGCTTCATTTTGATGTCGTCACACTTACTTTTCCCCCTAAGTTTGGATCCTGCTGTGTCAGATGGATTCATCACTGCTGTAGGGCATTTGGGGTCTGCTGATTCATTTTATCTGTAGTGTGAAAAGAGTGAAAACAGGGACCACAGAGCTCAGCTGCTGGGGCAATCTCTGCTTCTTGCATGTGCTCTTTCTGCTTCTATACAATAGGAGAGGATGGGGAAAAGCTTGTCATGACCTTCCCTTTAAATTGGTGGGTGGATCCCTCCCTGAAAAGGGAGAGATATGGAATTCATCTCCATCCAGGTCAGAAAGGTCTGAGATGACAACTCCCACTTTCCTGGAAAAATGCTGGCTTTATTAGACAAAAGTTCACCTTTTTTTTGCACTCTTGTCCCTTTGGGTTTGTCCTGTGCAGTCCTAATGTGCGAGGTGTGGTCCGGGCACAGCTGTGCCCATCTGCAGGTTTGGGGAAGAAAGCAGGGATTTTTGTCTATACTGAGAATAACTAATGGGACAGTGCTGAGTGCATTTTAGTGTAGGCTACTCTGTCGCCCCATGTGGAAACATCTGTACTTTTCTCTAGGATGAAGTGATGGCTGACATTAAGCAGTTTCCAAGTCCCAGGTGCCGAAAGTCCAACTAAGATGGGATTTAAGCCAAATTCAGGTTGCATTCCAGTCTGTGATGAAAGGGAATTTCGAAATGTTTGAATTTCCTGCAGAGCAGAAATTCCATTTCCCAATCAGCTCTAAATAATCATTTTAAGATGGACTCTAAATTGAGATTGTTTTAATGTGTCATCTTGGTTTTAATTGCTTATAGTCCTGAACAAATGTTATCAGACCATCAGAGTCTAAGGATGAAGCAAGAGCTGGGTAGTGATTCAGATGGGATCGCCTGCTGCCAAAGAGGAAGTCCTGGGACGGAGATGACTCTATGGCTAGAGCAAAAGACAAGACAGTGAACTCTCTGTTTACAGTGGGCCACTGAAAGAATGGGATAATTGCAATTATCAGAGTGAACCAGCATTTTAATGATTCTTTCATTTTAAAAATATATATGTAAATCTCAGACAGTGGAGAGATGCCAATTTGTCCTGGCTGAGTGCTGGACTTATTATCTCCTTCAAAGAGCTGAAGGCTTTACCCATAGCAGAAGAGTCAAACACTGGGGCAAGCTGTGCTCCTCTCAGTTAATGAGTCACAACACCAAGCTTGCACAGACCCACAGCTACAGCAGAGAAGAATATATTTTGCTTTCATTATAGTAATCTCTGTTGACAGCTCTGGAAAGAGGAGGATGTGGAAGTTTTTGTATAGTATCCTGCATTCATCTGTAGGAGTTTCACCTTGGGAGATGCTAAGCTGTGGGTGTTTGCCATCCACCGCAGTGTGTGGTGAATGCACTTCTGTTACTCCTCCTTCTGTGTGCTTGCTGTCCCGTTCTTACCAATTTACTCGTTTCCTCAATTCAGGCAGTTTTCCCCCACCAGAACACATTTGGTCTCTCTTCCCTGGGACATAAGTGGTCCCATGTTCCTCAGGTCAGTCCAGGATACTCAGCCCCATGCTCTGACAAACCTCTTTTGGAAAGCAAACCTCCGCTGAGCTGGACGCGGTTATAATTCCTCCCGCAAAGCTACTGATGTTGAATTTCTGAAGAGGCCCTGGGAATTAGGAGACAACAATATCTGAGTTAGATGATCTCTGGGACCTGTAAAGACACTTGGTTGGACTTCATACATCTAAACATAGACAGAGTATACAAATGATCAAGAACATGTTGAGAAATCAAGATGCTTTCAAGGATAAGACCTTTTCATACATGGGTCTTGGCCAAATTCATCCCTGTACTGTGCGTAACTGAACAGGAGCTGTGCTCTTAATGCTGAATTTATTGGTCTTTTTGTTTCAAGGTCTTCAGTAATTACCATCATGTGACTGGGGTTCATGGAGTTAAGAATGTTACACGTCCTGCTATCTGGTGTGGGAGTTCTCATATACACAACCTAAAAATGCAGAGAAACCACAGATTTATGAGATCATGCTTTTTAAGTATGCCCTTGTCCAAGAAATAGTAGTTTCTAAATCACTAGCACTCTACATTCTTACCGACATATTGAATTTGCTTTTATGAAGTAGGCACTGGTCCATGATATTAATTGCCATATTAGTAAAATATATTTAGAGAGGACTGGAGATTTGCCATGTCACTTTCTAAGTCCTTTTCTCTCCCCAGCTCGTGGAGGGGAGGAGGGGAGCTGCCGCCTGGATGCTTGCCAGGCCAAGAGGATGGCTTGACGCACATTGGATAGCATGAAAGCTCTCCTTATTGAAATATGCTAAATACACTTAAAATGGCTGGCCGAGCTCTGGTTTACTCATACCATCTATCATTAAAATCTCTCTCCCACATTAAAGAATATCCATCTGATTTCTTAGGCCTCAAAGGTGACTATGATGCAGGCTGAAGGTGACCATGATGAAGTCTGATGGGTCCCAGGGAACAGCTCTTCAAGTAAATTGGTCACAGCTCCTCTGAGTTTAATGCTGTGCAGTTTGCAGCTGCTGAGCATCTTGACTAAAGTATTTTACAGTGGTAAAGGAAACTTTGATAGGAAAAATGAAGTACATCCGCCTCTTAGCCACCAGCGCTGTTGGGCTCACCAAAGGCATTCCTAATTAGTCCTGCAGTACTAGGGACATACAAAAGGTGTTGAGAGGTGAAATTTAAATTGTTTGGTTCACCAAAGCTGCCCACTGCTTGCAAAATCTGCTTAAGCATTCTTCCTCTGTATTTTTTTCTCTAAACAAGACTTTCAAATATGTAGCTCAATAGTGAAGATAAAAGATGCAAATGTAGTTTCCACAGAGGATCCTGGTACCTTTACTCAAGGTACAAATTGTCTGTTACAAAACTTCTTAGAAATCCTGATTCACCCTTACTAGGGGGGCAAAGGAGTCTGCTCCAGCAGTGTTGTCCCCTGTATACTCATGTTTAGGAGAGCACTTAAACACTGAAGTCCATTTGTATTAATTAGTGTGATTAAGCAACTGACTGAGTGGGTCTTAGACACGTGTTTAAAGTCAGGCATAGCTCTGGCGCTTTGTTATGTTGAGTCTTGTGGGCTATACTCATGTGGGTGATGTGTACAGCTACTCCCTGTCCTCCCCTGACTTGCATTATTAATCTGATACCCTTTCCCAGCACTCGCTGATTCATTCCTTTCCTGTTTCTTCCTTGGGCTTGCTATGTGGAAGAGAAAAACAATAATAATAAAAAGAACAGCTTCAGCTCATTGGCTTTTACCATCTAGGAGATGTCAGCTCCTATAAACGCTTGTCCTGAAAAATACTGTAGGTGAAGTTCAGGAGCATAAATGTCCATCACTGTTGCCCCATTTACCCCATATTACCCCATCCCTTCCATTTTTGCTGGCCCTAAAACTTGTTTGACCCGAGCCAGCAAAAACTGCTATGTGATTGTTTTTTTTCAGCACAACCCAAATAGAGGTTAGGTGATTGCTGGCTGACTACCTATTTGTCTTTTGGGTTTCTAGTTTCTACTTTTGATTTTGCAAAATTCCTTTCCAAAATTGCCAAACCTCTGCAAAGTTGATTTGATTTCTTTGCTCACTTTAATTCACAATTCTAAAGATCCTATTTCACCTGCCATAACATTTTCACTTCCTTTTTTATTGTAGCCTTTCAATTGTCAAAAAAAAAATCAATTGTTTCTGAAATTCTATGCATGAATGCACCACATGAATTTAAATGTAGAAAGGGATATTGCTACCCATGCCTGGGACTTTAGCAGAGAAACTCCCATCACTCCCTAGAAGAAGCCCAGATCTAATTCCCTACAGTGTCCTTAGCCAAGACACATTTTCTGCCTATAGGACACCTGTCAAAGAGGAACAGACTTTCTATAAAATAAACAAAAATCATTTGGTGAGCAAACTCAGGGAAGAGAAAAGAACCAGCCAAGTTCCGGATATCCTGGACAGCGGTTTCCATGCTTCCTTCAGCTGTCTTGAAGAAAAATGTCATCTCTTTCCAGCCAATTCTGGTTTTATTTTCAGCCTAAGGATCATGCTAGGAATAACTGGATAACATAGATTAAATTTTCTTTCTTGCCTAATGTAATCAAAGGCTTAGTGGACAAGGTAAGTGATGGCATGAGCTATAATTAAATGTTCTAGGGCTTGAGGTATCTAACTGATCTGAATATCAAGAGCAGGATGAAAAATGAGCTGAAACGTGTCGGATTCTCAGAAGGCGCAAGGGACCCACGCAGAGATGTTCCTTCTATCGGCCACGGGCCAGGATCCAGAGATCAGATTCCAGCAGCCCTAAATGTGATGGTACTCAGACCTGGCTCGAAGCTTTGGGTTTGCCTCGCATCTTGGTAGTGTTAAGGAAGGTGCTGGGGCTCCTCTTCTGGGGTCATCGCAACACGGTGAGCTGTGCTCAGCTTTGTGCAGAGCCAAGCACTGAGTCATGGCTGGAGAGGTGACTGGTGACTTGTGGGCTGGGACTGTGGATGGGGAAAGTCCTTGGAGCCCAAGGCAGGGTTTTTGTTTCCTTTCGTTATGGATGGCAGGGTATTAACTAATGAGCCTTATGAACAGAAAATGTAGTCTTGCTGAACTTGTCCTTAATATACAATACAATACAATACAATACAATAATAAAATATATAAAGTCAAAATATCTGTGAAGTGCTAGAAATCTTTCTCGTTACTTCTGATGCTGAGCATGTACATCTGTGCTTCTTCAACAACTGGTGCATGCTTCTTCAAAAACTTCTGTTATGGGTACTCTGGCCCTCATGTCTCAAATCCAAATATGAGATGAGACAGCAGATGGATGCAGACAGGAAGGATTAATTTGTTGTCTGTTGGGCATAATCTGTCTCTCTCTACTTGGTTCCTACTTGACTTTTCCTCCTTGACCTTGGTAGGCCTCCTTCCCTGCTCTGTGTTCGCTAAATAACACCCTCCCCTAAAACTGTATCTTTAGATAAATAAAATAGAATAAAAAATCCCAGATTTGCTGTTCCTAATTCAGTAGCTCAGATCAAATCAGGCAAAGAAATTGAAACAAAGACCAGAGCAGTTTAGCCCATGCTGAATTGGTACATGTTTCAATTTGCTGTGATTTTCCTGCGTGCGGCTCAGGAACCTCTGGGTGTTTTATTTGGTAAAGTGTGAAATTACATTAATGTTGGGAGGTGGAGGCCTTTCTATCTTAAGCAGATACTGTGCGACTGTTTATCCACAAGCTAAGAAAATGTTTTTGCAGTTGGCTGATGTTCAGCCCCATGAATAATATTTTGCAGAGGAGTTTGCTCTCTGATTAGCACAAAATGATCTGTGCATGTCTAGGAACAGCTTTATGGTTATTCTGCCTGAAAGCAGGGCAGGTTTTTGAAATCCCTCCTGTTCTTTGGAATATCTGTGTTTGCCTTGGCATCCAGGCAACTCGGAGTGTAGGAACCCCACAGAGGAGGCTGGACCAACAGGGGAAAAGTTGCTTTGTCCTGCGAGGACTGCGAACAGAAAGTGATCTCTGAATCAACTATCTAATTTCTTAGAATAACTGAAAAACATTTAATTACTCATGGAAGGGTGGAGCCAGCACTGCAGCCTGGCTTTCTTGCTTTTGAGACCCATCAGTGTTCAGCTCCCTTCACCACGCACACACAAAGACTTGTTGTGTCCGAGCTACCTGAACCTCATCTTGCCTTTGCACATCGTTCAATCCAGTGGCACTTCCTAGTGATTTACTGGGATTCTGGAGGGAGGATTTTCAGGTCCTGCTTTTCTCACCATTGGAGACAGAACATGTTTTATATATTTAAGATTGTTTGCTCTTCTTGGATCCTTTAGAAATTGCTCCTGTATATCCAAAAGTCTTCAGACTCCACAATGACTTTATCTGGGGCAACTGCGGGTATGGGTAGGACCATCATGGTGTGGAGGCTTCATTGAATTTCATCCTCTTGTTCTTACATGGGGAAGAAACCTGAGACTCTCAAATCAACACTGAATTATCCCACCTACGTAAAAGCTACATAAAACTGGAGTAATGTTTTGTTCAGACCTCTGTTTCTTGTTTTTCCTATTTTACTCTTTGCCCTTGAAGGGCAGAATATTTCCAGCTTTTGAAACAGTGGTTTCTCCCCATCTTTTTTCGATTTTTGAAAGCGATCTCTACTGCTGCTCAGTGAAGCACAAACGCTTCGATGCTAGGCTGAAACACGGGCTTGCGCGGGGGCTGAGATCATGTTATGCTTTGCTAGTGACTTTGTAGCCGGCTCTAGAGACTGAACAAAAACACGTGCTGGGCTCTGGGAAAACACTGTGTCAGGATAGACGTCAGTAATGCATCCAGGCAATAGCACTGAAGGAAGCCTCATGCGCAGGTTTTGTGATGTTACCCCGTAGTTTTTTATAGCACTTTCCTCTCCTTCCACTCTCTTAACGAAGGAGCTTCTTCATCACACCTCTTGATTTGACATATTTCTGGGATGAAAAAGCTAAAATGCTTTTTGTTTTTCTCAGAGTTAACATACTTCCTGTAATATTTCCCATATTGTTTTTTAAATATATTTTTCAGTTATCCTAATTTACATTCTAGATGGAGGAAGTCACACTACTGCAACTACTAACCACTGGGATTGAAGGGACTTGGTAATCGCATGACCAAGCTGGGTTTTGTGAAGGAACCTGAAGAACATCAAGAGATCTCAGCCTGAGTGACTATTTCAAGCTTTCTGCCTATCTTCACTGTTGTTTGCAGTGACAGGGCTCATTCTTCAGTGTTGTCTTGAGAATAAACATGTCAGATGGAGATAGCAAAGTCCTTATGCACTTTTGGTCAGATTTCTTTGAATTTTAGATGACCAACCAGGAAAGTGACATAAAGGGGAGGCAGTATAACCAAATGGGTTTAAAGCCTTATCATAGTGCTGCAGGTGTAGAGAGTTTCCCAGCTGAAATTACTCATTAGATCTGGGAGATGCTTATTCCCAAGGAGGCCACCTTTGCACAGCCTTTAGCATCTCTAATGACATGATCAGAGCTCCCATCCTTTCTCACTCAAAATGTCCTACCAAGACTCCTACATTGCGTGTATATCATCATTTGGAAAACACGCACATGCTTCATTGTCCGGAGGTATTTTTTCCTTGTGCCAATGGACATGCTGACAATGCTCTTATTTTATTTATATATTTATTTTGCAAGCAGCATACAACCTTTGGCTTGGGAAAATATTTGCAGAAACTTTGGCAAGGGTAGCCTTAGCTTTGCCCTGTGCTTCCTGCAGGTCCACGGGGAACCCGGGCTCCTGAACAATGGGCTCAGGCTCCCAGCCTTCAGTGTTTTGACCTTTCCACATTTTGGTTGCAAATCGCTGTGTACACACACAACATCAGCTGTACTTTCTCAGCCCCAATTGTTTGAAACCGCCTAAAAACTTCCTATTAAGCAAATGGATTAAAATGACCGCATCGTTTTCCCTCTCCCCAACTGTTTGGTACCTACAAAACAACTCGATTAGTACAATTTGTAAAAATCCCTACAATAGTGGTACTTTGTTATTTCCTGCTCACACACCTGATAATATTGCACCCTATGCTAACCAGGGAAAACACTGCTACTGCCTCTGGGCTCTGCAGAGCACTGCAAAAATTAACTCTGGAAAAGGTGTTGTGGAAAGTGTGTTATGGCAGCATTTTTGGATGCAGCTAAGTGTGTTGTGTTCTCTTTGCTTCTTCTGTGTTTGTCGTGGCTGGACACCAGAAAGCCCCCATGTGCTTGCAGGTGAGTCCGGGTGGGTGACTGTGCAAGAGCTCTGCATCCATTTTGGTACAAACTGGAAAAGTGTTTTGTTTTGTTTTGTATTTCCCCCACCCCTTTTTATTTTTTATTTTTTTATTCTTTTTCCTGAAGAAAAAGAAAGAGAAGAAATAAATGTCTTAAGCTGTACCAGCTCAGCTGGTGGACCATGTGAGATGTTTCCCTGCGTGGTGTGCCCAGTGGTTGTCTCATGCACAGTGATTATTGAGTCAGGGTGATGCGAGTGCTGTTGTGCCAAGAGCATCTGCCAGGCTGGGAAAGCAGCAGAGGGGCTGTTATGGGTGATTCGCTTTGGTTCAAGTGGACTTTTCAGACTGATAAATCTAAACATTACAGGAGGGTGGGAAGCTTTTTTAAACCAGCACAAGCTGAAGATAACGTCTGAGCTCATTACGACTGCTAATTGGACCAAACAGAGACAGTCTTGGTGGTCAGACAGAGACCTGAAATGGTTGTTTAAGGCTGGTAGATAAAGAAGGGAGAGGCGATGGGAACCAAGGAGGAAGATCAGAATTAACAGGGAGGGAGCACCAGCACTGGGAATGTGTTGCCTGGCTTCGGCCACCTGAAGTTTCAGGAGCTCTTTGGGCTGGGCTCACCCACTCTGGATGTGTTTTTCCTCCCTGACAGTGAAGGTATCTTGTTAGCTTTGCTCAAAGAAGAAAGCCAGAGCCTTGTATCTGCCTCCTGCTCTTTGCCTTGCCCCTGTTGCAACATAAGATTGTAGGAAAATAAAAAAGAAGATAGAAGTGGCTCTGTTCTGTACAACTTTTTGTTTGTTTTTGGCTGTTCCTTTCTATAGGAGCATCCTCTTCATGTCCCCCGGCAGAAGCGGTGTCACCCTGAGGCAGCCTGGTGGCTGGGCTGTTCTGAACCTGAAGGGTGATTTTTTTATTATACTTTTCTTGTTTTCTCTCATGTTGCAGAGGTGTTGGGCAGGTCCTGATCCCTATCCCTCACCTGGCTTGTGTACGCACTTGTCTTAAACACTCAGGTGTCACTCAAACAGCTGGGTTAATGCCTGTTTAAGCATAAGTAGGCAAAGATGTGGGTGCATTTGTACTTTGCAGAGCCCAGGAAAAACTGCTTGCTTAAGAATGGACCTCTTTGGCAGCCTCTTGGGGTTGGGTCCATTTTCTCTTTGCAATAGGAAAAAGGAAAAGAAAAAGAAAAACCTTCCAGTCCTCTGCAAAATTAGAAGCAGAAGGCTGAAACTGTCCATGAAAAACTGGAAGAGAACTTCCTCTGAAAATCCCAGG
This sequence comes from Aythya ferina, assembly GCF_964211825.1. NCBI lineage: Eukaryota > Metazoa > Chordata > Aves > Anseriformes > Anatidae > Aythya > Aythya ferina. The sequence goes on from NC_140308.1 coordinate 2,856,530, forward strand.
CTAAGGTCCTGTGAATGGTGATGCCATGGGCCAAGCATCACCATTCAGCCTTCTGCTTCTAATTTTGCAGAGGACTGGAAGGTTTTTCTGGACAGTCCAGAAGAGTCCAATCTGCAGATCCCAGTCCCTGTGCTAGCTCCCTGAGTCACCCTGGGATCCACCTGTATGATCAGCTCGGTTTCATCCTGCCAAGAGTACTGGGGAGCTGCCGGGAGCTCCCCTGGGTGCCCATTTTCCAAAATATGTGCTAAATCTTGGTCAAATGAAAGGGTGCATGTAATCTGTGGTGCTGGGGAGGTTGGTAATTTGTCCCCCTGCATCCTCAGGCTGGTGTTCGGCATTGTGTGCAATGCAGAGATCCACCCCCTGAGACTCCCTGTGGACTGCCTCCTACCTCTCCCGACATATGCTTTGAGCAGTGATTTTATTATTTTTTTTTTTTTCAGAATACTGGGATTATCAAGGTTTGGATTAGCAAGCAATTTCCTGAGTTTCTCAACATCATAAATGAGGTCAAAAAGGTCTTTTTGAATGGAACCCATTAATCTCCTTGTTGTTAGCAAGGAAACGTTGAAAAGTGCAGGTGTTAACAGTCGCTGTGTTATTTTTGGGAGAATGTGAACTGAAACACTCACAGGAAGTGCAGTATTCCCCTGCCAGCATCCTGGAGTATTATTTTAGGCAGCAGAACTGAGGGTTATGTGCAGGATTATGCTTTCATCACACCTTTAGGGCTAGAGCACTTCGTGTGCAAGAATTTTGCCTGGAGCATTTCTTTTTCTCTGTCTCTTTTGTTTTTGGAAATTAAAATAATCCCCATGGTCCTGATCCACCAGCGGCATCATGATGAAACTCCTGGGTAAAAGCAGGACAGAAGTGTGCAATGGGGAGAGCTGTAATGTATTCTGATGGCAAAGAAAACAGGGAATAAAATAGGAGAAAAATATTCACATTAATGGTAAGGGTTGCTCTTGGAGCCTGGTTTACCAAGCGCTGATGCTTTAACATCATATGGCTGGGGAACTGCTCGTTCTCCCAAAAAAATGACCTTATGTGGATGCCTCTGCATAGCCAGATGCAGCAAACAAAGCCACATCACAGGGTGAGCGCCAGGCAGCATCGGTGGCTGAGTGAATGTGCTGGCTGGAGAAACTTTCCCCATGACATGAGATGGTTATAAAAAGAATCATCTCCATAGAGATGTGTAGGGAAGCCATCCAGGATCGCTCCAGAAATTAATGACCCTCAAAGATGAAGGGCTTGATGTTCCTCTCTGATAGAAAAGTGCTGAGTGGAGGAGCAAAGTCACCCCAAACCTTCCCATTTATTAGTTTGGGTTTGTGCTCTTCTTTTTAAAGGGCAGTCACTGGAGTACGTCAGCTCGCTGGCCAATAGAGCTGGTAAGCAAAAGCCAACTGTGACTTGAATTTTTCCCATCATCTGGCTAAAATCTGGAATCTAATCAAACAAAAATCTCATTGGATATGTCAGGTATTCATTTCCAACCTGTCCTGCACTACTGCTCTTGCGGGCCTGGCAGTTTTCTTCCAAATATCTAGGATGTGAGATGGGTTAGTCATCTCCAGGCACTCTTCCAAGGAGCTCCTTATCGGCTACAAGTTTCAGGGGTGGCGGAGGCTGGACTAACAAAGGAGGCTCAGCTTTTAAACACTCCAGAAATGTTCTTGGCCATGCAAAGTGTGCACGCGCAAGGTCTGCTCCAGCAGTGCCTATGGGCTTGAGTTTGGTGGTGGGATCTCTGTGTGGCTACCGTGACTGCAGATATACAGCTAAATGTGTGTGTAGTTTAGCACTGCCTCAATAATGACCAAATTTGTGGCCAGTTACTCTAATTCTGTGACTAATTAGGTGTAAAATAAGACTCTCTGAGTTTCCCTGCTGACCTAGAAATGCCAGAAAAAGCTAGGTTTCTGAAGGTATATTTATCAAATAGCAAAAAAATAAGGGCCCTGGGAAGCTCCCAAGAATATAATGATGGTAACTGTATAACAATCCAAACTGAATGTTTTCCTCAGATAGTCAGCCAATAGTGACTCAAAGTTTTTAACCCTCTCTTTATTTAACATGTTAAATGTCGTTTCCCAAGGTGATGGAGAATTAAGCAGAGCAAGCTGATGGGCAAGCGTCCTAGCCCACCAGCAGTGCTGTGTTTCTGATAGGGAAACCAGTGACTGCCGGCCACTAAAAGGCACAGGGAGGATAAGATCCCAGCAACCAAAGTCATAAATACTCGCTTTCACCTTAAACGGGATTAACAAAGATACTCCCTTCTCTTAAATGCACTAATTTAAAATAATGCGCCAACTCCCCAGCACATTTTTTTTTTTACCTGACATCTGTTCAAACATCTGCTCAGCAGGACACGAATGAATCATATTACACTGATTATATTTGCTTAATTCTACCATGTAGCCTTTGATCCACATCAGGTCGACATGCCTAGCCAGATACCGCGAAAACCAAACTTCAATCTGTGTGTTATTGTGCTGAACAATTACAATAAAGGGCCCAGAACTTGATTGCTGGCTATATCGACACGGCAAGGAGAGAAGCCATTTCTTGTTCGCAGGCTGCTGTTTCCAAATGGACTGCATCTGCTGGGGGAAAGATTTTGCATCTTGTTGCTTGAGTTTATCCCCATGAAGGGTAGCCTCTAGCATGCTCCCATGGTGTGTGAGGCTTTGCTGGAGCTGTGCTCCCTTTCCCAGGTCTCCTCAATGTCTCATGTCCGTCCCGGGCTCCCCTAGGGTTGCTCCTTCATCAGTTGTTCCAAAATCCTCATTAAGGCTTTGGAAGGGGAAATCTTCTTTTCCTCATTACATCATTCTGAAAGGGATGCTGCAGTAAGAGGAGGATCACAAGCAATTTGATTTTTTCCTGTGTGTACCATAACCTTTGGCATCCAGTCTAAATGAGCTCTACACACATGCGTGACAACTCTCCTCCGCTGCTATATAGGATTTCCAGTGTGTGCCCTTTCCAAAGTGCTGTTTAGAATAATCCCCTAGATATGTGACTCAGAAGATTTCTTTTGATTAAAAAATAAAAGGAGGAAGAAAGAAGAATTAAAAATCACCTAAGCCGAATGATTCTATTCCATGGTTTTAATTAGGTGGTTGGGAGCATACCAAAATCAAGTTACCGCACATTTGGAAGCATCTCAGGCAACCGTACAAATTACTTAGTTAAAACTAAAAGCTTCAGAAATCCCATGGATTACGTGAAGGCCCAACTAAATCTTCATGGGACAAGTCAGAAGAGGAAAAGCTGTTTTTATTTACATTTGTTAAAGTGCTCATCGTTGTAGAATATACAGTGCAGCAAGATGATAGTCTTTTCATATATTCTTTTTCAAATCTGTGTACACAGAGACTTTTTTTTTTCCTAAGATGGCATCAAAACTTTTAGAGTCCTAGACAGTAAAAAATAAGAGCTTTAGAGCTGGAAAATTAAGTTGGAAGGACCAAAACGAGCACTCTCTATCCAGTACATCTTGGTTGCTTTCTCCCAAAGCTTCCCATGATGTCCTGTGGCAGCCTGGAGATCTTCCCACACTGATATTGTTCATGGAAAAAGTTGTCTGTTCCTTTACTCAGAGACAGTTAACCAAAAGGTTGGTGTAGATTTAACTAAGACATGTTATAGAGAGCCATTAGACTCGTTTCTGTGCAGCAAATGCCTCTAAAAGGTAGGAATACATGGAAAGGGCTCTTGTAAAATTAATCCAGTAAAAGAACTAAACCATTTATGCAAGATTTTCTTGGCAGCCAACGAGTCACTTCTGGATCCACAGGTAAAATGGCACGCAGGTGGGAGGGCATGCAAAGGGAAAGACTTTGGGATAGGGCTGACATTTGGGAAGGGGCCTCTAACAGATATCAGAAAGGGTTTGGTGTCGAGTGTATGCAGTACCAAGTGATGTCAGCAGATGAACCCAGGGGATGGATGTGAATGATTTTTTTTATGTCAGCTGAGCTTTGCAAGTTTGCTCATAACTGAGGACATTTTAGTATTTTTTCCCCATTTTGTTGCCCATATTTAAGGGAGGGTTTCACTCTTTCAAAAACATGGTCCCAAACTGGCTAAAAAAAATGAAAATAAACAGCAGAGAAAGCCAAAATCAGGAAGAGAAGCTGTGCAGAAGAAATTGTCTGGGCATCCATTTTTTTTTTCTCCACCAATAAAAAGGAGGAAAGAAATAAAAACAAAAATCCATGCCCAGGAAAAACAAAAGACCTCTTCCAAATGTCTTTGGTTAGCCAAAACCTTGCTGTCTTGGAAAGGGGAAAATATGTGCTGAATAGCTTCCAGCCAGCTTTAATTGGGATATCGCTTGCTGATGTTCCTTCAAGGTTTATGTCAGGGTCACCTAGAGCAGGCAGATGAGTAGCCTGTTGCGGATAAGTGTGAGGCCAAGGTAAATAGCAGTGAACATTACTGCTGCTTTCCTCCTCTCCTTCCCCTTCCAGCCGTAACGCACGAGGGAGCCCAGCGCTAGTTGAGAAGGGATGGGGGAGCGGAGGACGCCTGCCCCAGGCATTGCACAGCTTCTTCATCTTGACGTGTTTGGGTGTCTTCTCAAGCCAAGTTTTCTTGTTTTAGGCCTGCTCCCCTCCTCCTTTCCTGGTACGGTTCACAAAAAAAAAAAAAAAAAAAAAAAAGTAAAGCCGTTTATAGTGCCTGAGACGCCTCGTAAATAAGCCAGGAGGGCTGCAGGAATTTACTGCAGCTCTGCCGGTACCTGCCAGCCTCTTGTTTAGACGTGGGTGTCCTTTGAAGGGATTTTTGGTTCCTTTCAGGCATGGGGTGTGTTTGGAGGAACCCCAGACAAAGTTTGGGTGCTGGAGGCTTGGAGCCCAATGCCTCCGGGTTTTTGGAACCCACCAGGTTGGTTCCTCCCAGCCTCCCTCTCCCCACTTTTCTGATTTGAGATTTATTTTCCGCAGCATACTGAATCCCTTTGGTCTGGAGCATTTTGCAGCTGTGTGACCCACAAATACAGATGCGATCAATGGGGATCCTCGTTCCTAGACTGAATCCTGCACCTGAACTTGGTGATGTTTGCTTCCCAGCCTCTGTTCTTGTGGAAGCGTGGCACTGTGCCATGAGGTGTTTGCAGATCACAGCCTGCCTTTGGGCTTTGCCATCTCATGGAATATTGAGATTCCTAGGCCAAAGCAGTTGTGATAGCCACAGAATAATTTATCTCGGAAGGGACTTCTGGAGATCCTCTGGTGCCAGTCAAAGCAGGATCAGCTTTGAAGCTGCACAAGGTTGCTCAGGTCCCCGTGATTTCCTGCAGGCAGGCATCAAAATGGAAAGCCTTCTGCAAGCTGACACTGACCAGCTGTCTTCTGGCAGAGAAGTTGAGCCCTTCACACACCTGAAAAGGGCTAGGTGCTCTCCTTGGTCCCTCCAGAAGGATGTTTCCAGGCTGGGCTGGAGGTAGCTCAGCAGAATGGCGTGGTGGATCAAAGCTTTCATTCCTGCTCCCAAAGAAGAGTAACTCTCATAACACCTTGCCAAGCTTGGGGGGGGGGGGGGGGGGAATTATTAAATATTAATGAAAAGCAAAGATCAGCTGGCTGCTTAAATCATCCAAAATCAAAGCAGATACAAAGGGGTGACAGTTTCTTGCTTGCCTGCTGGCCAGCTCTGTTCTTCGGGATTTCAATTAGAAACCTCAATGTCTGGAGGTGGCAGGAAAGGCTTAAATGCTTCCACACAGAACTGCAGCTCAGATGGAAGAAAATGTATTTATTTTTCCTGATGAAGATGGGGTCACGGTGATTCTCCTCTCTGGGTTCCTCACCATGAATGCACTACAGGGGGAAGTGTGGGCTCTTGTTGGGCTTCCAGAGAATTTACTTTGAAATCTTTTGCAAGGCCTCTGAAAGCAAGAAAAATGTTCCCATTCATTAGTGCTCCGGTGCAAGAGGGAGGGAGAGGAGAAGGAAAGTACATGGTCAACTAGAATAAACGCAGCATTGCTGGGATTAAAGATAGAGAAAAGGCAGGGAGAACCATCACTTTTCATGGGGAAAGAAAAGAAGTAAACTTATAAAGGAATGACTTTGCGTGTGCTCAGTGCAGGCTTCTTATTTTTATTATTCTAACTGTTGTGAGTTAGAAGTGATCTTCAAAGATTTATTCTCGTCTGTGGTTTTGGATCCTTAGCTGATAGCTGGCCGCCTCTGAAACATACAAAAAACAGACCGGAGCAAGCCTCCACCCACGTGTGGACCATGCTCTGCAACTTCAGCCAGACGTAGGGCCTGATGTCCACATTTTTCACTGCTTCTCTCTGACCCCGCAAGCGTAAGTTCCTATCCTCATAATAAAAATAATAATTATCTTTACCAATTCCTCTCCTACAAGAGGGAATTCTCTGCTGGGTATAAGTGATGGCTCCAGTTTTTGTCATCAGCTTGCCAGCAAAAGAAAATCCATTATCATGCTTTTCATAGCCATAATTAAGTTGAGGTTCAAAAGGCACCACGTGAAGCTGCTGGTGTTTGAATTATCAAGGCTCTGATTAACTGCCTTTAATAAATTCCCATTTAACCTGGACATAGAGGGAGAGGAAAGCTCCTGTGTGCAGAAATTTGATTTGCCCCTCATAAGCTGAGCGTGGCATTCATTCTACCATCTGCAATTTTATCTATACACATACATATATGTATATATATTTCTTTAAGGCATGCAAAGAAACTTTTCTGTCTTTCCTGTCCTTTTTTTTACCCATGTTGTTCAACGTATATTATATCAATAGAAAGTAACCCAAGATGGAAGTGACAGGTCCTGGCAGTAAGATCTTCTCAACCGAGCAGCTTCTTGCCATCATTTTGCTTTCAGCAAGCTTATAAATCGTTAGAGGAATCAAAGCAGAAATTTCCAAGAGAGAAGAATTAATCTCTCATAATAAACATGCCATTATTCTGAGCCCTCGTAAGGACTGAGGCATCAAAGAGGCTTTTCGTTTAAACTTGAAAAGAAAATCACAGGGAGATGGGGATCCAACACCCGATCCTGAAGTCTTCTCTGCTGTAGGGGCCCCCATCCAGCTGAAATTTTGTCAGCAGCAGATGGTCCTGCAGGGACAACTTTCCTGAAGACAACAGCAATTGGTACGAGCACACTGCATCTGCTGGATGCCCTGAGACCATGCTAGCACTGCAGTGATTGACAGCTGTCACTCAGAAAGGCAAGAGCTTCTTTCTATAGGGCTGGAGAGGTGATGCTAAGGATAAAAGAAGGGGGAACAGCTTGAAGGGAGAGGAGTGGACCAAGATCCTCAAAGAGAGAAGGAAACAGACTTATTCAAGTGCAGGTCACTGCCATTTGGGTGGCTCTGGATAGGACGGGGAAGACAGGAGGCTCCTCTCCAGGAGGCACGACTGGGGTTTGCACTTACTCTTGCATGCACACATTTTGCAATGCGGAAAAATGAGTTAGTGCCATCCACATGCTTCTCATGGCCCTAATTCCAACCTCTGAAGTCAGTGGGAAACTTTCCACCAGGCTCGGGAAGACAGGGGGAGGACCCCAAGGCTGTGCTGTTGTCAGGGAGATGCTCACTCCCTGCCTTGACCCGGCGCAGGAACCTCGCTCTGGCCGGGCTAATGGGAAGAGAAATGCCCAGGGGGGTCCTTAATGCATCTGTCTCCATGCTCTCCAGGTTGTATCGCTGAAGGGTGATGAGCAAAACCCTTTGCATAGGCTTGATTCTGCTCCGAGAGGACAGGAGGTGGCAGGGGTAACTCTGGTGAGCAGGACACTCAGCCCTAGGAGCATGCTGCAATTTGCTGTTTGCTTAAAATTCAACACTTTTTTTTCCTTTTTTTTTTTTTTTTTGTAAGTTTGAATGGGGACATTGCAAAAACATTAAAGCTGAAAAATCAAAGGTTTCCTGTTATAAATATTCTTGTATCCCTTAGGCACTGGAGGGTAAAATATAGCCAAGATTAGATTAAAAGATTTTGGGGGATTTTTTTTTTTCTTAAAAAAAAAATCTAAAAATAACCTGTCCGTGGGAGGTCAAAGTAAATGTTTCTTTGCAGTTGTTTGAAAATGTATTTATTAGCATGGAGTGTCAGTTTGTCTTTCTGGCATAAATGCTACAAATACATATGTTTCCACGTCAAGGGATCCCAAATCCCGTGCTAATGAGGTTCTTTTTCCAAAATGAGAATTTCACACTGATAAATGTACAGGGAAAACCCGTGGTATTTGATCTCTTTAAAAATCAGTTGCCAAACAACAGGAAATTTAAATCAGTGGAAACAGAGCTGAGACCCAAAAGTGTTAAAAGGTTTTTAGATCTAAATATACCAATTTTATTCAATGTTACATTTTTGTACTCAGAGTTGTAGTTCTTTCCCAGGGGGGGCAGGCTGTGGAGAGGACAGCGATTCTCTGCTGTCTAATAAAACACAGAGCTCTGGTTCTGCCAGATGACATCCGTGCATCCCTCTGCTTTCCCATCCATAAAATGGAAATAATTGTTCACATGTCTTTTTTGGTGGGAAGAGGTGAAATCTTCAGGCTGGGTCTGCCCAGCATCGTGTCTGCTGCTGCCTCGTGGGCAGCACCCAGGAGAGAGGAAAAGGGAATTGAGGTCCGAGGAACACCCTGGTGTGATTTTCCTTTGCCTGTGGCTGCACCTGTTTCATGGAGCCAAGAGCCTCCAATGGGTCTTCCTTCCAGGAATTTCTCACTGGTTCTTCAGACCCATTGATGTACCTGGCACCCAAAACACCCTTAGGGCAAAAGGTTTTCCAGTATGCAGTGTTGAGGTATGAAAAAAAATAAAGTAAAAAAATAAAAAAAAAATTACAAAACCACTGCATAATCATTTAAATTGAAGTTTCCAGATTCTAAGAAATAGTGAACAATTTTTCCTTATACCCCTTGTATGCCACTCATAATTTGATGTTTATCAAATCTTCTCCCTCTCCCTTTAGCTTACTCTTTCTCCAACTTATGGCTCAGGTTTTTCTCCCAGGACAAAACTTTATGCTAAGTGACAGTGAAATATTTTTTGGCTTTTTTTTTTTATAGTCACACCCTGACTATAAGTCTTCCTTTAATCTTCCACAGGAGATCTTCAGTTCTAAGAATAGATTTTATTATTATTATTATTATTTTTTTGGTCAGGAAAATCTGTGCCCTTGCTAATCTGTTGCTTTTCTTAAATATATATGAAAATATCCACTGCTTTGAAGCAGCATTTCTCTCTTACGTCTTTCTAGATACTGCACTGATGAAGGCATGTATAACCCGACCTGGGAAGACGTTTTATGGTCTTGAGCTTTCTCTCTTCGATCGTGACCACTTGGATAGATCCTCGATTTGCAGTAAAATACCCTCCTGCCTCATCCTTGCAGCAGACCTTCATGCCAAACACTCGCTGCCCTCCGACACACAAGTGCTATGCATGGGTAGGGACAAAAGGCCATGCAAAGAGGGGAAGGCATGGTCTCAGGGCAGCTTTTCCGAAGATGTCAGGGCTTTATTTCCTGGTGGCCATATCCTCAGTTCTCTTACCTTTTGACTTGGCATCTACATAAGTTTGCAGTTTGAAGGGATGTGGAGATGAGACTCGTGTCACTATGGAGTGATTACGATACTCTTTGATTCCCACTGGCAGGAATTTCCATTAACTTGTGTTAATGGAAATTAGTCCAGTGATGTAGATATCAGTAGAAGCAAGTGTCCTTAGATTTTTCTGGACAACCTCCAAAATGTTTTGGTAGGATTATGTTTCTGTTTTATTTCCAGGTTTTATAGTATTGTAGATAATATAAAGTTAAATAAACTAGTCTCGCTCCTTTGGTCTGCACGTATTTATATCTAACATTTCCATGAAAATCAAGAAAAAACACACACACAGAGTCAGAGTCTTGTTCCATATCAAATTTGCCTGAAGCTAATTGAATTGCTGGGAATATCTAAGAATGTTGCAAAAGTAACTTCTGGAGAGAGTAACCTGAACATTTCTTGAGATAAATTTTCACTGGGTATAAAAAGAGTACATGTGCATCAAGAGAATATTTATCCTTTCCTGTTTTCTCTTCTTTTATTTTCTTTTTTTTTTTTTTTTCCTTTTTTTCCCTATGTTCCAATATACATAAAGAATTCAGCTTGAAGTAATTTTACCAAGTTCTTCTCTGGAGAAAATTAAAAAATATTAAGGGCATGTGCCAGTTAGTTGGAAAGAAATGCCTTTTGATATTAAATCCAAAGAAAGAAATTCTGCTTGGTAGAAGTAGTGTAATTTTTTTTAGATCTTGCACATTAGACTTGTAGCCAGCTATGCAACTGTGTGATCCTTTCTGACACAGCTCCAATGGCACGGTATTAATAAAGCAATTAATAGTTAGAATAATAGTAATTCTCAGCAATCCATGTGATATGGGAAAAATGGAATACACAATGTGAAAACACAGCCATGTTACTGTAAAAAGTCTTGCACATTGCATACACATCCATACGCACACATATGGTTTCATAATATATCCTAGATTGCAAAGAACAAATGGAATTTAGGAATGATTTGGTTTACAGTTCCCTTAAGTAACATTATCTTGTTAAAGACATTAACCTCAGGCCTTTACTGTTATATATTTGCTTTTATTGTTTTCATCCTGGGGAGCAACCTGTAGGAGAGACACTCAACAGGAAAAGAAGGTTCAAAGGGCATCAAAACATTGATTTTCAAGATGGCTGAACAGCTGTCTTGGGAGCACTGTGCAATTATGAAAAACAGACATCTCTGTTTAGCCTTCCTTATTATTAAAAATCTTCACGTACCTTTCGAGCACTAATAACCGGGCTAACGTTTAGCTTGGCACCATAGATTTTACTGAGCGGGCTTCTGTCCCCCCACTAAGCCAAATTTCAAAGGATGAAATATATTCTCCTGTGCGCTATATAAAACCGAGCACTGGCAGAAAGACTGAAAACGAGTCAGGCAGTCTCTTCCAAAAAGATTTCCTCCAACACAGCCATAGTGATCTATGTGGGTTTTGTTATTTCTGTTTACCCATGGGGCTTTTATACAGTGTTTGTTTGCTGTGGGTTTATGGGTTAAGTATGCACAAATCTTAGAATAAACTTCAGGAATAACATTTCCATTTAAGTTGCTTGACAAGTCCATTTTAAAACCCCTCTGGAAGCCTCTGCATATGCTCTCCAGAATTGCTCCTATTCCTTAAAACAGGTGTTCTTCCTTATTTTCCCTTTTCCTCGCTGAAGGCCAAGGAAGCTTTTTAAATGCCTTTGGCAAACCTTACGTTGGAAAAGATGTTGTCTAGGGACAAACTAGAGAGCGTGATGATCTGTGTCGTATCCAGAGCATTTGCCACAGCTTCTCACCTGTGTTTTAAATGAGCTGGGGTGATGCTGTAAGGTCTCAGATGTGCAAGGGCTCTGAGAAGAGAGGTCTCCAGCTGCCTGTGGTTTGTCTCTGTGTGTCTACATGTGCAAATATGTAGACGCCACTGCAGGTGCCTTCCCCGAGCCCAGTGCCCAGAATATCCCATTCTCATGATCCTGTCTATTTTGGCATCACAACTGAGGGGTGTATGAATGAAATCCTCTACCAGTGTGCTCAGCATCGTGCTCCCAGGGGGACAGCTGGCACCTCACAGGCTGAAGACAGATGGGGCTGGGCTGTGTAGGAATCCCTGTTCCTCAAGGAGAAGTGAGCAAAATAGAGGTCCTTTGGCACAGCCCTTGTCTTGGCAAGCAGGAGGTGTTCTGCTGATCCATCCTCTAGGAAGGAGGGGTTTTGGCTCTGGCAGAAGACTCTGGTAGTAGATTTCATTCATACATCCCTCAGTTGTGATGCCAAAATAGACAGGACCATGAGAATGGGATATTCTGGGGAAAACCCAGCTGCCCCAAGGGGAAGAAGAAAAAAAAAAAAAACACAAAGCATATATGTTTTTTGATTAAGTAATTTCTTTCCCAAATAAATTAGCTTTCTCTGGAAAACACTTGGTATGCAAATGCCCTAGATGCAATGAATTCCGATCACTTGCCTCATGGTTTCCAGTCTGGGGCAGCTTCTTTACGCAGTCACAGCTTCAAAGGTCACTTAAGTACATGATGCCTATTTTCCATTTGCAGTTGTCCTCTCTTAATTAAGCCAAAGATGTGGTTAAGTGGCCTCCCTTCAGAAAGCCATGGTACACAGCTCACAGGGACAGGTAGGCTCTGCAAACTTCCACCAGCTCTCTTTTCAGGCTGCTTGCAAACTCAGGCATCACCCTGTTTAAGCACTTACAGCTGAAGGGTTATTTCTTTCCCATGACCACAAGAGATAGACTGAAAAACGCATTTGTGGGTTCTGGAACAGAATAAAGCAGCTGAGAAGATGTGCTGTCAAATGGTGTTACCGTTACGGCCTCCACTGGTGTGAGTGTTCAGGGCTCTGTCTTCTCTCTTGCTCCCCAAGGATGTAATTAGGATGCAGGGCCGTAGGTCTCTGCTTGTGGTGTTTCCTGGAGACCAGCAGCTGTCCGAGGCCTTTTCCTTTTGCCTTTTCAATAGCTGAAGGCTTGGGAGTTTGGAGTTTTGCATCCTTTACTATCATACCAATATGCAACAGAGAGAAACTGGACCAATCCTGCAGCAACCGGTAAAGGAAAAATCAATATTTCTTCTGCTTTGATTATGAATAAAGGCACGTTATTCCTTGTGTTTCCCAAGGCACAAATGAATAATTATATAGTCAGCTGTGAATCCTGTCTTTAGCAGATTTATCCACAATGTTTAAGAACATGTTGCCTTTTAAAAACATTAAATTACAATTTCATCAATGAATATTATTATTTCCTTCCTTAACAAAATTAAAAAATAAGAATTTGAAAGATTAGCTGGAATACAAGACCTAGGAATTTTTGTGTTTGAATGCAGGAAAGACAAGCCATAAAAATCCCTTTTTCCCTACTTATCCAGCATGCTCCTATGATTTTCTTCAGCATGTTTAGAATGGAACTGTAGGATCGTGTCACTGGATTCTGACTAGTGGAAAATTGGCTATTTAAATTCCAGGAAATGTCTGATTTTTCAACTACAACTGGTTTCTAATTAGGGAAGAATCCAGCTGTCAGCCAGCGGAGGAATTATGAAATGCTAAAATCACTGGGGGCGATGGAGAACAATTAGCATTCTCAGCCCTAGCGTTGTTGTTGTGCTCTCCAAGCACTGGGCTGCTTACCTTGCACACGCTGATGCTCTGTTCAGCTGAGAGATCCTACGGGAGTTGCACATGACAAGAGAACAGCTTATTGCTCAAACTCTTCTGGGGTCAGCAAAAAGTCACAGAGGCCCCGAGTTTCTTCCCATTGAAGTCAACAATCAAAAGGTTCAGAGCCAAGTGAGTCAGGTGGTGTGTTTCTGCGCAGCTCTGTTGGCTTTGGTGGCCTCGGCGAGATACGCAGCCACTGAGGGCCTGATGCTCTGGCCTGGGAGGGAGTGGGATTTTCAAAAAGAAGCTCAGGGTTTCTCATCAGCTTAGGCAAAGCTGTGTGATGCTGCTTAAAGGAGGCAGAGCCAAGCTGGGCTCTTGCTGCTGCTGTGGTGGGAGGAGGAATTGGAAGGGAGGGTGAAGACAGAGGGACAGAGCCAGGAGGTAATGGCTACAGCTGGGGTCTCCAGAGAATTGATATGGACAGAACAGCAGTAGTTGTTTGTCTGGAGCTGGTCCAGACTTGTGATCCTGCGAAGCCTGTGGTAGGACCACCTGGATACATGCTGCATTAGCTCTTGAATTCGAGTTACAGTGGCTGCTGCCTTGCTTAGCCTGTGGAAAGCGAAGACCCACAACTGCATGGAGCTCCATCCAGAGGCAGCCAACCTGCCCCGCAGGAACGTGTAAAAGACAGCCTGGGGAGATGTTATCCTATTCTGATCTGTGGCTGTTATTGTTTTCTTAATCTGTGCCTTCACTGTTTGGCTTTCTAAGAGCCTAGGAAACAAAATGAAAATATTGATAGGTTATGAACTGCTATCCATTTACAACCTCCTTTGTATTAGCCCCATTTGCTGTTAGATGTAATGCTTTGGCACCATCACCATATTCTGCCCACATGCGTAGAGTTAGAAGCCAGTCTTGTGAGACACAAGACACATGCATCTCCCGTCAGCTTGAAAAGGTACTGGCAGGAAGACAAAGCAGCTTGGAAGAAGTTTCAATGTTATCTGAAAAGTCAAAAAATTGAGAATGTGTTATAATTGGAAACAATCAGCAGAGATAATGCTGGACTCCAGGAGGTGGGAAAGAAGCAGCCAAAAGGTGACCTTGAGGGAGTGTGTATGTGTAAATACAGAAAGCACTGAGTGTTAGAAACGATGGTTGTTGCCTGGGACAACGATGACTCCTTGGATGGGCTGGGAAAGGAGAGAAAATGATGCAAGTTCTGCTCTGCTGCTCTCGTTGCCCAAGTTGGACGTTAATTACAGGAAAGCTCAAGCCAACGAGTTGGATCTGAGCACCCTTGTCCAGATCCAAGTTTCATCCACTTGATTTTGTTCTTGTTTATATGGGAACAATTTGGCTAGCATCGGTGCTTTTTGCAATGTTGCAAAATCAGTGAAAGGGGGCTCCGAACTTGCTCTGACCTGATCTATAGCAAGTCAAACCTACGGTGTTGTGTTAGAAACTCAAAGCAGAAGTCCTGCCCCCTCCTCCCAGGGCTCTTGCTGGCAGGGAGACTTCTGAGATGTGGGGCTGTGGGGCACCCAATTGTCCCCCTGTCTCTTGAGAATCTCCTGCAGGAATGAACCTACAATGTATATGCTGGGCTCACCTTGTGCCATTGCTCTGTTTGGTTCATCCAAGTCCCCCAAACCAGATTGCTTTTCCACTGCTGTGCAGGAAATGTCACAAAAACCTCTGAGCAGAGCCAAGAGGCAAGCTCTAGGTGCTCGGATTTGACCCTTCTAGAAAATGCAGTGTGAGCTGAGAACTTGGGATCTGAACCTGGATGCAGACCCTGGCTCAGACCTACTGATACCCAGCCTCTTTTCTGGAGATGAGATAAACGTTGAAGAGTGCTCAGCGGTGTGTTTTTGTAAGGAATGTGTATGGTCTTGGATAAGAAGATGAGTCACTATTGTGAGGTGGTGCCTGGCTGTTACTGGAACACAGTAAAGCGGCTATATTAAGACTATACTAAGGAACAAGTCTAATAAGTATTTAAAGATGAAATGCCAGATTTCTTCACAAAGAGAAAATGTTAAGAGCTTTGTGACTTACTGTCTCCTTCCAACATATACATGGAGAGTTTCACAGGAAAAGACTGATAAACCAAAAAAGCAAGGAACAGGGAAGAAAGCATGTCCTACATGCAGCACCAGGAAAACAAATTACAGTTTTTATTTGCTAATTAAATGCTGTGGTCTTGGTAGATAAGAGATAGTGGTGCACATTAAGAAGAGGCATTTGTGCCCAAGGCTTGATACTGCAGGATAGTGAATGTCTTGGTAAAGTGCCACCCTTCAGCCCTGAGCACTGAGCTTAGACTCTAGAGGAAGGAAATGAACAGCAGTACAAACTCATGCAAAATATGGGAGGTAGAACAGGACCTGGAAAGGCTCAGAAAGGTGGATTTTGGAAAAAGTCACTTTTTCCAAGGACCCGCCTCCTTGATGTGGGTTGGGAACCTGGGCTTGGATGATGTGTGAAACCAACCAGGAGAAAGGTCCTGCAAAGGGCTGCTGTGACTTCAGGACCAGCCCAGAACAACTGGTGTGACTGTAAAGAGCTGTGACACTAACGACTGCTGTATTTCTATTTCTAGTACGGGGCCAGCTCACAATACTGTTCTCAGATGGGCTTGGAGCAGCCCTGTGCAGGGACAGAGCCCAGAAGGCAGCCCGCTGACAGCACATCTCCTTGGCATGGAGAGGATGCTTCACAGAGGAAACTTATAACAATTTAACAAATCATTTCTAGTCTTTAATTACTCTATTTTTTGACCCTAGTGGGTTGTGACTATTAATTAATTTGATAAAATATAGATACACATGAAGCAGAAACTTGGTTATTTGTATATGAAATGAGTGCAGAGGCTACAGTAGATGGATAGTGAGCAGGGTACCAAGTAACCACAGGTGTTTGCTGGCCTGAAGGACAACTTGACTTCCGTTAATGATGGTTATTAAGCACATTTATCAACCTGTATCAACCTGGTAGGCTAGGACCAAGAGCAACCTCCCCTGTTCCGTACTGCAGAAGCACCACATATTATATAGATGCAGAAATAAAGGTGGACCCAAATTATTGTTTTGCTTGTTTTGGGTACACTGTTTGGGTATGGGACAAATTTTGCTTTTTCCAGAGTCTGAAAGCTACTAAAAAATCAGGCAATGGGGCAAAAACTTCAAAATGAAATATCCCCCTCCCCTTCCAGCAGAGCAGCCCTCTGATTTCCGAACTGGGAACAGGGCTTAGAGCAGGGAGATGACATTACACATGGCCTGTCAGCACGCACTTACAGAGCCCAGGCAAAGCAAGACAGCCTCTCTTGTTACAGGTGAAAAAAAAAATGTTTTTTTTTTTTTTTTTTTAAGCAAAGCTTTCGGAAGAGTTACAACTGCATGCGCAAGGCAGAAGACAGCATTTTTCTCTGCATGTTATCAGCTGTGTTTCCAGTGCATGTGGTCCTGTGCTGTCAACAGGGATGGGAAGTCAGACAAACAGGTAGTTTGTGCTTTGCTGGAGCCTTCCTCAGCCTCCTCGAGGGAGGCCTGCTGAAATCCAAGATACCCAAATCCAAGACCAGGTTCCTGAATAGGTGCAAGTTGGCCTGCATCCACGCCCTCAGTGGAGCTATGCTGATTTATGCAAGCTGGGAAATCTGCTTCGTGGTGTGCTGGAACAGATAATGTTTCGCTGCCTCGCTATTGGGATGGGAAAAAGATCATAACGAGGATGAAATTGTCATGATTTTGAACAATAGGTTTGAAAAATCCTGTTCTCCCTGCTCACGGGGAGTATCTCTTCTCAGGGCAGGGGGAATTGCTTCTGGAGAAGGGCACGCCTTCTTCCGGCTCAGTTTTGGAGAAGTCTGTGCTTATTTCGTCAATTCCAAACTACACAATAAATCAAGTCCTCAAGTACACCTACTGCTGATGTCTTCTGCACTTTGTGGGGAGATGCCAAAGCCTAAAAAAACATCCAGCTGCCGACCACCCCAGGCTACAGGACTGATCCTTCATCAGGGCTGGTTTTCCAGGGCTTCCACCCTTGGTTCTGCTCTGGTGTCCTGCAGCTGCAATGTCCAGCAAGCCTGAGCACCACTGGAGTGGAAGAATCCCTGGGTTTCTCCTGGATTATCCTCCTCACGGGCTCCCTAGATCCAGAGTTAAGAGGACGTGCCAGCAGACCAAGCCAGGGTTTGGATGCCTTCCACCCCTGCGCTGCTTCAGAGCTCATCCTAAAACCGTGGCTGGCTCACAGGTGTAGGACATTCCTGGCACGGTCCTGCTGAAGGAGCTGGGTTTTTGACAAGCTTTTGTGAAAAAAATATGAAAAAAAAAGGATATGACATAGCTGATTTAGTCACCTTAGGTTGGTAATTAGTAAAGATATGATGTAGCCTGATACTGTGGCAAGAAATGCACAATTAATCTGTGGGGCTCGCCACCACAAGACACCGCTGAAGCCAACGAGCTTAATGATTTCAAACCCGGCCTGTAGGATTATGTGCACACAGTTGTGTTCAATTTGATTAGCTTGGGAAAAAAATCAAAACCACAGCAGTTTGGAAGAAATAAAAGCCTACATGTTTTGGTGCAGGACTGAAACCTGAGCTAGGGGGTAGAAGGAAGACAGGGAGATTTGTGACAGCTTATTCCGTAACTTCCTGATTTGGGGTTTCTTCTTGGAAGTGAGATACCAGAGAACAGGGAAAACTGCTCCAAGCTGGCTGGGAAATTATCTAGGAACACGCAGACCTAAACTCCTTGGCTTCGAGTGGCAGAAAGCCATTCCTTGCTCCTCCACTCACCTTCTGAGCAAAAACCACGGGTTTTCACTAATGCTTTTGCTTATCGCAGCCTTCCCCCATCAGCGGATCTGAGCCATGCACTTCGACTTGAACTTGACCACAAGTCAACGGGAGGCCTTGATAGATGGACAGATAGCTTGTGCGTGTCTTTCCAAGCCAGTTCCCTCCAGCAGGTGTTTGCTGTGTCTGAGGTTACTTTGTTTATATAACCCTTGTTCCATTTGGAAGGATGAAAAATATCACCCCCTTTTATTGTAAACAGACTCCGGTTCTCTTAAACACTAAAAGGAAAGGTTACAAGATTACTCAGAGCCTTCTCCCCACTGCCGCCGCCACCACCTCGCTTTGCTCCCCGAGGCCGAGGAGCCGGCGTGGGCGCTGCGTGGGGTGCCTGTGGGTGCTGGTTAGGCAAAGGATGCTCCAGCCCAGGGTGCTGGGCTGTGTGGGGGGTTTCTGCGTGCCATCCCAGTGCCAGCCATCAGTTTTCACATATAAGCTTGGATGAGCATCCAGTTTTTATCTCCCATTCCCTGCCAATAATTCCCATTTTGATTTTTTTTTTTTTCTCCTTGCTGATTTTTTTATTTCTTGATGAGTGGCAGTGAGTGAAAGCTCCATCGTGGGAAGGCGATGTTTTGTGACAGCAGCAGAGCCGGGGATATGTGTTGAAACAGTGCCTTGCTGAGAAAGCAGGGCAAGGGCTGAGCTCAGTGCGTGCATAAGGTGCATTTGGAGAAGAGATGGGAAGGATGGAGCCTGCTGGGTTAGGTGCACAATGCAGCAAAAACAGATGAGCAAGCCAAAACCAGGTGGCTTAACTACAGTCCCAGTGATCATAACGCAGACAGAGCCTTTCTGGTGTTACCCCAAGACCAGGGCAGCCAGCCCCAGGGCTCAGGTTTCCCCCAGGCCCAGCGGATGGCCCCGGTGATGTGTACAAATGAGCTCTGCGCAGAGCCTCTGCTCAAGTCCTCGAGAGAGGGGCATGAGCATCTGACAGGGCCTCCTAACATAAGGCATGTGTGCGTGAGCCGTGCTATGAATCATCGGGGCCTGGAACGGAGCTTTATTTAGGATGCAGAGTCAGAGAAAATTCCACCCTTGCCCTGGGAGTAGGAGAAAGCAGGTGTTTTTTTCCATAAACTGTCCTTAGCCCTAAAGTTAATGGCCATAAATTAAACAGGGGAGGGGAATAGCAGATGTTACTATAGGAATCCACATACTGTGTCTGAAGTCAAAGGCTAAATATAGATTTTTTTATTTTTTTTTTTTCATCAAAATCCAAAGAATTGTCCGTACCTTTTTCCTTTCCGGTGGACAGTCAGGTCACACCACTTTGAGGAACACACCTTTTCCCTCTTCCTCCCCAGGCTGATACATCCCTTGGCTACAGCACGAGAGAATATGGGGTCCCATGGCTGGGCAGGCTGCATGCATCCTGCTGCCCCTGCTCCGCCACCTGACTGCTCCCAGCACGTGCTGCGGAAGACTTGCCACAGCATTTAGGTTGAAAGAAAACCCCATATTCTAGATAAGATTCAATTTATCCATTTTTTTTTCCCTAAAATCATCCAATTTCCCTTTTCCTAAACCCTCTCACTGCTGAATCCTGGTCCAGCAGGGAGGATGCTGAAGAGGAAGCCCTACCAGCACCCACAGGTGCCCAGGCACCATCCTGCTGTTGCTGCCCCCATGTCCCCAGCACCCACACGAGGCCACCCTATGCCACCTGCCCCACAGAGCTCAGCCCTGATGGGACACCCTCGTGCATCATTTCCACCCCAACCATCCCTCTGTGACCTGGCCGTGGGTTGTGGTGCTGGGACAGCCACCCCAGACAGACCTCATCCCCATCTCGCATCCCTTCGCTCTCCCCTTCCTGCGGCCGGTTTACCTTATGGCCTGTATAAACACAGGAAACGTGGTTATTTTCCAAAAAGAACGAAAGAAAAAAAGAAATCAGTGCACGGCTGTTTCGCAGGCAGCACTTCATCGGCAGGACAGGACTGGTGGGGACATGGGGGGACACTGCAGGGGACAGCCAGCGTGCCATCCTCGGGGCTCTGCTTGGTATTGCTATGATGGCAGGGGTGAAAAAAAAATCCAGGAAACAGGACAAAAATGGATTGGGGCAGTATTTAAGTTTTATCCAGGTGGGCAGAGTTGTTTTGGGGCAGCCGAGTGGGTTTGGAGGCAATGGTTTGCTATTCAGATTGCACAGAGGGCTTTTCTCAAAGAAAAGTGATCAAAGTTTTGTTTTGTTTTGTTCTGTTTTTCTCAAATAAAAGGTTACAGTGGCATCCCACAGCCATTTTTTTTCCTGCTGGGCTCTGCCACCACTGTCTAAATAAACGGGGAAACTGAAGCACGCTGGAGGGGCGTTATGGAAAGGGTAAAACAGCTCCCCGGTGCCACCACCCCCAGCCCTCGCTGGATCAAACCACACAAACCACAGCAGCTCTTTTTACTCTGCCAGCTGAGCCTTGCAGCTGTGGAAAACACAAAAACAGGCACCCAGAGGCCGGGGTGATGAGCTCCGTGTGTCCCCCTCCTTGCAGGGGACAAGCCTCAGATTTGTTGTTTTTTTTTTTTGTTTGTTTGTTTGTTTTGTCTGAATCGCTTTTAAATCATTTTCTTGTAGATTTCTTGGGCTGGGGACACAGGACCGCTGTGGTCCCCCCCATCTTCGGCTGCCCCTTGGGACCTTATTTCCAGGTGCTTTTCCTGGGAGCTCTGTTTCTCCTGTTTCTCTCCCATGTGCTGCAACTCCCGGCTCCTCCAAACCAGGCAGGAGGAAAGGAAGGGGAGGAAGAAAGAAAAAAAAAAAAAGAAAAAAAAAAAAAAAAAAAAAAAGGAGGAAAGGAAAGAAAAAACCAAAAGCCCTGGGGCTAAACTGAAGCCATTAGTAGCCTCGAACTGATGACAGCGCAATAAATTACTAATTAACCTTCAGGGCGAGTTCAACACCTTGGGGATAAGTGTGAAAACACGGAGTAATAAGCCCTGACAAAGGCAGGGAGCTGCAGCTCCCGCCGGGCCGGGGCGCACGGCGCTGCCTTCGAGGCAGGCGGTGCTGGGCGGCTGCAGGGAGGGCAGGGAGCACAAAAAAGGGGGGGCACTGGGCTGGGGTCTTGGTCCTGAGGCCTTAAGGAAATTATCAGCATTTCTGTTTTGTTGTGTGTTTTGTTTTTTTTTTTTTTTTTAATTTTTTTTTTTTGGGGGGGTGGTGTTTTTTGTTTTTGTTTTTGTTTTTGTTTTTCCCAAACTGCGTTTTTCTAAGATGCCTGTTAAAAAAAATAATAAAATAATAAAATAAAAATTGAAATAAATGAAAATGGAAATAAAAATGGAAATAAAAAATAAAATAAAAATAAAAAATAAAAATAAAAAATAAAAAGATCGATAAAAATAAAAATAAAAATAAAAATAAAAATAAAAATAAAAATAAAAATAAAAATAAAAATAAAAATAAAAATAAAAATAAAAATAAAAAGACATTCAAATATGGGAAACGTCTTCAGTTGCAGAGGACAAGGGCTGGCTCGGGGGGATTTTGCTGCTGCTGCAATCACACCGTCCGATCAGAGCATCACACCCGCTCCTGGCCACGGCTTTGCCTGGGCTGGTGATTACCTTGAAGCCTGTGGCCAGCCCTAGATCCAAGCCCTACCCCTGGAGGAATTCACCCTCGCAGAGATTTCAGCACAGAAATATTTAGCGATTAATGCTGTGCAGTGCCGTGATTTGGGCAATCCATCTCATTAGGGGAGACAATCAAGAAAATGCAAAAGATTATATATATATATAATTTTATATATGTGTATCATTTTTTTGCATTGCAAGAAGCGGAAGATGGTAATTACCCCAACCTGAGCCCAGTCCCTGCAGGTTTTCTGTGGTTGTTCCTTGGATTTACTCCCCGGCGAGGGGGGAAATGCAATCCCGACCACCCATGGAGAGCGCGGCGCTCTTGGAGACGTGACGGTGGCGGGGCTGGGGACTGCGACAGGACCCCTGCCTCTGCCCCGAGGGAGGATGAAGCAGCCTGATGCTGCAGGCAGAAAAGGACAGCAAGGCTCTTTTCACATCAGGAGAAAATAAAATAAAATAATAAAAAATATATATTTTTAAAAACAAACATATTCAAGCTTTCAGCTCTAGCCAAAGGAGAAGCCCCAAACCAGTCCTTACAGCCAAGAGCTCCCCTTCTCTTTTTTAATTTCCCTCCTGGTGCTGGGGCAAGTATTTGCAAGGTTCATTCCTTGGCATCTCGCTGCTGATCGAGCAGGGGGCTTTGCCAATAGCATTGCATCAAAGTCTTTTCAGTTGTAATGGTGTATGACATTTCTGAGACCAGATATGGCTCAACTAATCATATTTTAATAGCCCTACCTTTTAGGAACGGACTGGCTCGGAGTGTACACAGTAATATTTTAATTTCTGATCTCTGATGAGCATAATTTTGAGCAGGTATTCAGTTTCTGTATGTTATAAATCGTGCTCCCAGATGTTCAATGCCAACGGGCTATAAAGAGCAACTGCACAAATATAATATTTAATACTGAATGTCAGTTTGGGTGTTCCACTCAATTTCCTGGAAAGATCTTTAAACTCGTCTTATTTAGCTTGAATACCCAATCAGTTCCATACTCCAGCCCAAGCTATGTAATTCCGCATAACTAAGTTCTCTAATTTCTGAGATGCAAATGTAGAGCAGATGTAAAAGGGGAGTGGAGGGAAGGGGGGATGTTCCTGCGCTTTCAGCAGCCCTGGTTATCAGTGCCGCCTGGATCAGAGCGTGAAGGGGCTGTCAGGCTCTGCAAAAAGCACAGACCCCGGATGCTCTGGATCCTAAGCCAGGGCTATTGGAGAGGACTTGGGACAAGTAAATAGCGTGTGCGCTGAGAAATCAGCCAGCTAGCGTGGCCAGTTTGTAGTGGGAATAAATGGGGGACCTGTCCTGCCAGCAAAGCCTCATCCTGGTAAATGAGCCAGAGTTATTGTGCAGGCTGAGGGAGCACTGGAGGTAAATGACAGTGAGCTTCTGGCTTTCTTGGTAGTGAGATGGGAGAGAGAAGGAGCTGTGATCCGCTGGGACTTCTCCCAGGTAGGCAGAGACTGTCTCCTTGCTGTCTGCCTGAGCCCTGCTGTCCCACGTGTCCCCATCCATCCGTGGCCATCAGTTATCTCACCACCCATGAGCAGCGTCTTCACCCAGCCAAAACAGCCAGAACAGCATCAATCACTGCCCGTACAGCCTCTAGCACTGCCACTGTCCTGGTGTCACCCATGCCACAGTGACAGGCAGTGACAACAGCAGAAGAAACCCCTCTCCTTTCTTGCTCCTTCCAGCCTGAGACTGTCCCCTTCAGACCCTACAGCTCCCATCCTGAGGTTTTATGGGTCAAACCCAGTACACTCCCCACCATGGGGGTCAAAATTAGGGAAAAGTGTCCCAAGGGAGATGGGTCACTCAGGCTAAGGGCTGGCTGGTCTGGCAGGGGTCAGGGCGGGCTGTGGTGCCCCCCAGCAGGGCTGGAAGCTCAGCAGCTGCCACCACAGCGCTATCCATCACCACGGGCTCTTTGAGCTCGGTGAAGTTATTTGACCTTTTTTTCTCTGCTTTAAAAAGAAATACAATAAAAATGTGATTCTGGCTGCAGCTTCTAAAGCAGAACTGACCAAATACCATATATAGTATCAACTAAGGACAGCCACAGACTTCCTTCCATCTTTTTAAGCCATCCCCCTTCCTACAGCACCATCCAAGTTGCATTAATCATGGGCTTCTTCAGTGCAAGCGGGATTAATCTGCCCTCCCGCCATTTCCCTGATGTTTTTCAGCAAGCGTTGGATGCACGCAGGGCTAGTGTGCACCTCACAGGCACAGCGGCCATGGGATGCAAAGGAAACAGTAGCTATTTCTATCGGGTCAAGCCGCAGGGTGTTTCCTGCTCCTCCAAGCAGATCAGTCCCAGGTGGTCACAGCCCCTTGTGCTCTTAGGTCAAAAAATGCTCAATTTCTCCATGCTCAGCGCCTGCTTGCCAAGAAGAAAAACTGTTTTGCTGAGTGACCCATCCTATTTCTTTGGTTTAAACATCTCAGCGGCCTCAAAGGCTGCTTCTGCATCCAGCCTTTAGGCATTGGTTCTGAAAAAAAAAATCAGAAAGGGCTTCTGAAGCTGAGCTGGCTGAGCACAAACACCCCGTGCAAGGAGATGGCGTTTGGAGTTTGCAGAGGGAAAGGCTTTGGGGATTCATTTGTGCTTCAAAGAGTGGGCTGGATGATTAATTTTTACATTTCTGCCTGGGTTAATCCTGGATTGTTCTAACCTCTTTGTCTGATCCACTGAAATTTCTGTCTGTGATGCGTTCACAAACGTGCCCCCTCTCCAAACTGCCCCTCAGGGTGCTCTGCCACCAACACACAGCCCTGGGGCTGTGGTAGAGCTTCATCCCACTCATCTTCAGCACTGGCTACAGCCATAAAAGTTGCCAGCCCAATCTCTGGTGCAGGGATGGAGGCAGGGATGTGTCAGGGACTGCATTGCTCACTACCTGACAGCATCTGTGGCTCTCGGGGAGTCGCTTCGTTTTCTTGTTCCCAAATGCATTTGCCTGAGAACTCCTTGGAGATGTGTTCAATGTTAAGCTGACGTGTGATGTAATGCGTGTACTCGTAAACTGTAAAAAGGAAAAAAAAAAAAAAAAAAAAAAAGCCCTCTGTGCTTTATCTGAGCTAATCACAGTCATTCTATCACACAGGAGACATGGGTCCTTCATGTCATGTTCTGGTGTTGTTACAAACAAAACCCTTTAAAATGTCTTTTTTTCTCTCTCTTTTTTTTTTTTCTTTCTTTCTTTCTTTTTTTTTTTTTTTTTTAATTTAATTTTAATAGGAAAACTACTCATGTATTCTGCCACATGAAAGTAGATGTGCCTTCATTTGTGGCCGTGCTGATTACAAAGCCTCGGAGATCTTTAATTAAATCGCTTGGGTTTTGGGTACTCCTTTCAAAGGGAGCCATCAAAATAGCATTTGTGACTCATTACAACTATAACAGTGATGCTATCGTCTTCGCCTTCCTACATGACTCGTTTTGATCAAAACCTCTGCATCTTGTGCATACCTTGGGCAGTCGTGAGCCTGCACCTCTGCTGCCCGGGGCAGGGCACGGCTGGCCTTGACCTGTCAGAGGGAGCCGTGCTCATCTCCAGCTGGTTTGTTGCTCTGCTGAGAGACGTGGCGTCGAGATGCTTTGCATCCAAAAGCCCCAAAGTGACCCAAATATGAGCAGAATTTATTCTGGGTATATCTGTGTCATCAGGATGTCCTGAAGGCATGTTGCAATCAGAGTGCTTGTAGTGTCTTCTCTTGCTCTAAACTCTCCTCCAGGTGGTTTGTCTCCTTTTTTTTTTTTTTCTTCTTTTTATATGTTTTTTTTTTTTTAAAAGCAAGGGAGCCCTGAATATGTGTCCACATTGCTCACTCTATGCTTTCCCAAGGAAGGAAGGACCAGCCCTTGTTCCTCTGCAGCCAGGCAGGGGACAGCAGACACCCCCCTGCCACTATTCCTGCTGCAGAGAGGATGCAGAGAGGTCCCTTCCCTTCTGCCTGGGGCTCAGGGAAGGTCTGGCTGCAAACCAAACAGGACCACGAGGGCTCATGAGCATGAAGGCTTATTTTATCAAAGCCTGAGGATACCCTGAAAGCACATCGCTCATCTGTCCATGGTCCTTGTGGCAGGGAGGAGTGACAGGTCCCTCTTTCACTGCCGTTTCCACCTATTAATGCTGGGGACAAAGCAGTGCTGGCCCTGATGCCGTCACAGGGATGAGGATCGCCGCTGATACGTGTGCCCTCAAGTTTGTTTTCTGATACCGGGGGACATCCCTGTTGCCTGGCGAGTGGCATGTGGGTACAATCAGTCTCAGGCAATTTATTTTACTGCCCTGTGTAAACACAGTGCTGAAATTGTCACTCTGATTTAGGAGGTGCCAGATTTTTCTGTTAGTCATTTTTTCCCCCCCTCTTTTTTTTTTTTTTTTTATTTGCTTTCTCAACACCTTCCGCTCCATCTCTGGAGCTGCACTTCATGAGCAGCTTTTGCCCAGGATTTTCCTGGTGCTGGGATGTGTTTGCGAGGTGTGAGCTCTGCCTCCCAGCCCATCTGAGGTGTTTTCTAGGAGATTGGCAAGAAGGAGAGGGCAAAACTGTTTTTCACCCGGCAACCATTTTGTGCACTGAAAACTGGAAGTATCGTTTTAAATGAGCCACTCAGAGAGACATGATCACCCAAATACAGATGAAATCACTTAAAAATTTTGAAACTGGCAACCTCGTATATTTTAATTATAGACTGCAGTGATATTCTGCTGAAAGCAATTATGTTGTAGCTCTTCCCACACACACAGGCAGTCCCAGTTGTGCTCCACAAAAACTGGCGTTTAAGCAAATCAAGCATCACATATACTTTTTTTTTTTTTAAGAAAAAAATAATATATATTTTTTTTCAGCCCTTTGAAATAAGGCAGAGATTCACCATTCTGGACATGGCCTCATTGCACATATGTGGTGCGTTTAGGTGAATGAATGTAGGTGCATTGATTGCAGCAGCAGAAGGATGGATCTACCACGAGGATTGCCTTTTCCCCACTTTTTGAATGGCCTCTTGTTTTTACCATGAAAACGGCCGTCCCTGCTTCGTCAGGGCTTTTCAAACTTGCCACGGCCAGAAAAGATACCTCTGTTTAGAAGCAGAGAAACGATCCACTAAAAAGTTTCAAACGCAAGGATATCCATTTCACCGGGCTGCACTGGCCAACAAGCGTGGCTTGCTGAAATGTGGTCGAGACGCTCAGATACAGTTCATGCTACTGATACCCCTTGCTCTCCCGTCAAAATTAGCCCAGATGAATGGGGCCTTTTGTAGTTGGGAAAGAAACAGGCAGAAATCACAATAATCTCTTTCTAGCCGGGCTTCTCCAGCGCAGGGTGAGCCGACGGCTCTGCCCGGTGCTGTAGAAGAAGGAAAACAGCAATTTCTCAGCGGTTTCCTTGGCATGTTGGAAACTGAAGGCGATCTTCTCTCCTGCTGCCCGTTGCACCTCGGGCTGGGCACTCCTGTTGACTCAGTTCCAGCCATGCAAGCATCACGGGGCTGCAGGATGGCAATTGCATCCCTCATGGACCTGGCCCCGTCAATGTCCCCTGGTTGGGAAAGCTGGTGGCTTTCCGTGCACGTGTCCCTGGCCAGAGCCTTCGCTCCCAGTGAGGAGTTAGGCTTCTTTCCTGTTATTCTAAAACTAAGTACTTTGCACATTTGGAAAGAATAATTAAATAATGGTCTGAGTGACGGTCTGTGGTTGGAGTTAATTTCTTCCAGTTCTCAAAGTGTCTAATTACACTTTCTTCAATGCTAACTGTACGGGTTGTTTCAAAGCTGCAAAGATCTCTTGTTTAAAAAAAAAAAAAAAATGGAGAGGAGAAAAACCTCAGTTCATCCCTCCAGAGTGTAAGAGTCTGGGGACAGAAGGGTAGCCCAAATATCTAAATATCTTCTGACTTCAGCATGACTCATGGTTCTGTACATTTCCCCCAGAGTATCCTTGAAAGAACAGAAAAAACAGGCCAGATGCTGCCTGGTGTAAGTCCAGGTCTTCCCTTTTACACAGTTTGCATTCCCTGACTTAAAGCCACTCTGTCTTTAATGCAGACCCAACTGGAGACACAGTCACTGTAACTTGGTCGCATTTAGAGACCTTCTTGTAGTGGCTAATTGACGAGCAACACAGCTTTATGCAGACTTCCCACAGGACGGGCAGGAACACTGTTTGGAGGTGTATTCTACGTCTTTGCCATGGGCAATTTAGAAAAACAAACACACCCTGCAGCTGATTTTTCCAGTGACGGTTTGAAATGCATTAGGTGGGTGTTGGGGGAGATGAGAGGGGCAGAGCCAGTGGGGCTGTGTGACCGGCCGGTGAGTCACGTTGTCCTTCTGTGACCAAGGGACAAGCCCTGGGACCTCAGTGGCATTGTGGCCACACTCACAACCACTGCTGAGCATCACTTCAACCTCAGTCACACCAAGCTTTTACCCACCGTTGGCTTTGGCCGTGCTCAAATTGGATATTTCATGATTCCCAGGTCTTTGTCCTGCAATCAGACCACAGAGGGGATAAGTAATGTGGAACGGGTGCCTGGCAGTGCACATGACTTTGTTTTGGGGGCTGGTTTGATGCCTGATGCTGCACTAGCTGACCTCTCCGAGGGATGGATGCGCCCGGTTTGAACGGTGGCCTACGGGAGGAGATGTGGTATCCTTCAAGAGCGGGCGAGCTCACGTTGTGATTTATTTTTCTTTCCTGGGGTTTGTGACTGAATCAGACGGGAGAGAGGAAGTGAAGGTTTGTTCTTTCTAAAGATTTATTTCGTTACATCTGCAACAAGTCAAGAAGAGAACAGGGTAGAAAGGCTTTTGGTTTTGGGCCTGGAACAAAGCTCAGTACTTGAGATAAACAAATGGGGGAAAGGAATTATCAAAGAAAGAGCTGGCCACAGACTCTGTTATGAGCTTTATTGTAACAGGCTGAGAAACTCTGGTAACTTGAACCAAAGTGAAAGCGGACCGGACTCTGCAGGGTGAAAGGAAAAGCAGATGATGGAGGTACCTTGAGGAAGAAAGTGCTCTGTCTGCCTGCCTACCCGTCTTTGTGAGTCTCCTGTGTTGCTCTTCCAAGTGGAGATGGACATGGAAAATATTCCAAGGTGCAGGTGAGAGGACCCAGAGGATGTGCAAGGTGCGTGATGTGCCCAGCTGCTGCTGACAACTGTGCATGAGCTGTGTATGCACCTGACTCTGCTGATTTATCTAGGAAATGCAGCAGTGAGGTTTTTGTAGCATCAGCAAGCACTGAGACACACGAGCACAAGATAAATTGTAGGTATTGATGTGGCTGGGCATCACATACCAGTGGGCTTTACCTGCCAGGTGTGATGTGCTGTACTTGCTGTGGAGACAACACAGTCTGCATGACATACATTTCCTACACAAGATTTCTCTGCAAAATTTTCAAGTATTTAATTGCAAAAGTATTTCCAGACCATGATGGCACCTTCTCCAAGTTTCCTCTTTGGCAAGCAGGTGGTAATAATAATTCCTACCTAGTGCTGAGGCCAGTCTAGGAGCTGAACTACTACAAGTAGGCCAGCGGAGATGGTGTGAAATAAATGATCTGAGAGATACAGCATTTGGTCAAAGAACAGAGTTTATTTCTTTGTGGGGAAAAAAAAAAAAAAAAAAAAAAAAAAAAAAAGGAAAAATGATGAAGCCTTCATTTCCACAGTGTTAAATTAACAACAGCAAAAACAACTCAAACGAATAAACTGCATGCTAAGTAAATTTAAAGGAATTACTATGAAATGAATGCCAGCTTGCTTTGCTAGTGCCTGCACATGCAGCCAGCAACCCTCCTGTAGCATTCCCCAAAAAGCTCAGAGGATCATGCCAGTCCCTGCTCCCCTCTGCACAGCTGTAGGGCCGTGGTGCCCCCAGAGGAGCTCCTCCAGCAGAGATAACCCTACTGTAGCCCCGTTACCTGTGCTCCTTATCTCGCTGATATCCTATCAGCCCTGCTCATAGTGAGGCTGGTGAGATAGCAAAGTGGGGCAATTAGCGGTAATTAGCCTGGTAACCCTGGGGCACAGAGGGTCTGTGTCGCCCCCGGTTCTTCTAGAGAAGACAATAGGGTTGGGTGGCCATGGGGCTGGAAATCAGGTTGGGCTTTGTGCTGCCAGTTCCCTTGTATCACCGTGATGGGGCTGGGTTTGGGGGCAGAGCCTTGGGGCAAGTGTGGGAAGGGTGAAGGTGGCCTCATCTTGGGGACGGGAGGATGCACAGGAGGCTCACACCTCCAGAAAGTGCACGGCTGGGCCACCCCATGGCATTGTAGAGGCATTAATCCCAGTAAAACCAGCAGGCTGGTTGTGCAGGTGATGGTCTGTGGCATCTGGACCATGAGGCACCTTGCTGGGACCTGCCAGGATGAGGAAATCTCAGGAAGGTGGGAGCTTCAGGGAACTGAAAAAGTCAAGTTTTCCTTTAGTGCTGTGTCACTGGGGTCTGCCTAAAGCAACCAAACCCTAGAGCTGACTCTGTCCTAATAGAAGAGGGGAAAACCTCCACAAAGATGAGTTTTGGATCATCTGGGGCACACGCAGGCTGACTTGCCCACATCGAGGTGGGCTGCCCCCATCACTTGCTCCAAAAACTGGTTTTTCCTACACTCTCCAGGCACTCACCCCAGTGTGAGGGCTTTCCTGTCTCCACCCGCAGTGGGGTAGGGGTGGGCTTCCTCCACCCCACATGGCTGGCACCCGATCGAAGCTCGGTGCACGACATCCCCAAATGAGCAGCGTGGCTGTGGCAGTCGCTGGAGTTGCTGGCCAGAAACCTATAAAGCAGAAGGGAAATTGTTTTGGTGGCAGAACTACAAATACTCAATAAAGCGCAGCTTGTTTCAGGGCTTTTTTATGTGGTTCTGCGCTGACTTCTCGTCCCCTAATTCACAGCAGAAGTGAAGCAGAGTGTAGCAGAGATTGAGCATGAATCCTTCGCGTTTCGTTAATGGGAACAATTACAGCAGTTTCTTCTTTTTCTTTTGCCAAGCTGTGATATGAAATAATTTGCTGGGTTCCTGTTTCCATAGAAACAATTAGTTTCATACTATTTTTATATTACACATCAATGAAGTGATTAACTAAGTAAAGGCCAACACTTCATAAACGTATTGTCTCACGCAATAATCATGGAGCTACCAAGTGCCACAGCTAAATACGCTTGAAGTGCAAGGAAACCAGACCCATAAAGCCCTTACCAGTGTGTGAGTATTTATTGATCTGATGTGGCATGTGCTTCATGAGCCAAAAATACCCCAAATTTCAAACATTGGTGTTCAGGTGCCGTGGGGCTCGCTTACTTTTGTGGAAGTTCCCAATTTCTGAGAGGGTCTGGGTGCCTTGATTTGTCTCCAGGGAAGGTTTTAGGGACCTGTTGTATGATGCAGATGGATTTGAGCAGCCAGTGATGCTGAAAGCTGCCATCCTGCAGGCAGAGGAAAGCCAAGGGCGGATGGCTTGCCCTGTGGTTGGTGTGCTCACAGGGACGTGCCTGGTCCCCAGCCTTTCTCCAAGGACTTGATGCATATTTTCTCCTTAAAACAAAATATACAAAGAGTCCGCCCGGCACGGAGTGGAATTCAGGGCTCTGCCCGCTCCCTCCCGAGCACATCTGGGAGCCTTTCCCTCGCAGAGCCGAGCAGCTGCACCGCCGGGGAAGGCGGAGGGAGGGAGAGAGGGAGGGAGACTCCCATGCGCTGTCACGGGGGGAAAGCGAGGGCTGAAATGGGAACTGCTTTCAGGGACGCTGTGGTGGGTGGCTTGGCCCCGAGGCTTCTCGCTTGGGCAGGGACGGGACCTCTGGGGATGGCGCCCAGTCCTGGGGAGGTGCAGGCTGGGCTGAGCGATGGACAGGGCTGGCTTCCCAGTCGGCAGGCTTAGTAATTCAGTCCTGAAAATGAGCCACTCGCTCCGAAGGCTCAGTAGGAGTTGGGATAGCTTGCTTTAATGAGTAGTTAGGGAAGAATTCACCGTGCAACCCACTTTATTGGACAGTGAAACCTTACTGCGCTGGGTAATGGCCTGCAGTCTCCATCTCCTATGTCGAGACCAGATCTGAGAGGAAAGGAAGTGACATTTTCCTCTTCGCTCGGGAAGAATTTATACACAAGTGGCTGTGCAAAAAGTGATGACCCATTTTCGGTTTAACAGTTTTAAGAAAATCAGAATTTGGCTTGGAACATTCTCTCTCTATTGAAATGCGTCCTGGTGTGATGCACATACAAGTAGCCTCGTCAGACACAGGACAGACCATGTTCAGAAAACCCTTCTGCAGCTATGTCTTGGATGAAGCCAGTTACTTGCTCCTTCCAAACAGATTCAGACAGAAATTTCAGAGAGAGACTTCGCCCAAAATATTTTTTTCCCTGATTCCAAAGGGCAGTTTCCATGCAACAGAGAAGGCTTTCTCAATGCATACAAAATGGCCCTGGCTGTCAGTTTGGTGCAATAGTATCCTCTTTAATCCTTTCTGCTGACAAGCTACGATGCGGTGAATCACCACAACACTACACCAAAAGAAAAGAAATGCTCTGTTCTGGGTGAAAGCACTACACAGAGCTGTGTCTCCACCCAGATGAGAGGGACATCCATCTCCTTCTGTCTGACAGAGCCGTTTCTCCTGCGTTTCCCCATTTCGTATGCCTTTTCT
Source organism: Aythya ferina (assembly GCF_964211825.1). Lineage (NCBI taxonomy): Eukaryota > Metazoa > Chordata > Aves > Anseriformes > Anatidae > Aythya > Aythya ferina. The sequence goes on from NC_140308.1 coordinate 2,888,901, forward strand.
GTTTGTATTTTTTTTAGCCATGCTAAAAACCTTGTCACCCTATGAAGGACCAAGGCAATGCCTATCAGGGCTGGCTGCCTCGCTTGGCCCTGCCTTGCTCTGATTAGCCCAAACTGCATGTCCCAAAAGCAAGGGTGCAGAACGTTCATGGGCCACCCTCACCCAGAGGGCTTTGAAGCTTTGTGCCTGACGTGCTTGCATGCAAGCAGTGCAGATGGGCGGCAAATCTGGAGAGGAGAACAGGCTCCGAGTCTGCACTTAATGGCCAGTGTAAACATCCCCCTGAAATCTCTTTGCAGAGCCAGCCTCCACTGTCTCTCTGCTATTCCCCACTCCCCTTTTACCACCCAACCTCCTGACCTTGCAAAAAACATGTCTGTGAGGGGTCAGGGCTTGGGTCTGGAGTAGATGCTAGAGCCTGGGATCAGGGGTGGGTGGCCCGAGGGTTGGGCAGAGCAGCATTCCTGCACTGGCTCTCTGCTGGAGATAAGGTGGCCCCACGCCGTGATTTACACCAAGGAAGCGGAGTTTGAATGAGGCCTGCATGTTCCCTGGCAGGCGAGGCAGGAAAAATCCTGCGGAATAAAACCCTTTCAATCTGTCAGTAATGGTTTGCTTTAGAAAAACATCTAATTATATATAGCTAAAAGCACCATGCTGGTCTGGACCACAAGCCATCGCTCACAGCATCCAAGCCCGAACGCACTGGAACATACCAGGGATTGAGCTAATTTATTTCTGCTTCGGTTAAGCCTGGCTCAAATCCCCCTGGTTTTGCAACCTCCTCCTGGTTGGGCTTCAGCAGAAAAGGTGAGACAAAAAGCAGCAGCAGCACTTCCGAGTGAGAAGAACCCTTCTGGGATGCTTAAAGTCCCTGTTTGGGGCCTGGGGAAAGTCAGAGCTTCAAAAAATGGATTAATCACCCCGCCACGAAGAACAGACACCTACCTAAAGTCAGTGAACACCAAGAGGAGCTGCCTAGGGCCAGCTGAGAGGAGTGCAGTGAATGCAAAAAGGGCAGAGCAGACTCCCTCTAAAATAAAATCCATGGCCCTCCTCTCCTAAAACTGCTGGACACAGGCTGGAGAATAAGACCTGCAGCAGGTCCTCTGTTCTGCTGGAGAGGTTTGAGGTTGCAATTACCTCCCTTTGGTGCAGGTCCCTGGGAAACCTGGTCCAGGTGCCACCAGCCCCAGTGAGAAAGTGGAGCCACCAGCCAGGCACTTTCCCAGATGTGGCTGGTTCTTTCCTTGGGCCTGAAGCCAGTCGATGGCTCAAGATCTTTGTCTAGGAAACACATTTCCACCCCATTGGGTCATCGTTGAGAAATAGGTTCAAGGAGGGAAGAGTCTGGATTAGTCTGAGTTACGACTCCACATTCAAGGTCACACTGGGAATGTGACATCAAAACCAGGGCTGAATTCTTTCACTACATAAAAAAAAAAAATCCTTCGTCAAGCACAGCAGATGACTTTGGAATTTGAGCACTTTCAACTTTTTTTTTCCCCAAATATCTTATTACACAATTTCTGCTCCCCTGGAGAACACCAAGTCCTCTTCCTTCTATCCCAACAAGCCCAGCAGAGGTAACGCTGATAACCAGGCCACAGCTCCCGAGAGTTCCCCTCGCTGCTGCAAATGGTCTTAAACCTACCTAAGGAAACCCACTGAAATGAATCAGGTAACAAATAGCAAACATGTAGTTTACGCAGCAGCGTACAACTAGGAAATCTTCCCCTTGGCGAAACAATAGGGCCATTGTGCTCCCCGTCTGAGCAGTCAGCAAACTCTGCTGGTCCGGGGCTGTAATGAATTAAAGGCTTTTCTGCAGCAGATACAATTGCTGCTCGTTACTAAGAAAAGCACTTTGTCTGGGCATCTGCAGCATGCTAAATGCATGCGTTCATGTTCCTAGCATAGTCAAATTTACTAAATAGTTGAGGGAAAGGCGATTAGCAGACTTGAGTGACTCAGCTCTGTGCTCATTTCTCCTGTTTCATAGGATTCCCAATAATGTGGTAGCAGGAATGCTTGCAGCTGGAGCGGCCGCTCTGACGGCAGAGCTGGAGAGCCTGGTGGGATGGACACGGGGGCACCGACAGCTTCTGCTGCCTGGGCTCCCTGTATTTGTGCTTCTCGGTCTCTGTCCTTGGAGGTTTTCCAGGCTCAGCTAAACAAAGCCACGTCTGACCCGACCTCACGTTGGCAATGGATCTGCTGTGAGCAGGGGTTGGTTGGGAGCACCATGAGGTCTCTCTGGATCCCGTGGATCAACGCCGAGGTGGTGGTATTATACAGGCTATAGGTTATATAGGATGGGGTATCAAGGCAACAGGGCTGACCTTTCCCTCTCTGCCATCAAATAACCTGATGGCCTTGGGCAAGGCACTAAAACTTTCCTTGGCTATATTTCCAGCTCTAGGCAGACAGCCTGGTCTGTCTCTGATGGGCTTTTTGGGCTGGGAGGGAAGGGCAGTGAGGTTACGGGGCTGCAGGCACTGGGGCTTTTCCAGCAGGGTCCTGAAAGCCACCGAAAAGCTGTAGCTACTTGGACACCAGCAGCAGTTAAAGACAATGTGTTAGCACTCTGAGGTGCCATAATTAGGGCTTATTGTGAAACAAAAGAGATCCAGTCCAGGTGGTGGAAATTAGGAAGTGAAATGGCAAGAACAATTGCTAGAACGATGTCATGAATTCCCCGCACCACAGCACTGAAGGATTGCGACAGGGAACATACCAATGGGCCCCGATAATTCAGAGCCTTGGTTTCACTGAGGAAATTCTAACTAAACACACTCAATGCTTGCGTTTTGTCTTTAAATGATAGTGGCAGTTTGAATAGCTGTCAGGGCTCTGCACCACTGGGGTTGATCCTGGGCTCCCATCTTGCCTCTCCCTGGCCTCCAAACCTTAATGGAGATGGGAAAAGGGAGGCGAGAGCTGCGAAGCTGCTTTCTCCTGCATCCCCTTTCCCAGAGCGCACACATACCATGTGTCATGCTGAAACTGGATGCACCTGCTAGAGGAGCTGTGTGGGGGCAGACATTATACGCCAGTTATAAATCCTTAGGCTATCAACAGCCTTCAGTAAACATTTGGACAATCCTTCCTACCTCTCGGTCGTCCAAATATTTGCATCAAGTGGGGCTGCTAGCCGTTTCCTGACATGCTGCGTATCTAAGAATATCCTCGGATTGTAGGTCGGTTCCAGCGCCCCGTGATGGATAGTCTTATTGGTGGAAATAAATGGCTTGGGGGGAAAGAAACAAAAAATCTATCTGTCTGCCGATAATAAATCCAGGTCAGGAGGGAGCGAAACAGCTTGCAGTCATGTATGGGACATTTAGAGAGCTTTTAGGATCGGATCTGAAGCACCCAAGGGTTAACAGTGACCGGCCCTGAGCTCAATTAGTGGATCTACTTCCCTTGGTGACCACTTTGGACCAGGCTCTTGGAGAAATGACTGAAGATGCTCCCGAGAGCTCTTCCTTCCTGCTGTGCGGAGAGTGGGGTTGGAAATAACCTGAGCCAACTTCGGATGTGAGAGGGGAGCCTGCTCCGCCGGCTCTGGCAGCACTTCCTCCAGCGGAGAGCATCTCCCAGGTGAAACGGGGAGGAGAGCGCAGCGGTGCGCAGGGCTTGCAGGCTGCGTGCGAACCCTCTCATGCAGCTGAGCTGCCAAACAAAAATAAAAGTTTTTTTTATTTTTTTGTTTTTAATGTGGAGAGAGGAAAGCGGCTCGGGCTCCGCTCTAGTAGTCAGTAGGGTTTCCTGCACACAAAACCTGTGTTTAAGGCTACTGTGCTAAATAGCAGTGCAAGGAAGATTGAGCCTTGCAGCACAATAATTTCAGTCTTCCTCTCAATACTCTGTGGGTACTTCTGGCTAAATTTACACTGTAATAAGCCAGTGGATTTTCTGATACTATAGGAAATAAAATGCTTGACCCTCCGCTTAATTGCAGGATAAAACTCTTCGGGTGTAATGTGGCTTTTCCACTGCAGCTCCAGTTTGGACCTTTCATTTTAATCTTCACTCCCTTCTCAATAAAACCACCAAAGCCGCGACAAACGAAAGCAACACAACTTGTTATCATGGAGCAATTGTGGCAGTGGGTGCCGAAAATGTATTTTCTGACAGCAACACAGGGCTGACCCCATGCCAGGGGCTGGTTCACCCCCAGTTACGACCAGGTAATGCCCCCCCGGCACCCTCCGGCTTCTCCAGGATCTCCTCCCTTCCTTTTGGGAAGCCCACAGCTCTGAGCCCTCTGGACAGACTAAACAACATCTGCAAAGTCGCCTCTCTCCCCTCCAGCCCTCCCGGGGGAAGGAACCGCTCCCAGATGGACAGGAGAAAGCCGGTGTCACCGGGGAGGGCGAGCGGGGCTCCCGGGGGGGTGCCGGGGAGCAGGGATGTGGCGGAAGCATAAAGCACCTGTTGGGAGGCTATTTAGGGATTAGCCAAGTGCTGACAGACAAATTGGCAAGATTAATAAGAGCAATCAAGGCTGTGTGGGCTCGAGTTGTGAGCTGACATTAATGTGACATCACTTTCATCTGCTTTCGCCTCACACCGCATAGCTGCTCTGCAGCATCATTAGGGCTGCAGGAGAGCGGCGCGCTCGGCTGCGGGGTTTGGGGGGGGGGTTGTGTGTGTGTTATGGATACGTGTGTGTGTGGGTACGTGTGTGCACATGTGCGTGCATCCCTGAGAACGTCTGCACGCGGGTGTGCAGGGGCAGGGGACATCCTGTGGCTGGTCCCCACGCAGGGGCTACGTGCACCAAGGGGCACAGGGGCCAGCACAGCACCCAGTGCCTTGGGGAACCTGAGCCCCCCACCCTGCTGCCCCCACCCCAGGCACCTCCACAGGGCCTACCTGGCCCTAACTGCGATGTTTTTTCCAAAGCCATCTGCTGTATTCTTTTATTTATTTATTTGCATTGATAAGCCCTCCACGGCATTGCTTAATGTCGCCAGGGAAAAACTATTTCTCCCCTCCCCCCAGAAAAAGAAGAAAAGCATCATGAAAAAAAAGGTTAATTCCAGGTGCCAGGAGAGAACAAAGAAACCCCCCTGGCTCGGTGCTAAGCCCTGTGCTGGGAATCTCCCCTTTCCACCGGGAGATGGTTTGATTCCCCCACAGATATTTTGAGGGAGAAAAAGTTGTTTTGGGGACTCTCCTCTGCTGTCCAAAACAAGGAGAAAAATCTCCCCCCTGCAGCTCTGAAGTGAAGCTGCCATTGCGTGGCAAAACCTTGGGGCAGGGTTTTCACGGTTTCCCTTGTTTCCTTACATCGCTTCCCTACTAAAGTTTCACTCGCCCCAAATTTTGTTCACGTCCTCCTTCAGAGGGCAACTTGTTTACGCTGCGATTGTCTTTGTACCTCGGTCAATGAGGAATCATAACAGTAGTAAAACATCCGAGCGTACAAATCCTCCAGGTCTGCCTGGCTCTGCCGGAGAGGCTCCTCCGCCGAGAGCTTTTGCCCACAAAAGGAAAGTGTTGAAAAGGAGGGAGATGCCAAAGCTGCGCGCACGTTTGCTCGCCGAGCTCCCGGGGCGAGGGGGGGGGAAAGAAACCCTCTCGCTGGGACCCAGGGTGCATCCCTGCAAGCTGGCAAATTATCGACCGGGAGATGAAAGGCTGTCAAAATCCGATTTTTTAACTATCGCTAGCAAGAGCTCAAGCGCACAAAAATACAGGCGGGGTAGAAACGGATGAGGGGGTGCCAGGGGTAATTTTGGAGAAATCTTTTTATTAAGAAAAGCAGAATCGAATTGACTCCGAAATTCAGCCTCTGAAATCAAAGTCACTGCTCTTTCCAACCCTAAAAAACGTTAAAAAAATAAAATTTATTTTCTTTTTCTGTAATTGATTAATTGATTACTGCTCAGTTAGCACAAAAAAAAAGGACTGGGATTATATATATATGTATCATATGTATTGTACTGTATTGTATTGCGTTGTATTGTATTGCATTACATATTACATTATATTATATTTTTAAATTTATATATATTTTAGCCATTCTAAATGGTAAATTACCGGGGATTTTTTGAAGCAGATTTCAGGTTTTTATGAGCTCCACCCGGTAAGGAAAACCCCCGGCAATGCCCCAGCCCGCACAGCCGAGGTTTTAGGGATGCGCACCAGGACGCAGAAACCCTTCTGCGGGCTCAGGGGGGGCTCGGGGAGGATGAGCTGAGCCCCCCCTTCCCCTGCCCGCCTCCAGGAGCCGAGGGCTCGTTTTCGTTGTTTTTACGGCTAATTCTCGGCGAGCTGCTTTGATGCTTCTCCCTGCAGCCCTGCTCCGTCTCCGCCGCGCCGGGAAACGCAGCTCCGAAACTGGAGGGGAAGGGGCAGGGGTGGCACGGGGCTCCCCAAACATCCCAAATGTGTTTCTACTAAAAAAGAAAAAAAAAAAAAAAAAGTAAAAAAAAAAAAATCATATTTGCTCCCAGAAACTGATTAGGTTTAAAGTACACAGCTTAGACCAATCCGGCAGCAACATCCCGGGCATTCAGTGGTCTGTTTGTAATCTCAGCCTTTTTCATTAACATAAACACTACTTCAACAAAAATATACACGGCCACCTACTAAGCCGGGGAAGTAAACGAGGAGCCGCTCCCGCCGCTCTCGGCGCGGGCACCGGCGGCGCGGAGCGGGCGCTGCGCGGGGCGCGCAACTTGCGCGGAGCGGGGCTGGGGCCGGGGTCCCCTTCGCGTCCCCGCTCCGGGAGGAGATGAGCGAGGCCAAAAAGCTCCGAGCAGCTAAAAAAAAAAAAAAACCAACAAAACAAACAGCCGAAGCCCCGAGGCCGGGGTTGTTCTGTCCCCCCCGGGCCAGGGAAACGCCGCCGTGTGCGTGCCCGGCGGGACACCCTTGTCCCTTCCCCTCTTTCCTTCTCTTGTTTTACATTTCGCTTTCTTTTTCTGTCTTCCTCTATCTCCTTTTCTCCATTTATTTTTTTTTCTCTCAGTTTCCCGTTTTCTTACTCTTTTCTTTTTTCCTTCCTTCTTCCCATTTTCGTTCTTTGACTCTATTTATTTTCCTTTCTCGTTATTATTCTTATTTGTTTGTTTTTCCTTTTTTTTTCTTTTTTTTTCCCGTTTCCGTTTCTTTCTTTCACCGTCTCTTTTTCTCGTTCTGTTTCTCTTCATTTCCCTGTCTTAATTTCTTGTTCTGTTTTCTTTGTTTATTTTCCTTATTCTCTCTACTTTCTTTACAGTTGTTGTTATTTCTTTATCTTGCTCTCTGCTTTCCCTCTCTGTATTTTATTTCTTTCCTTATTTCTTTCTTATTTTCTCTTATTTTCTTTTTCTCTTTATTTTCCCCTCTATCTTCTTTCTTTCTTTCTTTCTTTCTTTCTTTCTTTCTTTCTTTCTTTCTTTCTGTCTGTCTGTCTGTCTGTCTTTTTTCTCCCTCTCCTTTTCTTTTATTTTTTCTCTCTTTCTTTCCATTTCTTTCTTTCCATTTCTCTCTTTCCATTTCTTTCTTTCTCTCTTTCCATTTCTTTTTCTTTCTTTCTTTCTTTCTTTCTTTCTTTCTTTCTTTCTTTCTTTCTTTCTTTCTTTCTTTCTTTCTTTCTTTCTTTCTTTCTTTCTCTCTCTCTCTCTCTCTCTCTCTCTCTCTCTCTCTCTCTTCTCTCTCTTTCTCTCTTTCTCTCTCTCTTTCTCTCTTCCTTTCTTTTCTGTTTCTCTTTCTCTCTTTCCCTCTTTCTTTCTCTTTGTTCGCCTTTCTGTCTCTCTCTCTTTCATTCCCTTTCTCTCCCTTTCCCTGCCTTGCCCTAGCCCTTTCCATATGTCTCTCTGCCTTTCCCTTATTTCCCCCTCTCCCCCTCTTCTCTCCCCCAGGACCCTTTCTCTCCCCACCTATGACCAATTTGGCCCCTGACCCCCTCCGCCTGCAGCTCGGTTCCCTGTTCCCGGGAAGGGAAAGGAAAATAAGGGCAGGGAAAGGCAGGGAAAGGCGCTCCCGAGGTGCGAGCGCTAATTCCCCCGCACACCCGCACCTCTGCTCGTCCCCGCGGCTTAGCATCAATGGGGGCGTTTGGACGCCCCCGCGGGTCGGACCTTCTCCATCTCCCCAAATCAGGGCATCACGGACGCCAGATTTCGATGCGAATTAAGGGCTCAGCACCGTGCCCCGACGGCCCCTCTGGCTGCTCTCCCCGTCCCACGCGTGGAGGAACACGGGGGGCCCGGGGCTGCTCCTGGCCAGGGCACCCGGGTCTCCCCCGGCCCCCACCCGCAGGAGCTCCGCGCCCCTCGCTGGGGTCGGAGCAAAATCCCTGAGCTCGGGGGTCTCTGCTTGGGAGAAGTCCCCGCGGGGCTCTGAGCTTCCCAGTTAGGTCGTTTCCAGAGGGGAAACGAATAATTCTGTAAGGAGAATTTTTACACGGTAAGCTGGCCCTGGGGCAGCATCTTTCCTCGCAGGTAGCCCCCCAATATCTGCTGGAGAAAGGCGCTGGACGCCCCTTTCTGGAAAAAAAAGGCAGAAGCTCCCTCTTTCACGGATTTTACCGGGGTTAGATGCAAAATGGTTTTAAGAACTGGAATTTAAAGCAGAGTAAGAGCGCGGAGCTGAGAGTGTTCTGCAAAACGTGCTGCGACGTTTTATGGTTCAGCGAGCGATTTTGAAAACAGGAAAAACAAAATAATGCATGGGTTCGTTGTTCGAAGTTTTAGAAAGATCTGCGCATTGGTATTGGTTTTTTGGTTTTGTTTTTCTGATTTTTTTTTCAGAGATTTCTTCCCCTTTTCTTCCCCGACTTTCACACACGTTCACCCCCTTCTCCAAAAAGCAGACGATGAATGTCTCCGTCCCCATTATCAGCCTGATTCACTCAAAAGCAGCTGCTTTGCTGCAGAAGCCCTGTAACTGCAGGGCATAATCCTCTGCTCCGGAAAGCCTTCCCACCTTGGGTCGGGTGCTTCAGGCATTTACCGAGCACCTTTCCCGAGGATGCCAACCGAGCTCGCTGCTCCCTGCAGAATATTTTTGAAATCCTCCCTCCTACCCCTCCGATAAAAAAAATCGCTGATAATATTTAGCTTAGGGACCAGTCGTGCAAAAGGGATTATTTTACGACTTGTTCTTCTGTTTTTCTAATAAAGTGGGAAAGGTGATTAACAAATTTTTAGTGTTTTTTAACTCTGCGCTGATAACCGTAAAGCAAAGAAGGGGGCAAGAACCTGCAGCATCACGTAACATGGCTCCAGAGCCTGCTGGTGCATTATAAAGCTGCCGGGGTCCCTCAATTAAGCAATACATCGTTAATTGGGAATTAAATAGTTGAAAGAAGAATACTGGAAAATAGATATTTTATTTTTTTTTCCCAAGGAAATCCCTCCGCACCTCTCCGCAAAGAGGGGCCAAGCGAGCAGGGAGCCGCAATAGTTTCCAGCGGGGTTTTTCTTCCTTATTTATGAACAACAGTCCCGAAAACACATTCCCCTTTGGGGCTGTGGAGCGGGGGGGGATGAAAACGGGTTGAGGTGCGAGATTTATTATAGGAGCGAGGTTAAAAACCCCTGGCGGATCCCCCCCTCGGACACAGGCTGTAGCCCGACAAAGCCCCGCCGGCCTCTGCCTGCCCGGGGCACACCCGCCCGCCCTCTGCGTCCCCATGCCCTGGGGCTCCTAACCCTAACCCTAACCTTAAACCTCTCTCTGGCCCGAGGGCATTGTTGTTCCCCCTGAAATACCCAGGGATGCCCCGACTTTAGCTTTGGCAGGTGGCGGCGGGTCTGGCCGGTCCCCGCGCAGGGCAGGGCAGGACCCCACGGGCAGGGGGTAAAGGGACGAAGCCTCTTTGGTGCACCGGAACGCCGAGCCCCACCGGTGGCTTTCCCCAAAGGACCAAGTCCCCGGGGAGCCTGGCACCGGGCTCGCCTCGCCTTCAGCATCCTTCCCTGGAAGCCGCTTTTCTTGCCGCATCCCCCACGGGGGACCTCCGTGTCCTGCGTGGGTCACTTTGCCGGGTGGCCTCGCGGATCCCTATACCCCTGTCGCCCCTCTCGTCACGACAGGTGACACGGTACCTAGCACGCGGCGACAGCCCTGAGCCCTCACCCCTCTCCCCAGGAGGGGACACCGCCTGATTTACAGGGTTCAGCGTGGGTTTTATTTTCCACCCCTATGCTGGGGACACTTGTCCTGGGGTTGTTACCCGCTGTCCCCCCGCAACCGGGTGATGCTTCCCCAAAAAGCCGTTCTCCCCCCGAGGACCCCTCCCGCAGCACCGGGGAGGCTGCACGGCCCCGGCACCGTGCGGGTCACCCCCGTTTTTTTTCCTCCCTCGGAGCCCGGTGTCCTCGCTGTCCCCTGGCACCGAGCACCGAGGGACAGCAAAGCCACCCCCTCCCATATCCCATTTATTTTCCTCCTCTCCCGGTGCTGTTTAGGAAGACACGAAGCCGCCCGCTTGGGTGCTTTTTAGGCTGGCATTACACCGTCCCCGGGGCGTTTCGCACCCATGCAATAAAAAAATCTCTTTTCTCTTCTATTTTGGTTATTCCTTTGTGACCCCACGCAGACGAATTTTGTAGGAAACCCCGAAACGAGTCCGTCGAGGGGGCCGTTGGCCCTCGCCTGCCCTGTGCTAGAAGGGGCTGTGGCTCGACGGGCCGTTTCGACGGGGATTTTACTTTCGGGACGGGAAGAAAACAACGAATCGAGGTGAATAAGCCTGGAAACAAGGCTGAGGCTTACGGGGTGGCCGGCCCCAGGGAAGCCCCTCCATGTCCCCGGTCCGAGGGGACTTCCCCAATTTCACCCGGCCGCGCGTTTCGCTCCGGGACACGTCGGGACGGGGGGAGCGGAGGCGATTCCCTGACCTAAAAGAACGGCTCGGAGGAACGAAATGTTTAGCAGGCATCGACGTCCCCATTTTGCCTCTCACCCTCCGAAGTTTGGGGCTAGAAAAGCTGGAAATGGCTACCCAGGAGCTGCGTTTTGTCTGCGTGCCACACCGCTCCGAGCAGGAGCTGGGAGAAGCGGGATGCCTTCCCGTCGGGGGGGTTGTTTAGGTCCTTTTAATCCCCGACCCCTTTGTATCCGACCCCTGCTCCGGGCTCCCGGGTCTCGGGGCGAGCTGGAGAAGCGTTGGCACGGAGGGGGCTGCGGGGGGTCCCTGTTTATCTGTCCCCCGGGGAGCTGTTGGCCACAATGCGACTGGGTGCCCGGGAAAGGCTGCGAGGGGGGATAATTATCGAGCATTTTCTGCTGCAGCCCATCGGTCAGAGCAGTCCAGTTTCTGTCGGGGGTGGTTGATGTCCCCACCTCTCCTCCCTAAAGACCCACACTGAGCCCCCGCCGCACCTCCTGGACCTCCAGTTCAGCTCCCATCGGAGGCACTGGAAGAAAACCCTGCAGGGAAACTGTGTGAGAGAAAGCCCCAACGATAATGCCAGCCCGGATTTACACCTGGATTTACACTTCGGGCCCCCTTTAGGGCGAAATCTTTTAATAGGGATGGCCGGGAGCATCACCCGCTGCAGCGAGCCTGGTCCCAGCTCAACTCGGCTCAGCCCCGCTGGTTGCCCTGGTCCTCGGCTCTGAGTCCCAGCCAGCCACAAAGCATCCCTCCGGGAAAGTATTCTAGCTATCCGTCCCTGCGCAGGGATATAAATACCCGGAGATATTTTAAAGATCTCTGTGGGAAGCGATTGTGTCTAAGTGGTAGCGCTCGGAGCTTATTATCGCTGGAACCGATTTGTATCGCGGGGAGTGGGTGCTGCCAGAAAACTAAAAAATCCTGCGCTGAAGAGGGCTGTAAATTCCTGCGCTGCAATATTTCATCGAAGGACGTCATGGAAAATGTGGGCTCTTTTGGGGAGGGTGGGGGGCAGGCTGAGGACGGGGCAGAGAGGGGGGGAAAGAGAGACAAAGAGGGGGGAGAAAAGTGTGAGGTTTTTCTTTTTTTTTTTTTCCTTTCTGACCAAAGCCTGAACTTCTGCCCGTCACACGGCGGCTGACAGACAGCCCGCACCTCCCCGCAGCCGGCTTAGGCGCTCCGGCAGCTCCGCTTTGCACCCGCTCCCGATTTCGGCTTTTTCCTTCCCAAAAACTCTTCCAGGTCCCGGAGGCCGGGCTGGGGGTTCTCGGGATCGGGGCACGAGCTGCGTACACGGACACGCGTGGGGCGAAATGTTACCGTGTGTCGGGCCCCCTACCCCGCAGGAACGGCTGGGGAGGGGGCGTTTTGCACCCAGGTGGAACCAGGAGGAAAGCGGACAAAGGGGGCACTTGGCTCGATTTTAAGGAAAGGGGGGTTTCACCAGGCTGGGGCCCTACTACCCACCCTGTAGAGGGATGAATAAACCTGTTTCGCCCCCCCCCGTGCTGCCAACCAGCTCGCAGCAGCCCCCGGGGCCGGGGAAAGCCGCTCCGATGCCTGCGGGCGGCTCCGCAGTGACTCCGCAGTGACTCCGCAGCCGGGCTCCGCTCCCCGGCCCCCTGCCCTGCCTCCGGCCCCGCTCTCGGACGCACCCCTTCGGCCTTAAATAAACGTTTAGGGATCAATTTGCAGCCGGCTCGGGGCCGGCGGCCACGGGGATGGATGGCTGAAAAAGCAGCCGAGGGAAAGGGCCGGTGCCGGGGAAAGGGGTGGGGGTCCTCCGGGAGGGGGAAATGCAAAGCAGGGGCAGCGGGGAGGGGGACACGGGCCGGTCACTCCCCTCGCCCTGGGTGGTCCGGGCTCGCAGGAACACCCCGGCCCCTCTCGGAGCAGCACCCAGCCCGCCTCTAACAATACCACCTATATACATTTCCAGCCTCGGATTACACACGGCCTGCTCGCAAAGTTGACTTCACTTAAGCAATTAGCTAGTAAAAATACCTTCGGCGCAGGAAAAGGAAGAAAGCTCGGATTTGTCTATTTTTACACAAAACACGGCCGACTTGCGGCCCGGGGGAGGGATGGGGCCGTTTGGGAAGCGCAACGGGGCCGGGCCGGTGGGGGGGGGGGATGGCGGGGCCGTGCTGGGCAAAACGGGCCCCAAACGGTGCCGGGATTAGCGCAGGGCTAATTGCTCCTGATGAGCTTTTTTTTTTTTTTTTTTTTTTTTTTTTTTTTCCTGCTCGCCTCCCCCCCCAGCGGTGAGGGCTGGGGGCGGGCCCGATTAAAACCCCCGAAAGAAGAGCAAACAAGAGCAAAAGCGCGTCCCGTTTTGCTGCGGGACTGGCCCCAGTCCGCGCTCTGCGGCTCCGAAAAGGCCGTCCGAGGCAGATCCGGAATCTGAAAGTGCCGCTGGGACCTGCGGGGGGGTTTATAAGCAATAAAGTGTCACCGTCGGCCCCCCCCCCGCGGCGTGTTCCTGTCCCCGTTATGCCCCCAAGCGCTGCCGAGGGTCGTTCAGCCCCCAGGCAGAGCGCGGCCCGGCTTCTCCTCCCCAAATTTCTCCTTTCCCCAATGCACGGGCTCGGTTTACCTTATAAAACGCTCCGAAATTTTCTGCTATTCCCACTGCGAGGCCTATAAAACCGGGAGCAATATATTTCCATTTTAATGCTTGCTGGCCACAATAAATACATCGGAAATCAAATCTTCACACTCCGAAAAGACGGGGCGAGGGGGGAAAGGGCGTTTGTGCGGGGTCTGGGGTTGTCTGGAAGGGGGTGGTTTGATTTCCACGGGGAGATTCTTGCTCGGAGATGTTTATTTCCGAGTGGAACCGCTGCCTGCGGCGGTGCTGGGCTTTACGCGAGCTCTTTGTGCCGTTTTCCGACCTCCATCCCCAGGTGTTTTGGGGGGCGGATGGGGGGGAATTCAGTCGCAGAGCTTCGTATAGCAAAGAAGCCCCTTTTTGGGAGGCCTGGGGGGCGGCATTCGATGCGGAGCGAAGCTCAGAGTCAGTGCTGTGCCCCAAAGCTCCCCACAGAGCCCCCCCCGGGCAGCCGCCGAGCTCCGAGCCCCGGCCGGGAAGGGAGCAGCGGCCACGGCCGGGCCGGGCAGCCGGAGCAACCTCCTCTCCTCTGCCTGCAGCGAAAAGCTCCAGCAACAGCAGCCCCCCCTTAACCCTCACCCCCCCCCGGTCATCCCTTCTTCTCCCCCCCCCCCCCAGGCTCGGGGTTTGCCCCGCACGGCGCTGCGGGCTCGCCCTGCTCCTCTCCATCCCCAGAGCTCCTCGTTTGCCCCGGGAACAGGAGGATTTATTTGGCGGAGAGGGGGCAGACGATGAGAAGGGGAAGGAGAGAGGCTTTTTTTTTTTCTTAAAAAAAAAAAAAGCCCCTGATGTTAAATCCCTCTTGATTGTATCACAGATGTGACAGGCGCCCTGGAGGCTGCTAACAACTGCCCGCGAATAACGCGAAGGGAGTTTGGAAACCCGATCGGTATCTATCTTTCTTTTAAAAGGTATTAAATTATCATAAAAAAAACGTTAAAAGCGAATCTGGAGGACGGGGGGTTTGGGGGGATCCCCTCTCTCCCTGCGCAGGCTGCAGCGGGGCAGACCCACAGCCCTGCGGTGCGGCCTGCAAGGGGGGGGGCAGTTTTTTTCTTTTTTTTTTTCTTTTTTCTTTTTTTTTTTTTTCCCTTCCTTTCTCTCTTCCTTTCCCCAATCTTGAGAGCGAGCACGCCGCAGCAGCCAGCACATCTGCTCCGCTCCTAGCCAGCAGCCGGCAAAGCCCAGATTCCTGCAGCCGTGCCCCCCACCCTCCCGGCACCCCCCCGGAGCGCAGATTTCCACGAGCAAGAAGGTGACAAAGCTTTAAAGGGACTTACCTTGATGAGCGAGTGACAGCTCTCCCGATGGGAAGATGCTCACAGGGGCTATTTTTTTTTTTTTTTTGGAAGGGGTAGGAGGAGAAAAGGGGGGCTGAGGACTATTCCTTCCCATTCTCCTTCCCCCCCACACCCCTCGCATGTGTGTGTGTGTGCCTGGGGCATCCGACGGAGCTGAGCATCAGGCTCCTGGCATTCAACAGCAAACGTTCAGCACAGATTTATATACAACACCCCCCCTCCAAAAAAAAAAAAAAAAAAAAAAAAAAAAGAGAGAGAAAAACAACCCAAAACAACCCAGCCCTAAAGAAACCTCGGAGAGGGCGAGGGGGCCGAAGCCCGTTCCCATCCCGGGACCGGCGGCGGAGGCAGAGAAGGGCATTTCGCGCGGCAGCGGGGACTTTTCGCCGATTTCTTTTTATTAAAGCACCCCCGAGCCCGTGTTTACATTGCGCAGTATAAACATCCTGCCCGGGCCCGCCGAGCTTAAAAGAGCGCACGAAGAGGGGGTTTAAAGTGGGTGAAGCTCCGCGCTGCGCCGAGCCCCCCCCGGGGAACGGCCGCCGCTTCCCTGCGCGCCCCGCGGAAGTTGCGCGCTGCCCCGCGGGCCCGGCCTGCCGCGTCCCGGCCCCTTTCCCCGCGACACGCGTGGGGCCCTTCCCACTCTCCCCCCACCCCCCCGTGGTTTCCAGCAGAGGAGGCTCTGGGGGGGGTGATGGTGATGGTGGGAAACCGGGGGAAGGGGGGAGAATGGGGCAGGGCAAGGGGCTGTAAAGGGAGAGCCCCCCACGCGCGGCCACGGTCACGCGTGGCAAAGCCCCCCCCCTCGCTGTGCAGGCGGGGATGCGGCAGGGGCGGCGCGGAAAGGGCTCTTTAAAAGCTGCCCCCCGGCGGGGAGCGGGCGGCGGAGGGGGGCCGGGACAGGGCCGAGGGGGCCGCCCGGGAGGGCGTGGGGGAGCCGCTCGGGGCGGGGAGATGCTGGGGCGCTCTTACGTCTGTCAAGGAGCGGCAGACGGCCGCGGCGAGAGATAAAAAGTAAAAGGCGAGCGGCGGGGCCGGGGGCAGACTCGGCAGGCACGGCGATGGGAAGCAGCTCCCCGAGGCACCGGCCCAGCTAAACGGGGGGGGGGCCCGGCGGGACGCGGACGGCGGCGGCGGCAGCCCGGGGGGCAGCGGAGGGGGCGGCTTCTTCCTCCGAGCACCGAGCCCGGCTTCTTTCTTTCTCCCCCCCCCGGCCCCGGCAGCCTCCCCCCCAGCCCTCCGCCTCTCGCTCGCCGGGCTCGGATTTAGGGATAAAGTGGGAGGAGGAGGGAAAAGGGGGGGTGGGGGGGGTCGCTGCCATTTGTTTAGCCGCCGAGGGGTGAAGTCTCCCGGTGGAAACAAACCCCGCCGGGAGGAGGAGGAGGAGAAGAAGGAGGAAGGGGGGCACAGGGAGGGGGGGGGCCGTCGCGGCGAGCCCCCAGCAGCGTGGCCTTTTGGGGGGGTGCGCGGGGGGGGGTGGCGGAGGAGGGCCGGGGCTGGCCGGCGCGGACCTGGCCGTAGATGACTGCAGAAGCGCAGCAGGCTCTGTCCTCTCAGCCCCCTCCTCCTCCGGCGCACAGCAGCTACGGCCCCATGTCCTCCGTGGCCGAGAAGCAGCCGCAGAGCTCGGCCATGGACGCCGCCCCCGGGGCCCCCCCCGGACCGGCCGGCAGCGCTGCGGGCAGCGGCGGAGCGGCGGGCGGCGGCGGCGGCCCTAAAGCGAAGAAAACGAACGCGGGGATCCGGCGGCCGGAGAAGCCGCCCTATTCCTACATCGCCCTGATCGTCATGGCCATCCAGAGCTCGCCCTCCAAGCGGCTGACCCTGAGCGAGATCTACCAGTTCTTGCAGAGCCGCTTCCCTTTCTTCCGCGGCTCCTACCAGGGCTGGAAAAACTCGGTGCGCCACAACCTCTCGCTCAACGAGTGCTTCATCAAGCTGCCCAAAGGGCTGGGCCGCCCGGGCAAGGGCCACTACTGGACCATCGACCCCGCCAGCGAGTTCATGTTCGAGGAGGGCTCGTTCCGCCGCCGGCCCCGAGGCTTCAGGAGGAAATGCCAGGCGCTGAAACCCATGTACAGCATGATGAACGGGCTCAGCTTCAACCACCTCCCCGACAGCTACAGCTTCCAGGGCTCGGCAGGAGGGCTCTCGTGCCCCCCCAACAGCCTCTCCCTCGAGGGGGGCTTGGGCATGATGAACGGCCACTTGGCCGGCAACGTGGACGGGATGGGGCTGGCCGGCCACTCCGTGCCCCACCTGCCCGCTAACGGCGGGCACTCCTACATGGGCGGCTGCACCGGCTCCTCGGCGGGGGACTACCCGCACCACGACGGCTCCGTGCCCGCCTCCCCGCTGCTCGCCGGCGGCGGCGTGATGGAGCCGCACTCGGTCTACTCCAGCTCGGCCTCGGCGTGGGCTCCCTCCGCTTCGGCCGCCTTGAACACGGGAGCTTCCTACATCAAGCAGCAGCCGCTGTCGCCCTGCAACCCCACGGCCAACCCGCTCTCCTCCAGCCTTTCCACGCACTCCCTCGACCAGTCCTACCTGCACCAGAACAGCCACAACACCGCCGAGCTGCAAGGTGAGGCGCGGACACGCGTGGGGAGAGCCCCGAGCCCGCCGCGACGGCTCGGCCGGGGGCTGCCGGCGGAGCTGAGAGGGGGATCGGGGACAGATTTTAGGCACCCCCCCGCCCCGGGAGAGGCCGCCGTGCCCTCGCTCCTCTCTTTCTTTCCCGGGGGAAGCGGACGGCCCCACGGCGGTGCTGCCCGGGGCGGTTCGTGCCGTCGGGGCTCGCCCCGTTGCTGCTGCGGGGCCGGGAGCCGCCGAGCCCGGGCTCTGCTCCCCCGGGGGCTGCTCCGCGGCCGGAGCTGCCCCGGGCCTAGGGCTGGTGGGCTCGGGAAGGAGCGGGGGCTGCGGGAAGGCGAGGCCAGGGATGGGTGTCGGGGGTGCCGGGGCTCGGAGCGAATAGGTAGGAGAGCGCAGAGCGGTGGGGACGGAGCAGGGAAGGGGCGAGGGGGGAGGACGAAAGGGTGCCGGCAGCCCCACAGAGACTGACGGGGAGCTCAGCTCCTGTTTTCGACCTCTATCGAGGCCTTAGGGTTAGGGTTATCGAGGGCTCCGGAGGCTCCCAGCAACGTCGGAGGGAGAAATGGGGGGCATTTCCCCCTTGGGGTGCCTACCACTCTGTTCCTCCCGGCCCCGGCCCCCGCCGCCCCCACGATCCGCTCCTCCCGGGGCTGTGTTTTTCTCGGGGCTGTATTTTCCAGGCCCGCCGCCTCCCTCCGGTCTCCGCTCCTCCGCCCATACGGAAGTCGGAGGCTGGGGCTCCCCGCGCCCCGCAACTTCGGCCCGGCCTCGCCCCCCCCGCAGCCCCGCTGCTGCTGCCCGGAGGAGGCTTTGCCTTGGCCCGAAGAGGAGATGTCGTTTTTTACGGCCTCTGCTGGACCACGGAGGCCTTGTGGAGGGCCGTGGAGGCCGGGGCTGGCCTTCGTGCCGAGGCCCAAAGTCCCCTCGGGGAGGCTGTCGGGGTGCGGGGAGCGGGGCTGGGGGCTGCGCAGCATCCCCGCGCCTTCGGGGGAGCGAGAAAAGCCCCGCGGGCAGGGTGTAAAACAGAGGCAGCGGGGCAGGAGCGCCGAGGGAAAGGAGGAAAGGCGCTGGAGGGAGGACAGCGAGGCCTGGCCCGGGCACAGCGCCGAGCAAAGCCGAGCCGAGCCGAGCCGGGCCGTGCCGGGGACAGCGGCCGTCTGCGGGGTCCCGCCGGGCTCCAGCTTCGCTCCCCGCTCCGCCACCGAGCCGGTGGTTATCTGCCGTACACAGCTCGCTGGGAAAGACCTTGAACGAACCGCAGATGGCTGGAAAAAGGAGCAAAAAGCCGCCCGGAGAAGGCGCCGGGGCCGCCCGCGGTGTGAGGCCAGCGGCTTCCAAAAATCGACCGGGTTCCCAGCACCGTCCAGGGGTCCGCGGCTCCTCCCGAGCGCACCCCAAGACTTCGGGGCCTTTTTACGTCCCCAGGCGGCTGCAGAAAAGGCAGGAAAAATTCCGCCCTCGGCTGCTTTTCGCCCTCGGCCTCTCCGGCCGCTTTCTGGGGTCGGCCCGTCGGGGCTGGGCTGAGAGCGGCCGCATTGCCCCGCTCCGCACCCCGCGGGGAGCGCCCGGCACCATCCAGGGCGCAAAAAGTTGGTGGGAAAAAATAAAATCAAAGCAAAGCAACCCGAGACAAAACCCAGACCATCTCCTTGAAGTCTCCTCGGGCCGGCTAAGAGAGAGCCGAGGCCGCGGAGGTTTCTTCGGCGCCACCTGCCCTAATATTGAGGGGCAAAAACCCCAAATTCCCAACCGTGCTGTGCGAGGCGTGGACGGCGGCTTCTCCGCCGTGCTCAACCTCTTTTACTGACTGTACCCACGACGGCTGACACTTCTTTTTCCCCCTGTCCCGCAGGCATCCCGCGGTATCACTCCCAGTCTCCGAGCATGTGCGACAGAAAGGAATTCGTCTTCTCTTTCAACGCCATGGCCTCCTCCTCCATGCATTCGGCGGGCAGCGGCTCCTATTACCACCAACAAGTGACATACCAGGACATCAAGCCGTGCGTTATGTGATACGGGGCGGAAAAGCCACCTCCCGGGGCCGCCGAGGCCTGACCCGGGCACCGAGCCCCCCCCCCGGACCCTGGGGGCGCAGGGGGGTCTCTCCGGGCCGGGAGGAAGGGCCGGGAGCCCCGGGGACCGCCGTGCGCGGCGGCTGAGCACCGGCCCCGGCCCCAACACGTGTCTTCAATCAGAGACGGTCTCTGCCTTCTTCTGCTTCTCCGCTTGGGTCGGCTTGGGGTGAGAGGAAAAGCAAAAGCAGCTCCCCGAAAACAGCCACCGCTGTCGCCTCCTCACCCGAAATCCCCGACTGCGAGTTTGGGTTAAGAGTTTGACAAATGAGGTTTTGATTATTTCCTTAAAAAAAAAAAAAAAAGAAAGAAAGAAAGAAAGAAAGAAAAAGAAAAGAAAGAAAGAAGAAAAAGAATTTGCTAACCATGTTTTCTAAGTCAGTGCATTGAGCGATGCCACCACCACGGTGGGTAGGGGCAGAGCCGCCTCGGGCCGGGGGCTCCAGGGACCCCCCCGGTGCCCGCAGCCGCTCCGCGCTGTCCCCCCGGTCACCTCCGGGCTTCCCGGCCCGGCCCTTCGGTCCCGTCTCACTTCGAGCCCCTACTTCCGAGAAATATCTTCTTAGTTTTGTTTCTTTGCCGGCAAACACACAGCGGGCAAAAATCTCTCAGAGGGATTTTTTTTTAACTATATATATAATTTTTTTTTTTTTTTTTTGCCTGCATAAAGACTGCAGGATCAGACCCTATGCAGAGAGAATAAGGCACTTTGAAAAGAGACAGCCATGCTCATTCTGTTATTTATTCTACATTTTTTTTGTTGTTGTTGCTAATAATCGAGACACGAGTAGTCTCAGTTGATCAGTATTAAAGCGGTGGAGCTCTGTTGGCAATATTTGCCATATAGATTTTTTTTTTTTTTTAGTTAACCTTTGTAAATTTTAAACCGATCATGGTCTTTGTGTAAAGACAATCTTCCATATGTTTTTATAGAAATATATATATAATGAAGGATTATTCCCCTCCGTCCCCCCTCTTTATTTTTTTTTTTTTTTCTTTTTTTCCTTTGTACAGTTCGGTGTCACCTATTTTAATTTCTTTCTGCACTGTATAAAATTGTAATTATGTGGTTGGTTTTGTTTTTGTTGGTTTATTTTTTTTTTCACCCTGCCCTTTTGTGTACGTTTCGTCCCTAAGGATAAAAAAAAAAAAAATCGAACCGAAATAAAACATGTATGTTATTTGTACATGGGCTTCACGACTGTATGAGCAGCAAATAAACGAGCATGCGGTGTAAGACGCGTAATTATATCTGAGGAGTCTGGGGGCTCCGCGGGGCGCGGAGGGGCCGCCCGGCCGCGGAAACTTTCGGGTGTTTGGGGCAAGAAACCCCGAGAAGAATAAAGAGAGGAGGGAGGCAAATCGGAGGCGATTTTTATTTTTTTTTTGCTGGAGTTATCGCCTTGCCCAAGGAGAAAGCGAAACGCGGTGCCCGACAGCAATTTGCTTCTTGCTCGGGGACGTGGCGGGTCGTTGCGGAGCCCCAGATCTCGGCTCCTTCTTCCTCCTTCTCTTCCTCCTCATCCTCCTTCTCTTCCTCGGGGCCGGCCGGGACCCCGGCGGCTTCGGGCACCCGCGGAACCTCCGCGGCAAGGGGAGAGCGGCCGCGGGCCGGCTCGGCAAAGCCGCGTCAGCTGGGGCAGCGCCGTGGAGGCGCCCCCAGGCTTTTCCCTCACCATGGGAAAAATTAAAAATAATTTAAAAATCAAAATAAGAAATTCAAGCGGGTGAACAGGGGGCTGGAGCGACTCCCGAGAGGTCACCGCGCTGCGCTCGGCAGGGACAGACCCGCACCCTCAGCGCCTGTGGGACAGCGGGTGGCTGGGGATAGGGACAAGGATGGGGACAGGCTGGTGGCTGCGGAGGGGGGGGTTTGTTACCCGCTCTCCCAAGGCAATTCCCCTTTTACGATACCCGGAGGCCAACGCGCCCACATCAGCTTGCACTACGAAGCCATCCATAGAGCAAAAACAATAAAAACCGAGATGCATACGGCTAAATCTGATCCCTTCGTCGGGTATTTCTTTCTTTTTACAGGCAAATTAGGTTATGGTGTGCTAATTAGCCCAGCTTTATGTAATGAGCTTAATTAAGAGGAAACTCAGCCGGTAACAAACCAACAAAATATCTAATTGTTCTTCTAATTAAGGCAGGTGGGAAAGGCTTTTTCAGAGCTGGTGGAGGCCTCTCTCCCAGATTTTTTCTTCTTGTTATTGTTTTTGGGTGTTTCTTTTTCAAGGGTAGGTCTGGGTAGGTTAGTGGTGATCAACGTGCAACATTTCCTGGGGTTCCACTGTTTTTACGCCTTTCTGGACAGATCCTTCCCTCTGTTCCCTGCAGTGTTGACTGTCCCTGCTGGAGGTGAGCTGTGCTGTTACCATCTTTTTAATGTACAAGCTGAAGGCTGAGGTTTTGCTCCTGATGCACATATCTGTGCTAGGTGTGGTTGAGATAGAGGCTCAGGGTGAGGAGTTCAGTCTCTGCCAAGTGGTTTTTCCTTCCTTGAAATCTCACTATCACTCCTAAGATTCGTTTCATCCTTCAGATTCATGTTGAACTTGCTCCTCTACGTGTACTATCGATCTGCTCACAGCTTGGTGCACGCAGGGGATGGAAAGGGCAGACAAACACCTTGCAATCCGTGGGTCCAGGCCGAGCAAGGTTTGCTATCTGGTCCCTAACAAAGGTTCTCATGATTCATTTTTCTCCCTCCCATCGGTTCCCCTGCCCCATGCCGCCAAACCTGGAAAAACAGAACCACCGCATACCGTGGACGCCACATACTCCTCAAGCCAGTGAGCGCAGTCTAAACAGGCAGCTCTCCATCTCAGACACCTCCACCGGGGAGGAGAGGATGAAACCCTACGGGCTCCTGTCCCTAGCCCTTGTTCTGCACGAGACAAACCCGCTTTTTCCCTGCACATGGTGTCCCAGGGGATGGCAAAAAACCTAGCTGCTATCACAACTGGTCCCTTTGTAGCAGCAGCTCTGCGTGTATGTCTTTGTGGTCGGGTGGGCTCTGCTGGGAGGCGAGGAGAAATAAGCTTGTTCAGAAACACTGGTGGAGCCTTGTAAGAGGAGAGGAGAAATAGGCTTGCTCAGAAATATGGTATTTGCTCACGTAACGGCCTCCCCCTGCCCAGCTCTGAGCCGTGGTCAGATGATGTGGCTCCACTGAGCGTCGGGGATCTGCTCAAAATTCCCCATCACCCTCTGCCCCATCCATAGGTGATAAAACTACCTGGTTTTCTTTGGTTTTGGTGTTTCTACTATAGGAGAGTTTCTCACTGCTAATACCCTGCAGTGGTCCGTGAGCTTTATACAAAGCTGTTGTGCTGAAATTCGGCACGCAGCAAGAAACAGGCCTGGTGCCTCCGACCAGATGTGGCACAGGGGAACCCAGAAATCCCCAGGCACCAGGGCCAGGTGGTGCCACTGCAGAGCGTTTGGGTGGCAAGAGGCCTTGGTGGCCCCGATGCTTCCCGGGTGTTTCCTTCCCCTGCCACGGAGCTGGATGTGCACGCTTACTGCCCTGTTCCTTGCACGCTCGTGTGCGCACGAGGGTGGGGGGGGGACACACAGCGGTCCCGCACGGGCAGGGCGCAGAAAGCCCCCAGGGTGCGAGAGCTGCACTTGGGAACCCCACGAGAGGCGGTGCGAGTCTGAGGTCCCCGCCGGGGAGGGGGTGTCGGGGGGCGATGCTGGGCTCCTTTGGTCGGGGGGCGGCACCTGGGGAGGGGGAGCGGGCCCGGGGGCGGCGCGGAGCCGTTCCCTTGGCGGCAGCGCCACCTGGTGCCGCGCACCGCGCACCGCTCCGGGAGGCGTCTGCCCAACCCTCCGTGCGCCCTGCTGGGGTGGGTGCTGCAGGCTTGGGGGTTTCTTTCCTTTTCCTTTCCTTTTTATTTTATTTTATTTTATTTTATTTTATTTTATTTTATTTTATTTTATTTTATTTTATTTTATTTTATTTTATTTTATTTTATTTTATTTTATTTTATTTTATTTTATTTTCTCCTTCTGCTTTCTGGTAGCCGGAGGTCCAAAAGAGAATGGCCCTTTTCCTGCATCTTCAAATTTACCATCGAAACTTCGGCGCTTCAGCACATCGGACAAACCATCTTTATGGGATGCTCCTGGGTCAGGCCTGTTCTACCCCCAGGTGGGGCAGATGGGGATACATGGCATGGAGAATCCCATGTATACTCAGCACGTGATGCTCTTGGTTGGGGGTGGTTATGCAGACTAGCAGAAAACCAGGCACTTTGGAGACTTTGCTGGTGGAAACAGATCCTTTGAATCTTTAACGGGTATTTAGAAGGCCAAGTTCTAAGTTTTGTCTGTACTTTTTAGCAGGTGAAGGCTCAGATCCATCAGGATAATTGGGTGCCTGACTTCTATATTGAATCCAATAAATTTGGAACCTACATGCATCAGTGGACATCAGTGACAGTAATTTTCACTTTTCAAAAGGGGACTTTGACTTATTTTGGAAGACCACATGCTTTCAGAAGACCTAAGCTGGACATTTGCTCACTTTCCATGCATGCTTACACCCCTAATTCCTGCCTGATACCAATTTCTGCAGGAAGACAGTGCTAGGGTTGTTCCTGCAGGCTTGGCATTTGTATGTTTGTGCCAAAAAATCTTTGGCACTGGCAGTCAATCTCAGGGACATAAATGATGCAGGGGAGAGTGTGTCTGGCTGACAGAGACCCCCATGATGAGCAGGAGATGCCCAGAGTGCTAGCAGCAGCTCTGCAATCGTGAGCTGATGTTATTCATAGCCACAATTATCAGATTGGCTCAAGAAGTGAGGAGAGGTATGCAGCTCAGTTGTTTTTAAAAAAAAACTTTCATTGCCAGTACTCCTCCTGCCCAGTAAGTAACTAAAATCAGAATATTAGTAAGGAACGATAAAAGAAGGAATAAAACTCATTGTTACTGATCTTCCAGGATGGACAGCTGTCTATTTGCACAGGCTTATGAGAGGTTCTTTGAGACCAATTCCCCGTTATCTGAGGCAAACATGAATCTCCTCTTCTCAGACACTTCCTGCAGGATCTCTGAGAGATCCCCAGAAGCCTGCAGGTCAGAGGTTGAAATTCATGGTCACAGGCACATATATCAGAGCAAATGTCAGTCCTAGAGATCAGATCTGCTTGATCAAGGACTGAGATGGGTGGATATTGGCAGTGCCACCTCACTTCAGTGTTTCTTACAGTGACATAAATACTAGAGGCTGGACATAGTCATTTCTTTATTTGAGGCAGCGGGAGTTGAAACACCCAGAATGGTACAGAAAGTGCAGTTCTGTGGCTCAGCTCAGCTTCAGGCTAATTACTGAAAAAATAAGCAAACACACCTGAGAAAGCAGTATGTCAGAGCCTGGAAAGTTTTGCAGGGACTTAGAGTACCAAGAGTTCACTTGGAGCTGGACTTATTACAGCGATTGTGTTCCTATATGGTGGTAAAGAAAAGACGCTGCAGATCAACTACCTGAGTAATCGCTTCCTTCAGAGAGGTGGAAACACCAGACTTTGGAATCTGAGCAGTGCAAGTGCCTGGAAAGACTCTGAAAACATGATATCCCCCTGGAAAAACTGTAAGTATTACTCTTGTCTGAATGATTAACTTTATTCTAACAGATTGCTCAAAGATACTAAGGAGTGGCAGGAGTGGATACACTAATGCCTAGAAATGTAGAGGTTTTTGCAACCTTTCATGAATGTTTCACTTCCTTCCCTGCCCCTTTTTTCCTCTCATCTAACAGTCCTGAATGTTTGCCTTATTTCTTAAAGAAAAAAATTGCCCTGCTTTAGCCCCGCATGTTTCTGCATGGGAAGGGTGGACCACAACATAGTTGATCTGCTAGACCTCTGGAGGAGGCACGTCTCAGGGAAAGGAGCTCAGATTCTGTTCCCCATCTTGTCTCATGGGGTGATAGCGCAGTGATTTATGTCCCTGGACTGGAGACAGGCTTGCAGTTGAGTGCCTTGACTGACCAGAAGGCTCTTCTGGAGCAGGAGGATCCAAAGGATCACAGGATCCCCAACCACAGCAGGGCTGTGTGGAAGCAGAGTGTCTGCGAAGCTGCTGCTCCGTTGGGAAGATACAAGATGCCCACCTGTCACGTAGAAGAAGCCAAAAGGTCACCACGCTGTTTTTCTTTTTTGAGGGAGAGAGCTTCTGATGAGTTTCTAACCTGTCCCGCCAGTTGTTTCCCCAAGTGCTGGGAATTACCAGTCGCATCTGGTCTAGCAGGAGCCAGCTCTGCCTTCCTCGTTTTTCCATCTGTAAAACGTGGATGTTACTGGGGCCACCATAAAGATTGACTAGATAGGTCCGTATCCTGAAGTCATTTCTCCCAGTGACTTCAGTGAGATGCCCAGCCCAGAACAATGGCAGGATACACGACCCTAAACATTTCTGCAGTGCTTTGAAAGATGAAAAGCAGTGACTTTTCTACCTATGTCAGTGGAGGGGCAGAGAAACTTTTCATGATGTTTACAGCAGACACTGCAGACATTATACATGAAAACATGGGAAATGGTGCACTTTTCTTGTATAGAGATAATCTTTAATAGATGGCAATGAGGAAATAGAGGCATTCATACACAAAAGCCTACCTCACAGAGGGGTACGTTTCCCTGACTAACGTGGTCACAGCCACAGATGTTTCCTCCAGAGCCAGAACTGCTGCATGGGGCTGTTCCTTCTAAGGAACCGGAATGAGAGAAATCCCAGCGCATGCTTTTCCTCCCCCTCCTCAACCCTTGCTGCAGTTGTAGAGAAAAATGCAGAGCCAGTGCTAGATTTTCAATGGAAGCATTTTCCTAAAAATGTTTGTTTCTCCCTTTGGAGCACTATAAGATGATTAAATTTAAAACAAAAAAAAGACATGACTTGAAGCCAGTATTTAACCATCCCTTTCCCCAGATATTTTATTGGTCTCCAATGATAATGAGCTAAGTCCTCTGTCCTTAAAAACTGCTTTCTGGGAGGGAACCAGGGACAAATGTGAATGGAGGCGCTGGAGGGCTGGATGGGGACCTGGCTGTGACACAGGAGCAGGATTTGCTGTCTTCCCACCCTGATGTTGAGACTTTTTCTTCCTTTTCTCTCCATGGAAACAAACAATCTCTGACTCTTTGTCACTCAGAGGAGACTCCACAGCAAGATGGCTTGTTTACTCGCTGTTGTCTTTGGTGGATTGAAGCTGTGTGGCCTTGTCCTTGTTCCAGGAAATGCATGGACATAGCTGTCTGAAGGAAAACCCTCATGATTGTATAGTTTTCAGTGCCGAGTGGCATTTAGCCACCTCGTTTTTATTGTTAGCAGATCACAATGCTGCCTCACTGCTCTGTGCCACACACCACGCTGTGACTAATATCATTCAACAAAAGAAAAACTCCTCCAAAGTGACCACGTTCTCGAGCCTAGTGGAGCTGGTGGAGGCTCCATTCATCTGATACTGTTTTCTCTTTGCATCTCTCCCACAAGTGGGGATAGAGGAGGAGCAGAGGGGGCAGAATCGCTCTGGGAAGCTCATACACACGCTGTAACACCTAGGGTGGTCGCTGCCGGACTCTGCACCCTCTCAGCTGCCATGGAAGATGAGCTGAGTTTGCTCACGCTGACCAGCCTCCGGAGCTGTTCAGCATCTTTCCCCATTGAACCCTTAAAAAGAGGGGCATGCAATAACAACATCCTAACTTGTTTGTGCCATGAAAGGAGCTGGAAAGAATGCATCGAACCACATGACAAGCGAGGACATCAGGCTGCACAGAGAATAGAAAGACCTCATTTTTAATTACTTCTGAACAAAGTTGGCTCAGTAAAGTATTTCCCATTGTACTGCTGAACTTTTCTTCTCATCGCACAGCAGTGAAACACAGGCTCTTCTGCTGCTGCAAGTGAACTAAAATCAAGTCTGTGTTAGGGATCACTTCATTTCCTATTAAATGCAGACTGCACATCTATCACAGGCATTTTAGACTTCTTTTTCTTCAGCACCCTGGCAGTTCTTTCTCATTGTAAATGTTTTTATCATGAGAGTCATAAAAAGCAAGGATATCCCACCATTCATACAGAAGGAGGCTGGGGGTTAAGTGCCTAGAAGTACATTCCCTCCATTGTTCTGGGCATGAGCGGTCACCAAATGCAATTACAGAGAACAGGGTTGAAGCACTGAGGCTTCTGCAGCCCTAGACGAGTGCTTCAGTCACAGCAATAACGAGGGACTGTAGGGGCCAATATCCACCTGAGATTAGGCACAAACCCTATCCATGTATACGTAGCCAAGTTCATCCTAGGTGCTAGCAGCAGGGCCACAAATATAACCAGCAGAAAATGAAGAGTTATTACTTTAGTAAGGGTTCTCATCTTTAAAGCTTGTTAATTCAGACTGTAAATTCTTCAGGGCACGGACTTTGTGGTTTGATTGTTGCTAAAATATCTTGCGTAGTCCTGATCTGGCCAAAGTGAAACATAAGCAGGCTTCAGTTCCTCGAGTTTCATTATGAGATCAGAGTCTAAGGATTCACTAAAAAGCATTACATTTCAGTTTTGTGGATTCAGAGAAAAGTCAGAAGTGACTCATGTATAACTGATGTCTTCCTGAGCGTGCAGAGAGCCTGAAACAATAGATCTAAGAGATGCAAACTACCCCATTCACTTTTTCTTCAAAATCTGCTGTCTCCCCAAGTAGAATTTTGGTCAGCCTGCAAGAAAAAATCCACATCATACAGCTAGAGATGCCAGAAAGCCATGTAGGCTTGTGCCTTGGGCAGTCTTACATTACTTAATTAAACAGCAATTTAGCATCTTGCATTGAAATGTCTCTTAGCTAAAGATGAGCAACTTCCCAAGCGGCAGTAAGGGTACCATCCTTGTCACTGCTTCTCTTGCTGGCCAAGACAGAAATCACAGTGACTTCAGCATGTGCAAGGTCAAACTCCTACTGAAGATGTTAATATAGCTCATACTGTCTGGAATGCATTGTATACCGTGGTGTACCTCACAGGTTAGCTTGTAGAACAGCTTTGCTGCAAGTCATGCTGCTTTTTTTTTTTTTCCTTTTCAAAATGTAAATACTTAAGTTCCTACAACATCACTTCTGGTTCTCACTGTGGGAATCCTATGTCAATCCGTAGATGCGCTAGGACTCATTACAATTTTTCATTTCTAAAAGGGCGAGGTTATGTTCTTGAGTCATATTTGCCAACAGAAAACCCTGGTGAAAGTAAAGCATCCACCCTAAGCCTGCAGGACTGTGGAGACCACACTTGAGTTCTGATGACTGCTGCTCTGCCTTCATATAACAACCTCTTACTACTAAACCCTCCACAGAGGCTCTGAACCCTGGTGAGCTTTCTGTAGCAGCAGGTTCTGTTTTCAGCAGCTGCCTGTACTAACTTGTTCCTGCATGATGTTGTTCGTTTGTCATCTCTGCATCAAGAGCTTGTACCCACGCTAGCTACTACTGATTTGCTGAAGCTGCTGATACAGATGGGTTTGCAGTGGGCTGCCAAACTCTGACCTGGAGCAGCTGCTACCTTGAATTAAAAACAAGTTTTAATGACTTTATTAATGACTTTACGATGCCAAGGCCCAAAGGACCTTGCCATTTATTAACAACCTGGATCAAAACTGACTATTTAAATTGGATATTATCATAGCATCAACATTATTCCAGTTCATTCAAACTGCTAATGAATGGTCCATTATCTTAAGCGTGTAATAATTATTTTTCTTCTCAGAGCCTAACTGCAGTTACATATCTCTGTCTAGTTAATATCTTTGCAGTAGTGTGGTTTGGACTGTTAATTGCCTTTTGGGAAAGTAACAAGTTATTATGTATTGCTGTGAAATGTGGCCTCACAAAGCATAAGACTGAAAAAAGTGACAGGCTGGAAGATAACTACAAAGATTGGCTACATGGATATAGATCTAGCACAGCTCATGCTAAGGAACCACAAACATAAATCCCCTGGCATAATGTAAGATTTTACTAGCAGAAGACAGAGAAAACTGGTATGAATGCCTTTTTTTCATTACCTTTGGAGGTCAGCTGACCTGGAACTATATGTTGTGGTTTCTGGCGATCAAAAAAACAGATGACCAAGGTTAGCATAAAAAAATATCTTAGGAATACCTTCAAGTATTTATTTACACATGAATACAAATCATTTATCACTTATAAATTTCTTTTGACTCATTCTGCCTCAGTGAAAAGCAAAAAAAACACATTATTTTCCTCCCAAAAAACCCTAAGTGGTCATTCTTATCTGCACTGAAACTTCAGAGATTAAAAAAAAAAAAAAAAAGAAGAAATCGGAGGATGAAATTCTCACAGACCATAGAAGGCTGGTTCAACCTGCAATATAACAGGGGAAGTTCAAGACAACTGAAGTTTTCTCTGGCAGAATAATGCTTTTTAACTGCTGAGGTCACCTGGGCGTCATCACCAACACAAGCAGTATTGCAAGAGTCAAAAAGAACATCACATGATCATGTTACTTAATTCGCCATCATTTGGAAGGGGAAGGCAGTGATGTGCAATTATTTTTTGTTTTTCTTTCCTCCGCTTTCTAAGCCAATGATGTAATGAGTATGTTTCAGCAGTAGCATAACCCCTGACTCCTATCCTTGAAGCATGCAACTACTGAAACAAGATGCAGAGGCCCCCGAAGTGCTCATGTCTGAATTCATACAAAGTGACACTGAAAATAATTTTGAGCTGGAGGAAAAGAGAGCTCAGCAAAGCACAGCACTACTTCTTCAGAAACCTATCCTACGTTGACCTTCCAGGAAGTTGAAGCAATGCTTTCCTTGAGTCCCTCCTGTGCAGAGCACATGATAACAGAGTTTTTTATTTAACTGTATGAAATGTCTGACCCTTGAGGCATAATAATGTACTTAAAATATACTTAACAGTACCCTCTGGATAAAAAGAGTTTCCAACTTATACATTAAAAAAAAAAAAATCCATTTGGATGCTTACTTTGACTATGTGCCCAGCATCAATGGCAAAACTGCTTCTGTTTAGAAAGGATGGTTCAGCCAAAATTCAGCTTGTTTTTCAGGAATGAAGAACTGAACAAAAATTATAATAAAAGCCATACCACATAAATCATCATTCTCCTCTACACTGGAAGTGTTCATGTGTGTCTAAAAACTTACTTTAAGCTAGTAGTTGATAGCACTTCTGCAAATAAAATTTGTCAGTGCTGCTCCCTAATGCTCATCACTGTCTGCTGCTGTGGGTGCAGGAAGACCACACTGGTGGTGACAAAAACACAGCAAGAACGGGCTTTTCTGCTATCTCCAGCAACTTTTCAAAGAACTAGGACTAATCATCAACAAGTTTTGACTGTGGTTTGTCTGCTTTTCATTTCCACTACAATGAGCATCTATTAATGTAATTTCACAGAGGCAATGCAATCACACCACATTATAAGAGACAAGACAATCAGGAAAAGAATCTGTTTTATAATTATCTACATCCATCAAAAAGGCACCTGAAGTGTTTTGGGGGAGAAGTAGGGGAGAAAAAAGTTTCCTCTCCCAGACTGAAATAAAACATACAAAGTTTAGAGAGGGCTGAATTAACAAAACAAACCTGAGAAGGGGGCTACCTTCTCTTCCACCTGATGTTAATAGTTATTACTAGAACGTGGGGGCTGAGCCAGTGTTTTTACAGCAGTTCTTCAAGAGCACAAATAGGCCAAGGTCCCTTCCCCCATTTTTACGAAAAATATGCTGAAAACTCGCATCAGGCAAACACCGTTTCTTAGTAAACATAACTGTAACCTTTAAGACAGATTTTCTGCAGCTGGCTTTAAAGCTCGCAAGTACAAATCTGCAGGTACAATCTGTAGATGACAGAACATAACCACCTCGCTCCATGTGGCTGCGCACAGCTACCAAAGGGCAGGTTTTTGATCCAGGCCTAACAGATGTACACTCTGAACAGCAAATCAAACCAGGGCCAATGAAAAACAAATATATGCAACGTGGGTAGTTTGTGGACAACCATTTAGAGAAAAGGCTCCTCTGTCATCCATCTTGACAAACGCACTTTGCATGTACAACTGCAGGAATGGGGCAGGCAAGTCAGCTGTGAGATGTATGCCTCGTTTGTTTGAAAAGCTGGCTTTGCCTTTGTTGTTTGGCCTGCAGAGATCAGCGCATATACTAATAACCTTGAAAACTTAGGTCAGCTTCTTGCAAAACAATAAAAACATGCCTTTTTTTTTTTCTCCATTCAAATTAATTTCTGACTATTGATTTCTACTTGCCCTTTGTTTCTCTGATTCTTGGCCAGCTCAACTCGCAAAGTATTACCCCCAAGGCTCAAGCCTTTCAAAGAGGATACAGCACTCTCTGCAGCTGCTTTATCCTTGTAATCGAGAAAAGCCCTGTGCTGTGCTCCCTGCCAATTCACTTTTAAAGGAGTTGCATGGAATTCCCTTAAAGCATATTTCAGCTCGCTCACTCTTACGTTGGGAGGTATCTTCCCCACATACACAGTAGTAATCGTGCCAGATCCCTCTAATCTGGGACTTAAAGAATCACTTTCAACATACTGTTGTCCCAGTTGAGCCGAGCCCATTGCAGCCTGTGGTCTTGTATTTCCAGGCATTGCCTTCTCATTTAACGCTGCTGACTTGTTGGTGTTTGCCAAGTCTGGATGTTCGTCTTGGAGGGTAACATCCTTGCCTGTCTGTTTCTCTTTGTATCGAAGACTCTTTAGGATGGGGATTTTTGCCAGCATCTCATAGCTGACCTAAAAAAGGAGGAAGACAGATACAATTATGAGATTTTTCTTCCAGAAAAAGATGACCATCAGGGCCCATTTGTACCATAAAAAGAGCGGAACTTTATTATATTGCTGCCATTTGAAGTGCCAGAGCATTCACAATGTTACTAATTGTTGGCTGGATTCTGAAGATGCTCCCTAAATACACACTGCAGGACAAAAATAAACATTAGTTACTCTTTAAGCAAGCAGTACAATGTAGATCCAGCAGGAAAATCAAAACCAAACCCAGAGCTATGTGATTTTGACATTTATTTATCAGGGCGTTTTCAGATTTGCATTCTCATTGTTATCCCTTAATATTTGCTTTGACCAAGGGCCTGTGCTCCTGCTCTGGCAGAATCTTACATGCCTACAATTCATCAGACCATCAGGCACTTTCATTCTGCAGACCTCCTTGCTTTCTTTTCCCCCCAAAACAGGATATCCCGTAGGCTGGGTCATACAATGGGGAGGGACCATGGTGTTAGCTTGCAGCTGGGGAGCGTGCCTTGTAGCGGGGCTCCTACGAGTGTGGGCCCAGCTGGAGGCACGTTCTCTGGTTGTGGCACATCACCACAGCCCCTCTCTTGCCATTTGACCTCACACACCACCCGCAGCTACTCATCAGATCCCACACCACTCTGCTGGGCTGGATCACAGAACGGAAGAGTGTCCAAACACTTACTTCAAAACTGTGAACTCTCTGTCCCTCCATCCAGCCCCAGTTCATAAGCAGCTTTTCTGGAAGGGCTCTTCCTCTCAACAGCTGAACCCTATCCATCTCAGGCATGAGATGCCCCAGGCTGCACTCAGTGACTGGCAGGAAACGCAGTGGTTCCCTAGCTAATGTGGTCTAGCTCTTGGCTTGCAGACTGCAGTTGGAAGCAGCAGTAATTCGTACTTGGCTGCTGGACAAGCAGAACATCCATCAACACAAGATCCAATTCTTAAATTTAGGGAGCAAAACAGAGCCTGGGGAAGTGATGCCTGAGCTAGCAGAGTCCCAAGCTAGTAGCCCACACAGTGCGAGCAAGCCACTCTCGCAGGGTGTTGTGCTCAAGAGTATGAGCCATGACCTCGGCAGGCTGTCCTGGACCAGCACCAGTGTACCCTGGCCAGAATATACCTGCAGGGCTCAGCTCAGAGCCCCTGAACTCCCGGTTCTACAATGCTGTCCAGGGGAGCTTCGATCTGACTGCACCACAAGAAGTCTAAAATTCACAGATCTCTAGGGAAAGGAACCCAACTTTGACGTGACTGGAGTAAAATTGAAGACAGGGTGGGGGCAATGCTAGGCTTAGGTAACAGGAAAGGCAGTCAGCAGGAGTTCCTTAAATGTTTCCAGGCAGGACTCCTCTTCTGAGGAGCAAACAAGTAAGCTTGACTTCAGGCTGAAATTAAATACATACATTTCCATACAGCCCAGCTCCGCCTCGTTAATATAATATCAAACAGCAGAACAGAGCTAACCATCACAAGCAGAGGCAACCTCCATTCTGCCACACTGCAGACCCAGAGTCAAGGTGTTTGGGATCAGGCCCTTTAAACAAGCAAACTTTACGGCTGAGAATAATTTCTGTACAAATCTGGCCTGATCTGGCAGCCAGTACAGAGAGGCAAGGACTTCCTCTGGGGTTCTGGGAGCCTCAGCACTCTGAAAGGTACATGCCATTTTCAGATTTTGAAGACTTATTGCTCTGTGGATTCCTGGACTAATTTGTTTTTCTCAGCCAGGAATTCAGACTGCTGGGTTTGACGGCAAACTCCCCTTCCCTGGGCAATACAACATCAAACCAATGGCTGAAGCCATCTTACTTTGTTTTTACTGGCCAACAATTAGGAACATTTGTTGTCCTCTGTCAAATTTATATGTGAAACGTAAGCTCTATGCTAATTAAACCAAACAGGAAAAACATTTTTCTATTCTCATGCAACTAATCACTCCTGGACCCAAAGAACAACCTTAACCTATTACCAAGTGTGTGCACAGTTCCTTTCGCCCTGAAATTAAATTCAGCTCCTAAGGCATGGATGGGGAGTTTAGCAAGAAAGAGCAATACTACCAAGAGCAAGCCCTCACTCACTTAGCAGATTAAGGGAATCGCTGAGCAGGGCCGTTCAGAGGATGGAGCTGGAACTCCCAGTCTATGAAGGACAAACTGAAGAGAAGATTTAGATAATCCAGGGTCAGCATACTTTCTAAAGGAGAGTTCAACTGGCCAGGCTGCAGTACAGTCTCTCTTCTCACTGGAGTGACCAGCAGTTTTTGGTATCTGACTGGAGCTCCTGGTTCAGGATCCCTGCAGCTTCAGGTAGATCTACTTGCAATAGCATGTATGTCTTCAGAAGGACTATGAACTGATTTTCTATAAGAGCTGAAGTTCTGATCATCAAAAAACACCACAAAATGAGCCTATCATTACCTGAAATGCAGCCCTGGGTAGGCATACTAGTGAGAAACCTCTAAGCAGCAAAGACAGTTGATTTGGCACTTAGATTTGTTTGCAAAAAACAAACAAACAAAAAAACCCACCAACCAACCAATCAAAAAAATGCATTAAACTAGTTCTGATACTGTCAACTGACATCTTTCTGTCACAGAGTGACAGAGAATTTACCTTTAAGACTATTTTCCCTGGAGTCTAGGAGAAATTTTCATCTGGGCCAAAGCTTTCAAATCCTTCCCTATTTTTCGCTCCTTTTATGTCAAAGAATGGCAGAAAAACTCAGTTTGGGAATTCAGAATATCATTTCACCACCTTTTTTGGGGCGCAGGGGGTGAGAGACAAAAGGGCAAAAGGGGCAGTGGGTGGCACAGGAGGGGAAAAAACTTGCTCTGCTCTGTTGCAAAATACCAAACAAAAGAACTCCTTTGTGGTAGTACAATGTGTTGCTAATTACGATCACGAAAAAAAGTTTCTTTTGTCTTGTGAGCTGGGGAGGATTGCAATGATTTATTTCCATGTGGAGAGAGTCCAAAGATATTCCTCCTCTCTTTCAAACAAGCTGCACGTTTCTTGGTCCTGTGCCGGCTGGTCACTCCTCCCTAGCCTTGCTTAGCACTTAGAGCTAAGCCAGGACACAAGGGACTCGGGCTCTGCCCCGCGTTTTGTTGATCCCATTATGCAGACCTGGGCAACCCCAGTGGCGGAAGCTCCTTCCCTCGCTCCCCCTTTCCCTATAAAGTCAGAGCCAAGCCATTTATTGATGTTTGTAAACTTCGTATTGAGTGTTGGGATTTAGATGATTGGCTTTGGCAGCGAAGCCAGCTGAAGAAGTTTCCTATTATCCCTTGACCACCAATTCCCAGGCCGCTTCCACGCTTCAGCCTTCTGGGGTCGGACACCAGAAGTGTTTCTGGGGCTGTGCTATGAACTCAGTAACTGAAGTGATTCAGGTTAAAAATAACTCCACCAAAGGCAATTAATCATTTAACAATCCTGCCTACTCCCTGCCATGGCTGGGAGAGCCTTGGGGAAGAGGACAGCAGGGTAGATGAATTCTTCTGGCACACAATTACCGGGCTATGGGAAAGGAGCTGAGAAGGGAAATGTGGCCCCTCTCTGACAGAAACCTGAAGCAAACAGACTCTGGGATGCTGCCTGCCAATAAAAATCTCCCAGCACTTAACCCTGAGCATCCACTCTTACGACACCTGGTTTGGTCCCAAAACAACGTAGTGGCAGATGGACTTCTGGAAAGCCTCTGCTGGAACGTCGGGGCTCTCCTCAGCCACTGTTATTCCAGAAGAGCGAATGTAGCCACTTTCAATATTTTGCTGGAGAAAATGAAAGATGTGTTTGTCCTCCGACAGAATGAGTAATGCTGACCCCTGATACAGTGCAGGCCAAGCCAAACACCACTTTGATTTCCCTGGCAGCAACGGCAGTGCAGTTCTGATGTAGGGCCCATAAAGCAAGGACAGTTATAGATCGCAGAGGATGCTTAGTCTGTTATTTAATTCTGCTTCTCATAGCAACCCATCTGGGCACACCAAACGATAGAGGAACACGTGGCTCCCAATGGATACAGGTGTTGCTGCCCTGCCCTGCAAGGCCGAGGGCAAGACCAAACGATCTTTAGTAGAGCAGATCTACCAACCCTTCCAAGTACCAATGCTGGAAGGCCAAAAATGTTTACAAGATTCATTTCTGCCCACGCTGGGGGATGCCTGACCCAAGACTCCTCATAAAGGCCTCCAGAACAGAGCCCACTTCTCATGTTGTCTCCTTCATCAGTTGCTTGTTTCAAGGAGTGCACTGCTCACAGGGGTTTAAAGCACAAAGCCAAGACAGCTAGGACGGGCCAGCACAGTCGAACATTTTGTGCAAATGAATGATAAAATGTCCAAATATGTGCACGCAATCCGAGGGCATATTTCTGGGAGCTGGCAGCCCATGAAGTCTGCGAGCG
Organism: Aythya ferina; assembly: GCF_964211825.1. Lineage (NCBI taxonomy): Eukaryota > Metazoa > Chordata > Aves > Anseriformes > Anatidae > Aythya > Aythya ferina. Next base: position 2,925,535 of record NC_140308.1, read on the forward strand.
TCCCTCAGGAGAAACTTATGCAACCCACATTTGGAATCCATCAGCAAAAACCGAGTCCATGGACTCTGCAGCAAGGGTCAGATTTGCAAAGGTGTCGAGATGTTTAACCACGCGTGGAAGCCTGCCCTGCTCACGCCATCCCTCAAAACAAGCCCACCCCAAAAACAAAACAAAAAGCCCGAGCTAAACCAACAGTAATTTTTTTCTGATGGCAATGTGTCCCTGCTAAAGGTTTTGCCAGCTTGATTGCGTGAATTTTTTGAGCTCTGAACCAGCATTATTTTACTATCCAAACATTCTATCGCAGACCCAAATCAAAAGCTGTTTGTTGTCAGTGCCTCTCTGCCACTGCATATTAAACTCTTCCAACATCAGACCCAGGGATGCTCCTAGTTCATTTCATTTTGGGAAAATTTTTTCCTACTTCTATAAAATTCTCAGCAAAAGAGTGATTGAAAAAAACACAACAAAAAAAAACAGAAGGAAATGCTTGCTAGAATCTAGTGATTTTTCTACCAACCATTCTCATTTCCCTCTTCATACCCCCAAGTATTTTAATTGGTCTGTACAGTTTCAATTTAAAATAAGCACAGCACAAATAACTTCACAATTGTGACACACATAATTGACAGCATCGCAGATAAAGATCACAGCTACCCATACAAAATGCTAAATGAGAAAGTAAGTTGGTTCATGAATTTAGAGTTCCCAGAAACAATGGGTTGGATTTTCTAGGCAGATGAAGCCAAATAACTCTCCACTGGTATCCAAATAAAGTTTTCCAGAGTGCTCAGCTCTTAGCAGCTCTTGCTGCCCTCCAAGAGCACTTACACATTTTTCAAACCCCTCAACTCCAGTGCAGAAAGCTTACCTGTATACAAGTTCCAGTATCACCTTCGTAATTTAGACGTGTTTCTAGAGTGCCTAGCACTTATTTTGATAATGCTTCCTTGGTACTAACACTGTAGCTCTTATACTTCCTTTAAGTCTTTAAAAATCAGCATTTCTATGACAAAAATCACAGTATGTAATTATTTGCACCTGTTCCCATACTTGACTCACTACTTCCTTCCTACACAGCATGTAAGGACCACAAACACTCCAAGAAAACACAGTGCCTCTTTGAGCACAGAAACCTAGCCTGGAGATACGCATTTTGTTTACTCTGCAGGTACCCTTTTACCTCATTATGAGCTGAAAACAGAGGGTACCTATTAATGGCTATTTATCCTAACAGCTTTAGGAAAGCACATCCTTTGCAGCAATTCTTAGCAGTAATCCCGTGTTTGCAAACACCTTTAATTCATTTTGTAAGTCATTGTCTCGGCTTGATCCAGTGAAGGATGATTTTTTTTTTGCAATGTACTTTACACATCACCCACCTTAAAGCAGTTAAGCTACTTTCTGTTGACAAAACACCATATTCAGAAGTGGGGTATTTATTTACTGACTACCTCTTGATTCGTTTAGTTTTGCAGAGAGGAACAGGAATACAACAGCAAAGCCAGGATTTGAAGAAGAAAAGGATGAGAAAATAATGTAGTAGGATCCAGGTAAAGCTGATGGACAAACACTTAAATAGCCCCAACCAAATCCTACCTTTTTAACAACCTGACAATTAACTAGACCTCCCACCTCCAAGACCCTCTGTGCAGGAGTCGATCACAGTTACCTCCACAGCCACAAACAACATGTATACAAGTTGCTCAGTTCCCTGTGCAAGAATAATGCTAAATTCTTTCTTCTTCATACAGAAAACACTTTGTTGTTGTCCTGAAATAACAGAAACATAATTATCCCCATTGACTAGTGTTCTCCAACATTATCTAGTCAACACAAGCTCTGAAGAACAGCCAAAAGCTGTTTTATATGTTAAATTAACACTCAAACACTTAAAGCTTGGTCATGTAAAGAGCTCTGTTCTCAGTGAAAGCTGTAAAAAGTTCAGTGAGAGCTGCATTTTTCAGACACCACCACTAATGCAGGGATTACTACAGAAAAAAAGTTTCACTACGAGACACAAACTAGCTGAAGTCAATGTGGTGCAGGCTTTAGATAAAACTCTACTAAGCATCTCCTCAAGCTTTAGAAACAAGGGGTTGAGACAAATACTTTGTAAGCTTTTGAGCAACATTCTGTAACACAAATCTTGACTTTTTCTTTGCAAAGCAAAGAAATGCAAAAGAAACATTGAATTTGATAAATTGCTTGGGGATTGACTTGACTTTCTACCAGTGGCAAAAAACACGTGGAAGATTCAAGGGCCCCTGGAATAGACTGTGCCCCAGACCCTTAAATAATGTTGCTAGCAAAAGGAAGGAGACAGGAGGTGGGGGGGGAAGCATTAGCAAGGCCGCTTACTGAGACCGGTCTGACACTAAGAGAGACAGACTATAATCAAAAGTATGTTGGCAAGATGGATGGAGCACAAGGAATAGGCCTTCAAAACAATTACATTCAATAATACCCTAAAAATTATAATTCAAAAATAATTCAATGGAAAAAATGCACTAGAACAGAGAAAGCTTTTATTTATTTAATTTTAACCTCAAATCCTCAACCACAGTCAGGGTAAATCACTCTCTCACCATCGGAATAAAAATAGTACTGGCTAGAATTGTTTGTTGTAGATACATTACCTTAACAAATGCAACTTTTTACTTTGTTCACCGCTTGCCAAACAACTGATTTCCCTAGAAGTATTCAGCGGTATTTCTCCAGAGCTTTCTGCAGAGAAAGGGTACGCTATGCCTCGTTTTAACATTTATACTGCTACCCAGTCATGCAGGATTAGGTCTTCTCCCTAACCGGATGGCTTTTTGGAATGAAAATCTAATGACAAAGAAAACGTTTTCCCAGAATGCAATTCCAGTAGAATAATTTCCTAAATGCTTTTCCAAAACCATTTTTGAAACCACTGAAGTTTCTGACAATTACCAGAAGAAAAAAAAAAAAACAAAACACAAAGAACTCCAAATGCATAATACAATCATTGTCAATAAATAATGATACGTGATTTAAAGCAGTATTAAGTCACTGTTCCTCCACCTGAAAACGAGCTCTGTCCTCTGGAAGCCAACCCCATACATTCGCTATGTAAACAGCAATGTACCAGCCACTAAGTCATGCTTTTCTTTTAGAACTGGAGCAGCAAGTATTCCACCCATTCCGCACAATCTAATGCCATAAAGTTGTCTCCAAAGTACTGCCTTCATAAATTGAAGGCAGGCAGTTTTATTAAGCACTCAAGAATTAGATATAAAACAAAATGGAGAAGTCCCTCGTCTTACATAAGCTGTTATATTGCAAACAACTACAAGAAATGATGCCTCTCTTAAAACTCCATGAACGATGGTTTTGGCAACTCTCACCCTATAATTCATTTGATACCATAACTTCAGCTTCAATAATATACTTCATCACTATCACCATCTACAAACCACTGAACATTTACACTGTATTTTTGTTTCATTTAACAAACACATTTGCTCCTCTTCCAAGTATTTCCAAAGTAACAAATGTGTTTATATGTAATTTTCCCTACGGGATTAAAAATGGAGAATTTATCAACAGAATGCTGGTACCAGTAAGCCATTGTTAAGAGAGGTAACTTGCCTTATGCCATATTATTCCCTGTGGTTTCGGTCGTTTGCAATTAGTCTTGATAGTTCTTGTTGGTGTGAGTATATAATCAACGGTTAAATCATGATCATCAAGAAGCTCTTCTGCTATGTCAAGCACCTACAAGAAGCAAGAGATTGGTTAAAAACAAATTCATTAAAATTATGCATAATTCCTGATGTCTTGTAACATATGCAAATCTAGTAGTGACCCTGGAAACAAAGTAAAGGTGCTACCCCAAAATCATTCCAAGTTGTCACTTCAGAGCAGATATTTTATCTTACCTGGCAGTCATGCACAATAGTAACTACAGGTGTCTCCTCCTTCACTGCTCCCATTGACACCATCATTGCATATTCCATGTCTGCATAGCCTTCACCTTTTCCAATTCTCCAGCCTAAAACACACAAAAGCAAAAGGTGATGGTAGACACAAACAGCACAGTGGAAAGAACGGTAACTGTCAAAAGCATGTGATTAAACTCTGCAGCCTGCAACAGATAAACCGAGCAGAGAGTTATAACTTGGCAAGAATTCAGATCAATGTCTTTCACAAAATGCAACTTTACTTGGAATTAAAACTGAAATTAAAGTTAAACATTAGTTTCAACAAACACTTGGAAGATGCCAGGATCCTTCCACTGAGAACAAACCAAATCCAATCTAATTTGGTTAACACAGCAACCTATTTACCCACTGTAATTAGAACCACCTACTCACATCAAGCACAGTTTAACTTCATGTAAGTAAAGAGGAATCTGGGTCACATACAAAGTGCGTTTTATTTTTAGGCAATGGGTGAAGTCAACAGTTTTTCACCACCAACGGTTCTTCAAAAGACTACAAAATGCAAAATCTGATCCGCAAATAGGTACTGAATCAACAGCTGCAACTGAGTAATTCTCCTGAAGGCCAGAACAGTGGCCTGCATGCTCTAAACCACACTGCTGCCTGCCCATCAAGTCTCCGCAGCATTGTTGTAAACCAGGCATTGAATCTTCCTGCTTGGACTGGGAGCAGTGATTTGACACACAGAAAAGACAGAACTTAAGGCCACAATTAAGCTCCAAGGAGATTTTCAGGTCTGCCAAAATGAAGATGTAACACTGCGAATCACAACCTTAACACCCTCCTCCTGGAAAGCTTACAAGGCTTTATCTTACCTTTTTCGGAGACAGCCACTGATCCTACAACAACCAAGTCCACTCGTACTTTCCCATCAAGACCTACAGGCACACTGTATTCTTTTATACCCTGCAAGAAAAACATAGCTTTAGGTTCACACACTGCAGAGTCTTCCAACCAGTGAGGCTGAAATCCACGGTACTTTGATAAATCCAAGTGACTCCCCATGTTTCTAAGTGTTTCTTCCATGTATAGCCAAGTTGTAAATGTCTGGAAAGGGATTCCCTCTAGGGAATCCTAGAATACATTTTCTACTACAGTGACAAGGATTCTGGCACACGTCAGGCAGAGCTAAGGGAGGTGGGCCATTTTCTAAACAAGGCTGCTTTTTTAGGATCAAAACCTTACATTTGAAACCCTTGATTCAGCAGCTATTTCTGAAAATGAGGGCAAATGAAACTTACCCTCCCACATAAGATATAGATTCATGTTCACGAGCAACGCCAGAGCAGTACAAATTCTTAAATTAGCTCTCACATACAAATCACAAGGTTAATTTAGACAGACGGCTACAGCCTGAAGACGTTAAACTGTACCCAAAATGCACAACAAGGTACAGATGCTGGATTACTCTCTTTTTCACACTGTATACATAGCACTACCAGCATCTCCAGACCCAAATCTTTAAAAGCACATTCTCAAGATGCCTGTGTGTTCCCTGAGACTGTATTCCTCAACGCTTTGCTGTGTGATCACCATTCAGGATGTACCACTGCCAAGCTAAGCTATCTTTACCCAAACTTCCTAACTACAACACGAATGAACAGAAAAACACATTGTTCCTGACAAGTGAGGAAAAAAAAAACACCTTACATAGTCCTGTCAACCTTCTTTAATTCCTCTTGCCCCCTCGCCCCCTTCAGGATCCTCTCTAAAGGACACATCCTAATAAAATTCTGTCCAGAGTTGCAGAAATTAAAAACAGAGCTTTATTTTAGTTTTCAAACATCAGACGTTTAGAACTTAAAGATATCTCGGTATTAATTCACTCTTAATACACGTATACAGCATAAAAAATCCTCTTCATGCCAACTCAACCCTGTGCTAAATTAATCCTCACAATATAAAAACCAAACATTTTCAGGGTGAAGCATAAAACCAAGAAAATTGGTAATTTTTGGATGACTCCAAGTAATAAGGCTCACCATCCACTTCACAGCAGTGTGCCAAGATCAGTTTGCACAGTGCTTTGTCAATATAAACTGCTAATAGCATTTATTCATTAGTAAGCCTGTTTGGGGAAGAAACAGACGTGGTGGTAAGATCCTAGATCAGGCATGAGGCCTGAAGCAGGTCAAAAGAAAGGTCCCTTTCAAAAAGGTGCTCTTCAATCCTGAAAAGCTTAATTAATAACCTTAATAGAACTTCCAACAAAGAAAGCTGCTACTAATTACCATCCACTTACAAACCTCAGTTATATTCTAGGTTACTCTAGAACTTTATTGCCTTCAGCAGGAGATAAAGAAGAAAATAAAACTATATAGCAAAACTATTCCTTCTGTAAAGTTAAATTATGACATCAAATGATGATGCATGTAAACCAACATAGGTTTCTCTGCCAAGTGACTTTAGCTGTACAGTATGACATTTTAACACCAGAGGGCAGCAACACACCACGTTTCAAAGAAAACCACCACGTACCCACTACATACACATTATTTTTATACCGTCAGTTGAGGCAAAACACAGAATTACTGTTTCTTTAAACTTAAGACCGTAGAAGAACCGATCTTTCCTACTGAGTAACTCCTAATATTTTATTGACCAGATCAGGCAAAAACCATAAACACTAAAATACTCCTTATAGGGTTTACTAGCTTAAAACTGCAGAAATAATAAAGGAATAATATTTATGAAGCTTAAAGATCCAAGCCACTTATGAAAGTTGTTCATAATGTTCCAAAAAGCATTCACAAAATATACTGTTCTATTCATAAATTAAATAGACCTGAAAAAAATAAGTTGCATCATGACTTAAATACTGCCAAAAGATGTGTGGATGCGTACACAACACCAGGAGCAACACACTAACAGAACAAGCTGTCAGGTAGCAGCTGGTATTCCAACCCCTAGTTGGACTGTCATAACACAACACTCTCACACATGCTAATTCAGACTTTGCCCATTTTGTGTCCCTACTCGAGACGTAGAACATATCCGCAGGATCTCCTTGGTGGCACCTGCAGGTGGAACAATCCTATTGAACAGGCCACTTCTCAGCCGCGGGGTGGGAACCAGCAAAGTCTTCCTTGCCTGTGAAACAGAAGGAGTTACCACATTAAAATGAGGCGGGCTTGTTTTACACCAAAGAAACATTTTTACTGCCCCATAGATCTCCATGTGGCCAGTCATCTTATTTGCTACGAGTTGTTAGCATCGGTGACTGTGTAGTGGTGGTCGATGAATCCTCTACACTACAGTACAGCTACAAGGATCTATTTAAAAAATACAGGGCAAGACACGTCTGTTGGTCTAAAGTATGTGTGCACAAATAAGCTACTCATGATAGTAAGCTAGCAAACAGTCATAGGTCTGACATACGTCCTGTGATAAATGTGTGGCAATTTGAGGCAAGGCCACCTGACGTGTTTCTGGGAATTACACCACAAAACCATGGGAACAGCTGTCGGTCTGCAGAAGTGCACTACTTTACCAAAACTCTATGTGCACCTTTGTAGTTTGCCCAAAAGGCAAGGACACAATGACATAATCAGCCCTGTGGAGCTCAGGACTGGTAAAACTCCTGCAGGAAAAATGGCAGGAGTTGGCCACGAGGTGCTACCAAGCACCACACTGTTGTCCCACTCTCCTCCTCAGGGGTGCAAGGCGCTCAGTTACCTGCAGTGCGGCTAGCCGAACACCTTCCAGAGGCTTATCAGGATCCACTTTGATCACACTTGCTCTGCTGAATGCATCGAGCTCTTTAATAGAGCAGCAAGCCTGGTGGGACCCCTGTGTGAAGAAAGGAGTTGGGAGAGAAGGGAATGCATTCACTTACTTCTAGTGTTAGAAAGCGAGCATTCTTCTGGGGAGCATCGGGATTTATTTTTACAGTACTGGCAGCTTTGAACTCCTGTAAAGCCAGAAGCCTTGTCGCAGCATGAGAGGCACCCTGTTTTCATAAAATAACCGTACATCACCGAGGAGTTCAAAGCAGAGAGGGGAAATTTTTTACTCTTTCATCCTGTAGAGATGCTAACTTCCCCAGATTTGAAACACGAGGGACACACTGCTAATTTTGTGATCTTCTCTATGCAAAGGAAATGCGTACCAACAGTGGCTGAAGGCTTGACTAACATCTTGCAGGGCACAGAAAAAAAAGGGGATCTGGGTATGCTCACTTTGCCTAAGTCGGCCCCGTTCACACCTGATTCAAAGCTGGAGGGCAATTTCCCTTCGTAGTCAACAAACACAAAGAGGTTCCTTTAAACACAAGACACAGAGGCTGGTTTTGGAGGAACCACTTTCTGTATGAGTCGCTTTTTGCGGAGACTATATTGAACTCAAGAAGTTAAGTTCTTAGAGTGAGGTGCAAAAACCCAGTGAGGCATGAACAAAATGCAGCGCACACCTGCCACAGCATGTCTGTGGGAGATGATGGAATGGCTCGCGTGGGAAGGGACCTCAAAGATCATCCAGGTCCAACCCCCTGCCACAGGCAGTGACACCCCCCAGTGGATCAGGCTGGCCAGGGCCCCACCCAGCCTGGCCTTGGGCACCTGCAGGGATGGGGCAGCCACATCCTCTGGGCACCCTGTGCCTCACCACCCTTACAGTGCACAATTTCCTCCTAATACCTAGTATAAATCTTTTTCAGTTTAAGACCCTTCCTCCTCATCCTATCACTACCTGCCCAAGCAGAGCCCCCTTCCACCCTATTTTTCACCCCCTGTAGCACTGAAACCCTGCAGCGAGCTTTCCCTGGCTGCTTCCCTTTGGCAGCCTGCACACCCCCAGCCCCTCCTCACACCCCCCAAACCCCCGAACTCACCCCCTCGCACCTTGAAGTTGGGGATGCGGCCGTGCACGGGCCGTGGTGTGTCCGCCAGGCCGCTGCTCTCCAGGTAGCCCCACACCAGCTCCCGGACGCCGCCCTTGGATGTCCCTGAGGGGCCGGGGGTCAGCGCTCAGCCCCCACCGCCCCCCTCCCCTCTCCCACCCCATCCCCTCAGCCCAACCGTCGCCCCCCAACGGTCGCCCTCGCGCCTCCCCGTGGCGTAACGCGCCCCCCCCGTGACGTCACGCCTCGCGCCGTGACGTCACGCCCCGCCCCCCGCCGCTCACCCACGCGCGGCCCCGCGCCCCCCTGCATGGCGGCCAGAGCCGCCCACAGGAGGGGCTTCCGGGTCCGGCTTGGTTCCGCCCACCGCTCCGGGAGGCTACGGTGGGGCGGAGGGGACAAAATGGTGTGAGGGCGAAGGGGAAATGGGGGGGGATAGGGATAGGGATAGGGATAGGGATAGGGATAGGGATAGGGATAGGGATAGGGATAGGGATAGGGATAGGGATAGGGATAGGGATAGGGATAGGGATAGGGATAGGGATAGGGATAGGGATAGGGATAGGGATAGGGATAGGAATGCCCCCAAAACAAACCCCCTCTCCTGCCATAGCCCCCTCTGCAGTGCTTCGTGCTGTGAGGAAAATGCCAGCCCCAACCCAGGGGCCTTTTCCCAGGACGTGCCTCAAAATCCCAGCCATGTCCCCATGCCTTGCCAGCCCCCGAGGGGCTGCGTCTTGACGTAAAGCTCAGAGCAGAAATCAGGGAGAGCTTCTGTACGGGAACAGCATGGCACAGCCCCCAAGGATCCTATAGTCTTCTTTTCAGTCATGTGTTATACCTGGAAAAAAAAGCACGCTTCTCATAAAATAAACTCCCAAATCAATTATTGAATCAGTTATTTTTCCATTTGAAGTCACCCAGTCATACATGAAGCACAACCCAGCCTTTACGTGGCATTCCAGGCCCACCAGCACCCACAAAGCACAATTCGCTCCCACATTTAATGGGACAGCAAACGATTTATTCATCCGATTTATTATTTACGGGACGGACGCATTCCCCAACCACCCCGAGCAGAGCAGAGTGGGACAGGAAGGCCGTGGGAGCGACGAGATGCAGCTTTGTCTTAAAGCCTGTCAGAAAAGGATGGGACATGGCTTTGGGGTTTGGTTTCTGCTCTGCTCAGCTCGGGCGCTGCCTATACACGTCCACGGCCAGAGCTGACTGTTGCTCTGCCAGCCAAAAAAGCGGAACAAATTAGGATGCTCTTCTCTGAATAGTTGCAGATGTATCGCCGGGCAGATGCAAGCGCATTTGCTTTCTGGGGCTGCTGTCGGTTGCTGAGCTGTTTTTTTCACAGTGCAAAGCAAAGGCCACGGCTCCGCTGGGCCTGGGAGCCTTTCCCCCTCCAACGATGTGTTTTTCAAGCTTAGACCGATACTGTGGACGTCGGCTAAACGTTGTGGTGTGCCTTGGGCTTCACCTTCCCACTGAAACCCCTCGTCAGCATTTGGAGAAAGAACTCAGAGCCCTGGTCCCGCAATGGGGTGCGCTGAGGAGGAGCCTTTTCACTACCTCCGAGTGCTGCTGGAGCCAGTGGGAATCCGTCCAGGCATAATAGACCACCCATGTGGAGCTGGGCCTAAATGTTTGAAGCTCATTCCTCCACTTCCTACTCACGGAAAACTCCCAGCGACTTTGATATCTCAGCGGGGAGTTCGGGATTGGGCCTTTGGTGAGCCATTTACGGCCTCTCTGTAAGCCAGCCTCGCGATTTGCGCTGCCGGCAGAGGAAATGGAAGCGTCGTCCTCCATCCCGGGAGGGCACAGGGACCTCACGTGGGCTCACCGTGCTGGGACACGGGGTGGAATTTAGCTCTCCTCATGTCCATTGGGGCTGCAAGAGCCAGCACTGCCCACTGTTGCCCCAAAATCACCGTGCTGCAGCTCCTGGGGTGGATGCGGCTCTGCCACACTCTTCCTCCTCTCCTCTGAGGAAGGGAAAGCAAATGAGAGCAACTGCATCATGATAATTAATGCGTTAGTGGTCAGGGGAGGCTTCCAAACCACCTACAGCTCCCTCCAACCTCCCTGCAGGCCGCTCAGTCCCACATGTGGGTTTGCCTTCCCAAAATGAGCTGTTCCTGCAGCAATCAGGATACTTTGCCCTAGGACTCTGCTGCTGGGTGACATTTATTTCAACTGCTTCAATTCTCCGCTTTGATTCCATGGCTCTGAAATCCTGTGTGCTCCAAATTGCATTTCCAGGGCATCTTTTTTTTTTTTTTTTTTTTTTTTTTTTTTTTTTTTTTTGTGCAGCCTTTCCCATTAGCTCTCACAGTCTCACGTGGCTCGCACATATGTCACTGGGAAGTCCCTTTGTAGCAGGGTCACCAACACCCCGTGTTACTGGAGTTAGTCCACTCGAGGTGACTGCATCACTTCTAGACTTCATTTTGCAAAACTGAATAAAAAACTCTGGTTTGACCTCTAGAAAGAGGTAATAAATTGATCCAAGCATTTCATACGGAAGACAAAGCTCTTGCTTGCAGCACTCACAATTTATGAAAACCCTAGAAAAGGGAGTGCCTGCCTCATGCAGGCTGGGATTACAGACCCTGGGGTGCACTGCAGACAATGCAGAAAGAAACTCCTTGTGCTGCGGCAGTCTTTGCCTGGAGTACAGACTGAACATGTAAGGGCAGCCACAGAAAATGGACAAAATGTACCCCAAAATGAATGCTAATCTATGTATGTTTGTCTTTCAATATTGAAATTAAAAATCAGCTGCAAGTTTTTCAGGCAAGCTGTTTTGATGATAAATTCATTCTTGCAGGTGCATTAACTGGGGTATTGGCAATTTGTATTTCTGACCACTGTGAAATGGATTTCCACATGTGAATAAACAGCCTGTGACCGAGTCACTGCACTTACTAAATAACACCCCAAAGCAGGGTTGTTGGGGCTGGTGTCTTGGCCTGGACCAACCTGCCTGAGCCCAGCATCCCTACCCGCTGCTGCAAATAGCCGTGGGGTTTGTGTCAGTGCCCTGGTGCCCTACCTGCGGTCAGTCCCCAGTACAGAGGTGACACTGGGGTGTGAGTGTACAGCCAGGAGGATCAGTGGGGCTTTCCGGGGTGGTGCCACTGTTTGCATTGCCAAGGCAAAGCTTTCTTTTTCTTTTTCTTTTTCTTTTTCTTTTTCTTTTTCTTTTTCTTTTTCTTTTTCTTTTTCTTTTTCTTTTTCTTTTTCTTTTTCTTTTTCTTTTTCTTTTTCTTTTTCTTTCTTTTTCTTTCCTTTTCCTTTTCCTTTTCCTTTTCCTTTTCCTTTTCCTTTTCCTTTTCCTTTTCCTTTTCCTTTTCCTTTTCCTTTTCCTTTTCCTTTTCCTTTTCCTTTTCCTTTTCCTTTTCCTTTTCCTTTTCCTTTCTTTCTCTTTCTCTTTCTCTTTCTTTCTCCTTTCTTTCCTTCTTTTTCCTTATCTCTCTCTCTTTTCTTCCTCTCTTTCCTTTTCTCTCTTTCTCTCTCTCTTTCTTCCTTTCCTTTTTTCCTTCTTTTTTCTCTTTCTCCCTGTTCCCTTTCTTCCTCCCTTTCTCATCTTTCTCTCTCCCCTCTGCCACTGTCCCACATCTGCCCGTTGTTCCTTCTCCATTCCCTTTCCCTCTCACACTCCCTTCCTCTTTCTCTCTCCCTCTCTCCCCCCATCTCCCTCTGCTTCTCCTTTCCCCCTCTCCTTCCTCCCCATCCCTCACCCTCCGGCTCCTCTCCCGCAGCACAGCTCCGGCTCCCACGGGCAGCCGGTGCCGGTGCGGTGCTGGACGGGCGGTGCAGAGCCCCCGGTGCCCCCTGGGGGGCAGCACACGCCGCGCAGTGCTCCCGCCGGGCAGGTGAGCGCCCGCCGGCACCGGGCAGCGCCGAGCACCGGCACCGGGCAGCGCCGGCACCGGGCGGCGGGGCCGGGACGGGGGGGAGCCGGGCTGGGAAAATTCCCCGACGGGAGGCACCGACGGGGCTGAGGCTCTCGGCTCCGGGACAAAAAGGCAAAGAAAAACCGGCAGCAAAACCGGGGGGCCGCTGAACTCGGGCAAACGGCGCTACCGGAGCCCCGGAGGGGGGAGAAAAGAAAAAAGGGCCATGCCCGGGGGACGAGTGCTTGCCCCTGCCTGGTGCCTGCAGGGATTCCTCTCTGCTCTCCCCTCTTTCGGAAGCATTTTTTTTCATAACGTTGATTTTTTATTTTTTTTCCTCCCCGCGGTTGAAGTCCGGGCTTTTGTGAGCTTGTTGTTAGTCTCTCTAAAGTTCCCAGCTGCAGCGAGCAAAGCCCCGCGGCCGCTCCTCGGTTTTCTGTAGCAATTCATCTCGGTAAAGTTTTCAGCTGAGGAGAGGTAAGATTCAACCCAGGTTATTTCTCGAGAGCGGAGCAGGCTTCTAGGAAGGGACAGCTCTAGGACGCCGCAGGACGGGGTTGCTTTGGTCAAGCTTTTGCAGTTAAAAATTGCTGGCTTCTAAAAAGTGGCATTGTTTAAAAAATCCCGTGTGCTTATGTAGGCTTAGAAAACGCCCCAGTTTTTTAATGAGAAATATGACTTCTTTGAAAACTGAAGATGAAAATATGAAGTCGTTCGCAAATTATTCCAGAAAAAAAAAAGTTTTCTCAATAGTCGTAGATTAACAAAAAATATATATATATATAACCAGATCTCGCAGAGTTTACTATTTCTTTTCTCCCAAAAATATCCTGCAAGTTTGCACAGTTGATGAAACCCTCCGGCTAAATTTCCGTTTATTTCCATCAAAATCGAATAACAATTTCGAAGCGTCCGACGAAAACTTCCCGAATACTTTTCCATCGCAGATAATTTTTAGCGATACCTCCTTGCAGGGGAGCTGCCCCTGATTTTCTTTTTTCGGCAATCGCAAAAAATCGTTTCCTTTGGTACGAAAAAAATCACCGACAATCGGCGGCCCCGCCGCGTTCCCACGGCCGCAGCCGGCTGCGGTCTCGCCCCGTCCGCGGTGGCTGGAAGCGGGGAAGGGACATTTCAGCCAGCAAAATCCCTCTCTGGCTTTGGGGAAAAAAAAAATAAAAAATCTATTTTTTTTTTTTAAAGCCTCACGGTGCCCCACAAATCGCAAAGAGGGAAAGGCGGAATTATAGGGTGAGAAAGCAAAAAAAAAAAAAAAAAAAAATCCCAGCTCAGAAATCAGCTCAGGAGCAACCGGGCTGGGGGAAGCACAGGGAAGGAGCCCCACCGAGGTGACAGCGAATTCACTCCGGTCTCATCTGCTCCCTCCGGGCTCGAATCGATTTTGCAGTGACTATTTTCGTGGCCGAGCAGGGAGGGGGGAACTGGCTCTTTCCCACCTTCATGTCTCCGCTCGGGCAGCCCGGGGCACCTCGCAGCAGCAACCCCAAGCACCCGAGTTTACACTTGGCCACCATGCGTCCCTAATTGTCCCGCTCTGATTGCCTCTAATGAAATCATTAGAGAGAGGCAGAAGGGCGGATTTCACATGCACGAGAAAATCCGCCTCAACGGCCGGAACGAAAAAAAACACCTAAGAGCATTGGAAAAACTAAATGCCCCCCTCAAAGTGTCCCGGAGAGGCCGAGGAACCTCTGAGCCCCCATAAACGGGGCCCGGGGGGCATCGGGCCGGGAACGGGGGGCAAAGAGGGGACAAAGCGGGGACAAACCAGGGGCCGGGTCCTTTCTCCAGCGCCACCGGGGAGGGAACCGCTGGCCTTCGGCGGACCGAGGCGGGGAGCCGCGGGGCTATTTCACCGCAAACAAATTTATCGAGGCAGGGGCAGAGCCGGCCGGCACGGAGCGCGACGAGGTGGGATCCCCAACCGCGGTCCTGGGGAGCCACGGGGCTGAAAATGAGCTTAAAAGTTAAAAAAATGGGCTGGTGGAATGCGGGCGGAGGGCGAGCAGGGAGCAAAGCGGGGACCCTTTTAATGAAATAATAATAAATAATAGTAATAATAGTAATAAAAGATTAAGACATAAATAACATATTTTAATAAGAATAAACTACTTCAATAAGAATAAAACATTTTAACAAGAATAAAGACATTTTGATAAGAAACAAATTCAAAAGAAAAGACATCAAAAGTGGAGGAAAAAAAAATATATCTATAGGGTTGGATGTATAGATTACAGCACGGCCAGGGTGGCCGCGCGCGTCGGGGCGCGCGCCCGCGCGCCATGCCCGGCGCGCCACCGCATCCCGGGGCCGCCCTCCCATTGGCTGCGGCGGCGGCGGCGCGGCACGCCATTGGCGGGCGGCGGCGGCGCGGGGCGGGGCGAGCGGGGAGTAAAAGCGCGGCGGCGGCGGGCCGGGGTTTGAACGCTGCGCAGCGCGGCCGGGAGCTCGGCGGCTCCGCGCACCCCTCGCCGCCCGCCGGGAGCCGCCGCTGCTCCTGCTGCTGGCTCCGGGAAGAGTTCGGGCGGTTTGGTTGTCAGCAGAACTGGGTTTCCGCAAGGCTGCTTTTTCTTCTTCTTTTTTATTTTTTTCTCCCCCTTTTTTTAAATTTTATTTTTTTTTAATTCGAGTTTTTTTTATTTTTCCGCGAGAATATCGTATTTCCCCCTCCCCTCCCGCCGGCATCTCGCTCCGCAGCAGCGCCCGCCGCCGCCGCGGGGTACTGCTAGGTGTGTAGGTCAGAATCACAGTCATAAAGAGGGAGGGAGAGGCCGCCAGAGACCACCCTGCCCCCGGCGACCCGAAGGATGCTGCTGCGGCGCCGCTGCTAGAGGACACGCTGGGATTCAGCTCGTGTCCGGGACTCGCTCTCTCCCTCTCTCCCCTCTTCCTTGATCCGCAGAGGGGTCCCTGCCGAGGGTGAGGCCCTTGCACCCGCGCCCCTCTTCCTCCTCCTCCTCCTCTCCCCCGCGGCTCCGCTCCCCGCGGGCAGCCCTCTCCATGATGCAGGCTCGCTACTCCGTCTCGGACCCCAACGCCCTGGGAGTGGTGCCCTATTTGAGCGAGCAGAACTACTACCGGACGGCGGGGACGTACGGCGGCATGGGCAACCCCATGAGCGTCTATTCGGGCCACGCCGAGCAGTACGCGGCGGGCATGGGGCGCTCCTACGGGCCCTACCACCCGCACCAGCCCGCAGCCCCCAAGGACCTGGTGAAGCCGCCCTACAGCTACATCGCCCTCATCACCATGGCCATCCAGAATGCCCCCGACAAGAAGATCACGCTCAATGGGATTTACCAGTTCATCATGGACCGCTTCCCCTTCTACCGCGAGAACAAGCAGGGCTGGCAGAACAGCATCCGCCACAACCTCTCGCTCAACGAGTGCTTCGTCAAGGTGCCCCGCGACGACAAGAAGCCGGGCAAGGGCAGCTACTGGACCCTGGACCCCGACTCCTACAACATGTTCGAGAACGGCAGCTTCCTGCGCCGCCGGCGCCGCTTCAAGAAGAAGGACGTGTCCAAGGAGAAGGAGGAGGCCCGCGAGAGGCTGCTGAAGGAGCAGCCCAAACCCCCCGGGCTGCCCGGCTCCGAGCTCTCCAAGGAAGCCTCCTCCTCCTCCTCTTCCTCCGCCTCGGCTCCGGCCTCCGAGAAGAAGGTGGTGATCAAGAGTGAGACGGCATCTCCGGAGCTGCCGGTGATCACCAAAGTGGAGACGCTGAGCCCGGCCAGCGGCGGGGCCCTGCGGGACAGCCCCCGCAGCGCCGCCTCGCCTCCCGCCGCCTCCCCCGAGGGCTCCCTGCCCGAGCATCACCCCGCCGGCAACGGGCTGCCGGGGGGGTTCAGCGTGGAGAACATCATGACCCTGCGGACTTCCCCCCCGGGGGATCTGAGCCCGGTGAGTGCCGCCTCGGGCCGGACGGGGGCCGCAATGCCGCTGGGCTACCCGCCGTCGGGGCAGCCGTCGGGTTACAGCGCGGCGTGCAGCCAGGCGCTGGACGCTAGTGGGAGCTACCACTGCAGCATGAGGGCCATGAGCCTGTACAGCGGCGAGAGGCCGGGCCACATGTGCGTGCCCCCAGCGCCGCTGGAGGAAGGCCTGGCCGAGCACCCCACGGGCGCCCCGTCGCCCCTGGGCGCCCTGAGCCTGCCGTCGGGGCAGGAGGGAGCGCTGGGAGCCGGGCATCCTCACGGCGGGGGGGCGGCGCAGCCCGCAGCCTCGTGGTACCTCAATCACGGAGCCGAGCTGAGCCACCTGCCCGGGCACACTTTCGGCACCCAGCAGCAGACTTTCCCCAACGTCCGGGAAATGTTCACGTCGCACCGGCTCGGCATGGAGAGCGCCTCGCTCAGCGAGCACCAGGTGAGCAGCAACTCCGCCTGTCAGCTCCCCTACAGGTCCGCGCCGTCCCTATATCGCCACGCCGCCCCCTACTCCTACGACTGCACTAAGTACTGAGTAGCCACCAACCCCCCCCTCCCCTCTAGGGCAATCCTCAAAACAAAACCCCAAAAAATGAGAGAAAGGAAAACAAAAACAAAAAAAAAAAAAGGAAAAAATCGATAATAACGCTTCCCCCCAAAAAAATCAAAAATCAGGTGAAATAAAAACACACCAAACCCTTCAGACTGAGGACAGACCTCACAGCCTCTCTGTGGACCTGCGAGCCACGGCGTTGGGAGATCCCAAGTCCCCCTCCTTCCCCCCCCCTCTTCGGGCCTCCTGAAATGCAAGTAAATTTTACTTGAAAAGGGGATCTCTCCTAAAACATAAAATTAAAAAAAAATAATAATAAAACAAATTATATATATATATGTCTATCTAAACAAAGTGGCAAATTTTATATGCTAAAGTATAGGGGGTCTCAGAAAATAAGTTATGGACCAATATCGCAACGACCATTTATACGATTTTAAAGAAAAAAGGTATATAAATATATATATATAAATATATGTCCTGGGTATTTTTTAAGTTCTCTGTTGTGCTGTAAAAAATGTGTGGATTTCTAATCAGGCTAATTTTCAGAGCCATTAATATAATATTTAAAGTTGAGTTCACTGGATTATTTTTGTCGCGCCCAACGATTCCTAACTTCCAAATTAATGACAAGTGATTTCTTCTTCTTCTCTGTACAATTATGCAATAGAGTTTCTTTCGTTTTAGAGCTCTTCTTTGCGCAAGACGAGGAAATAATTTATTTTTTGCTGGTGGATTTTTTGAAAGAAAAAGACAAAGTATCTGATACTTTTTTATTATTATTTACGACGTGTGATGTTTTGTATAATAGATTTCACCTTGACCATTCCTAAGGACTATTTGCTTTAACCTGCTTCAAAGTTCGTTTGTCTTATGTGGTCTTAATTGTTGTACTTACCTTAAAATAAATCCATGCTGTTTTTTCTGCTCCAAGTCTGGCGCTTGTGTGTGTATATACGTGTTTTTTGCAAGTTTTCTCCCTCCACCTTTCCTTCACGCGGAAAAACGTGGCACTCGTTGTGTTTTTTTTTTTTTTCCTTTTTTTTTTTTTTTTTTTTCCAAACCAAGTCCTTTTCCTGCAGCACGAGGGTTCGTTCCGAGTATTCTGGGGGCTGTTGGGTGCTGTGGGGCCGCTTTCCCCCCGCCCCAGCCCCTGCAGCGGGGCATCTCCCAAGCCCCAGGAGTTTCGGATTGCTGCCGCTGCCTTTCCTCTTGCCCTGTCCCCGCAACCTAGGCCCGGGCTCCGCTTTGCAGCTGCTTCCACGCGGGGGGAGGGGGGGAAAAAAAAAAAAAAAGAAAAACCCCAATTCCCCTATTTTAAGGAAACACCAAGGGCTGCGAGCAGGGGCGGGTGGGAAGAGCTATCGCTCAAACCCGAGCTCGCCGCGGAGTCTAGAAATAATGCGGGAAGTTCACTTAGGAATCGTTTTACAGTTTTTAAATCCCCTCCCGTCTGAAGGTTTGCATGGGTTTGACCTTCTCTTTATCTACCTAAGCCGCTTTTAGGGCCGGCTTTTTTTTAATTATTATTATTTCCCCCGCCCCCCCCAACCTGTTAAAGCAACTTCAGCCGGGGGCAGCGATGCTAACGGCATGCTGCTGGCATCGGAGGGGGGAAAAACTCCCTCCCCAGGGTTTGTAAGCCCGGTTCTTTGCCCTGCTGCCGGGGCCGCCTCCCCTTTTCCCTTTCCCCCCCGCCACCTCCCTGTCCCGTGTCGCCGTGGCCGGGTCGCGGAGCCCTTCTGCTCGCGGAAGGCTGTTAAAATCGATGACATAAATTGGGTTTGATCGGGTACATTTCGCATGCGCTGGAAAGCTGGCAAAAGGCACAGAAACTCTCGGTTTGAAATGAGAAAAAATGTCCGACACTCACTTGATCTGTATTTTAAGGAACATTCTTGTAAAACTCTTGCCCTTTTTCCTGGCTCTCAGAGGGTAGTTTTTCTTTTTTATTCTTTTTTCCCTTTTTTTTTTTTTTTTTTTTTTTTTTCGTGCAACAAAATCCGAAGAGCTATTTTAAAGAGGAAGAAGGTAAAAAAAATAATAACAAAAATATAAAGAGGGGAGGATTTCTTCCCCTGATTCAACCGTCTTTCCCCGCAGGCTGGGGAGCAGCGGGGGGGGGGGGGGCCCTGTCCTGCTCTGTGCCTCCCTTCCGTGCTGCTGCTGGACAGTTCCTGGGGGGCACGGCGGGGCTGCAGCAGGGTTTGGGGGTCCCCTTTTACCCCCGACAGGTTTGGTTTTGCTGCCTCTGTCCCGTCCCGGCGAGGGGCAGCCCCCCCAGCCCAGCCCGTAGCTGTCCCCGGTGCCCCCCGGGGCTGGCTGAGTTTTTCAGGGCGAGCTGTCTTTACACCTCCACTAACAGCCGATGTCGGCAATAACTCTGGAGGGATGTAAAGAGGGAGAGAAGGCTCTGCCCGGTGGGGTGTGCGGTGTTCCCAAGCCCTCTCCCCCTCCCCGCTGTGCTGCCATCCTGGGGTGGCAGGATTTTAGCAGCTTGGCATTAAAATAAAAGCCCTCTCGGAGGTGCTGAGAGCAAGGAGCCCGGGAGCTTGCTTCCTTCAGGATCAGGCCTTCCCCCAGCCGGGAAGAGCATCCGGGGAAGGGCGGCCTCCTGGCTCCCCCCTCGGAGGAGGCTGGGGGCTCAGGACCCTTTGCTGTGCCCCCCTTGTGTCCTGGGAGGGGGGGTGGTCAGACCTCCTCTGCCCCTTTCTCCGAGCCCTTCGCCTTTCCGAGGGAAACGCTTTTGGGGCTCATTTTGCAGGCGAGGCGAGGAGTGCGGGGCTCAGGGATCTTTCCGTGGCTGCATTTAGAAGCTGAGCTACGGGGTTCAATGCCACGATAGGAATTTGTTGCGACAGGTGACTTCAGAGAGAGGGAGGAAGGAAAGAGGGAGGAAAGCACAGGGCAGTGCCTACGGCCTTGTGACGGCACTGATGCGTCTTTTCCCACCCCAAATAATCCCCCACCACGTCCTTAGGACAACGTTTGCAGCTGAAGCACCCCCTGAGCACCCCTCCAAGCAGGTCTGGGGGCCAAGCTCAGCCCCAGCGGGACCGCCTGAAGCTGAAGGATGCCCCGGGATGGGGCCCAGCGCGGTTCCGGGCAGCAGATGAGGATGGTGGATAGTTTTTTCTTGCTGCTTTGCCATCAGCCTACGGTTTTGCAAACCTGTCTGAGAGCCCAGACGGCTGCGGGGCTCGGGAGGGGAAGAGCCGGCGGTTTCCCAGCTCGTCCCCGCGGCTCTGCCGGGAATATCCCCACGCCGGCGGTCACCGTGTCCCGGCCGAGGGCGCCTTTCCCAAGAGCTGCAGGACCCAGTTAAAACACACTGCCTTTAGGAAAGTTCCCGACCTCTGCACAGGCCCGGGCACGGAGCTGTCTGCCTTCCCTCCACGCCATCCTATATCCCCTAGAGCTCGGCAGGGAGCCGTGGGAAGGCGTCGAACAGGAGCTTTTGGGGCAAGGCCACTAGGTCTTTTGTCACTTCGCAGGGGACTTTGCGGACTGTCCATACCAGGCAGTGAGAGGCCAGGAGATAAAGAAACGTACCCCCAAACTGTGCCCATTTCAAGCGACCTTGCAACTGTACAGCGCCAAGCACCCGGGGTGAGGGGTGGGCGCTTGGCTGCGGCTCGGGGCTGCTCGCATCTGTCAGAAGGGGGAAGGGGCTGGGGCAAGCCGAAAGCCACTGCCTCTGGTAAATCTGCGGGGCTTAACCCCTTCTGAAACCGCTTTGCCAAGGGCTGGACGGGCCCGGACCCTGCTGCGAGGCAGGCAGTGGGGAGCATTGGTTTATTTATACCCCGTTCCCCACCAGTACGGGCTGCGAAGGGAGTAGGGAGCACTGATTTATCCCCGTTCCCCACCTCTATGGGCCGCGGAGGGTATGGGGAACACTGATTTATCCCCCGTTCCCCACCGGTATGGGCCATGGAGGGAGTGGAAAGCACTGATTTATCCCCGTTCCCCACAGTTATGGGCCGTGGAGGGAGTGGGGAGCACTGATTTATTTATCCCCCGTTCCCCACTATTATGGGCTGAGGCGGGAGCGGGGAGCACTGATTTATCCCCCACTCCCCCGGGATCCCCGGGCGGGAGCGCTCCTCGCTGCTGCTTTAAAAGGGGCCTGTCAGCTGGAGAGGAGGGGAAACACGTCCAGGAGCGCCTCCGTCGCCGGCTCCGCATTTCTTCCGTTCGGGGGAAGAACAACAACAACAAAACAACAAAAATCCCTCTCCGCAGCGTTGCTCGCTCTCGTCCGCTCGCTTCCCCGGCCAACCCGCAGCCGTCAGAGCCGCCTCGGCTGCAGGCACGTCCGAGGGCTGCTCCCGGGCAGATAACGCGGAGATGCCGCTGGCAGGAGAGACACCAGGCAGCACATGGGCTGGGAAGAAGGAGCAGACAGAAAAGCCGCATCTCCGCCTCCAAGGATTTCCTACCGCAAAGAGGGGGAGAGGAGGGGGGCAAAAAAAAAGGAGGAAGCAACAATTTTCCTGGGGGAGGGAGCTCGGGAGAGCCCGCGTGCCCGTCTCCTGCCGTCCACGCGAGTATTTATTGTTTTAATAACCCTTGTTTGGAGTGGCTTAGGAGCGGGGCGACTCCCGGAGGTGGGGCAGTGCGGAGCAGGGGGGCGACGACCCTCGGCCCAGGCGAGCAGGTGAGAGCAGTCGGGCTCTGCTCCATCCCTCCCCGCTGAGGATGCTACAGGGGGGGTAAGGGGGGTGGGGGAAGACTGCCCGGCAATGCTGGTCCCCACTGTCGAGGCGCTCCTCCCTCCGAGCCCTCCTTCTGCTTTGATTTATTTGGGCTTTTATTGCATTTATGGCACGCCGGATGGCGCGCCGGGGACCGGCGGGTGTGCCCGGCGCGGGGGAGGGATGCGGCGTTCCCGCAAGGGCGGTGTTAGTGGGGTGGGTTTAATCTCCCCCTTCTCCTTTTCCCCTTCCCCACCTGCCTGGGACGAGCCAGTGAGCGGGGAGAGCCCCCAGCCCCGCTCCCCGTCAGAAGCCACCTCCCTGGGCAGTCGGGCTGCGCGTCCCGGGATGTTGATGGTGCTTTATGGATTTTGGGATCATTTGCGGCCCCATAAAAATCCCGTTAGTTTTCTGCCCGGGGGTGAAAGCCCCTCGCCCGCTGCATTGCTCGGGGAAACGGCAGAGGTGGGCGAGAAACCCGACGGGAGGAGAGGGGGGGCACGGCCAGGGCCGGGCTGTGCAGGGGGCACCCCGGAGCCCGACCTTCACTTCCTCCCCTGCCAGGTCGCTACAAGCGGGTTTTTTCCTCTCTGGACGAGGCTCCAAGGAAGGGATATCCCCTGGGTCAGATCTTGCTCCCCTCCTTAAATAACCGGGGAGGGAACATCTTCCGAGCCGACGTTCCCTCTCCTGAAACCCTCCCTTTATTTCCGCGGCCCTATAACGGGGACACACACACCCGTACACCCCCCATCCCCTGCCTCCTCTTCTGTCCCGCGGAGAAATGATACTCCACCGCCGGCTACAACGCAGGTCTGAGCCACGGTGGCCTGGGGAAAGAGCCGACACCTCCAACCGCATCGGAATACCTCAGGGCTTCGGATTAAAGCTGTTACATCAGTAAATTAAAAAAAAAAAAAATAAAAATCCAACAACAGAAAACACAGACCCAAACCTGGACGTTTATACAGAAAAAGAGCATCACAAATTCCTAATGTAAGCACCGGCCAGCTGTGTGCACTTGTAAAGTTGTTATAATCCCCCTCCTTGTTATAAACAGGAAAGTACATAATATAAAGCAACAGGCCCGCATTCACAAATACTGACCCTCCTCCCCGCGCCTGCCAAATTCCCCTTGTCTGAAGCTCGCTGCAGCCCCCGGGCGTCTCTCCCGGCTCAGCCCCTGCCCGCACGGCGCTCGCCGGCCACGGGGGGGGCCAGGGCCGGGCCCGGCCTCCGCCCCCAGCCGGTCCTCGACGGGGAGGCTGCGGCCTCCGGCCCGGAGCCGCTCCGCACCTGGCCCCCGCACACAGCCCTTCCTCCGGCAGGGAGTCCCCTGCTCCTTCCTCCCCTCCGCAGCGCTGCTTTCTCCTCTCCTCGATGCGGTTTTCTTCCTTTTCTCTCCATTTTTTTTTAAAAATATATTTTTATTTTTTTGCTTAATGCCCCCGTTTTCCTGCGGGGATCCTCGCCCGCTCCTCCCCGAGCTCCAGCAGTGCACATCCTGCTCTGCTGTGTGTGCTTACAGCGTCAAAGGGTGGACGTGATATTTCAAACATCAGATCAGTGCGTTTATATATTGGGTGCCCGGAAATTTTTCCAAATAAACACAGCTTGATTCGACTTGGGTGGGCAGACTTATCAACAGACTAATTCTATAAACAAATGAAGGAATAACCCGGAGACCATTGGCTGGTACCAGCAAGACACGTGGAGAGAGCTTGGAGTTTTGTAGCAATGAAATTTTAATTAATGTGGGTGGGCTGAGAACACAAACGACTGTTTATCAGAGACAATTTATTTTCCAGTGCTAAGTCAACATATAATAGCAAACTTACAACAATTATTTAACTTCTCCCCCCCCCTCCTTTTTTTTTTTTTTTTCCTTTTTTTTTTTTTTTTTTTTTTTTAAGAGCTATGAAGCAGGGACAGAGGCAGAGCGAGCTCGTTGAGGCAGGGCTGGGATCTGAGCTCGCACAAATAGCTCCCCGGCGGACTCGCCCCAGGTTCCTGCCCTGCCCTGGCCCTTCGCTGGGCTCCGAGGGGGAAGAGCCGGAGCTCCACGCCCGCCGGCCATGAGCCACCTCTACGGCAGCCACCTCTCCCCCATGGGCAGCCCGTCCATGCTCTACCTCCCGGCCGCGCTGGGCTTCGCCCCCAGCGGCGCTCTCTCCAGACAGGACCCCCCGCAGAAACCCCCCTACAGCTACATCGCCCTCATCGCCATGGCCATCAAGGAGGCTCCGGAGCAGAAGGTGACCCTGAGCGGCATCTACCAGTTCATCATGGACCGCTTCCCCTTCTACCACGACAACAAGCAGGGCTGGCAAAACAGCATCCGCCACAACCTCTCCCTCAACGACTGCTTCGTCAAGGTGCCCAGGGAGAAGGGGAGGCCGGGCAAGGGCAGCTACTGGACCCTGGACCCTCGCTGCTTGGATATGTTCGAGAACGGCAACTACCGACGGAGGAAGAGGAAGCCCAAAGCCGCGGGACCCCCGGAGGCTCGGAGCGGTGCCGTGCCCCCCGACGGCGGCCGCCCCGACGAACCCAAGCGGGCCAAGGGGAGCGGAGCGGGGCACAGCCCGGCGGCGGACTCGGGCGACGAAGGGGCTCCGGGACCGGCTGCTGGTGGTGGTGGGGGAGAAGGGGTTGCCCCCGGGGGACCCCCCCGCTGCTCCTCCGCCGCCGCCCCCCGGGCTCCCGCCGCCTCCGGGGGGCCGCCCGCCGCTCCCCCGGCTCTCAAGAGCGGTCCTCGGGGTCGCAGCTTCAGCATCGAGAGCATCCTCGCCCAGGGGTTGCGGCAGCCCCCCCCCGGGGCCGCCCCCAAGGCCCGGGAGAGCCCCGTCGGTTGCCTCGGCGGCTCCCTGGTCGCCAGCGGGGGCTTCGGGCCGGCCCTCAACGCCTCCCTCATGCTCGACTCCCAGGTGCACGGCAGGCTCTACCACATCGGCATCCCCTTCCTCTCCTGCTTCCCTCTCCACTTCTCCGAGGCCGTACTGAATTTCCAGTAGGTGCCCCCCACCCCCTCAGCCCCCTCGTTGCTCGCTGGGGGGGAGAGCCCGGACTCGGACCTCGCCACGCGGGTAAAAGACCAAAAAACGCTCTTAGAGGTGACTCAGGATTTCAGGGCATTTTCAAGGCACGTCTCGCTGCGGAGAGCTCCTTAGGGATTGCTTCTCCCCACCCCCCAGCCCCCCCCACCAGATCGACTGCGCAAGGTAAAGCGGTTTTCTTTTCACCCCGGTGGCGGAGGCACAGAGAGGGGGCACTGGGGGGGTCCCACGCTGGCCTCCACGCCCCACCGGCTTTGCTCTGCGGCTTTCACCTTTGCATCCATCACGTTTCTTAGACCTGCTTTCTGCCACCCCCCTCTGGTCTCCAGTCTTCTTTATTTTTTTTTTCTTTTTTCTTTTTATTTTTTTTCCTTTTGAAAACCCAAACCACCCCTTTTATTCTCATGGAAGGATGGAAGGGGGCTGAGATTTGCATTGCCATGCGTACCCACGGGTGCCTGCTGCACACCATCGCTCCTGAGCTCAGCTCAGCCCTCCGAGTGGGTAAAAGGCAGGTAGCCAAGAGTAACCGGAGCTGAAACAAGGGCAGACAAAATAATCCAGGCTCATTCTGCGCAGTCCTGCTTGCTTTGACTCAGCACTGTATATAACTCACGGCATTAATGCAAGATGTTTTCCTGCCCAGCACTTGTGCTTCTCGAGTATCGCGATAGTGATGTCTCACTTCTGTCTCGCTCATTTGGCCTTGGAGAGGGGGCACGGATGAGCAAACACGTTTTGAACGTGGAGAAGCAGCCCGTTTCCCTGGGTGGCTGGGATCGGTTGCTTCTGACCAAAAAAGACTGAAGCCGGGTTGTGGAGGCTGGTCTTGGCATTTCAGAGGAGCTGTGTTAACAACCCGGACAACTACCAGGAAAAAAAACCTACAAACCAACAGAAACCATCAACTACGTTTCTCAAAGTTTTCTTCTTTTCTTAAAGAAGGAAAAATCAAGACTCTTTAGGAGCAATCAGGAATATTTCTTATTTTTTTTTTTTTTGCCATGATAGAGGCTTTCTGTATATTAATGGATAAATGCCCTTTTGGAAAAAAAAAAGTCTATATTCTCAATTTTCATTATGAAACCAACCTATATCCAATAAAAGCATTTGGTCCAGGACTGTGGCTGATGCGTTGTCAAACTCCCCTTGCCTTGTGCAGCCTGGTGGGGTGATGCTGCCAGGAGGAGGTAAAAGGGGATGGAGGAGAAATACAGGGGCTTGGGGAGTGACCCATTCCTCGTGACTGTGATCATGTTTCCTGAAGTGATTCTGCCTCTCTCCTCCCTCCATCCCACCCCTTCTCATGGCCTTACCTGGGCTATGGAAGTCTGGTTTCTCAGGTGAGCTGTGGGTCAGCTTTTCCAGAGGATGGCAGGCACCTAACACCTTGCCTGCCTGCCTTGACATTTGGACCAGGAGCTTAACAGGGCTCAGATCAACACGAAGGAAAGAGCTCTCACATGGGAAAGTACAGAAAATCTCTGAAAGGTGGGAATGGTGCGGAGTTTCCCAAAAGGAAGATGCTCACAGGTGGATCCCTGGGCAGACACAGCTACAGCTTTTCCCAGGAGTGTGCCAACAACCTCAATGAAAAAAAAAAAGGAGAAAAAAAAAAGGACAGGGGGAATATTTATACAGATTTGCAAGATAGACAAAATAACATCCACTATATGCTTCCTGTTTCTGACAATTTCTATTTAAATAACCGTTGAGTCAATTTTTTTAAAGCTATGGCACCAAATCAGGAAAATCTTGTGATAGTGAAGGTGTCACTGCCCGCTCAAAGCCACTTGTGCCCCCACCATCACCTACAGAGCTGGGCATTTCTTGGGAGGGTTCATCAATTCCCTTGGTCCCACAGGAGAGATGCTGGATCTTTCATCTCCATTCAGCCTAATATGGAGAAGGGTTTAGTCCCCAGAAAGTGGCTATTGGTGCTCTCAGTCACAAGGCAGTTTACAGACAGATTTTTTTTTTTTTTTTTTTTTTTTTTTGTGAGTGAAGCCCCTCCTGATGCATGGAGGATGTTCCCACCAGCCCTGGGGAGAGCTCTCCCGTTGAAGCTGCACAGGGCATGGTCCCTGGGAATCTGCACACCTCCAGGGTATGCTGGCAGGTGGCCATTTGCTTCTGTGAGCACAGAGTGTGGGGACAGCCACATGCAAAGAAAAATCCACTAAAGCCCCCCCAGGAAGTCCCATCACATGTTTTTACCTGTGTCTCCAGCCTTGGCTGGATCTCTTTCTCCTAACTTGGCCCCCAACCCGTGGTGCCCCAGTCCTGGGACCTCTCAGATCCTGTTCCAGCTCCCAAAATACCTTTTTGGTCCTGCTGCCTGGGTTTTTACCCTTTCCCTGCTCACATAGGTGTATCTAGGTGCATGGGGGAACCATCAGCAGCCACTGCGACCATTTCCTTCACTGACGGCCTCCACCTTGAGGCTCTTTATGTACAAGGGCAGACCCTGCTCAAAATAAATAAACAAATAAAAAACATCTGAAGGAATAAGACTGAAGTTGGACTGCAGCTTGACTTGTATGTTTTTGTCACAGGCATGTTTTGGGGAGATTTAACCTTTTCTGCATGATAGGAGTTTGTTTCCTTGAAGCTTTGCTCACAGTGACATTTATTTTTATGTCTGTTTTGTTAGAGTGGAGTGGGACCGAGCCCAGCTGCAGTATTTAAAAGCTACACCAGGCCTGAGTTTGGTTTCACTTGGGAGAGAAAAATTAACAGGCTTGGTGTGTTCTGCACAAGGGTGACTCTAACTTGCGTGAACTCAGAACCAAGTAAATAGCTCTGAGTGGCAACTCAGAATTAATTGGGATCAGGCCATCCGTGTAACTTGCAGGAGAGGAACACTGAGAAAAAGAGTCTTGTTGCCAACTCGCAGAATGACTAACTACACAAGGCTTTTGCACGTCATATGTTTATATATAGAAGAGCAGAACTAATGGTACAATAAAAACAACTGCAGTTCGGTGCTGAGAAAGAAGTGTGCCTATCAATATGCCAGTACCTGGCATCTGCGTGGGGCTGAATGTCCTCGATTCCTCTGCACATCACCCAAACCTTGGTGCTGTGCCGTACAAAACAGACACCGTGTCCTACAAATACAAAGGGCCTGACAAGCTGCAAATATTCAATGTCAATGGTTTCACACCTGTTCCATAACCAAAAAAAAAAAGCAGCTGCCAAACACAAAACTGCCACCCAGTATTTAACTCATCCCTGGAATCTCCCCCCACTTTGCTTTCCCAACCTCTTGGGCTTGGCTATAAACACAAGTCTGCAATACTGCGAAGAAAAAGGAGAAAATAGCCTATGATGCAGTATAAACAGCATACTCCTTGTGTGGGCGATATATATGCCTTTCCGTTCCTCCGGGGAGGAATGACCTCTCCCAGCTGAGCAAGGTTTCACGTCGCCGAGCTCTGCAGCCAATTTTAACTCGTTGGAGCACAGAAGAGCTGGAAGAGGTTTGTGGCGGACCTCTTTGGGTCATGGAGCAGCCTTGCTCTGAACAGAGGTTTCCAACGAGGGGAACTGAAAACACTGCATAGCAGCCTATTAAAACAGTTCAGGAGTTTTATTTCTCATAAGTGGGGCTTCTAATCTTGATATTCACACTGTGCATGTCCTCTTAAAGTTGGTCCCATAGCATATATACACGTGTATTTATATATATAAAAAACATCAAGTATTTACATATGTGCAGAAGCCACTTTCAGGACTTGTCACTCAAGCACATGCTTGATTTCAGGGTGACATAACCCAAAGGGACTTTGTAGCTGCTTCTGTTTCATTTTGGTCCCTTTTAATAATTCCTTCTCCCTTCGTCCTTTCCAAAGGAGGACACGTACTGGAGAGGACATCCCTTTTCACACCAAAACCCACTGGCCTCCTGCTAATTGCTCTTCAGACGGTTGTAAAGAGCTGTCAATTCCAGAAACAAGAGGGCAGGAGGATCTGCTCCGTTGCTTGATTCATAGCCCCGCACACCCAGAAAACAGGTCTCCTGGGAGACGGCATTTTGGATATTAAACAGATCGCATACTTGATTTTCAGTGAAAGACCAAGAAGACAAGATCACAGGATGAGAGAAGTTACAGATGGAAAAGGTCTATGAGGTTATGCAATTCATCAGTCTGGACATTGCATAATTGCTCCCTACAGTATATTTTTAGTGCTTTATCCAGACAAATCATTAAGTGCTTTAAAATGGGCCAGATTCCTCAAATGCAATGCGTGCTAAATCACAGCTGATTTCACAGAGGCTCGTAGCTTGCAGTGTCTAATAAGACACCAGAAGAAAGTTTTGTGTGGTCAAGGAGAGCTGAACTGGCCCTTCCAAAAATAAATACTGATCTGATTCAGTATTCCTTATAGGAATCTTTCCTAAATTGGCTGAATTAGACCCCTTAAATCTCATTTTCAGATTATACTGAATAATACATTATTACTTATTCAGATGTTCCCTTAGTCCAAAGTAAAACATTGTTAATGTTCATGTGAACGCAATTTGTTTTAAGCCAGCTTCAAAGCCAGTTCAGTAAAGCGTAAAGAATGTTTATTTAAAATATAGTTGCTAAATTTAGCATGAGCTTGGTTAGCCTAAATCTTAGCGACATTTTTAGAGAGCACATTGCAAATCAGGAATGCATGGAGAAATAAATAAACTTTCCCACATTTTTGGAAATCGAGTAAGAATTTGCAAGTTATTTCTTGCACGGGCAATTTCCGTGGATTGGAAAGCCTTATGAATAATGCAAATTTCCCACTAAGCAGACAGTTTAAAACACAATGCTAATAATTCTCATTGTAATTTCATTTCAAGGAACACTCCCTCAAGGAGGAAACAACGCTAATAGCAGTCAGCTATTGTTATAAAAATTACACAGGGCATTAACATGTTTCAATATTTACTCAAGCTCTTTGCAAAGCACTGAAAAGCTCAGTGGAGCTGCGGTTGGCCTCAAGCCAGATCCAAACCCTTGCAAAGGAAATCTTGTGTTGGAATTGGGTCCTGTGCTCCTCCCAGTCCTTAGGACACTGGATCTGACCCCTGCCCCTTGCCCAAGTCCTTGCTGGTTTTGATGCCAGCCTGCCCACAGATGGTGCTGAGCCATGCCAGAGCTGCTGTGTGGGCATGGGACTCACCTGAACTGGATTCAGGCAGCAGATTGGATGTGTGCTCATTTATACGAGCCCTTTTTTACACTCCCTGCACAGCAAAATAGAGGACATGGAGCTCTACGATGGCCTCATTTACATTACCATGAGCTAATTCAGCTGGACGGTGATTGAAGCAGGAGAAAAGGCAGCCTTACTGGAAATTACAGCCTTCTGCCCATTTAGACAGCAGACAGATGATTTTAAGCTTTTCCTTTCCTTTCTTCCAGCATCACCTTCCTGAGTTCACCTGGGGACAAGAGTCACATCTGGGCCACCTTTAAGGTATGGGAGTTTGCCTTAGAGAAATGAGGCAAACAGTTGCAGGGAAGATGAGCAGACTTGTGATGGTAAGGAATTAAATTCTCCTTTTCCAGGTCAGTATCCGGGGGCTGGAGCAGCATCTCCATCCTTTCCCTCCATATTTCCCTGAAGAAACTGTCACAGGGTTGGTTGAGCTCCCTCAGCCCTGCAGGTGAAGGCTTGGGAACACATGGGCCCTATGCACTAATTCCTGGATCTGCAGTGAGATGGACCCCTTAATTCTTCACTACCTATCTTCAACTGCTTACTAAGTCGCTGTTTTCATTACAAAAGCAATATGTAATAATAGTTGTTAAAATAATTGTATTTCTGTTTTTACATCTGTAAAGATTAAGTTAAACAGTATGAAGCCCATTAAACTATTTCATGTCATGCTGCCATAAATTTCCTCCATTCCCATTGCTACTATTATTCCAGAGTAAACTCTGAGATCAAGCTGCTGCCACAGAGAGTTATTTATAGGAGCTCATTCATCAATAAAAACTTCAAAAGAAATCTGTTACTCTTCTATTGGGAAGCCAAAGAAAACTAACATAAAGACAACCCCGTTAAGAAACAAAGCTAAGGAGACCACAAGACATTTAGTTAAGGAAAATCCTGATTTCTAACAAATACCATGCAAGGAAGAAAAAAAAAAAAAAAAAGATTGTTGGCAACATGAATCCTTTTAAGTTACTTCATTTTCATTGGACGGTTAAAGTAAACTGTTAAACAGTTGTATTTGTCCTGGCTCAGCCCCCTCATTAGGCTTCATGTGATGGATTTGTGATCTCGCAGTGCGTAAGGAGCTCTTCACCTATTGCGAAAGCTGGTGCTGTCTTCCCACTTGTCTCAGCTGCTTTTCCACCCGTCTGTCAGCACCACAGAGAGCTAATGAGTGAGATGCTGGGTCGGCAATGGAGAGCTCCTACCTCCCTAGAGGTGGATACACAGAACAGGGAAAGGTAGATTTCATCATCCTTATTCTCACTTTATCTCCTGTGCATGTGAGCTGTGCAGCTTTCGGTTCTACAACACTGGCAGAGCTGGTCCTTGGGTGCATGAGGGGTCTCGCGCCATGCTTCACTGCCTGTACCAGCCCTGCTCACATCTCTCTCAGGACTGTTTGGGGCCACATCAAATCTCAACGCTTGTCATTTATATCATAGCAATTGCCCATCATTGGGGAAGCAATATTCTTCTCCTTTTTGCTCCTGTCTCACCAAGAGCTTCACATGAGTGAGGTTTTCCTCCTTACACTTTTTTGTAGGAACATCAGCTCAGTGATCTGCCAGATCCCATCATGGTAAGAGCATCCCCAAACAGTGCTTTCTGAGCTCAGCAGCCAGAGATTTGCTTGTTCCCACCACAGCAATCTGAGCCCCAAAGGCAATACGGGGCTCAGGCACAAGTTGTATAAAAATGTTGTGGTCACATCCTCAAATATCAAAGCCCAGAGGTGGGGATACTATTTCCCAGAGATCTTTTTACCTCTGTCATTACTCATGCAAACCTAACTAGGGCAGTTTGTGTGGATTTCATCTCAATCAACACTAGTTGTCTGACAGCTCAACACCTGATCTAAGCTGGCCATCCAGGCCACCTCCCTAATTTTCCAGGAAAGCAAAACACCTTCAGAGAGCAGATCTTCCAATGACCATAAGCCCAAGCTTTAGGGAGGTGAAATCACCCCTTGGTTATATGCAGAGAAGCTGTATGACCAGCTGATATGAGGTCTGTGGTTTAGAGAATAAGGGGAGAGGAAATCCATCCACAGCAGATTGCTTCTTCCAGACTAGATGTCAGCCTGCCTGGCAAGGGCAATAAACCCCTTTTGTCTGAACAGAGCTCTCTCTACACTTGCCTCAAAAGCTCTTTTTGTATTTATTACAAGCAGTTTTTGGTTGGGTTGTTCTGCAGTGGAGGTAAGAAATCATTGCTTTCCTTCTACTGTAAATTTAGACCAGGGAGTCCCAAGTGGACCGCTAATGATGTGACTTAAAAACAGCCCAGCAGCTGCTTCCCCAAGCTCAGGTACTAGATAAAGAAATTTGCAAAGGCTTCTTATAAGCCACCAAACTAGGGTCCCAGAAAATCTCTTTCCTCATGAAGATCTGGAAGAGTTACCTTTACTTTTGTCCATCATGTGCTTTGCTGCAAATTGAAGCTCATGTATCCAGCTTTGCACTGATATAATTACAGTCACTGAAAAAGGGAGAGAGCCAAGTCAGTCATGTTGACCAAATTACACCAATGAGAAACATTTTCATACATTGCTATAGCTTATATTTGGAATAGGTCTGAACAGCAGGGACACAATGATTATTAATAAACATGAAATGTCTCCATATACAAACCAGATTTATTCCAATTGAACTGTACCTACTGTTAAATATAATTGTTTTGTTATGAAAAGGGCAAAGAGAAGCCCTTAATTGTTGTGTCTGCTTTCAGATTAGACTCTACATAAACTCGAAATAACAACAACAATTGTGGTCCACTTCTTATGGAGTATTTTTCATTGATTTCTCCTAAAGTGCTTTGCAGGGAAGGTCAGTAGAAAACCCCATTGTAAACACGGGGAAATCTCCTGATTATTTATTTTGGATGACTATAGAGGAAATTGCATATGCTTTCATGGAAAAAAAAAATCCTCTATTATTATTATTATCCTCCATCCTAAAAGGGAAGAAAAAAAAAAAAAAAAGCCTGGTGACTCTGATCTTACTTTAAATTGTCTTCATATAAATTCCAGGCAAACCAAATTAAGGCAAATGACTCTGGGTTTAATGAGAGTAAATAGTAACAGACTAAGTAAAAGCTTAAAACAGGCACCTAGCTGCTCTGTGCTCCTTGTAGCATGAAAGATCTCTTGAAAATTTTGACTGAATAATTTTTTGTAGCTTATTTCAGAGATATTTTACTTATGGCTTTAGCATCAATAAGAAACCGCAGGTCAGCTGTTAGCAAAACAAAGTGGAAAAATCTGTAGCTTAGATAAAATCAAGAAAATAGTTCTGTTTAGAGTGTGAAGTGCAATTATGTAGTGAAGCATTCAAAAATACCTTTGTGCAGTAGTTTGGGGCTGAGCAGAGAGAGCCCAAGACAGAAGAGAGATGTGAGTCAGCCCTTTGAAGTCTCATGGGCTGATCCTTTTCACATCCAGGTATGATTTCCATTTCTGGGGAAAAAAGACCCCGAACTAAAGCCGCTGAGAGAGGGAAAAGATATTAATTTTAATTAGAGATGTCTCAGAGAACTGAGGAATCTGGTGTTCGCAGGGTCTGTGCAAGCTGCAGCATCCCAGCTCTGGTGCAGAGCAAGCAACTCCTTGGTGGAAGCACTATAGGGACAGGACTGGGAGCTGGCCTTGGAGGTGTTCTCCTGTCACTTCAGCCATGGGGACAGGGATGGCTGTGACCCTCCCGTGGCCAGGAGGAGCCGCAGGCACATTTTACAGGGGTTCTGCCTCTCCCACTGTCAGGACTCAGGCAAGCATCGCTGAATGCTTAATTTGCACTACTCTGGCTTTGTCTGGGCAGGCATCTAGCAGGGCTTTCTTGGATTGTTCACTCAACCTTGTTCTATCAAATGCTTTTCTAAAGTCTTTAATCAAGACAGGACTAGTCATCCTCCACCCTGATAGCTCGGCAAATGCTGAAGACCTGGTGGCCTTTCACAGAATCACAGAATCACAGAATTTTTCTAGGTTGGAAGAGACCTCAAGGTCATCGAGTTCAACCTCTGACCTAACACTAACAGCCCTCCACTAAACCATATCCCTAAGCTCTACATCTAAACGTCTTTTGAAGACTTCCAGGGATGGTGACTCCACCACTTCCCTGGGCAGCCTGTTCCAGTGCCTCACAAAGACGTAAGCACATGGAGAGAAGCTGTAGGGTGGGAGGCCTTGGTCCCCCTATATACAGATGCACTGGTGCACATGGACAGGGAATGTGTGAGCTACCCAACCCTGCCCCAGTCCAGAAAGAAAAAAGGGATTAATTTCTTTCTGCTCAGGTAGCTTTAATAAATCAGTTCTGCCTTCAAACTCACTTTTCTATCCATTATATTGAGGGATAACAGTGAATCCCAGTTCTTTTCCAGCTCTTCATTAAGATTTCCATGCTAGGACACGAGCGTTAAATCTCCAAAAGAGATATGCTGCTTCTACTCTCAGCTCCTTGCTGCTTACTTTAAAAGTCATTATCTTTCCTTCCAGTAATAAAATAAATCAATAGGGAAAAGATATTTTTCAAATGTCTAAGAAACGCAGTTTCTCCTCGAGAGCATTAAGGTACGGAGGAAACACAAAGTATCAACTTTGACACACTTGACAAATATTGAAAGGGAGCTGAGGCTAAAAGGCAACTCCTTGAAGATTTTGGATCATTAAGAAACTACACGAATGGGTTGAAATCCTTGAAAGAAAACCTATCCCAGGCTTACTTGGCTGGACCGGCGCCAGGGCTGTGCGTTTACCTCCCAGGCTCTCTCCCACTAATGATGTCTAAGGGAAAACCCATCCCCACTTATTTCCTAGGGGTGGGAAGGATCTGTGAGCCGACGAGCCGGGGGTTCCCGTGTGCTCATTTGCTTGTGCGTGCCGTGCTCAGGGCAGCACCTGTCAACCCCTAAATCCCGGAGCACTTGGCCTCAGCGAGGGTAAGACCAGCAGCTCGGTTTTGACCCACAGGATGACTACAGGGAGCCAGGCTGGGCTGCACAGACCTTTCCCAGGCTCAGCTTCTCCCCACGTTTTGTTGCATTGATTGGAAAGTGCAGGCATGCAAGAGGGAGGTCAAGGTTTTACAAAGTCCCAGGCAAGTCTCTCTGGGGATGTGGCATGTTGTAAAGGGCTGCATCTTCTGGTGATGCCCTCTGCTGTTAGATGGGCGCTTAATCTGCTGTTAGAGGTGAAGTCACCACACTTTCTGTCCCCAGTGAGAAAACTGGGGTCTCCTGGGTGGCCTGGGAACAGCCTGGCCCCTCTCCATTGGAGCTCTTAGGTTCAGGCATCACGGCAGGCGTAGGAGTTGGGCCCCAAGTAAAGGGCCGGACCAGAGGGTGACCTCCTGCACCACGGAAACTTCACATCTGAGCTCTCCGAGACCGCGCCGTCTTCCTGTGTCTCCGCACAGCTCCTCGCACAAAGGGTCCAGTGTCCTGGGCTGCACACAACGCCCCAACAACAATTATGTGACTCAGCTCCTCCGGCACGGACGTACGGCCCCGACGGAGAGGACCACACTCAAGGAGAGGGCACGGGGAGGTTATTCGGGGAAGCGGGTTTGAGGGTGGTTTGGTGTGGGCACCCCGTGAGGCCGTCCCTGCTTTTGGCAGCAGAGGGAAGGAGGTGGAGGGCGCTGGGGCTGAGTTTTCCCAGGGCTGCCGCAAGGCATCGCGCAGGATCGGGCTGCCTCTGTCCTGGCATCCAGGCTTTAAATCTCATTTCCAGCTAGTTTACTAGAAATAGTCTCCACAGCCCTCAGGATGAAATATCCCAGGCTGGCGAGCTAACGGCTTGTGCTTGCTGCAATCTGCGAACTCTGAATTTCACAGCTGCGGTGAGACAGTATTTAAAATCTCAGAGACAGAAATGGCCCTCTGTAAAGCAGAAATTATAAGTTTTGGCCCTGTCTCTAACCTTTGGAGAGTTGCCCAGCTTCTGACAGTCTGTGATGATGTCTCTGTGGAGGAAATCCTACGCTGAAGAAAAGCATGTTGCTTTCTCCCAAAGTTATATCCTTTCTTTTATTCGGCCACCAGAAAGGACACTCTGTCATCTTGACAGATCTTAAATATTCCCTCCTAATTTTAAGGGAGGAAGATATGGGGACAAAATTAATTTTTTTTTTCAATCTTTTTTTTTTTTTTTTTTTTTTTTTTCAGGAGTCTTATTTATGGCTGAGGATATAAGGGATTTGAATGGAAATAACAATTAAACTCAAGAAAAAATTCACACCACAGGTCACTGCAATCCCAACTTTTCCCCTTATGAACTCAAGCCGAGGAGGTTTTCTTCCCCTTTGTGATTTAGGCTTTGCTAAACTTCTCTGAAAATAGTTCATATATCACAGAGAAGAATTTCCATGGGGAACATAAATACATCCGTGGAAAGAAGGGAAAATTTTTCCTTGTCTCTGGGAATGGATGAGAAAGAAAGACAGTTGACGCCAAATATTAATGATGAGTGGAGGAATCCATCCAAAGAGGCGATCTGTGGAGAATACTTAAACTATCCTAAAGTCACAGACATATAAAAATCTGGTGTGGAACAATGACTTTTCCACTAATATCGGCCTGGAGTCAAGAAATATTTAAGCACATGCTTAAGTCGGTCCCTGTTCAGGATAGCCCTGCAGTGAATTGCTGAAGTTAACTTCAGCTTTATTGATGTGTTTTTCAGCTTGGTGGATATCAGTTGGAGTTAAGCATGCCTCGAATTGCTTAAGAACTGTCTGGCAGGGAGATGCTTTCTTCTGCTGGGACCATGTTAGAGGGTTTTCAGTTTCTTTGTTTCAGGAAGAGATTGTATTAAATTCCTCATAGAGGGGACAGCGTTGAGGACAGTCAGGGCTGTGTGCATGTGGATATATATGGCCATGTGCACACCTGCAGATGTGCTGCTCTTCACAGGCTTCTCGCTTACATCCTGTGGGTGTCCCTCCCAGTGACGGAGGGACGTTAATAGCTGGTCTTGCATGGCAAACATCCCTGCAAAATTGCATCCTGGGCTTGTGTTGCCTTCACAGGCAGGCGAGCTTGAAGCCTCCCAAGCAGCTGAGCAGGGCAGGGAAGCATTCCTGCCTTCCTTCGAGGGATGGAAAGCAGAGACACTGCCATGCTGACCACGCACAGGCATGTTCAGGCAGACCTGAGCCCTTGTCCCACTGCCTGCACGCAGCTGGTGTGGCAGCTGCCATGAGTGCTGTGTGCTCAGAGGGCCATGACCTGCTCCTGAACACCTCTGCCAGGGTTCATGCTTGATCCTGTGTTTTTGTGCCCATTCTCCTCCTCCCTTGTGCTGGGGAGGAGGTGGAGAGTGAATGCAGGTGGTGTTCTTGGCTTTGGTGGCGTTGCAAGGGCTGGGGATTTTCTCCTCACCCAGCTTTGCAGCATGGTAGGAGGAGTGGTGCTCATCTCATCCAGGACTCAAGGACTTCACCAGCCTTTCTCTGGGGTGAAAAAGCCCTTGAACTCCTCAGACGACAGCTCTAGATGTTAGCACCTCACTGCCTCGTATCGCGTGAGGTCAGGCTGATGATGGGCTGGGGCTGTCAGTCACAAGGACATCAGCTCTGCCTGCTGACACGCAGTGCCAGAATCACAAAGCAAAACACACAAGCCTCCCACAAGCGGTTGGATTTGACATAGCTGGATGAGCGGTTTAATTGGGTTATTAACACATCTCCACACTGACATCAAGAGCATTAAGCACTGTGCAAACAGACCGGTGCCAATGGCTCTGCCAAGGTGCTGGAGGTGGGGTGGGAATGCCGCTCTCTTTGCTCTTTGCAGCTGGGGCATCCCCTGGCTACAAGCAGGGAGGTGATAGGAAGGCAGGAGGTGAAACTACATCTCTTTTTGGAGCAGGGAGAGGTTTAAGAAGAAGGCAGGCAGGGTAGGGTCTGTACCAACCTCACCTGGCCTTCCTTCATCTGTAGGGCATCCTGGGTGCTGTGCTGAGGCATCCTAGAATAATACAGAGACTAAGTTCCTACCATAGCCCTCTCTGCTTTAATCCCCAGGTGGGCAGCGTGGTCCCAAGGCAGCAGTTCCTCCATCTGTGACCAGCATCAGCATTTGTGCAAAGCGCCCCAGCACCGCGCCACCTGCGCGCAGGGATGTGGCTGTGGCTCTGCAAACCTGCACCCCATGTCCCGGGGCAGCGGGAGGATTAGCGAAGAGCTTCAAAGCGTTGTGTAATTGCACTTTCACTCAACTCGCATGGCTTTGTTTTCTTAATTTTAAAAGAAATGTCAGGCCAGCCTCCAGGGACAGGCGAAAGGATCCCTCTCTTGGTGACAGCGGGTAAAACAGAGGCTGCACGTTCTTGCCCTCAAACTGGGCTGGCTGGGTCCAGGCTGAGCTGGTGCCTGGAAAGTGAGGGCAGATAAATCAGCTTTGGATTCGCCTCCTTTGGCTGTTTGGATTTGAGTGACAGAAGCCTGGCACAGGGCACTCTTTGGAGGCCCCACCAGCAGATGAAGGGACACTGCTCACCTCTCCTCCCTGCCTTACCCTAAAGGGATGTTGGAGGTTATAAACTCTTCCCTTCCAGGAAAGCAGCAGGCTAGAGAAGAAATCGGAGGTGGGCAATGAATTCCCCGTGGCTGCTATCTCATGGCATACCAGCAGTGTCTGCGTTACAAGATTTACTTCCCGGTGTGGCTGTAACCTCTGCAGAGATAAGCTCTCCCAGGGGCAGAGCCTGCTGGTGCCGTCATAAACTTTTATGCGTATGCACCTCAGCCGTCCTGCATAACACAGCTCAGATCATGGGATCCCTGATTTTGCTCTCAGACGTGGCAGGATTCACTTTTTTTTGCAAGCTCTGATGTGGA
Organism: Aythya ferina; assembly: GCF_964211825.1. Taxonomy (NCBI): domain Eukaryota; kingdom Metazoa; phylum Chordata; class Aves; order Anseriformes; family Anatidae; genus Aythya; species Aythya ferina. Next base: position 2,964,546 of record NC_140308.1, read on the forward strand.
AAACAAATCATCCACCTTTTGAGGAGGCTTCAGTCTGCTCTTCAAAAGGTGCAGATCATGCTGAAAGTGCTGCTGGGGAAAAAACTTTTACTTTCACACTGCTCCTAGAGAGGAAAACTATATGGATCATTAAGCCAAGTTCTCTCCAAGCACAGTCACTTGCTTTCATTTGATCTTTTTCCTAAACAAATCAACCCTATCTTAAACTTTCCCTGTTTTTTCCCCCTCTTCAGCACCATGGGAAGGCTCTGACAGCTAGAAATCTTCCTCTGACTTCCTTCCATTTATGATGGGGCATCTGCTAATGAGATACTGGCTCTGGGGATGCTCTCTTTTCCTTCATTTAATCAATCTTCTTTCTGGCAAGTGGATTTTGCAGGGAGAATGAGCAATTCACTTAGCAAAAATGAAACTGGTGCATCACAGAAGATAAATATGGGGAACTGGTTTATCTGGTTCAAAAGTATGTTCTGATTATCCTCTGTGCCTGTTCCTGGTGAAGAGCAAACTGTCTTCTCTGACGGCGCTCTGGGCTCTGCTCGTAGTGCTTCTAATCTTGGTTGGGACTCAGAAGTTCAGAAAATGAAGAGAAAAAAATGCCCTAGAGAAACAAAAGAATGTTTTGAATGTTGAATCCTCTTGGTGGGATGCCAGCTGGAGGTGCTGGGTGAAGGTATGCTATTAAACACACTGCCTCGCTCGTCCCCAGATCATTTACTCCTTCCCAGTAAATCAGTTTTGCTTCTGGTGAACTCAAAGCTTCTCTGTCTTTAGAAATGTCACAAAACCTTCTCACCTGATAAAGGTTTCCCCTGCTAACTGGAACAAGATCCATAGGATCAAATCACAGATTTCAGCTCTTACTATTTTCACTCTTTATGATGCAGTAATTTCAAGTCTGTTGGTGCATTAAAAGTTGCCTGTCTGCCCAGAGCATCCTTCCCTGCTGTGGATCCCAAAATACATGTCAGGACCTCTAGCAGGCTTGTGGCATTTAAACCTGAGCCTGCAAAGCCCACGGGAAGCTCAGCCTCTGAGGTGGGACCAGAAGGGTGCTGAAAAGTGTGCTCATCTGTGAAAGGCATTCAGAAGTTGTCACAGGAAAATCTGAGTTTAGTTTTGCTAGTTTCTGTCTTCTTATATATTCTTTTATATTTCCCTTTCTCTTTCCCCATATACTTGCTCCCTGTTTTCTCAGCCCTCGTCCTAATAAATTAGATTATCACTCCCTATTGATTCTTTCATCCTAAAGAGCTGTGGCAGAAGCTGAAAAGCAGTCCAAATCAGAGGGTTGTGATCTTTTTTAAAGACAAAGGCAGGGGGAATCCTTTGGTTCTCATTCTTTAGAAGACTCTTGCTTTAAGAAGTCACAGGGTTATATGATATTTTCCCAATTTCTCCCATTTACATGGGAATGGCAGCAGACCAAGCATTACTCTGAAACCCAGCAGAAGCTTTCTTAACATTTCAGATTTTGACCAAAAAGTTAAAAAATAAAAAGCCCTTTCCCCTCCTTGTTTTTCTGGCCAGCCCTTGTTCATGGCATTTGGGAAAAGCAAAGCAGGCGACTGGAAAACACCACCCGTGGTTGCTACCACACAGCCTCTGCTCTCAGGGTTGGATGCTTTCCTTCCCCACATCCCGGGCTCCCACCCGCTGTGGGGGAGCTGCAGAAAAGCCATGCAGAGGGCATGGGGCTGGACAGAAGTGCTGCCTTGATCAACCCTGACCAAACGGAGGCTCAGGCAGGGAATTAACGTGCTGGTTTGGGGAAATGAGCTCCTCCAAGATGCACCGGCTGCAGAGTAGTCACAGTTTGTATCTGGGATGCTCTGATCCCATCTGATAAGGGGAGAGTCCGTCCAAAAGCAACAGGCAAAAACACACTGCCAGGTCCGTGATCTCATCCGCCCAAGCAGGAACAGTGCAAAGAAGTGAAAAATGAACACGAAGAAAGGGAGAGATCCAGGAGACAGCGTGAATAAATCCTCAGTAACACAGGAGTCACCGACAGTAACAATAAACCACGAAAAAACAAAGCTCACCATTATGCGAGCCCCGATTCTGCTTTCACTTATGTCAATGGAAATCTGGCAATTGGTTTTGATGGCAGGAGGATTAGGTCGGGATGGAAATATTTGTGATCTGAACTTTTCACCTCGCAAGAACCTGTTCACACTTTAAGAGCAAGCTGCATTGAGTAGACGTGACATTCATGTGACAGCGTGACCTGTGCAGGGTCTGAGCATTGTGGCTTTGGCTAAACCTGGGTGATTGTGAACAAAATGATGAACATGCTGAATAAAGAGGAGAGCAAACAACTCAGAAAGGTTTTGGTCTCCTTTTCTCTGCATGGATTTTTTTTTTTTAAATTATTATTTATGTATTTTTTGGCTACCAAAATTTAGCAGAGCAAACCCAAAAATTAACATTTTGCAGTTTTGTGTCTCCTCCTAGCTGCAGGCTCAACCAGCTTCTTGAGGAAGTGCCAAACTTATTGTTGGAGGCTGAAATGAAGGATAGGGAGATGGAGAGACCCAAAAAGGTCTGATGGCAAGTGGGTAGCAGAGTTAGAAATCAAGAGTAAAAACTCAGTTTCCTTAATCTGAGTAACAAAAGCAACCACTTTTCCTCTTGGAGGGGCATTATGAGAAGCAATAGCAAATATTACAGGAAAAAAAGTTCCCAAGACCCTTCCATATCTTTGTAATCTTTCCCAAGCTTGTCACCCATAAGCACTCTATTTAACATGAGGTTTGTGCTATTCCTTCTAGGCTTAGGGAATACTGAAAATAACAAATAGATGTAAAAGCAGAATAAATGACAATTTTTAATGACATGGACTCCATTTTTCCTAGTGCTTGTATTAATTTCAGAGCTCCAATCTAACCTCGTGTGTTGCATGAAATCTTTGTTTATTCCTTGTGCCTGCCCCACAAGTGGAAAACACACAGCTAACAACAGTGGATTAATTTTGTGTCTTCAACAGAGATGCTTATCCCATTTATTAAAAAGATTGTTATACTGCAGAAGGAGGCAGAAAATTGATGTGCTTAAGGCCTTTTGAAAGCAAGACAGAAAACAGCAGGAGAAGAAGGGTGGAAAGTTTGCACAGAAATCGCTTCTGAGAAGCTGACACCGGGAAAACGAGAAACACATTTCTTGGGGGAGCTGGGACTTGAGGAGGACACGTTGCGAGCACACCGATTTATCTAAGCGGCAAGGAAGAAAATGATGCATTTCCTGCAAAGAACATAAAAACAAACAAGAAGTCACACTGCGACTCGAGCGAGAGGAATCAAAAAGCAACCATGACCATAATAAATAGTGGTGAATTCCTGGCGGAGCCAGTGATGGGGAGGAAAGGACAGCTGAGTCCAATCAGCCAGGCTTGGGCTTTCGTGCTCCTCCTGTCATGGGCTGCTACTTGATGTCTCTTATCATCTGCATCGGCCCCATCGAGACAAGCCGTGTTCTTAATGAGCTGATATACGAGACAGTGATAGCTGCAGCTTAAAGCCAATATTGTACCTTCGGAGGCACGATTTTTCAAAATGAACAAATGGTCTGTGAAGCTGGTGGTGACTCGGAGTAACAGATGAGATGTCTGGAGGTGGATTTTTTTTTAGGTGTAAGTGTAGAAATGGCATATTTTTAAATGAGCTCTGCTGCAGACCTCATGCAGATGGGCTGACCTGGTGTCCCTGCTGGTTTCCATACCTGCCATTGGGAAAAGCATCACTGGGATTGAGTGGCATAGATGGGGACATGTCCCACATCAGCTGATTGCTTGGAAAGCTGTATGGGGACAGGGACACTAGGAGGGGTTCCTTGGGGAATGGGTATCACCAGTCATCCCTCAGTTTATCTGCTACATGAAATCACCCATCAGCCTTCAAAAGGTCTTCTCTTTTACTTCTATGCAGAAATACTGAAGTATCTATTTTGGGTGGGCTCACTTCAGGTGTCCATTTCCTTCCTAGAGCTCCCCAGCCCTAGAATGGGCACCTCCACCAGACCGGAGCAGTCTTCTCAAACTGGAAGTCCCTGGAGAAAATTTGCAGCTTAACTCTTCTGGAGCTCTCACTTCTGAGCTCACGGACATGGAAACTTCTCCCATACTTTCCTAAGACATCAGAGCTTTGTGGGTGAAGAATTCCAGGTGAACATTTATTTGAGAATCTTGTGAAGCTTCACTCAGGTGGCACTACAAACACATGTGATGATTTTCAAGTCAGGGGAAAGTAGTTCTCCAAGTTCCATTTCTTGAATAATCTGCAGATATCCCAAGGGAAGACTTTTTGGAGGCATAAGAGATGAACCAGATGCTTCTCAAGTCCAGCAGGAGCTATGTGCCAACCTCTCCGTGTATTTACAAGTCTCCCCATGCAAGCTAAAAGCCTTCTGCAAGGCAGTCATGATGCAGAGCCTGCTCGAGAGGCACAGCGTCATGGACACAGTTAATTTCCTTCCAATCCACAAAATGATTATAGTATTGGGTTTGAACAACTTTAAGAAAATGGTGCAAAGGATACAACAAAAGCTGCAGTTATCCTGAAGGGAATTCGATGTAATGATATTCAGGCCGACATAATCAACAGAATCTCTGAACTGTTCAAGTTTCAGCCAGCACTGGCAATTAAGAAATCATACCAAGAAATGTAACTTAACTCCTTATTAGCACTTGGATCTCTATCAGGAACACTACAAAAAATAGAAAAAAATATATAAAAATAAAATCCAAGAGCATTTTTCAAATTAGCAGCCTTGAGGGTAACATAATGTAAGTCCAGGCAGAGCGAATTGAATGGGAATAGTTAATTCAGTTCTAGGAAACTTAAGAATCCCTCCTCTCCTCATCAGCAGTAACTTGCTTGTTAAAGGGAGACAAATGAAAATGTTAATCAGCAAAGATGCTCACCGGGGAATTGCTGGGAAGGAATTGCTCTGAGCCGGCAGCCCTGCTGAGGTTGTGTGTGTGTAACCCCTCCGCTGAGGGGTGTGTAACCACCTCTCCCCAAAATGCCCAATAAGAGACCTGTCTAGCAGGGCGGCTTTGCCCGGAATCCTGACCAGAGCTCACAGGGTTGGCAGTGGTCTGAAACTGGTTTTATTGCCATGTTACTGATCCAGCTCTTGGTAAGGGCAGGGTAGTGTTCCCATTGTGGGATCCGATACTGGGTCCTTGGCTGGGTTTTGGCATGTTCTTAGCACGTTGTGCATCTCTGGGAAGGGAAGGCACATGGCCAGGTAAGCTAGTCTAAGGAGGAATTCCAGGACATTTAAAATCTTGTTGTTTTTTTCTTTTTGACAGAAGAAACAGCTCTGGCTAGTTATATGGACCTTAGATTTAAAAATAGCTGGGTTCCTTCCTGTCTGAGGTAGAGAAAGATATAAGCTTGATTTATTGGCTGTCCAGTGGACTTTATATTCAATTTCCTCTTGTCACATTCCTATCAAGGAACTGCATGAGTGTAGCAGAGACAGGGTGAGCCTTTATAGAATAAATACATTCATTTACTTGATGAATACCTATATTCACATGAATAAAGGTCCCTCTTCAAACGTTCAAACAAATAAATACTGGCTAAATATTGTTAGCAGAGAAAAAGAAACAAAAAAAGACATGAAGAAAACCCATTGCACAAATTTGAATTCTGTTGCAGGTTTGAGTTAGCAACAGTTTGTGAATGCAGATCCCTAGGATACATAGATGAGATGCACTGAAATTAATGTACTGCCTCATTCATGCAATGAGGTTTGATAAACCTCTGCTGGGCTAAAAAATTAGGAGTTTTGAAGGAAAAAAACACTGGAAAACTAAACATCAAACAAGAAAAAAAACAAGAGTGAGAAGAAACAAAACACATTTAAGATTTTGAAAAGGGGTTTAATTAGCGTCTGATTTTCATCTGATGCCCGGTGATGTAAATCAGTGAAATCAATGGGGTGGCACACAAGCTAAGCTCTGGATTTGGCCCTGCATAAGGCTCATTGCTACGGTCAGTCCAGGGTGCCAAAATGTATCCAGCTTGATTGGTTATGGTGAATTCAAAAATACTTTCCCCCTGTTGTATTAAGTATAACTAAAGCATTCATTTAGATTGCATATTCTCCTGTACAAGTATGTTATTCTAATTTCCCCCAAGAGCTAAAAAAAGATTTTTTTTTTTTCTTTTTTTTTCCCAATTTGATATACATAATGTAGGCTGGCAGTATTAGTCTAAGTGTTTTCTATTCATGGTTTTCTGAAACTTTCTATTAGAAGTCTTTGAAATCAAACACCCTTCTTTTTATCATATATTACTTCCTCCCCTGGAACTGTTCCGTCTCTGTGCAGTGATCCCACTAGACTTTTAACTTTCATATGAAAAAAAAAAAAAAGTGATAAAAATGTATCGATGTTTGAACACCATCCAAAACAGTCAACTTCAAAAACAACACACAGACACACACACACACACAAATTCTGTGAATGGAAAATAGGAACTGAATTTACTGGGAGTGGGAAAGCTAGTTGATATGTTTTATGGACTATCTATTGACTTTGGGTATACCCAGTACCACTAGTGTTTGCAACAGCATTTAAAGTAAAATTTCCAAGAGTGGGCCATGGGTTTATGCAAACCACAAGTGACACAAGTGACTTGCAGGCTGGGTGATGTCTGCAGAATTGTTTATTCTTGCAGCAGTCAAGGAGCACAGGACGGCTGCGGTTCTAGCTGCAAACTTAAGAGGTGGTATCAAGGAGTTTAAAATAGATGTGGTAGGCTTAAAGCTACCACACACAGTTTAAAAAATGAAAAGGTGACCTTAAATATTTTTTGTGGTGTTCAAAATGCTACTTTGGGATAAGTTTTATCAAATTTTTCTTTTCAGCCCCACCCAGGTGAGTATTTCAGCAGACTTGGAATATCCTCTTCCACCAGCATTTTCTGCATTCACGAGATAGCTGCTTTAATAATAACAGCAGTGTTGTAATGCCAAAGGCATCAATCTGGTATCAGTCAGTTTCTCAGCCAGCCTCCTGCACATCCTAAAGGATGGGGTCAAGTGTTTGGGAAGTAAATGAAAGCTCCCAGGCAGTAGGGAAGGAGAGGAGGAAAGTCAAAAGACTTACGATACCTGAACTGAATTATCCTATTATATATTTATTACTGGAGTGTACAGCTTTATGGTTTGGTATGTACATCTGAAATGAGAGTAGCAGAGGACATGAACAGTCCTGAGCTGGAGAGCCAAGATTTCCAGGCCACATTACTGCTGTAGAGCTGACCCCAGAGAGACCCAAGGCATGTCTGAGTCCCACCTTAACCCTCTGCATCCAGAATTCACTGATTTATGAATGCCAAAGTTTCCTCTTCATCTGGTGGAGCATTTCTGGTCAGTGTTGGTGTTCTGCAGTTTCCATGGGACACCAAGTCTGGACAGTAGGTTACACTCACGTAATTCTGTCCTAATATAGAGATATGATTTTTGTTTGATGCCACATGACTACTCAATATGCATCAACCGAGACTAATTGGCCAGGTAAATCCCATGATGCTGCTTCTGTTCCTTGACTGGAAGTGCATCCAAATGTCATCTGTTAATTTAACACACGCCTTTCATGCATGCAACATCCACACCTGCAACAAAAATCATGTAAATGCTTTTGGTGATAATTTAGAGAAAAACCAAGAACCTTAGATGTGAGTTCATTAAAATCAAACAAAATGCCAGTGGTTGACATAATGAAAGGTGTTTGATTTGGCTCTTGAGCAATGAAACAGCTATGTGCAGAAAAGTGGTTGCAGCTTTTGTCCTAACAAATATGAAGCATCATTATTCTCTACCAGCTCAGTACCAATCCTCTTCTGTTAAAATCATTCAAACATTTCTTATTTTTTAGCTTCTTGTTTCTTGGTACTGCAAAACAAAAGAAATGTTTGACAGGTATTAATTTTGAAAACAAATGGTATATTTCCAGATCAGCCGCTGATGAGAAAGGAGGGAAAGAGAAAATTACAGGTTGTTTTAATTGCAAACTGGGAATTTTATAAACAAAATGCACACACGTATCATTTATAGTCATGATCCAGGCCAGAGCAATAATTATGATAAATCCTTTGTCAACCCCACTAAGAAGTCTTTCATGAAGTAGTAGGAAATTAATTCACATTCTAGACAATGGTTCAATAAAATGCTTTCCAGCTTCTCTGGCATATGGAATTCCACATGGGCTGCAATCAGATGTTCCCCAAATCACACTTTTTCATTGCTTAACTCCTTGACAGTTTAACGTAAACAAACACTGAATTCATTAAGTTGCATTTTTTAAGCTTTCTAATTAACTGAAACAGCTGAAGTTTAAATCTTCAAACATATGTTAAAAGCTTAATTTTCAAGACATAAACCACTGTAAAACCTGCAGATTATTAACATTTGAGGTGTTCAGCAGAGTACCTTTCCTTGTGTTGTTCTTCATGGTTCTGCAAAATGTAGACTTTCAGTGTTTTAATGTAAAGTAATTAACAAAACAAAAACCACCTCATTTTTATAATGAAAAACATTAGTCTTGATTTGGAAATAGAACCTTTTTGATTATGAGCTCCCCAATTATTCACGTCCAATCCTATGATGCTATCTTTCTTTTTGATGAAATATCATGTGGTTCCATTAACAGCCTGTTGTTAACCACTGTTAAGTACTATTTTTCAGAGGACATGCACATCCCTGCTCTTGCACCCACATATTCTGGGTGCAGTCTTGACCTCAGGGAAGCAGTTGTGGTTCTTTTATCCATCAAAGTCTTTTCATCTTTGCCATGACATGAGAAACATGCTTCTGGAAGGGACTAGGCTTTAATCCTTCTGCAGTCTTTAATATATTCTATTAAAGAGAAAGGATTGGGTAGGTCAGGAAACTGATAATATGGCCTTATCCTTTGGACTTGTATGATCCTAGTGAGATCACAAAAATGATGTGAACACCATAGACATTTGGTTGCTCCAACAGTGCTTTTAGATTCAACAATTCTGAGCTTGAGATAGACACCTTTTAGTACAACAGAGCCCATTTGGAAAAAATCTGTGATGACCCTCTGCCACTTTGGAAGGCATTGAACAGAGCGGTGGTGGGACTCTGTTTGCACCAACAGACTGTTGTCCACATCTTTTCTCACATGAGATAATGAATCTGACCCGGGCACCAGGTGCCTCGTCCTGCTGACGGGTCTACGTGTGAATTGTGAAGAGAAGAGGAAACGACGGGAAGTGAAGTGCCATCAGCAAAACTTTCATGTGGGCTTTGTTCCCAGGAAACCACTTCCTCTGTTTGTACGGGGATGGGACTGCATGGGGACTCACGCTCTCAGCTAATTTAGCCAAGCCAGAAAAGCCATGGCACCCCACTAAAATTAAATGAGGTATTTCTTTTCTTATTTGTTTATATGGATTCTGCTGTCACAGACTTTTTGTTTCATGGGAATTTTCATCCTTTAACTTTTCTTTCTGGACTTTTTTTTTTTTTTTTTTTTTACTTCTATCAAAACTGATTACAATGAAGTAAATTCTCATGAGTTTGTTTGGATTAGAGAAAAAATGTGGACTCTTGTGAACAGGGAACCAAGACATAGATTTCTACCAGGAAGGAGCACAGTAACAGACTTTTTTATTAAAACTTGGCTAAATGATATGGATCCTTAGTGAGCACCAACCTCACCGAACATTTACCTTCTGAGGATGGAGAATCAACCAAAGTCATACAACCACAGTAGCTCTCTGGCAAAATGAGAATCTGTGTTCAGGTAAAAGTGTGCCCGAATCAATGTACATTAATATCGAGCCGTGATGGGAACCATGAGCTGTGTTTGTCCTGCTGGGCAGTCTCCCTGGCTTGTTTTTCCCTTGGCCAACTGCCTCTGTGCCTCCAAGAACACTGATAACAGAGATGCTCCGTTTGGTATAATCCAATTATGACATTCAGCTTCTTCAGGAGGGCATATCCTGCTGATACAAAACTCTTTAACAAGCACACACCAGCATGATGCTACAGGGGAAAAATCTGACTATCGCCACATTGTGATGACACAAGGACCACAGAAGCCAAAGGGGAAAAAAAAAAAATATATATATATTATTGGCTTTATTTTCTATGTGTAGGCAATAGCACAATGAAGACTCCAAATGTACACTTAACTCCAAACCTGGGAGTGGTTTTATTGAAAGTTAGAGGATTTCAGCTTGTTAAACTTTTGCGTCTGCCTACAGGCTTTGCTAGGTCAGCACTTCTTGCCACTTGAGAGGCATTAATACTTGTGCACAACAGAGTAGCAAATGGAGGCTAGGGTGAGCTGGATCCAAGCACTGGATCACTATTTGGTGCGCAGTTAATTAGCATTAATAAATTTTCCACTGTGGAGAAACCCTTAGCGAAAGACCTCTATCATTCCAAAACATCTGCAATGGAAAATGTATGGACACTAAGGTTTTAACTGGATTCTCGGGCTACAGGGAGATTCTTATGAAACCCCCATGATTAAAAGATAATGAAATAAAAGTTGTTTAAATACATGAAAACATTGTTCATTATTATAAAATTCCTCCAAAGGAGGAGAAGGTTCAATTTTTTTTCTGAATGAAAAGAGAAACATTTTTATGGATGACCCCTCCAGAAGCCTTGCTTTAGTTCCCACCACCACCCACAAATAATGCAGTTTTAAAGTAAAATTCCTCATTTCCCCCCCACAGAAACATCTGTAAAAGCTTTGTGTTGCCTCAGCCTACAGCACCTCTGTGACTAGAACAGTTGCAGGGGGTCATCTTGGGGACTGCTGGGTCCCCAAGTTTACAGTGGATTCCCAGGGCATAGAGTTAGTGCGCTGTTGTTCCTTTGGTGTCCCTGAACCAGAAACTGGAGGAAGCTGTGGGAGGAAGAGGAAGAAGAAAATCATTTTATGGGTTGATTAAAAATGTATTTGTAACCAAAAAAAAAAAAAAAAAAAAAGGAAAAATTATGTACAGCTTTCATCTGTGGCCTTCATCTGTAAACCACAGAACTGGTTGAGGTATCAAGGGACCTCTGGAGGTCATCTGGTGCAACCTCCCTGGTCAGGCAGGACCACCAGGTTGCCCAGGACCATGTCCAGATGGCTTTTGAATATTTTTGAATATTTTCAATATCTCAAAGGAGGGAGACTCATACTAGCTGATAATGCTCCCACATACATCAGGAAGATGAATAAGAGAAATAACGCTTAACTGCATCAGGAAGCTTACAAACAAAAAGCCCAGATAATGTTCTCCCACAAGTCTTGCATCCTGAGACGCATCCAGAAATGTGCAGAGCTGGTGCATGGAGGGGTTTGGAGCCGCTGCGGTGCAGCTGAGGGCTGGGAGCTGTGGGTTTTCTTGCTGAGCCAGGCCCCAGGGTGGTGGTGTGTCTCAGCACAAAAAGGGCTTGAGGTGGAAAAGGGAGTTGTGGTGCTGCAGCGTCACCTGCCAGCTTGCAAAGAGCAAAACCGAGCCACGCTGCATCCCAGAGCTGAAGGCAGGGGGAGGTTAGTCACCCACGACTGGAGCATCCCAGATAAACACAACTGTGTTTTTTGTTCCTCTGTTTGTTGGCTGTTCTCTGTCTGGATGACCAGGCTGGAATAACCTCCCTGGAGCTGGTCATACTCAGGGTTTGGTTTGGGGTTAGAAGTGAGATCTTAAGTCAATCAGCTGCTGTTGGAAAAATCCAGGCTAGCAAAGATGTGGGCAAATTGCGAGAGCCACCACAGCGCTCTTCAACCCAGGGGGCTGGGGAAAGTAACATGGAAGGAAAGGCCAGAGTCTGAGGTTGTGTCCGAGCACAGCACACAGCAAACCAGCAGCTTAGCTGGCTGCTCTCCTGCCCTGTACCAGCCTTCCTTCTCTGTTCCTCGCTGGGGATGCATCTCAGCGAGAGACCAGAGAATAACTGCCAACTGTTCCTCTTACCAGATCGTTTTAATCTCTTTTTTCTGTTCAGGATTATTGCCAGGCCAATTACTTCTCAAACTACATTTAATTAAACTCGTTTGCAAACTGCTCCTTCAGGTATTTTGCTGAGCAGCCCAATTGCAGAAGATCAAGCATGGTGGAGCTGGTTGCTTCCCCCACTGGATGAATACGGGGCAGTTCTGGTGTCAATAATAGCACTGAGAAATGCAGGATTTTATTTCCCTGACAATGTGTTGGTGCAATGTAGAAATATTTGCTCTAGCAAAGTCCAGAGAAAAGTAGTTGATGGAGAAAGCAGAGTGGCCCTGAAAACCTAGGGTGATGGTGACACTGGTGTCAAGGGAAGGTCTGTGATGCAAAAAGCTTCCTGCTCAGGTTCTCAGCATTGTCATCCCACCCCAATCCCAGCACCATTTCCCTCGTTTCTTCACTGTCTTATAGAAGTGTTCCTTGTCCTTGGGACAGCAAACTTTGGTTTTCCTCCACTGCTGGGGAGCCTTGAGATTGCTGGAGAAGGCTGTGGACTGTTGAGCATCCACTGGGACCACTCCGCAGAGTGAGACAGTCTCATTCCTTATTTTCCACGGTGTGCTCAGTAATTGTTTAGTCTGGTACTGCTGCTCAGAGGAATTGATAAAATTTGTAGATTAGAAACCAGAGAGTGCCAAGGAGACAGCTCTGACCTTCCCCACCGCCCACCGATCCTCTCCCCAGCCAGGCTGGGCTGCTGCCCACAGGATGGGTTTGGTTTTGTCACTCATTGTTTGCAGATCACTTCAGGCAAAAACAAAGATGCTGAGCCTCAGAAAAGATTTAAAAATCTCAGCTTGCTTTAAAGAAGAGAAAACAGATTTTTATGCAACTCTTTGCTCTGCCGTGTTATTCCTGTAGGGTAGAAGTGTCCTGGGTGAGGCTTCTCCGGCAAGGTCTGGTGGTTTTGCTAAGAACAACAGACCCTGCATAATTACACAAATAGGTCTTGACCTCTGGCTCCATCCGATCTCCTGTTTCATCTGAGAGGCCTGGATCTGGACCAGCACCGTGGTGCAGGCTGAGGTCTTCTCGTGCAAGGTGAGGATAAGATTTGTCCCTTTAGTGTGAGCCAGCTGTAGGTCACCTGGTATTCTGATAAGAAGATGAATGGCAGGTGTTTTGCTATCTGAAATTACACGTTGACATGAATAAGAGGAAAGCAGAGAAAATTTCCAAGATGCAATTAATTATTTATTAATAAAAACTTTATTTCCCAGAGGCAAAGTGCTTTAGAAGGAAAATAATAGGTAGAAAAGTGTTAGCTAAAGCCCTTAACATCATACTTGATTGACCTGATTAGGATCTCCTTTACCTAGACAGGGCTTTCTCTACTTTGTTAAGAAAATGCAGGTGACGGACATCATTTTGGTATACAAGAAGCAAATACATTTCTATCGTACAACTGGTAGGTCTGACCCAAATCCATCAATCACCAAAGGCACCAGTAACAATTTTCTGAAGGGAGGTCCATACTACAACATTCAGGTACAATCCAAGCTATGTGTACCAAAGCTGTGTCTGCTTCAAATTATGGATGGGTACTTTTTTCTTGCATGTCGGTTCAAGCAGACATCACAAGGACTTTTGCACAGAAGTAAAATCATTAAGGACTAAAAATGAGAGGAAGGAGAAAATAATTACGCTGAAAAGCAAAGTTTGTCGGCACTCAAAGTCTCTTCTAAAAAGAAAGTGAAACCACCAGTATGCTCCAAAAATCAAGGGCAGTTAATAAGTGCCTGCAGCTTCAAATTTTGGGGAGATGATGACTTCTTTGGCTCACTCATAGACCCTACAAAGCATGTAGAGTGTCCCAACAATTTTTACCTTCATTAAGAAACCATATGCCTTGCTGCAGCAGTTTTGTAAAACCACAAATAAAATGTAATGAGTTCAGCATTTTCATATCATTCTAATTTTCTTAGCTGATATTTGAGATAAAAGACAAAGCCTGCCTTGGTTTCAGTTCAGAGGACGTTCTGTACTATGGCTTCACTTTTCTGAAATACTGATCAAAGCAGAGCTGTGAAATCTTACTATCCCATTGCTAACTGCACTGTTGACTTTGTGCATACTTCCAAAATCCCTGCTTCCCCTTAGACCTTTTGACCACCTTATTAAAAAAAAAAGATATTTGCATTTAGTGCTGTTCAGTACTTTCTTGCTAGAAACAGTCTTACTAGAGAGCTGAAACATGATTTTCCTGTTCTATAATTAAAAGAATAAACCTTTTTCATGGTACCTCCAAGCTTGCTTTGCTCTGAAACACGTGTGATATCATTTTGCCTACTGTGAGGGATGCAGTTCATTAACTTTGGAGGCACCCCTCTCATCAAAGAGAGAAGGAAAACGACTCACGAGTTTTCCCCCCAGATTCTCTGATTATATTAATCCCAGAAGATCTGAACTTCATTTTCTTTCCATCTGGGACAGGAATCCAGCAGGGAGAAGTTCAGGGTACCCAAATGTTTCCATAACTGTCTCAAATAACTTCATGCATTTCAGCTTGTCAGCTGTGTAACCAACTGTGGGGCTCCCTGTCAGGTCCAACCCATTCCCTTTTCTCACCCCCATCCCCATCCCCATCCCCATCCCCATCCCCATCCCCATCCCCATCCCCATCCCCATCCCCATCCCCATCCCCATCCCCATCCCCATCCCCATCCCCATCCCCATCCCCATCCCCATCCCCATCCCCATCCCCATCCCCATCCAACGTTATTTCCATCCCTTGGCTCTTCTGGAAGATGGGGGCTAAAGGGAGGAGGGACACTTCATCCATCACCTGATATGACCTGGGTAGAGAGTGGAGATTTTTCACATCACATTTTTTCCCAAAGCTTCCTCCCTTCATAATTTAACTTTTCAATAAAGACAGAAAGTAGATGTTTTGGTGGTGGGGCGACACTGAGTCAGGCACGGTGAAGAAGTGCCCATCTGTGAAAGTGGTTTTTAGGCAGGCTTCCCGGCAGGGAAGGGACCAGCGGGACCAGATAAACAGCGGGTGGTCTGAGGTGAGGCTAAAAGGATCCTGCTGCTCTTGGGCTGCATTTATGCAGCGGGGATTGCAAATCTACGAGAAACTGTAATTTTCAGTTGAGCAAATGTAAACCCTGGGGACAGCCCTGATGGGCGGGGGTGATGATGGAGGAGGCGGTGTGTGTCTCCTGGGAGCTGGGTGACGATTCTGAGCAGCCCCTATGGGATATGCAGGGCCCGATGTTGTGGACAGGGCATCTGCATGGGAGCTTGTGCACGCTGGCACCCGCAGCCGGTGCGGGGAGGCCGGGGGGAGCTGACACTGTTGGGTTGTTTCTGTGGTCTCCGAACATCAGCCTTGAAGCCAGGCTTCTCTTCTGAAGGAAAAAATAGTAGTTCTGACATTCCAAGAAATCCCAAAAGGAAAAATACTGAAAATTAAATGCGTTGGGCTCTGTCCAACTCACTTACTCATGGGAGATAAATGATTTCGTATGCTAATGACCATTCCCTCAAATCTCTGACATTTTCTTACAATGTACTTAAGTACAGTTTGTTTTGCTTTCTGTCTCCACAACAATTACAAAGATTTATATTTTATTGCTCCGGTTACGTTTGCCAGGACCACACTTCCTTTCCTTTTTAAAGGCACAGCGATATTGTCTGGTGCGGCACATAACGGGGCTTTCTGAATAGCTAAAAGGAAAATAAACAAGGCTGAACTTATCTTCTGGAAGAGGGCAGACACTTTCGCTAGGCACAGCGAAGCCAATAAAGGCTTCTGGCTCTTTTCTCCTCGACAGATCAGTACACACAGAATCAGCAGCAGTTCATAAGCAAGACAACTCTGTCACCTTTTGCGATAACTTAAAATTAATTTGCCCCTCTAATGTGATTAAGAACAGCTAAAACCTGCCACCTTTAAAGGCGCATCTGGTGGTAATGGCTATTTTCTTCGGTCTACCGTTTGGCAAAGGGGCTGTCTGTGCTTTGCAGAGGTGAGTCTCTCGTCTCAGTGCAAGCTGGGGGAAGAACAAAGCCCCCTGTACCCAGGGCACATTAGCACAAATGATGATTGTTTTCACTGACACCTTTCCCTGCTTCCTCCACCCGGCTCCCAGCCCTCAGAGTGACTCAGGTCTCCACCAGGGAGGAGAACAGCTTCGGCTGAGTTTGCCAACCAGGACGCTGGTGCTAAATTAGCATTGCTGGGTTAAGTCTGCAGGGAATGGAGCTGAGGTCACAGCGCTGCAGACTGGAAACCAGATAATCCTGGGCTGTAATGGCATTTTCCTCATGGCTGTCTCGGGAACCCTTTCCATTGCCCTGTCTTCACCACATCTGAGCAGCTCAGCACCATGAGAGGGGCCAAACTCTGCCATCCCCATTCCCTACTGCTAATTAGTCCTCCTCTGTGCCCTCCTTAATTTATACCTCTTTTTGTTTTAAATGCATAACACCTACGTAGCACAGCAGATAGCGAGGTGGTCGGAGAAGTCGTGCTCAGCCCCAGCCATGGGCAGTGCCCATGGGAGCGCTGCAATGCTGCTGCAACACAAACCTGCTGAGGGGTGGCAATGTGTGTATGTGAACTGACTTCTCTGCCAGTTTCCAGCCAAAAAAAAGCTGCTAGTGATGCCCTCACAGCAGGTCAGATCCAGTCTTGTTTTTACAGACAGAGGGAGAATCCACTGACTGTGGCTTTCTTGGGAATCATTTGCAGTCCATGAGTAATGTGGACCACAAGATGAAAAAAAAAAAAAAAAAAAGGAGGCTCATAAAGGAAAGGAAAAAAGAAGACAATATAATCACTGTTTTCCACTATGTGCTATGAGCATCTTGAACAACTCTGTTACCAAAAGACTCTGGTCAAATAATCTGTACCAGTCTGGAAAAGAAATGTCATACAACAAGTGATGTCCAGAAACACCTCTCTTTCACGATCCCAACTCATTCGCGTGGGTTTCGTTGGGACAATGATGACAACCAGCAGTGACTGCAGCCTGTGACACACTTTTCCTCTCCCCTTTAAACAGCTGAAAGTACGGCTATAGTTGGGAAACTTTCATTGTTAGCTGCTTCTCTTCCTAACTTCATAATTATCTCCTATCCTAAATATATCCTATTCAGGCAAAGGAATGTGCATAGCATATCATATAGCAAATAACCTTTTCTTTATTATATATTTATTTATTATTTTCTCTTTTGAGTGCAATGATGGACTCAGACACAGAAATTCAGGTTTTGATTCCCAGACCCTTCCATAGGCTTCCTGTGTGACCTTGGGAAAGTCTCTTTGTGCTTCCGTTTGTCACTCAATAACTTAGGAAAAGGAAATAATAACACGAGATATTCTTTTGTGGGATGCAAAATGCAGCTTTTTGCCAAAATTCAAATGAGAAAAAATGCTGATCACTTCCATAGCTGATGAAAGAGGAGAGGGATGCCATGAAGAATGTTGTCAAAGCTTTAATAATTTCCAGTGGTACTGAAGATATTTTGGTTTTCCCAGCACATCAGTCTTCTTCTGCCATTTACTCGCAGTTTCCAGCAATTCCTTGTGCAGTGCCCAGTGCAACAGTTTTAATCTAGCGCCAGCTGAAATGTGCAGCCATAATAATGATGTTTTATTTCAAAGTATCTTCCTCTGTTCGTGGCCAGAACGTCTGAGTAGATTCCACTCTGTTTCTGCTAATAATAATAATAAAAAAAAGCAGATTGCAGAACTGTCTTCAGCTCATTTGCAGTGCTCGTTTGAGCTGGTTTTGGGGGAGAGGATCCCCATGGTTGGATTTGCTCCATGGACTGAGGTGTGCTGTGGGCAGACGCCACCAGCCCCATGCACTTGACCTGGGTGGTGCTGGTGGTCCTGTAGGGTGATGCTGTGCAGAGCTGGGTGATCTTGCTGTTGCTTCTGCTCCTCATCCTCCCCCTCTGTGGGAGCGTGGCCAGGCCACCAGTGTGGGCAGTGCTGCTGTTTAAAAGAACAATAAAGGCTGAGCTCCTAATCCCAAAGGGAAAATGTAAATGGTAAGCTGTTTCCTAAAAATATGGATTATGAAAGTGCATCCATTTCTATTGTTTTGGTGAAACACTGTGTTAACTGAACTTAATCAAACACACATTATTTGTCTCTGTGGATGAAATTCTCTGGCCCATATTACCCAGGTCAAACCAGATGATCTAATGGTCCCTTTGGCCTTAAAACCCTCTGAAACAATGAAACATGGGTTTCATTAATGTAGCTAGACATTTGGAAGAATGAAATATGAGCTGCACATATCCTAATAATATATCTTTCAGATTCCTATGGCATTTGTCCATCTTTTTGCCAGAGTGCCGTTTGTGGGGCGGAATTGTGCCCTGTTCTCTCTCTCTCTGGGAAATAAACTCCTCTGGAACCAGCTGTGCCTATTGCAAGGCAGATGCGTGCACCCTCTCGCAGGCCATTTACCATACAAAAGCAAGTCTCTGGGGGACCACATCTTCTTTTCTTCCTCTTTCAGTCATGGAGAGCAAAGCTCCCACTGCCTATGAAATATACTGCATCACTTCAAAAACCACACCAGTCATCTTCTGCTGCAGGGGATTTAGTTTCTCCCTTCTCTGTGATGACCTGCTTTGACTTCAAGATGAGATAATTCTGTGAAATACAATCCCGTGTGTGTGCTTGCCTCTAATGAAGCACTGCTGGCTTGTCCCACGTCCATGCCCTCCACAGAACAAGCCCCTGGGTGCTTCTCTTGGTACCTGGCTGAAGAAGGGAAGGAGAAAAAAGACAGCTGGAGCTCAGCACACGTGGGGTTAAGCAGGACTTCCAGAAGTGAATGCCACCAGGAACAGATGGCACCAGGGGACACTGTAGAGTCACCTCGGGGCTGCAGGCAGCCACATCCGCATGAATCAGGCTTCTTCAGCCAGCTCCATCCTTTCCTGACCTCCTCGCCTAATGCCTGTGGATGTGCGCAGCCACTGCGGAGAGCCCTCCAGCGTCCTGGAGTCGTGCAATTTGTGTGAAAGACCACGGGAAAACCAAAAAGGCTGCAGAAGGATCTCAGAGCAGAGAGCCGTCCCCCTGCCCGTCCTGAGCCAGGCAGTGATTACAGACAATACCTTCCATATTTCTCAAAGGGAAGTGATATATCCTTCCCAAGTCGAGCCCGTGGCAGCTGTCATGCTTTGTGGCTGCTCGGGGTATGCAATGATGTCATTTCAGAGAAAGATTGGCTTCAATTTGGGGGGGGGGCTTAGCTGTTTTGGTGTTTTTTAAACTTTGCTTTTTTTTTTTTTTTTTAATGCATTCAGAATTCACGCAGGGACATTTCCAAACCAAATCCTCTGTCCTCTCTCTCTGGAGCCTTCCCTCCCCGCTGCCTGTCCTCGCTCCCTCTTCCCCCGTTGTCCCGCGCTGGCGCCGAGCGCTGGATCCTTACTGGGAAATGGGCAGGTCACACGGTTTACTGTCAGCCACAGAGACCTCTTTGGCCACTGCGTGATTCACTCTGGAGAGAGCCTCATTTTCTGCACCACCTCCTGAAATGTCAGAGAAAAATAAAACCCACTGTGTGACTGCAATGAGGCATATTCTGGTCCTGTTTATTTTGTAGGCAAACAGCCACTACCAGCAAGCAGCGCGAGCTATAAGTTCCAAAAATCTCCTTTACCAAGGATATTGTATATGAAGGAGAGCTGCCAAATTCTCCAGGCTGGAATGTCTGTTTTCCAGGGAACGGGCTTTTTTGGAACGTCTTGAGCGTCCTGAGGCAGATGGCAACCCAGCGAGCCTGCCCAAAAGCAGCAGAATGACCCTGAGTGCGCAAGACGAGTGTCACCGTTGCGCCGGGAGAAATCAGATGCAAGACGAGTCCTGAATCTGTGCTCCCTCCCTCATTAATCTTATCCTGACGAAGTACTGTCCCCACTTTGGCCTCGTGCCCGAGCCCATTTTGGCTTATCACTCAGCCAAGGCAGTCAGTCAACACCGGGAGTTTCCATCTCCGAGGATGGGCTGCAGGAAGCCAAAATCTGTCACTTCTTTCC
The DNA here is from genome assembly GCF_964211825.1 of Aythya ferina. Classification (NCBI taxonomy): domain Eukaryota; kingdom Metazoa; phylum Chordata; class Aves; order Anseriformes; family Anatidae; genus Aythya; species Aythya ferina. The sequence continues at coordinate 2,984,561 of NC_140308.1, forward strand.
TCTGCCTCATTAGATCCTGTGTTTCACAGGATGCTGAAATCAAGGCACCGTGTGCTCGCGGACAGATAAATCAGTTCAGACCACCAAATAATGGAAATTCAAACACAGGCGCCTATCTGTGGTTCTTAAGTATTCACATTCTCCAGTAAAGCTTCATGAGGTACGTGAAGTAATTAAGACAAAGTTTTTAAAAAGCTCTGACTAACTTTTTAAAAGGTCTCTTGAGTGCAAGGCTTTTGTTTTGAATGTAGCTGCTGAACATCAGTGTCGTGGTGTTAATGTCAGAAAGATCTTCAGACGGTGATGGCAGGACAAGACAGCTGGACCTCTGCAAGAAGAAGGCATTTTCTGTTCCCTAAAAGAGGCCAGGGTGCTTTGACCAACACATTTCTGTAATTAAGGGCCCGACTTTTTAAATGCAGGACCTAATTTTAGCCACCAAAACCCACCTGCAGCTTTCAAACTAACTGGCCCAGTCTCCAAGAAGTTGAACACTGTTGGGTATGTTTAGTGGACTTTGGTAGGAACTCATGAAGCTGACAAGGTTTATTAAGGTGAACTCAGCCTCATAGTTGATGAAGCATAGGACCTCATATTAAATGATTTGATTGTACCAGGTGTGAACAAAACATCTACACCAGAGTCCTGTTTCAGGCACTGGTCCATAAGAGGTGTGTAAGAAAATACATAAGAATTGAGTAAATGATATCTCCTTGAATACTCTCACAGCCTCCAAAAATACTACTTGTAGGTGGTTCTGTGTGTTCAGCCTCCTTCTGTTGGCTTGATCTCGGCAGTAGCTGGGGCTCACTGCTTCCCTCCCCATGATTTCGGTGACCTTGCTCCGTTCCCCTGCTATCGGGAGCAGGGATCTCCGCCTGCGGTCTCTCCCCGCTCCGTGAGCTCATCGGCACATTTGCACTTATGTTACCGGATTACTTAAACATGGTCCTACGTTAATCAGCAGAGTGTCAGTTCTCACACTGGGGAATGACAATTGTAACGGTAATTTTAAAGGTATTTTTCATCTGCAAGAAGCCAAGATCTTTTTAAAGCAGCGACATCAAGGGAATATTTATTTAAAAAATTTCAGCTGAAGGAGCCAGCCGTTTGTACACTTTATGTTTCCTTTTAACTTCAGATCCATTTTTTGCTCTTTCAGGCAGAGTTTTCTGTGTAAGCAGTTGCTGTGTAACTCCTTTTCCTCTTCCCAATAAATGCTGGGTACCTTATAGACCAATAAGCCACAATTGGGAATGCATTCAGAGACCATTAGTACAGGAAGCCAGGTCAAATCCAAAAAAACCATGAACCAGTAAGTTTGAAAACACCGTATGAATGGCCTTTTCATAGCGTTGCTTTCAGGTGGAGTTTGTTTTTGGATTAAAGGAGTTTATTCAGGTATTCACAAATATCCAAGCTCTCTGAACTGGCTGGAATGTGGAAACCTCCAAGTCATAATCAATTGCCGTAAAAGGGATTGGCATGTTCTAACCAGGGAATAGAGGGATGAAAGAGTCATAATTAGGTGACACGCCTTCAAAACGGGATGAAAGACTGAAAACATCCTCAAAGGCGCAAGCAAATACAAAAATCTCAAATCACCTCTTTCTTTATTTGCAATCAAGACGTTCCAAAAATGCCTGTTTCAGAAGTTGTATGTGTACCAAAATCCCACATCATTTTTCCCCCTTTTCCTATTTGGTTGGGGAATTAAAAAACAAAACAAAACAAAAAACAACAAAACACGACTGCAGTGTGACAGAACCTTATTCTTTTCCATCTTGGGGGCTGCAGAAACAGGGCTTGCTATGTCCTGAATAATAGAAAATACCGAGGGCAAAAGCTTTCTTCCAGCCACTCAGACATAAGACAAGGCAGTGCTCAGAGATACATCCATTTTTTTAATTTGGACACATGGAAGAGAGAAGCTGGTGACCTGAGTTCAGTGAAACAGGGATTAGAGATGGAAGGGGAAGGAAACGAGGAGTTATCACTGCAGCGATCAAATGCGGATGGAAAATGTCCTTCCAGGAGGAGGAAGGAAGCACAACATATTTCCTGATAAGCAATGCAGAGGGGTTGCCTCCTTTATCCCACCTTCTTCTCACTTGAGTCACCAGAAATGGCAAAAGGCACCTTTTTGTAACCTGCAGGTGATGACCTTGAGCTGTTCCAGCTGAGAGCTCAATATTTCCAGCACAAGCCACGTTTGGCTCTTTTCAGGGTTAACCCAGGTCGTGTGTGCCAAGCGCTCTGGAGCCGCAATTTGCAGCAGAGATGCTAACTATTGTCTCCATGAAGCTGCTGAAAATGGGGCTTTAGAGCATGTTTGCATGGCTGTGAACTAAATACAGAGAAGCCTGATCTTTCGGCACTATTTGGGATCAGTTTATTTCAGACTTCAGCTGCTTCGTGCTGTTGTTAATTGGAGGCTATTGTTTCCCAGCTCAGTGTTAAAAGAAATGGAAGGTTATTTGGAACTGGCAAGTTTTCTGGAAATAAATGAAACCTTCTTCCTTTCTCATACTAATCACACGCTGCAAGGCACAGCCACACACACACACATTATAAACAGCAAATATATGAGAGGAAAATCCACATTTTATACATCCTGAAGCACTTGAACCTCTCGCTTCTCTGTATTTAGAGAAACATTTGCTATGGCTTCAGACATCCTTCGAAATAAAATCCACTCCCATTCTTATTACGTAGTGGGAATTAATTGGCACTTACTAACGGGTACCGTAACTACCTTTTTTTCCCCTTTGCGGTCCTAACCATCCCACATCACATACAGATTCTGCTGAACCTCATTCTTTCAAAACACTTGCACAAACAGTGTCCTGTTTCCCTCCTGCAGGTGCAGAGCAACACATGGAAGAGCTGGAGGCTTCAAGCATAGCCTTCAAATTGGCTTTAAATGTGGACTGACACTGGCAAGTGAGCAATATTTGAAAGGATGTTCTTGCTGAAATTAATAAACCAGACTAGATCTTGTGCTTGTTTTGTATAACATTTTATTCCATAAAATGCTAACCCAAAGTCTGTTTTAAGCCAATGATAGTCATTCTCATATCAACAATTTTTGGGTGCAGATGGTCAACAATTTTTGGTGGAACAATTTTCCACCCACTCTGGAATGTTGTCTAAATTATGCATGAAATGTAGTAATTTGGGAAAAATTTACAACTTCCAAAAAGGTGAGATGAGGAATTTTGGCTTTCTAATTTCTTTTTAATAATGGCAAGTCATTTCAATTTAATGCTGTAGAAACATGTAATTTTGATTTTCTTCCTTTGACTCATTTGGGTCAACTAGTCCATAATGTTTAATAGAATATTATTTTTACATTATGTTACAGGCTCCTAGGGCCAACCCTGGCACTCAGGGTGGAAACTCGTCCTTTCCACTCCTCTCCATCCTTTGTGGCGGCTTCCATCAGCTTGATGCTGTTGAAATGAATGCTGCTACCTCCCTTGCTAGGATTTTTAAAAAGATTTCTCTTGGAGATGCTCTGCTGCACATTTCCAAGGCTCAGCTGTGGGCTGTTGTGTCCAGCTTGGACACAAGTGCTGTTTCCTGGACTGGCTGTTAAAAATTGACTCCGAGAAAATGCTTTCCCTCCAGCTCCACTGCTGGAGACAGATTGACCATGAGCTTTTTGACTGTTGCTTGACCCCTTCTCCCTGCACCAGCATGTGGCTGGAAGCCCCTATTATGGTGTTGGGTCATTCTTTCTATTACTGCAAGTTGGGTTTTCTGTGCTTGCTGTGGGAATTGTGTGTTGTCCAACATACATGCCCCCAAAACCTTTAGACATCCAGAGATGAGCTGGTGATGAAATCTTTCCATACTCTGCCCTGACCTCTTTTCCTTTTTGTCTTTCTTGCCTTTTTTTTTTTTTTTTTTTTGAGGGGGAGGGAAGCATCTATTTTTCTGTCCAGCCTTTCAGGGACTTGCCAGCTTTCACAGCCCTGTATATTAACGGCTGAGATCATAGCTGCGTTGAAAAGTCTGGTCTTTATTCAGAGGCTGCCCATTTCTGATTTTTGTGTGCTGCTAAGTTTAGGAAATGCCACGCTCAGCCCTTCTAGCCTCGCTGTTACTTCCTTCGCGGGTCGGTCGGCCAATACCGCTCTGCCCAGGGAGGTGCGCGTGTTGGCATTTCCTGCTGCACAGGAAGCTCTTCTTATTTCTGAAGCTCTTTCCCTCTCCCAGGAGCTCCAGTTTTGGAAGTAGTCGCTGTATTTTGGGGAATTTTGATTCTCTAACAACTAGGTAAATTGTCAGGTTGTACAAAGAACTTATTCAAGATAAAAACACTGTGCTTAAAAAGCAGCTAAGGTTGGATTAGGGAATACATGGTGGAAAACAAAGACATGCATTTTGCCTCAAAAGGAAATAAAAATAAATACATGTGAAAGCTGACTGAGCACTGAGGTCACTTTAATACTGTTGGCTTTTGCACACCGATAGCAGCTGTGTGAGCCCTTAAATGCAAAGGTTGAGCCTGTGCTTGTCTTAAGAGGAATTGGCAAAAATGATCTTGCTTCAAGAAAGAGAAAATGAGAAAACCAAACAAAACACAAAGGGCTGATCAGTCATCTTCCAGAGGCTCACAGTGCCTGAAGAGCTACAGGCGGTTTTGCAAGAGTTAAAAAAGAAACTTGCATCTCATTGCTCTGGAGTTTCTGGAAAGTGAACTGGAGTAAGAGGGCTGGGGACCGTGCTGAATAAAGATAATATCTGCTGCTCCGCAGTGTTCAGCATGCTTTCTATCGTCTCTGGAGAAGATGGCTGTCATCTGTTAGCCTGTCAGTTGGGCACCTCCATTCTCTGCTATAAAAATCATTTTGAGGACAGAAAAATATATATTTTTTTCCCACAATTCCTAGATAGTTCCTTGAGCTTTGTGGAATTTGGAAAACAAAACACAGCAAACAATTAGCAAATAAACAAACCAAACCAAACCAAAAAAAAAAAAAACCAACACCTTTCTAGCAGCTATTCCAGGAGCTATTTCTTTCAGAGTCAGTTTAATTGAAAAGGGAATGATTTCTGAGATTTGAAAAAGCATGCAGGAGCCTTGCCTTTGGCTTGACAAAGTCTTGGTGCTGTCATGGGTTCTTTTAAGAAATTTGAAGAAGGAAGCAAAGGAGGGCTACAAGATATGATGGAAAACGATCTGCTGTGAGGTTGCCAACACGTTTGAAATAACAGGTCGGTGTTCAGTGGGCTTTTGTGATAATCTCTGAATAATAAGAATAAAAAAAAAAAAAAGAAAAAAAAAAAGGATAAGACTCTATACCACTTAAACTGAGAGGGGAAAAATGATAAGTTATAATTAAAGGCCAATCAGACCTCTGGAGCTGAATAAAAGGAAAGCTAGTAGATGAAGAGATAAGGCAAGAAGCAATTAAACTCCTCCTTGATGACAGACTTACATTAGCTGCTGAGGAAGAGTGAAAGGTGGGGTTTACTGATTGAAAGCAATTTCATTTGGGGGACCTGCACCTCACCTCTCCTGCCTTGTGACAACTTGACTTGTACAATGCAGTGGAGCTCCCCACCTGTCATCTCATCTCAGGAATTGTAACCAGCCTTCAAACTGGGTCTTGGGGAATGTTTGCTTGTGATCAACACTGCAGCCGTACAAGCAAATGAGTGAATGAACAAATTACAGCAAGGCTGATGCATGCATTTTCTCCTGGTACCACTGCATGGGGTGCAAAGGCAGCTGGAGCTGTTTGCAGACTTGCAGACATCTCAGACATCCAGCAAACGATGGATCTCTGAGGGTGGAAAAAGGAGGGAGTTCAGCTAAGTTAACATTACCCCACCACTCAGCATCAGCAAATAGTGCACATGCTTCTTTCCTGATCAGCTCCTTCTCTGCTCCAGACATAAATCTGGGTGCACAGTTGCAGGAAATAGGTGTGCAAACAGAGCAGGAGACATCTGTAATGTGAAAATCGCTGTGTAGTTACCTACAGAGCCATTGTGCATTCAATCCACTGCGTTAGCTGGGCAGACTGAATAATTATATGCACTGATATGGGGAACCAGCTATGCAAGCAGGGTTTTTTCTTTTAATGCAGACCAATGGCTTCCTGTTTTGGAAATCTTGCCTCTTCAGTGCACAAATGCATAGTTTTGTGTGTGCATAATTTGTGGCTGTAATTTTAGAGGCTCATTAAATAACTTGGCTGTGGAAATCAAATTGCCTTTCATCAAAATCCAGCAAGAGCTGAACTAGTTCTGTCCATCACAGCAGCCCTTCTGGTCTTCGTTACGCGGCTGAAAAGTACAAATGCAAATGGGGCTGTGGGTCTGCAGCACAGGAGGGAAAGGCAGGGATTTCAGAAGAGAGAGTGATGCTGGCAGCAGAATTTCAACACTGAGATGGTCACCTCAGGAGAAGTTAGATTTGCCTTGCTTTTCTGCTCAGGTAAGAAAGCCAAGGAAAGGTCCAAGTGGTGGGCAGCATGATGCTGTGCAAGCCCATCTAACATCTGCAAGAGCCCCCGTGGTGCCCTGGACTGCCCTGGGGACCTTCTGCCTTTGGTACTCAGCAAATCCAAGTCTGGGACTGAAACCCCTGCATGTACCATGCACCAGCACCATGTTGATGAAGTCCAGATTTAGTGTAATATTGTAGGGATGAGAATGAGAAATGAGTGAAGGTGAACACTTAGGTGGGGAGGGACAACACCTGTGCTTTGACATCCAGCAGCATCACCTGAGCGTATATATATATATATTTTAAAATCATTCTACATATATATTTTGTCTTTAAAATTATTTAAATATATTTTTTAAATAATTTAATAATTTTAGTGGTATTCATACTGATATGAAAGGAAATATGAAAGAAGAGGGGAAGCCTGCCTTCTGCTGCAACAGTTTTGTGTGGGTTGTACTACAAATTCTTGCAGCTGGCCAAAATCTTGGACATTTTCTAGTGCTTAATCTTTATTCTGCCCCACTAACAGCAATACAAAACCTCCTTTCCTCCAGTGACCCTCCTGTTTGTAAGATTTACTTGGAGGAGAGAGTGGGTTCAAAGATGTTTTGGGAAAGAAGGAAAAACAAGAAGTGGTTTCAAAAGGCCCTATGTCTAAAAGAAAAGTTTGAAAAAGGGAGACAAATAAAGAGATAAGACAGATGCTGTTTCCTGTGGAACGGGAGACGGCTCTTTGGCAGCTGATGAAGAAGAGGTGGGATTCCCCCTTCCTCTGATCCCTTCCATTTGGGGTTTCAGGTGTCTCCTTCAGAAACCCAGAGGTCACGCAGGGGACAACCCGCTCACCAGAAGGGCCATCGGGCTGCCAACGTGTCAGCAATTCAAAGACCGCTGACAGAGATAAGAATGCGGGAGAGGTGTAACTTAAGTGTCATCTTATAGCTACTGGGAGCTCGGATACACTTCAAAGGCGGGCGGGCGATGAAGCGGCCGCTCCACGAGAGGGGAGCCAAACAGGCAGGCTTGAAAGCATGATTAGGACTTATCGTATTCCACCACGAATGTGTGAAAACGGGCAGGCGGGACTCGCGCGCTGCAAGGTAAATGGCAAAGCTTTAAAGGGCTGCTTCTCCTCCAGCGCTGACTGCCCCTCTTGGAAATCTCCCTTAAACACCTCCCAAGGATGAGATGCCTGGCTGGCCAAGCTGCTCTCCTTTGCCCCGTCCCCACACCAGAAAATGAAACGCATCAAGTGAGGCAGTCAAGAGATATTCATGATGGGAGGGAGCTCACCAGGGTGCCTTCTTCCATTAACGCCAGCAGTCTGAGCAGGGTGGTTATTTCATGTTTCCCTGATGAGGCAGAGAAGCTGATGGCATTACGGAGGGCTTGTTCACATCAGTGGCAACTCACTACCCTTTGAGTCAGAGGAATGGTATCTCCTGTCATCACATGCCCAAAGTCTTAATTTCTTCCTGTCCTTTTATTATTTTTTTTCCTCAATATTCTTGTGTGTGCCAACTACACCCCTCAGCATCTACACGCTAGCCCTTGGATTTTTCAAAATAGCAAAGGAAGCAGAAACGACTCCAAGCTTTTATCTATGTTTTCAAAAGAATGCAAATCAGGAAACTCAACCTTAAAAGCTTGGGCTGGAAAGAGCATCCTCCCCATTGCAAAACATTTCACCTTTAATATATTCGAACCAGCCTATGAGACCATTTCTCTTGCCAAGACAACTTTTCCTCATTAACTGTTGGGTTCCAGGAACCTCTTGGCTTTCTCTGAACTCTTCAGCACTGAAGCAGAATACTAATGTCAGGATCACATAGACAAGAAATTAAATCACAATTCAATAGCTGGGCAGATGCTGAATGATAATAAAGGGAAGGGGGGAAGCCCAGAAAGAAACACCACTGCACCAAGGATTTCTGAAAGCAACCTGCAAAGGGAAAATCCTCATGACTACACATAGTCATGCACACGTTGGGTTTACACTGCATCAGTTTTAACTCACATTGATGCTCTCAGCTGTGAGCTGTGCTGAGCACCGAGGTCCCAAGACCTGTGGGATCTAGATGGGATTGATAATCATTGTGCTGGAGTTTGGGATTATACCTGAGTGCTGGTGATGGGAGTGAGGTCAGACCTGGGCTTCTCATTGCGGTGTGCTCAGACAGGCAAAGAAAATGGGGAGGAAATGCTCTTCCCATCCTGCTAGCAATGATTTATCCATGCTGGCACTTACATGCCATCTGACAGACACCCTTGAATTCTTCTACTGTATTACAAGAGACAAAGCATGGGAGGAAGTGGTTGGAGAAACTGATGCCTAAAACATAATTCCTAACTCCATACTGAGAAACTTCTATGTGTTGCCTGAGCTTGCTAATGAACCTTTAGTAGATGCCTATCCACATATTAAAAACACAGCTTTGAACAACCGATCCGAAAAAAAATTGTGGGAAAACTCCATTCCTCAGTTTCTCTGCCGGCAAAAATCGGGCAATATCTCGTCATCGGTGATGGGGAGGCGCTATGCAAATGTCTTTGCTGAACGCCCTGGGTCTGCTGGCGGGGCAGCAGCGATGAGTGCAGCGGCGGCTGGGCGAGCGGCCGAAGCGTCCGTGCTGTGGAGGAGGGAGCCTTTGGAAAGGGGCAGGGCAGGAAGCTGTGGGAAGCCTGAGTTTAATCTGCTCCGTGTGTGAGTCAGAGTCCTAAATCTTCACATCTTCCAAGGCTTTTGCACCGTTGCCACGTTGGCTATGGCCAGCGAGCTTTCTGATTTGCCCCGCTTGATTTATATCAAGGCTGGTCTTCATCTTTTTCACATGTACTAACGGGCTGATATTGCTTCATCTTTTCCCAAGCCAGAGAGGTACAGCTGATCCCAGAGTGTGCAGGGCTGCCTGAATCTTTATTTCCACCCAGTCAGTTCTTGTCAGGGGAGAGGCAAAGAGGGAGTTTGTTTAAAGTGGAGCAGCACATAAACAAATCCTGTGTAAGTACACTGAAAATAAAAATGCCAGCAGCTCGCTTGCTCTCACTCATGAGAAGCCTTTGCATCCTTTTTTTTTTTGTTTTTGTTTTTTGTTTTAATCTAATTTTGCAACTGTAAAAATGTGGTGGAAATGAGAATCTGGCACAACAACAGGCTCAGTCCCTCCGATATGGAGCTGAGAATGTCTGCAGTGATTACAAGCCTATAAATCTCAGCATGTCTCTCCTAATTACTCCAACAGGAAAGCATTTAATTATGTAATCAGGATACCCTATTTGACACAGGCACACATGTAGCCCGAGCACTAACCTTAACCTGGTTATCTCGCTTTGTTTCTGGACTAGTTAAATATAGATGCAGACAGACGGATCCGTCTGTGCAAACAGAGAACGTTATGTGTGGGAAAGTAACCTGGTGTTGAACCTGTGCGATCGCCTTCCCCCGCTGCAATGGGCTGCTTGGTTGGGGCTCTATCTTGCAGACGGCTTCTTCCTGATCAGATGCAATTTGCTAATTTGCTGCCATTTCCTTGGCTGATTTGCCTTTTTATTTGAGGCCCGGGTGTGATTTATTTCTGAGGGGTACAGCTGAGTTCATGTCATTCTTTTCTTCTACAAGTTCTGAATGATCCAACTTAAATTTAGGTGTTTTGTTTGTTTGTTTATTTTAAGGGATATTAGATGCAAGTTAATCCTACACCAGCCCATTAAGAAGCAGACAAATGCTTTTTAGCCTTGGTTATAGCCCTGATCCCATCTAAACAAGGACACCCTGAGTATCTGCTTGACCCCACTGCATTTTAAGAGCTTTCCAGGCAGGAAGAAGCATTGTGTCCTTGCTGGTGCCGCTGGGTTCCCCCAAATACTCTCCTGGGCTGTGTTTATGGGTCTCAGAGGCACATCCTACATGGCCCTCTGGGAGCCTGTCTCTTTCTGTGTCTTTTATGGCTCCGGTTTTAGCATCAGTTCCAAGTTTCCCATTTTGCTCAGCATAGCCCTGCACGTGCATGGGAAAATCCTTGCCCCCACGAGGCGCCCAATGCCTTGCTCCTAAATAACACTGAATTTGCTTCTGCTGGCACAGGTAGGATTGGTGCCAGCTCTGCAAAAGGAGCTGCGTCTGGTGGAGATTCACTGGTGAGCCACAGGAAAAGGAGTCAGCAGAGGTCAGGAGTTTGTTAATCACATTCCTTGCCTGTGTCACGGGCAGCTGTGGGACTGTGTTAATCCCGTTCTGCAAAGAGCACTGTGGGGACAAGGAGTGACAGCTGAACCACGTGTGTCTGGGAGAGGGTGTCTTCAAAATGTGATGGAGGAGCAAGGATGCGATCGGCCAGGCTGCTGCACAGGGTGGCAGCCCCCATCTCCTGCTGGAGATCCCCCCCTGCACCTCTGCTGCTGTAGCTGTCTGCACTGTAGGATGGGGCCAGGAGAAAACAGCTTTTCCTTATAATAATATGATACTCTTATGTGGGCTATCCTCTATAGAGTTTTTGTTAGCTTTTTTTTTTTTTTTTTCTTTTGCTTTTGAAACATATCTGTTTGTGGTCTCTATACAATATTTAACAATAGGAAAACTTTCCTAAAATACGAATATTCACCTGACTGGTAAGCTTCTGCATTTTTTTTGGAAAAGGTTTCTCATTGCTCATATCTCTCATTTATAGGGGCATCCCAATCCCAATGGAAATTTTGTAAAAGGTATATAGCCCAGATTATTAAGCTGGCATTTATATGAAATAATTCATTTAAATGTGATTAACAACATAAAAGTAATAGGGGAATGATGAGAGAGAACTTCAAGAGGAATTCATTCCAGTTCAGTGCCTTGTGCATCCTCTGTCCTGCTCCTTCCCTCCTTGCCTTCCCTGCAGCCCAACACACATTTGGTTCCCTATCAAGAACCCGTGCCAGCAGAGGATACAACTATCAGTTGTATTTGATCATATGGGTAACTTCTTGAAGTTGTTACTACATTTTTAAATTAACAAAGCAAACAGTGAAAATCAGAGGGTTTGGCAGAGGACAAAGAAACCGCATCTCTCCCTACTCTTAGCTGCATGTCATAACAAAACGCTGGGCCAGATAATTAAGATAGTTTCTAAAAATGTCCCCATGATAGTTGCCAGTGTATCTGTCTCCTTGAGCATGCACATAGCATTTCTGCAAGTACTGCTTTAGTGCTTTATTTCATTTTTTTTTTTTTTTTTTTAAACCAATGCATCAGGAACAAATACTACATGTACTCCTAAGAAAAATGAGAAATATTTCCTTTTCCTTAGGAAATGAGAAACCACTGTAAATGCATATAGAAAGCTGCAAAAGCAGGTATCTTTTCACTTTTGAATTGGTTCAGTAAGACATATGAATGTTTTTTTTGGACTGCAAACAGCTGTGGGGTGGCTAGCACGTTACCAACACCAGCTGAGCCAAAATAACCATGGGTCATGACTGGCATCACAGTGCATGTTGCCATGCAGGTGGCTTAACGCAGCTCAGGACAAAGCAAAACTAGGAAAAAAAGCTTGTAAAATGATATTCTGAGCTTCTCTTAAACTCTGTAGGCTTTTCAGCCACCCTAACCCCATAGCAAATGCTGCAATGTATCACATACAATGTGTCTTAATGGGAGGGTTTTTGTTTGATCTTTTTTTTGTCTGTTTGTTTTTAGAAATGCAGAGGATAAAACTGAGCTTTATCATCCTTAGTATTTCAGTGAAACCTTACTAACCAGCATCCTTTACGTCAAGCCTGATATGTCACACAACGGCTGTCTTTCTAACAGGCAGCTAATATCATCTCTTAGGAATTTATTACAAGTGTACAATGTCTTGTAGTATTTTTTTTGTTTTATGTCATTGTTAATTGGAGCAACTAGGATGTGTTGAACACACGTTTGGAAAGGAAAGATTAATTTCACACTGACATTTGCAACTCAAAGGGAGGGAAAACGAGTGTCGTTATCCAATGTCATTAGCAGAGCTGGCATTAGCACATACAAAGGGCTGCAGGAGATAAGATAACCAATGTTTATAATGAATACTTTTCCAGTCAGTGACCTAAACTCTAAGAGTTGCTTTTAGGAGAAGACATACACAGCCCCCATGTTGTATTTCTTTAATGCCCAGCGTATGTTTCCTTCTGATCCATCTTTCCTTCTGCCTGCTCAGTTTAATAGCTCCGTCGTGGGTTTTAGACTACGTGTCTCACTGTATTATTTTAATGATCCTTTGACTGAGTCAGACTGGAAGAATCCCACAAACTTCAGCGGCGCTGTGGGTGATGTAGACGGGCACAAGGCAGCTGCAGCCTGGTGCGCGGTTCTTCCCTGGGCTCCCAGGGGAAAGCAAAAACTTCAAACTTTAACCTACAAAAACTCAGCTGTGGCTTGAGCAGAGTCCTACCAGAGCAGGCATGGAGGAAGCACCACCGAGAGATGGTAGATGGCTTCCAGCAGCTTTTCTAGCTTGAGCATGGCCATTCCTGCTTGAAAAGCATTAAAGCAGGGCTCTGCCAGGCGCCGGTGCCAGGCGCGCACCAGAGGCTGCAGCAGGAACACCAGGAGACAGGAGGGGAAGGACAGCCAGTTCAAACATGTTTTCAATCAGCTTGACTATTCAGACGGGGAGATGCATGTTACATAAATGGCTTGAGCCAACCCAGAAACGAAAACACTTTCCACAAGGGAGTGAAGGAAAGAAAAACAGTTTCACCTGCTGCTCTCTTTAGGCAAGAGCTGCTGACGGAGCCTTGTGTGCTGGAAGGGGCAGGTAAAGGCAGAGATGGGACTGGTGCTGTGCAGCAGGTTCAGCTGGGGTGGTGCTGGCCAGCTGCAAGGTTACAACAACCCTCCTGGTGCTAATGCAATAGCTGCTCATCTCCAGACGTATGATCCTGAGAGCTAGCATTGTCAGCAGCATCAGCAGTGGTGTCTGGCATGGCTTCGTCTCACAGACTTATCTACGGGGTGTAACAAGCAATTCCACAGCTTCAGCTTCAAACTATTTATTTTTCCACAGATAATTAGGAATGCTGGACAGGCAGGGAGCCTCCAGGATTCAGGCTGAAGTGCTGGATCTCATGCAGCCCAGGTGATGGGCTGAGAGCAGGATGCGTGCATGTGCTGGTGGCTTTGGCAGTCCCAGGAGACTGGGGAGGGGAGGTGGAAGCCCCTGTGAGGGGGTCTTTCCAGTACTCTCAGCATGGGTGCCGTGGTGAAAAGGAGAGGACATTGTCTCCTTTCCCTGCTCCTTGTGGCACTGAGGGATGTGATTTAGTGACAGGGGCGTGGAAGGTCAGGTTGATGGTTGGACGATCTTGAAAGTCGTTAGTAACCTAAATGATTCCATGATTCTAGCATCTTGGATGACTTTGGGAAGCTGAGATGGGGAGGGTGACACCAACTTTATAATTTCTGGCAACACCTATGTGCCAGGTCCCTGCAGACAAATTCCTGTGCATGTGGGATGCAGCTCTGGACACACAGCAGCAACTGAGCAGGGGTTTTGTGGCCCTTCATTTTGGGCTGAGGCACCAAAATCACTGCAGGAAGAGTGATTGGGCTGTAAACACACTCTGGTGGGGATTTAGCGCTTACTAGTAGTTCAACTTTTTGGGAAGGAGGCAGAGTGCAGTGCTGATGCTGCGCACCCTGGTGTAATTCTGACAGCTCCAGTAGAGCTCATGTGCCTGATTTATAAGGACACAGTTGAAATCTGAATCATGGCTATTATTTATGCATTTGTATTAGTAGTAATTTTGCTTTTTTTCCTCTTAAACTCATCATAAAGAACAGAAAGAGAAAGATATAAGTAACACATTTTCAAATGTTCCTTCCTAGTGAATTACTTGGCCTGACATTGGAAATGAATTATTTTCCATTGTACCAGTGACCCCTGTTGTGTGTTCTATTAACACCACATGTTAAACTTTTATATTTTTAGTAAACCATGACCTTGTACATTCTCTGTCATTTCCCACTGGCATAAGTACAACACATGTGGTATGAAAGCTAACGGTTTTCATTTGTATACAGTACTTTTATATCTTAGGCTTGTATGAAAGCACACAGGTCATGGTAATCAGGGCATCCTAGGATTTTACCAGTTACAAACAGTCACAACAAAGTGTATGTGTTTTCAAAAAAACATATTTTTGGCATAATGCTCTCTTATGTGTTGTGCAAATCCAGATGAAAATGGGATCTTGAAAGGCTGTGTTAAATTTTTTGATCGTGCTAATCCAAACAACTGTCTCCAACACATGCACAAGCTGAAGGAAGTCTATAAAATGTCAGGTTTGTCCTAAATATCTGCAGAACAAATGTGGCTCAGGAACATGACCAAGTGTACATAACTCCTAAGATAAAAGATGATGTCACATAGGTTCGATATTTTATTTCATCAAATGGTGACATTGTTCTAGACATCTAAAAATTATGGATGATTTATGAATAGAGGCCAGGGCATGGAAGAAAGAATAATTCCTTCCAGTTGCCCAAATATTTCTTTTTTTTTTTTTTTTTTCTTTTTTCCTTTTTTTTTTTTCCTTTTCTCTTTTTGAGCCTGGACTCTTTAGATGTATTAGGCACAGTGGTGTGCACTCACAGCACATGGCCACTCACACACAGAGATGTGCTTGTGTGTGTAAACGCCAACCTATGCGGTCATTTGTGCTTTTTTACCCATCCCCAGCCTGCTCTGTACACACTCTTCAGTACTGATCCATCTCCTTTTCTGGGCTGATCTGGGCTTTCTGAGTCATTTTTGTTTCCAATGAGAATTCATCTTAAAAAAAAAGATTTAAAATAGTTTGAGGTTATCCTCAGCTGCTTTGCTGGATGCAAGGTCAAGACACACAGCAGCATCCAGCACCAAGAGCATGGCAGATCTCTGTGTCCCAACACAGTGAATGAAAAAAAACAAACCACAAAGACCAAAAAATTGATGTTTTACCCTCTAACCCTGCTGAGTCTCAGTGGTTCCTCCACCTGCCTATTTCGAAGCTGAGCCTTTTTTACGTGATGGGTATCCAGAACTCAAACTTCTTCCATATTGGCTCCTACAACGCCTCCAGCCTTGGAGAGGCTCTCAGGGAGTCCACCAGCTGTTTGCTTTCCCTTGTTTGCCACCCATCACCTCCTCTTGGTCAGTGGTGGTGAAGGGTCTGGTCGTTCCCTGCATCCCATGCCCCCAAGATGCTGTCTCAGACTTCCTTACTGGCAGCTTCGCGTTACAACATGACATAATTGTGTTTGCGATGTAACACCATGTCTGCCAGGACAAACTCGCAATGTTTGGCTCAGGATCAGCCAGGCTTGGATTTTATGTCTGAGAAGTAATTATTGGCTCAGCTATCCCACAAGGATTCTTTGTTGTCTCCTCCTTGTGCTGTGGACATTGGGTAGCGAAGGGAGAGATGCTAATGTTCAAGAACACTCCCCAATAGTTAAACCTTGAAACAAACTTGGATTTGCAGTTTTCTTGTGTGGTAATTTTTTTTCTTCTTTGAATTGTCTTTTAGGATTTTGCCTAGAGTTGTTTTCAAAGGTCTTCGAGTGCTCAGGGAGACAGGTAGTGAACGTAGCATAGAAACATGCCATGTAGATGCTAAGTTTTGATCCATGGAAATGTGCTGTCCTCTGGGGATTGCCCTGGTTTTGGGGTGTCACAGTAATTCGTGGCTTCACCTTGAAATCCCTTTTACTTACAGAATATTTTTACTTCTGATTTTCCAAAAACAAATAATAATCATAACAAAAAAACACAACAAACAACAAAAGAATGTTACTATCCTGAGTCTTCTGCATGTTGGAAAACCCATAAGAGAAGAAGAGTTGATTTACTAATGGAGATAACCAGAAAAACAGATTATCTAATAGACTCAGATTATAAACATAGTATAAAAAAAGTGTTAATAAATAAAAGGATTCTAGCTTGTCTTCTGTGTAATGACAAACTACCAGAACCAACTTTGTTTATACAATGAGTTGGGAAGTGTGACTTGTCAGGGATGAGGGGAAATCTCCTGTCAGCAGAGACGGTGGAAAAGAGGGCAGAGAGAAAACAGCCAGGAAATGATAGAGGAATGGAGAGGAAGTGTAGGAGAGAAAGACAGAGAGAAAAAAAACAACAACAAAAACTACAACAAACTAAGGAGATTACAGGGAAACAAAAACAAAAACAAAAGCCAAGGAGGAAATAGGAGACAGAACTGTGGCTATGTAGTAAGTGTAGGATATAGGGTACTTGTCCCTGCAGGGAAAATGTTTGTGTGTGTAGGAGGCATGATAGAGATTTTTATTTCTTAACATATCTAACACATATAGCAAGTTGCCTTTTCTTGGAATTTTTAAGTTATATTAAAAAAAAAAAAAGAAAAAAAAGAAAAAAAAGAAACAAAAAGAAAAAAAAAAGCTTAATCATCCATGACATAAAAAGACATGGACTAAAATTATAGGAAAGAACTTTTTATTGAAGGAAGCTAGTCTGAGGAACTACATAAACCCCTCAGCCAGTCCCAGGGACTGAGGAGCTGTCAGCTCCATGAGTGCCAGTAGCGGACTGATCAGGGCTTGTCATCCAACCTGAAATGACTGCTCTGATCCTCAGAGTCTCCAGGAAAAAGCAGAAGGATGCAAAGATCTCTTCTCTGTGTCATCAGGGCCATAAAGATGATCACTTGGCATCTTTGCATGATGGCATTGGTGGCCTGATGGTTTCTCCTGAAGCAAAGCCACCCCTGCCCAACACAAAACCAAAAGAGCATAAACCAACCACCTCAACCAAAGACAACAAGGAGCTCATTAGGAAGCAGACTCCCTGAGGGCTTGCAAACCAAGAGACCTCCCTGAGGACATTCTGGACTCGGTGATGTCCCTAGGAATGGGACATCCCAGCCCTAGCACCTCATGGCAGTGACCAGTGGGTACTCTCCAAGGGCAGCTTGCTGGTTCCCGGCAAGCGCGCCTAAAATGACACAAACCACACAAGGACTTGACGAATAACAGAACATCAAGTCAGACAGACACTGGCTGGCTTTTCCACTGTAGCTCTCCCACTGCTATTATTTATATACCATTTCACTTGCTTACATGTAACTTAAAACCAACCCAATGTCAGCAGCCCAATCTTACGGCAGGCCAATTAGCCTGGAGTAGCCCTCACTTGCTTTCTGCCTTTCTTTTTCTCTCTTTCCCTTTGCTTTTGCATACAGGAATAAGGCTGGCTACTGTTAGGCAATCCAGGTCTTGGCCGAGACAAGACTGTGTGCCAGTTCAGTGGCTGAATATGGGCCCTGTTTATTTTTTCAGAGTGGCAATTTTCAAGGGGTTGAAATAGTTGTTAAAATTAGCGTAAAGAATTTAAGCCACAGAAAGGTCCTTTCACCTTATTCTTCAAAAAGCCAGTTGTTTTCCAGAGCACCGGCTCCTTCCAACCTGCCTGAAAGCCTTAATTTCCATCTGGGAACAAAATTGCAACCCACAGACCCTGTAGTGGCACTCAGGCAGGTTTTGGTAGGATTGAGCTCATTTCTGCATGCCCAAATGGCACCTGCTGGTGGGGAGAGCATCAAAATCCATTCCATGGAAAGGCTGAGCAAACCCAGCCAAGCCAAGAAGCAATCAGCCGAAACGACGTGCTCTCGTGTTGCTCATGGAGGATGCCAAGCGGATAACAAATCTCTACCTCGCCACGAACAGAAGTAAACATCCCGTTCAGGACTGACAGCTTTTGACATCCCGGGCTCTGCGCAGCGTCAGGACGGAGGGAGGTGAAGCTTTCTGACAGCTCCACGTGACGGCCGGCCAGATCCCCTTCCCATGGGTGGAAAGAAATAGGGATTCCCTAGCAATCTGCCAGCATTAAAATGAGATCCTTAATATCTGCTCAGAGCCCTAGAGCCTTTCTCTCTGACTGGGAAAGCGTTGCTCTGGACCAGTCTCTTGGTGAGATAGCGCTGCGGCAGAGGGTTTCGTTTTGAGTCAGGCAGCTTGCTTTGTTTTGGAAACCGAACAGCCGATAAGCAGTCTGGAAATGCAAAGGTTTGGTTCAGTTACTCCAAAGTTGCTTATTTAAATTCTAGCCAAGGTCTCTTGAGTCAGCAAAACTCAGCGGGAGCTCTCATAAAAATAGGGTCTCTTTTGAAAATTCACATGCTTCCTGTTTGTGCAAACGCTGTGAGAACTGGCTTTCCCATGGCATGTCTGCGCTGGAACCAGGAAATAGACGGCAATTTGGAAACAAGAAATAATTGCTAAAAAAAAAAAAAAAAAAGAAAAAAGAAAAAAAAAAAAAGAAAGATAATCATATTTCTTTTTGACTTTCAAGCTGAAAGAAAGTTTTGTTTAGTTTCTCATCCCGTCAGAGACAACTTGCCCTTAGCCAGCATCTGGTGATGCATTGATCCAACCCAACCTGCTGCAAGCCAGTTCTGGAAATCGTGTTAATGTGTTAGAGCAACACCATCCTAATGAAGTTTATGGCTTTCTCCATGAGCTTGGAGCAGATCCTGCTGTGAGAGGGGATGCAATCACTGCTGCCTGCAAATATTGCATCAGGGGATGACTGCTTTGCAGCTAGCACTGAGACCATGTTTGCAGAGCGTGAGCTTCATCCACGCTTGCTCATAGACAGGGAGCAGCACACATAGCTCATCCTCCACATGTCCAGCTCCTCATGGACTTTGCAGCCCCTTCTGGCACCCGGTCCCCTTGTCCCCATGTGAGCAGTGGAAGTTGTGCACATGTGCTTCTGCAGAGACTGTAGAAGTCTGCTTGTCTTGGCCCTCATTTAACTAGTTTTGAGGCAAACAGGAGAACTGTGTGGCATTTTTCTTTGCATTCATATCAAAATTTCCTGAGGTTTTCAACAATCTGGCAAAACCAGGGGAGAAATGAAAACGCCCTGCAGGCTTGTTAGCAAGTGGGCTGGCTTTAATTTC
Source organism: Aythya ferina (assembly GCF_964211825.1). NCBI lineage: Eukaryota > Metazoa > Chordata > Aves > Anseriformes > Anatidae > Aythya > Aythya ferina. The sequence goes on from NC_140308.1 coordinate 3,003,969, forward strand.
AGAAGGCAGATTCTGATGTGAAACCTGATGTAACTCCACTCAGTCCTGTCAAGTTCCTCCCTATCTACTTGACATCATTGAGCTGGTTTTCCACTGCCATGAACATACAGACAATTAATTATCAAGTCTGAACAAATATATAAACATCAGAGCACTTACATTGTTAGTATGAATGGATATTTATGAGTATTTTTTTTTCTCCCACCATGGCCACTTTCAAATTTATGCTCTTTGAGCTGTCCATTTGGGTCTGAGAATAAGTATTTTGATCAATTACATTTATAAGATGAAAAGTACTTTTTTGGCAAGATGACCTTGCGTAAATTATTAGCTGCAGTTGTTGTTTAGAGCACAGATAAAGAAAATATGTCCAGTTTAAAGTCCCAAGGCCTCTGAACACATCAATCTTCTTTTTTTTTTTTTTTTTTTTTTTTTTTTTCCTGAATGTTGATTCTTCCTAGAAGTTTTCTAGAAATTATGTCATCAAGAGACTATGCGTAGATTACATTTCTATTTCACTTTCTGTGAGGGAATTCCCCCAAAGGCACATCACTGAACAGTAGGAATATACAAATTGTGACTTTCCTGACATTAATATGTGCAGAACTGCAATTTTATGAGTGCCATGGGGAAGGGGAAGGTGCTGTGCAGCAGCTTAGCTGCTTGGCAGAGAGAGAGATGGTGTGCAAGAGAGGGAGAGGGCTGCTGAGTTGCTGTGGCTCCACCAGTGCCATTGATTTTCAGTGATGGTGTTCCCTACAGCTCTTGCTTCACCCTGACCCCCCCTTCTGTACTTCAGTCCCTTGCCTTCAGCTGTGACGGGTTTGCTTTTTTTTCCCCAAAGGTCTTGCAGGGTCCAGAGCAGCAGAGGTTCCTCCCTCCGGGAACCCAGAAGAGACGAGGTGGTGATGGATGCCCACCACGTCAGAGCTATTTAAGTGTCTGGTGATGCACAATGGCACTTGGAAACAAATCGACTGATACTGATGGAAGTTGGCAGAGAGCCACGTCTGCTGCTTTCTCAGCCTCCCTAGAAACCCACCGCTCATTTTGGTCAATTTAGTCCTCCACTCTTTCTGGGCTGAGAAGTAGAGGTCAGGTTTATTTGGCAGATCTCTTTTTGGGAGATCCCAGCCCAACCTGACCCTGGGGGACTGAGATGCCCAAGTATCAGCTCCTAATGGTTTTATCTGTACCTGGGGCACCTGCATGGGACTGGTAGATACAACACGGAAATTACAGGCAACTGCAGCTGATCTGGAGCAACAGCTGGTGGCCATATGTGCTGTCCCTAAAATGCTCTGATGACAACTGAACCCGCTGTCACAAACCCATATCTTTAAGGCTTTCCCCCATCCCTCATGTCTGCTCTGCCCTTTTTTTCCCTTTTCTTCTCCCTGTAGCTTGGCTTGACCTGGCCTCAGTGGTCTGTCCGCACAGCAGTGAGCTCACAGAGCTTGAGCTGGCTCACACAGCTCTGGCAACAGCAGCAAAGTTTCTGCCTCTTCAACAGCAAATTCAGTCCCAGTGAGCTGCAACCACTGACTTTGTCTGTGCGTGAGGATTCATGGGTCTGCTCCCTTGCTTGTCTCCAAAATCCAACATGAGCAAAATATTTTGGAGCTCTGTAATCCCCCCTGGCAATGACATTTGTCACACTGGTTCCAGCAAAATACCCCATTTTCAGTTTGATTTAAAGTCCACTAAAGCCCATGGAAAAGAGTCCCTTCCATCTAGGGACTCTCTGGGATTAGAAATCTCTAAAATGGGAATGAACTTTTCAAGCCCATTTGCTGCATAAGGATTCAATTCTGCTCCCACTGAAATCCCATGGGGAGCTGGATTAGATGGATATAATCACGGAGCACTGAGTCCTTAAGCAGTCAGTTGTTTCACAGCAGTGCCCTAAGAAAGAGTCCAAAAAAGTAAAGCTCAGAGTCAATAAATAAGTAGATGTGTTGCATATAACATTTTTTTTCCTCCTCTACCCATCAGTTATAAGAAGGTGATGGCAATCTGAGGCCGAAATGGACCATAACAGCTCCAAGGGAGGAAGGTTTGGAGAAGCTGACCTTCAAGTGAGGTCTGAACTTCAGGTGGTTCACTCCAGGGCTGTAGTTACTTGTCTGTCCAGTGGACTTGAAGAACTTTGGTGAAGATAAACCCAAAGAAATCCATATTTTTCTGACCTACCTTGCATGGGAAACCTAGGCACAGTCCAGGCACCTCAATGCCTTTGATTACAGGTTAAAAGGCAGAAGGTAGATGTGGAGCCTCTTGCTGCATGGAGTGCTGAGTAGGAAGGAATGAGCGTGTGGGTCTCTAACAGTAGGAGATGTTTTTCTCCTGTGAGTATAGTTCAGTGCTGAGACCTTCCCCTGCCATGTTGTTGCTATAAATGTGACCGGAGAGCTGCCCCTTATTTTGTCTGCCAGTGACAACCCCTCTGGGCCATGGGAGAGCAGTGGGACATGTGGCCAAGAGGCCAGCTGCCCCGTCCCTCTGAGCCCACCGGGTCCACCTGCAGCACCCTGACGTGCCCCCTCCCTGGGGACCTCAGTGGTTTGCTAAGTGAAAACAACTTCCAATTTCATCTTAAAGAGGAGTATCTTCCCTCAGAGACACAGCAAGAGGCTAGAGTGCAAAGGCTGGGTAAAAAGAAAGCATATGGTTTCCTATATGCTTTCATGCTCCTATAAAATTACTCTGAGTACATTAATCTATGAGCTCAGAAGTAAGGGATACCAAAAGGATTATTGAAACTTTTCCTCTCTTCCAGCTTTCTAAATAATACTTTCCAAACCAACCACTATCAAGCAGCATTTTAAAGATTTTGCATGATCTACTTTTCCAATAGCAGAAATTGAGAGAGGAAGATACTCAGTATTTTCACTTTTAATTGCCTACACCATCTATCTGTCAAATGTCGCTTTTGGCTCCTGTTGGAGCACATTTCATAGCGTAAACCTGCGGGTGAGAGGCAGGCATTTTAACCCTGCAACTCACTCCCGGAGCCCAGCAAATAGTCAGCGGGAACGAGTGTACAGTAGTTAGCCATGCTGGTTTGATAGAAGTCGCTAATAACACCCTGGATGTATGGGTGGGTTTCGCATTCTCAAACCGCACTACATACCAGCTTTCATGACACATGTTCCAAATAAAATTGGCCTCGTTTTGTTCCTAGAAGGACGTCATTAGGAGAGGTGGAAAACAGTGATCTCCAGGCCAGTGCCCTACTGTAAACCCATATGGCAAAGCCCTCGTTAGGACAACGTTATTTTCTCCAGTCTCTCTGTGTTGTTCAGTTAAGTGATTTCACAGGTTTGGGGTTTAAAATAATCTTACCTCCCAAAGCCCAAGGCTTTTCAGTGGATTGTTTTGACCCCATTCTTCAAACCTTTCTGACAGAGGTCTCAGAGCTCTGACCATCATTTCACGTTCCCAGTAATGTCATCGCTGCTACACTTCCATGAAAGGGTGATACAGAAACAAGACGTTTCTATCTGCTAGTCCATAAAGCCTGCTTCCATGG